>NC_064571.1:12762000-13396250 GCF_937001465.1 Orcinus orca
ACAAGACTCCTGTGACCACAATGGATCAAGACAGAAACAAGACCACTCTGTCATTATGTTTCAACACAGACAAAGCAAGAACACTGTCCAGGACACAAAAATGACCAAACATCTCCATCCTGGCTAATGAGTGACTCCTGTCTTTTAGTCTCAACTTAATCCTCCTGCCTGATAGACAAGAATTATCAAGATACCCAATCATAGAGTTACACCTGCTTCCTGACAGTGTCCAATCTGGAGCAAAGCTCCGCTTCCTTGGACCCTCCCTCAAATCACCTAACACAAGCCCAAATTCTATGATCAATACTTCCTGACACCCCATTCTGACAGCAACCCCTTGTGTGTCTTCTCGCTCTTTGCAACTGGACACGAACCCAATTTGTCCAATCCCAAGAGGGTTCCTGATGGTCTTTGGATGGAAGTCACTGACAAGTCATTGGAAATCCCAGTGTTGCAGTATCCAAGCTGTTTCCCAGATGGCCTCTCCCAGTCAGAAGCGGGATCTTGGTCAGGCTGTACCATGGTTGGGATTCTCAGAAAGAATCACTATAACCATCTTTGTATTTCCCTAATCTCCTCGGTAGAAAAGGGAAAGAATTCTCCGTTAAAGTGAGGGTGAAATGTTCAGATCAACATCAATGAATTGTTAAGGAGCATCAATACTAGAACATGCAGCAATGTCTAGCATGGTGACTAGCAGAAAGAGCTCAGACTGCAATTCTTTTTTTTTTTTTTTTTTTTTTTTTTTTTTGCGGTACGCGGGCCTCTCACTGTTGCGGCCTCTGCGGTTGCTGAGCACAGGCTCCGGACGCGCAGGCTCAGCGACCATGGCTCACGGGCCCAGCCACTCCGCGGCATGTGGGATCTTCCCCGACCGGGGCACGAACCCGCGTCCCCTGCATCGGCAGGCGGACTCTCAACCACTGCGCCACCAGGGAAACCCTGCAATTCTTAATTTGTTTAATTTATTGTTATTTCAGCAGTGCTCAAATCATTTAAAAAAATTCATCCAGATGATTGGCTTCTATTCTATTAAAATAAGAGTCAAATTATGAGATATAGGTGAAAAATGAGGTATTCAGTGCCCTCATATCATACATTTTCCCCAGTAATGAAGCTTACTATTCTAAGAATTAAATATTATAAAAATCAACCTGTGTAATATTTAAAAATTTTTTCTTACGTTTAACACAGGATTAGGCATTTCTCAGAATACCAATACACAAATGACTAATAAACACATCACTGCAAATCAGAGGAGTGCAAATAAACATGAAGTTTTCTACCTATCAGAGTGCCAGAAAAAGTTTTAAGTATAATCTCCAGTAGTGGCATGAGGAAACAGGTACTTCTTCACACACTATCGTCATGAGTATAAACTACCATAACTTTTTCGAAGACTATTAGAGATACCTCCCAGAAGTTTAAATGGCCATACACTTTGACCTAGCAATTACACTTCTAGATGTTGATCTCACATCAATGATCGCTCAGATGTGCCAAGATAGGCATGGCTTGGTTCATTATGGAATTGCTTGAAATGGCAAAAAACCTGCAACAAATGAAATCTACGTTGGCAGGGACTGATTAAATAAATATGGATAAATCCACATTGGAGTACTAGTACGTCTTTAAAGGAAGTACGACAGACCTTCAGATGAATTGAAATGGAAGGACGTTCATGTCTATGAGAAGGAGATATCATTTCTGTGCAGATACTAAAGAATAATTTTGATACCCTTAGAGATGGCTCGATAAAATCCTTTTGCCCAAAGGCCTGGAAATGCAATGGAAAATTCTACCTCTCAGGGTCTCTTTCCCATAATAAATCTAAGACGTGTCTTACGAGGACTCAGTAACTATTGATTATTGTGATGGTTGGTGATGATGGTGAAGATAGAAATGGCGACGATTCTATGCCCCCAAAGAATTAGAAGACTATTATCCCTAAAAGATCTTACTTTGCCTAACAGTTACTTCTGTTAGGCAACAAATTAGCAGTGCTTATTTTGTTTCCTTGTACCTCTGTCAACTTTCCTAAATTCCTTCAAATGCTTTTTGGGCCATGGGTCTGGGGTCAGTGGTGGGTCGGGCCATTAGATGTTGAAAGGGCAAGGTGATCAGTAAGTCACACTCCCATCCCCTCCCTGCCTGACCTGGCACTGGCGGCGTAATCTGTGAGAGGATCTGCCTTTGTGCCATCACATTGGAATGAGGTGCCGAGCGGAGCATCTTCCCAAGGAATTGTGTTGACAGATTAGTCAGTCACCTTGAGGTCAGCCCCCTCATACTTCATAACGCAAACCTGGCAGCGAGAGGTTGGGGAAAAGACTGACTTTTTTGATCACAGACACTTTCAAGATAAGTTGGTGCATCTTAAAGTGTGGTCCTTGGACTGTCACAAGTAATTGCTAAGAATACAGTCTTAAGACCCCATTCCCTACCTCCAAATCAGAATTTGATGGGGGAAGCTGGAGTCAGGCATGGGAGCCAGCATGTTAAACAAGCACTCAAGGAGATTCCTTTGTGCCCTGAAGCTTGGGGACAACTGAGGAAGACCTTGGTGATATTTTAGGCAAGTCTTTCAGGATCCCATGATGACTGATTATATCTTTGCGTGAAGCATTTTTGCAACGTCAAGTAAACTTATGTCTCCATGACTCTGGTGTAGAGAATAATTAGAAATAAATGAAGCTTTCTTCTGGCAACATCAGACAGAAGACAACTCCAAAAACAACATTAGGAAGAGAAATAAGAAAATTTCGGGCTTCCCTGGTGGCGCAGTGGTTGAGAGTCCGCCTGCCGATGCAGGGGACACGGGTTCGTGCTCCCGTCCGGGAAGATCCCACATGCCGCGGAGCAGCTGGGCCCGTGAGCCATAGCCGCTGAGCCTGCGCGTCTGGAGCCTGTGCTCCGCAACGGGAGAGGCCACAACAGTGAGAGGCCCGCGTACCGCAAAAAAAAAAAAAAAAAAAAAAGAAAATTTCAAGGCGTAGTGTGTAGATACATGCCATTTACTGATAGTTAGCAAACATTTATTAAACAGCTCAGATATATAGATATATATATATAAGAATTTATCCAAAAAATTTTAAAACTTGAAAAAAATTACCCTTAGTTCCGAGATTTCCTCTCTATTTATATTTATTTGTAACATATCATAGACACAGCCTCCAAGCCTTCAGTGATGACTTTTCATTCTTCCAGGCTTCACGTACCAGAAAGTCCCAGGCAGGGAAGGGCTTCTCCCAGCTCCAGAATAGCGTGTCTGAAGCATCCGTCGACTGCCCGTGTAGACGGCCCCTGCTCATTGAGGTCAGTAGCACCTGGCTCTACCTCTCAAAGCCCCAATGTGCCTGAGACACCCGCCCAGCTCCTGACTTCCATCAGACTTGAGCACAGGTTTTCCTCTCTGTCCCTCTCCATCCGAGTCAGGCATGATTCTAGGTCCCTGCAAGGTCCGTCCCACAGCCCAGCCTCAGCGTTGTACCAGCCCCTCCACAGTGACGTCCTCCTCTCCTCCGCGTCAGCTTCAAGGTTCCAGCTGTCTTCTCTCACCCCTTTGAAACCTTAAACACCGGTACTGCACCCCAACCATGAACTCAATGCCTTCAGGCTTTCTCCTCCTTTGAAAACCACTGCACTTTCTGTCAATTCCACGGCAGTCCTCACCCATGTCATTTTCAGCCTCCTGTTTCTGTCTCTCCCCTCCCGGCCTCAGCCCCATGGCCCATCACTATAGCCACTCTCTTATGCTCAAGCTCCTTCACCACGGTCACCTATTGCAATGGCTCAACAAAATCCAATTATATTTATTTATTTATTACTATTTATTTATGACAAACATTCCACATCTGCGATCCTCTTCAGTCAGAAGTTCTTCGAGAGGATGCCTTTGGCCTTGGCCAGTCAAAGAATGGAGTCATCTGACTTCCCCCACCCTGTGAAGGCCCACGCAGATAGTGTAGGTTTTAAACTGGCTGTTGAACCTGCTTGTCACCTTGTCAACCTCGGCCACGTTCACCTGGATGGACGCTTGGTCCTTGGCGCCGATGATGCAGTTGCTGGCAGAGCATTTTCGCTGCAGGTACAGATCCACAAACTCGCTGGTGTCCTTCTGCATGCTGACGGCGCATCTGGTGGCACCATGAGGACCGTGAGAGCAGAAACCAAAATCCAAATTTTAGATCTCCACACCCCCATCCAAGATTTCCGGGTGTCTCTGTTAGGATGTCCGGCAGACACCCCCAACTCAGCGTATCCACACCGAGAGTACTTCTCCCTCAGCGATCCCAGCCATAGCTAGTACCACTCTGGTATTAACAGCGGTAGTGATGACAACGATATTCACAGCTAAACGTATCTTGGATGCTACAACAGGCATTGTAACCCTATTAATGGCACTTTCACCCTTGCAATAAGCCCTCTCTTGTAGATGAAGTGACTGAGGCTCAGAGAATTGGTGTAATTTATCCAGACCTAAGTGGGTGACTCAAACCTAGAGTCATCCGATCTCTACAAAATCTTCACCGGTCCCCTAAACCAGAAACCTGAGAGTTGGTTCAGTGCCTCCTCCTGCCTCTTCCCACATCACTAGGTCCTACTGTTTCTACCTCATTCCTTCCTGCCCACCCTTCCATCTACCCGTCTCTCTCCATCCTCATAATACTTCTTGGTCCTCATCATTAGCTCTTTACGTCTGGATTGCTGAAGAAACCTCTAGTTTCGATCTCTCAATCTACCCTCCGCTCCACTGTCCCAGGACATTTCCTGAAGCCTAAATCTGCGCACTTTCCAACAGGCTTCTTGGCAAAGAGAAATCATGATAGGGCCAGCTCAGAGCTATGACACTCCAAGACACATTGTCCACGTATAACCCCCCATACACGTTTACTTATTTATTATCAGTCGATGACTTGATAAATAGAGATGAAGAGACTATAAAGAGTCCAGCAGAAGCTGAGAATAAAACAGAGATGAAGACACAGTCCTTAAGAACTGCCTGGGGAACTTCACAGAAATTCTGGTGCCTGGACATCACTCACCCCCAGAGAATTTGATTCAGGGAGACTGGAGAAGGGCCAGGGGACTTGCACTTTGAACATTATTCTGTTGCAGGGGCTTCCCGAACTGCATTTAGTGAAACAGTGACACTGAAGAGGCATCTTCCAGAGGCAATGACAATGCGGGGAAATAAGGCCAACACAGGGCCCTTCGGGAACCCAGAGGAGGGACTCAGAACTCAGAATAAGTGTGCGATGGGGATGGTGAGGGTGACAAAGTCTTCCTGGAGGAGCTGAGCCCTAGGATGGCGGGTGGGGTGTGGGAGCAGAAAGGGTCCCCCCTTCACACACACACACACATACACACCTCAGCAGGTAAGCTAGTCTTTGCTGAATCATCGCCCTTATTTGAGGCTGTCTTTGGTGTTCATCTGAGCCGAATTGAACTGATGAGGAAAAGTTGCGGGGTCTACATGGGGCCAATGGCTGGCCAAGGCTGAACCTAGAATAGCTTAGCTTCTGACACTTGATGACAGGGTGGATGTTGTGGAAGGGAAATGGGCCAACTACCCAGACACTTGTTTTCTTGGCCTGTTTGCCACTGACTAGCTGTGTCACTCTGGGCAGCTCATTTAATCTTTCAGAGGGCAGGAGAGAGGTAGAAGCAACAGGACCTAGTGATGAGAGAGGGAGAGAGAGAGACATCATTGGTACCGGGGACCTGTTTCCCCCATGACACAGACTTCTAGAAGGCAAGAAGCCCTCATCCTTATATTCTCCATTATATCCCTAGGGTCAGACTATACTAGGTTTCCCCCCGCCCAAGAAAAAGCAAAAAACTAACATCAAAATAATAATATTAGGGCTTCCCTGGTGGCGCAGTGGTTGAGAGTCCGGCTGCCGATGCAGGGGACGCGGGTTCGTGCCCCGGTCCGGGAAGATCCCACATGCCGCGGAGCGGCTGGGCCCGTGAGCCATGGCCGCTGAGCCTGCGCGTCCGGAGCCTGTGCTCTGCAACGGGAGAGGCCACAGCAGTGAGAGGCCCGCGTACCGCAAAAAAATAATAATAATAAAATAAAATAATAATAATATTAGGACCCGTGGTAAATTTCTCCCTCAATCCTCAGAATCAGGAATAACTTTCTTCAGGAAAACAAGCCAGACTTGTTTTATTCTTATTATTTTTAAATTTATGTTATTGAAGTATAGTCGATTTCCAATGCTGTGTTAATTTCTACTGTACAGTAAAGTGACTGAGTTATATATATATATATATATATATATATATATATATATATATATATATGTATTCTTTTCCATTATGGTCTATCATAGGATATTGAATATAGCTCCCTGTGCTCTATAGTAGGACCTTGCTGTTTATCCAAAACCAGACTTGTTTTAAGTTTCACGGACACTGCAAACCCTGTGGCCGCGCTTAACTCTCGTTTTCTTCCTACCCCTTAGCACAACCTGAAATTACCTTTGCTGGAGTATTTATTTATTTGCTGGGCTTGGTGCCCCAGTGCCCGGCTCAGAGATAAGGAGAGACTGTGCCTCTTTTCTTCTCGCACATGTTGCATGGCTGCCAGCTCTGCATCCCATCCGCAGGCTGGGGGCCATCTCTACCCTGGCTTCATCATTTCCTATTCTTATTTTCCCTACTTATTATTTTGTATCTTGTTGTGTTGTCTGTGTTTTTGCAAATCACCCTGAATCCTTCTGGAATAAGGCCAGGTACAAACAAGTATATTATTAATGATGAGCATTCTCTCTCAGAGACCAATGAACTCCTTTATTCAAGTCATTCCTTTGTTAGTGTCTGTTACATACGGCTCACCCTGCTAGGGGGTGGGCAACAGACACTGAACAAGCAAAGAAAGACAATTGTTACCAGGTAGAATTAGTGCGAGGGAGGATATAAGCAGGAAAACAGGGAAGGAGGGCAGTGTTTTTACAGGAAGGTGCTGGCAAGGCCTCTGAGGAGGGAACGCTTAAGCAGGGATCCGGAGGACAAGACGATGTCGGGGAGGTCATCCCAGGTGAGCAGCACAGAGAAACAAGCTGTGTGGGTTTTGGGAGGGACAGAAGGATGGTGTGTGAGAGGGAGGGGAAAGGTAGCAAGGGAAGGCAGGGGAAAGGCAGCAGGCCGGCCAGGCGGGGACGGCCTTGCCAGCCAGGAACGCAGATGTTGGTCTCGGTGCAACGGGAAAGCCCTGCTTGTACCTGGAAGTGACAGGTTCTGTTTCTAAAAGGTTACATCAATACCATGGAATACCACTCAGAATACAAAGGAACAACTATTCATACACGCAATGACTTGGATGGATCCCAAGGGTATTATGCTGAGTGAAAAAGGAAAGCTGATCTCGAAGGGTCACATACGGCATGATTCCATTCATAGAACATTATCAAAATGACAATGTGATAGAGACGGAGTTATAGACAATTACAGAGTGGTTGCCAGGGGTTAGGGGGAGAAGACTGGGTGTGACGATAAAGCACAGCACAAGGAAGATCTTGTGGTGATGGACCTGTTCTGTATCTTAATACAGATACAGGTGGTGGTTACATGAATCTACACGTGGTAGAGTTACACCCACCCACCCACTCACACACACATCCCACACTCAGATGAGTGCAGGTCTGGGACTTCCCTGGCAGTCACTTCAGGAGGCCCGGGTTCGATGCCTTGTTGGGGAACTAAGATCCCACATGCCGTGCGGAGCGGCCAAAAATTTAAAAAATAATGATAAAATAAAATTAAAAAAAAAAAACCAAATGAGTGCAGGCCAAACTAGTGAAATCTTGATAAACTCCCTGGATGACATCCATGTCAATTTCCTGGTATTGATCGCACAATAGGTTACACAAGATGTTAACACTGAGGCAACTGGATGAAGGGTACTCAAGAGAACTCTCTGTACTATTTTTGCAACTTCCTGTGACTCTGCAATCATTTCAGATAAACAGTTTTTTAAAAAAGTTTATGGTCTTTGTGTGGGAAGAAAGAGTGGATGTAAGTGGTCCAGCTATCCCTAAAGACTTGACGGAGGTGGGACAGAGTAGTGACGGGGGAGGTATGGGGCTTGGAGGGAAGGGAGAGAACGTTTGAGGCTGCTGATGGAATGGGTCTAGGGGTGGAGGAAAGGGAGGAAAAGAGAGTCAAGAATAACCCTCAGGTCTTGGACCTCGGTAACTGGATGGATGGTGGTACCAGCAATTACTGAAACGGTGGAAAAGGGAGGAAGACTCGGCTGTGCGTGTAGCGCAACTTTTTCCTTAGTTCATTGCGAATAAGTTCATAAAGAAAAATGCTTAAAATGTACACAGACAATTTAACAAATTATTCTAACATATGTATGTAATCTCTACCCAGATCAAGAAATAGAACCCTGCAGACGACTCACCCCACCAACGTTCTTCCTGATCAGATGCCCCTCCCCGCAGAGGTAACTGATATCCTGATTTTTAGAGTATTGCCCCCTTGATTTTCTTTCCAGTTTTTCCCCCGCAGTACACATCAGCCAAGTTCCGTTTGAATTGCCATGAGAATGTCTGAATACAAAGAACTCTCAACTTCTAACGCCTTCGGAGGGCCTTGGAATGTGGCCAAGTCTTCACATCCTTTAAAGCTATTTCCTTTTTGAGGCTGGAAGGAGGAGAGCCATCCATGACAACATCATGTATGCTTCAAAATTATAAATACTTAAAGAAGAAGGTGAGATGGGAGCTCCCTGGTGGTCTAGTGGTTAGGACATGGTGCTTTCACTGCCGTGGCTCCGAGTTCAATCCCTGGTCAGGGAAGTAAGATGCTGCAAGCCACGCAGCGTGGCCAAAAAAATAAAAATAATAAAGATGGTGAGAGTTTCAGGGCTTGCTGCAACGCTATTTCCTTTGCTACTTGTGAAGTCTTAAATGTCAAGTTAATTTCCAGAAAAATAACATGACTCAATAGATCAGAGGGTGTGCAAAGATCTGTTTCTGCAGAAGTGTGAGTTCTTTTAGTTCTCAGGACCAGGAGATGTGAACAGCTAAAATTACATGCTCTCCTCCCCTGACTGCCCTGGGACAGTTCTGACAGCATTGATCTCATTGGAATGACAAGGCCCACCCATGTGGCCAAACGAAGGGCTCTGCCTAGGTAAGGCATTTACACTGATATTGCCACTAATAACCATAAAGATAGGGTTGTTGGGCTGCTGGTGTCACAAAGCCCAGGTTCCCTAGTGTTAACTCAGAGGACACTGTTGGGCCAGAGAGGCAAAGCAGGTTCTCTCTGGCTGCAGAACAGGGTGGGGAATCTAACCTGTAATTCTTTTTTTTTTTTTTTTAACATCTTTATTGGAGTATAATTGCTTTACAATGGTGTGTTAGTTTCTGCTGTATTAACAAAGTGAATCAGCTATACATATACATATGTTCCCATATCCCCTCCCTCTTGCGTCTCCCTCCCACGCTCCCTATCCCACCCCTCTAGGTGGTCACAAAGCACCGAGCTGATCTCCCTGTGCTATGCGGCTGCTTCCCACTAGCTGTCTATTTTACGTTTGGTAGTGTATATATGTCCATGCCACTCTCTCACTTTGTCCCAGCTTACCCTTCCCCCGGCCGATGACCTGTAATTCTGAGGCAACTCCTACAAAAGTTCCTTCAGACAGTGCCTTAGGCCAACCATACCCTGAAGTGAGGCCCTTACCTAAATGCAGCAGGTTATCTTTTTCCTCAAAGACTTTCTCACCGCAGCTGCTTAAAGCATCGCTCTTAGTTTCCTCCAAGCACGCTGCTTCTTGGAAGCCCTTCTGTGTTTATCATCCTTCATCAATGTTACTCTGCAGGATCCAGAGTCCCTTGTATTTATGTCTCACAATCCACAGGCTTGAACCCACGTAGTAATACCAGAGCCCCCCAATAACTAGAAGCCAGACATTGAATAATCTATTACTGTGCTGACGAATCATGACCTATGTGCACAAATATTTTTTTGAGCACAAATGTCTTGTGTACATGTTTTTATGTGCCCACGCATAGAAGATGCTAAACAAACCTAAGATATCCCTGTTCTGTGTCCATTTTGCACATTTTGTGAGCTCTGAGTAATCTAAGGACAGATTCCTGGGTCAAGGGATTTGCTCTCTCTCTGCTTCCCACCACGTTAAAAGCAGGGGGACTTGGGGACCCCAAGGCAAGTGGAGGGCACATAGGACTCTTGAGCCAACAGGGACCCGGACTGGGAGTGGAGTGGGTACACTGGGGATGCTCGGAGATGAATCTACCTCTCTCCTTCTCTAGCTGTCTAAACTTGGACAACTTTCTCAAATTTTCTGTGCCCAGATTCCTCATTTTGTAAAATAGCAATATAGTTACTAGCACCTAATTTACAGGTATTTTGTTTTTCTATTTTTTGGCCTTGCCACGCAGCTTGTGGGGTCTTCTTTCCCCAACCAGGGATTGAACCTGAGCCGTGGCAGTGAAAGCGCCAAGTCCTAACGACGGGACGGCCAGGGAATTCCCTATAGGTACTTTATAAGAGCTAATTCAGATAAAAAATTCAGCACAGGGCCAGACACGCAGTAAGCACTTCTTAACTCATGCCACGTAATATCTAGCATTTACTTTGGGGTGCCAGACACTTTGCAAACACACTGCAAGGCTCACTTCCTTTCGTCCTCACGACAGCCTTGGGAGGGAGCTCCCATTATCAAGCCCATCCTACAGAGGAGGACATGAAGGCTTAACTTGCCCTGGGAATTCTCTGGCTGTCCAGTGGTTAGGACTCTGCCTTTTCATCGCGGTGGCCCGGATTCAATCCCTGGTCAGGGAACTAAGATCCCGCAAGCCGCGCAACTCGGCCAAAAAAAAAAAAAAGTAACTTGTCCTAAGTTGCACAGCTAAAGAACTGAGGCACTGAGTATCAAACCCAGGCTGACTTTGCCACTCTGCTTCGTGGCCTCCAGCACCACTACTGAATTCGGTTCAGTTACTGGCTTCTGGCAGGTGTTGTCGGTCCCAGCTCTGTGCTGGCCCGGGGCACTGCTCCAGCCCTCAGCTGAGAAAGCCAACAGTCAGGCACATTTCCAAGAGTGCCGATGGCAGTGCTCATTCTAGCAAGGACATTTATATTTTACATACCGCTGTTCTACCTAAAACAACTGGTAATGCCCAGCTCAATAGACCCTGGAGCTCAAGGGCAATATTAATGGGGAAATTCCCAGCTGCTTCTGCACATGGTTCTTCTCTCTCCTGCCCCACAGAGACCACAGCAGACATCTGTGAGCGTTTTTTTTCTGAGCCAGAAACCGTGTTAAGGATTGGGAATTTGGGGGACTTCCCTGGTGGTGCAGTGGTTAAGATTCCATGATCCCAATGCAGGGGGCCTGGGTTCGATCCCTGGTCGGGGAACTAAGATCCTGCATGCCACGGGGCATGGCCAAAAAAAAAAAAAAAAGAAAGATCGGGAGTTTGGGATTAGCAGATGCAAACTCGCAGTTATAGAATGGATAAACAACAAAGTCCTGTATAACACAGGGAACTATATTCCATACCCCGTGATAAACCATAATAGAAAAGAATAGGAAAAAGATTATATGTATACATATATGTATAACTGAATCACTTTGCTGTACAGCAGAAATTAACACAATGTAAATCAACTATACTTCAATAAAATAATTTTTTAAAAAAAACCAAGAATCCACATGCACTGTCCATTTAATCCTCCCGGTGTTCTCATATGAAAACCAGCTATTATTATCCTAGTAAGGTCAAGTCCTGGTCCAGAATCACACAACAGTGACAGAGGCAGGATCTAAACCCAACTCTCTAGGTTTTGATCAGTGTGCTGTAGCATCACCTGAGAAAAGTGAGTTTGTTCCACATTTTATCACCTTACATGTCAGCAACAACACAAAGCACTTTTATGTTATTTTTTTTCTTTTTTCACTTACAACATGACATCCAATGGGTGGGTCAAAATGTGATATGAAAACACAATTCTTATGATCTGAAAATTTACTGATTTTAAAATTAGGGTGCTCTGATGAACTCTAATACAAGGATGATTAACAGTCAATTTTAACTAGGGTCTTCGTTGCTGTGTGCGGGCTTTCTCTAGTTGCGGTAAGGGGTGGGGGCTACTCTTCATTGCAGTGCGCGGGCTTCTCATTGCAGTGGTTTCTCTTGTTGTGGAGCACGGGCTGTAGGTGCGCAGGCTTCAGTAGTTGTGGCACGTGGGCTCAATAGTTGTGGCTCACGGGCACTAGAGTGCAGGCTCAGTAGTTGTGGCGCACGGGTTTAGTTGCTCTGCGGCACGTGGGATCTTCTCAGACCAGGGCTCGAACTTGTGTCCTCTGCATTGGCAGGCAGATTCTTAAGCACTGCGCCACCAGGGAAGTCCCTGAAGTGTTTTGAAAAGTTCAATGTTTAATGCAACAGTCAGTGCCTCCACACCTTTTTTTTTTTTTGATAATCTGATGAAAGCCATGGACACTTTCTCCAGAAACGTGGATTTTACATGCCAAAAAAATCATATCTGTGCCGTCAAGGAGTTCTCAGAGCCCCTGAGGCTCATCCTTTCACCCCAATGATAAGAGTTGTTCTACGGGTTTACAAACGGGGAAATCCTTTGTGAAGCAAATGTTGTTCCTCTGACTTGCATTTTATAACTCTCTCTCTCTTTCTCTCTCTCTCTGTCCCTCCCTCTGTACACACACACATCACAGTATATTCAGTCATGAACTGTCGACCATCATGTTTATTTATCATCAGAGTAGTTCTCCCTTTTTTATATTCTGTGTTGCAAACAAATGTTACCATAACAAGCCCTTGAATCTCCCAAAACACGAATTAAGCAAAATTTTAGCTACATCATTTGGCTAAACTGATACTGCAACTAATGTGCAGATCTTTCATTTTCAACCTGATTTTGTCTTTGAATTGGTTTGTAGGTTTCTTGCAAAATGTCAATATGTTCAGTATTGCTATAGCCCTAGAACTATAGAACCAGATCGATTTGAGGGAGCAGTTGGGGGATAGTTTCCACCCTTGCTACAGAAGTAGCCCACTTGTTCACCTAAGAGATACGAACTGTTGACAATATAGTCATCTCTTTTGGTTACTACTTGCAGGGGACTTTGGGTTTAAAAGTGCTTCACACACTTCTCTTACAGCATGATATTTAATGGGTGGGTCCAAATTTGATGTGAGAGCACAACTCTTATGATCTCCAAATTTACCAGACTTGCATTTATAATTATGGTGCTAATTGATGAACTATAATATGGTATAATATGGTGTGACTCTGAGATTATGCTGTGGTTATAATCTTTACCCAAGGTCACTTAAAAAGCGATCGTGCACTGCCTATTCCATGTATATTATCGCTAATCCTCACAACGATCCTGTAATGGATCAGAATGCCAAATTTACAGATGAAGAAACTGAGGACCAGAGAATTTAAGGACCTTGCCCAAGATCACACAGCTAGGAAGCGACCCATGATTTGTTTGGCTTAAAAGCCCACTTTTTTTCAGCTACCACATTGCCTCTCTGGCTTCGGCTTCAATTTGGACCTGGACCCGTGTTTATAGGGTATCTCTCCTTGCAAGTAGAAATGTTCTTTTTATCCTTAAACAGGGCTGCCTTTACTGAAACTCCTTATGTCCCTAAAACTTGAAGTTGACACAAAGGGGATCCTCCAGGGGAACTAGCAGAGAATTTTTTAGGTTGATGTCTTTAACATTGCCACACTATCTGTTTATTTTTAGAGTAAGCAAGGAATTTGGCAATTTAACTTAGAGCATTTTGTTTTTAACCTAAGCACACGCATGGCTAGAATCAGATTCTAAATTGAAAGTGCAGAGCCTACATTCCATATATGCCTAAAAATTTTTTTGTCCATAAGAATCATTCCAAAATGGATAATTAAGTCCAAGATTTTCTCCCATTGGCCCGCTTTTGCTCTGTTAGGTAACATAAACCTGTGCCGGAAAATAAAAGCCCCCAGTACCAGACAACCACCTGCTTTCATTGATAGACAAGCAAAGCAAGACCTGGCCTTTCCCATCAGGAGATAATTAAGCAACTGGATGGTTTCAGTTTGTGTCAAGAGTCACCCTCTTCCTTTGATCTGTACTTCAGTTAAGGTGCATCACGGATCTTAGGGGTCATGGGAGAAGAGGGGCAGGGCAAGAGAGAAATTTCAGTCCACCTTGAAGTGTGAAGTGTTTGCTTTTCACCAGACATCTCATCTCACTTCCTCTCTAGTGAAAATCTACCCTCCATATTCCTTAATGAACCCACCCTGGCATTCTTCAGCTGCCTTTCCCAAAACTTTAGGAAGCTCCAAATGAAGTGATTTCTTTCTAAAATACTGTGAAACCTGTGTATTCTAAAACATGCTGGGAGTTTTTTGGAGGTTTTTCTGATTTTTTTTTTTTGTATGTGGAAAGTTTTTGTTATCAATCTAGATGCAGCATCTCTGTACTACTGAAAATCGTCTTCATTATAATTTAAGTAAAAGTCACAGCATTTTATTTAACCCCTCAATTACAACTCCCCTCTTTATCCCTTACTCCATGAAGATTACCACACACTGAGGGTCCTACAGATACACCTATGCAAAAAGAGGGCTTTTATCTGGCTTGGAAGGCGGAGGGGAAATGTTAAAGGAGATTTCCACTGACTATTTCTAGCCTTAAAACTTTCTTCTTATCTTTTCTGCCTCCTATGTTTTCATACCACTGACAGCGCAGTAAAATTTGAAATTCTCTCTTTGTGCATCTTTGTGTCACCCCCAACTGCAAGGCCCTGAGGCCCCATTAATTTCAAAGAGATTAGGCAGAGCAGAGATGAGGCACTAGGGAACCAGAGCCACTATCCCAGGAATCCTCACCCCCTATCTCAGGAATCCTGCCCCCACCCTTCTTAATTTGGTTGTCAAAAGTACTTTCCTCCTAATTTTAGAAATCAGAAATCCTAAAAAAAGCAGAGATGTCACTAGTAGCTTTGTGGAAGTGGTAGCCCGTAGACAAAAACATGGGCTCTCTAGGACTCAAGGTTTCTATTTTTTACCCTGTACAACTGTGAAATAAAATATTTGCTGTTACAGCACTATTAAAATATGTATATATATATATATGTATATATATATATTTGCTGTTACAATTTGAAGGTGACACTGATTCAAGTGATTAACTACTCATTGTAGACTGAAACGTGGTGCTATTGCTTTCTGATGTGTAGATATGGTTTTCTGGGGACCTGAGAGTGTGATCCTTATGTCCGCCCCGTGCTCCCACCTCCTACCCCCGTACCGCCAACAGGGCAATGTTTTTGCTCCAAGAGTTGAGACATTTCATTTTTCAAGAGTAGAAAGTACCGTTTGGATGCCAGCTTCAACATCTCCTGGGCTGTGAGTGCTTGCCGACGTTCTTGGACCTCTCTGGACTTTAGCTGCCATCAATAAATGAGGGTGTGCCCAGGGGAGCTGTGTGAGATGTAAGAGAGTGGATGACAGATCTGGCTGCCTTGTCTCCACACCGTTCCCTGATGGGGAAGCAGCAGGGTTCCTCTGAAGGAAATTTGCTCTCCCTAAGGTCTCCCTCTGCCACTCACTTTATCCAGAAGTTGGAGGAAGTTTACCCGAGGAAGCAACTTGGTCGTGCCCTTATAGCGGGTCACCCTGTCATATGTTTGAGCTTTGACCATATACAGTTTTGTATTTTTTAATTTTTTTTTTGTTTTTTTTTTTGCAGTACGTGGGCCTCTCACTGTTGTGGCCTCTCCCATTGCGGAGCACAGGCTCCGGACGCGCAGGCTCAGCGGCCGTGGCTCACGGGCCCAGCCGCTCCGCGGCATGTGGGATCCTCCCGGACCGGGGCACAAACCCGTGTCCCCTGCATCGGCAGGCGGACTCTCAACCACTGCGCCACCAGGGAAGCCCTATACTCAATATTCTGTAACAACCTATAGGGGAAAAGAATCTGAAAAAGAAAACAAACAAACAAACAAATATATATATATATAACTGAATCACTTTGCTGTACACCAGAAATTAACACAGCAGTGTAAATCAACTCTACTTCAATTAATAAATAAAAAATTTAAAAAAACCCAAAAACTGTAGCACTATATCACAACAGGATACTGACATCCATAAGGTGAAGACACAGAAGTTTCCCACAAGTTCTTTTATAGTCACACTGACTTATGTCCCCAACTAACTTTTAATGCTGCTGTGATTTATCCAGGCCCGAACAGCACCTACACAAAACAGAGAACAAGGTCAGGGGCTAGGAGGATAAATGCATAGCGATCTGCAGAGCCTCCAGTCTGGGTACCAGCCTTCACAAACTTTTTTTTTTAAAAAGAAACTATTCACCGATGATCTGAATCAACGTTTAAAATACGCGAGCTCCATTCTCTCCAGCACTCCTTTCGTAATCTCATTTTTCGTTTCCACGAGGAGAATCCTAATATCAAGTATAGATTCAAATAACCACCAAGAGAAGTCCATTTTTATTGAATGTTGAGTGTCTCTACTATTTGTGAGGTACACTGAACTACATGAGGACCAAAAAATTGGGCATAGTTTGAATGACAGCTGGGGAGCTGCTACCTAGTGGCACATATTTTAGCGAGACCATCTGGAAAGTCTGATAGCCCTATTTTCTCTTCCTGGGTTCGTTTCTGGATTTGAAACTCCCTGGGTTATATTTGATAGCTCATAAACATCTGCTCAAAGCAATACTTTGAAAAGATCTCTGCATTAGTGTTATTCACATAGAAAACTTAGCAGTCACAAGGGGGCAGAGAGATGGCAAGGAAAAGAACAAAGTTGAGAGAGTTATGAGAAGCACTGCCAGTTTGTTGCCTATTCTACCCGACGTTTTGCCTATGTCTCCTCTTCCATCACTGCAAGTTGTCAGGGTGTTTGTGGATAAACAGAGCCCCTTCTCTGGGTGATCTGTCTTCTTGCCCTGCTTAGTTTATGCATGGATCACTGCCTATCCTTGGTGAAATGGCCTAGAAACCTCAACAGGCATTAAAAAAAAAAAATCAAATGCTCGCTTAATTGCTATACAAACGCAAGATATTGTTTCTGTATCTCTGTATGGCTTCCTTTAGACCCTGAGTGACTTGAAGAGTTCCCACTGCCAACCGGAAGCATCCTGGCTTCTTACAAATTATAAACTTGGGACAGGCAAGGCCCTCCTTGGTCTGGTCCCAATCAGCCTCTCACCTCTCCAACTTCATCTAGCTCTTCCATTCATTCCCCAAAACGATTCCTTTTCCTCACCAGCTGTCTCTTCCTTTTTAAAAAACCTCTGTGTTGTTCATTTTGTCCCAAATGCCCATCCTTCCTTCTTTAGCGATTACCCAGCTCAAATGCCACCTTCCCCAGAAGCCTTCTCTAATTGCCCCGGATTTTCACCGCACCGTCTGTTTATGTGCCTGACTCTTGTCCCAAATAGGCTGAGACTATATTTGAGAACTCCTGGTGTGGGAGATGCTGAATGATTCCTTGCTGCTGGAATGTTAAAGCTTATTGAATTTATTTACATATATATTTACCAGCACAAGGAAATTAAAAAAAAAAAAACAACTTTAGTGCTCTGCATTTGGCAGTATTCTCTCCTTATACCTGTTGTTCCTTCTCAGTACCTGCTCTGGCAGGTGGGATTTCCTACCCATCCCAGCATCCAAGGAACCAATACTGGAGAACTTAAAAAAATTTCTCCTCCTCATTTGACATCTGGTTTCTAAGACTGTTGATTTGTTATAATGTCATGGGCCCAGCAGCCCAACGAGCTGAATATCAATTTACCAAATGACCAATTACCTGAATCAACCCTATCTTTATAGTAAGTCTGGGAGGCAGAATTGTGAAAAAGGAGGTATTTAGGCTGGATCTCAAAGAATGGGCAGAATTCAGATGAGCCATGATAAGGGAGAAGAGAAAAGGGACATTCCAGAGGAAGGAACCAGCATATGAGCAAAAAAATTTCTAACAAAAAATGCAGGGGGTTGGGGGGAAATAGTTTCAAAATAGATGGTTGGTGAACACAGGATACTTCCAGGTGCTTATATATGCTCTTATTGCTACAACTGAATAAATCGTCAAAACCTTTTGTCTTCGTTAGATTAAGATTTTGTTTAGTAGCTGCCTTCTTCCATTTCTTGGTGACATCGGCTCTGCTAAAGGATGGAGATTTAGCCTGGAAGAATAAGTTTGCCTCCCTAAGACGTTCAACTATGTCAATGGAAATTGGCTTGAGTTAAATGGAAGTTGGCTCATTCTGTCACACAGCTGGGTCTGGGAAGGTGAACCCTAGTATATTTGTTCAATATTTTTGGTAACCTCAAAAGAAGAACAATAGATGATAGTACATTCAGTGGACCTGGCTGCTTTCCACAGTGTTCTTCCTCCAGCTGTGATCCGAGAATATTCTGCATGGGTGGTATGACCATGGTGATGATGGAGGGATGGGTAGTGTGTGTCATAAAGTACAGGCTCCAGGACCAGACCCAGACCCATATCAGACCCTTCAGAAGTGGAGCCAAGAATTGAATTTAAAAACCTGGTGCTTTTTCATTCATTCAAGTTTGAGAACAAATGCAAATAAATAAATATGCCAAGAATGAAATATGGATCTTGAAAACATTTAATTTAATTTAATTAATTTATTTATTTTGCTGTAGTACACGGGTCTCTCATTGTTGTGGCCTCTCCCGTTGCGGAGCACAGGCTCCGGATGCGCAGGCCCAGCGGCCATGGCTCACGGGCGCAGCCGCTCCACGGCATGTGGGATCTTCCCAGACCGGGGCACGAACCCGTGTCCCCTGCATCGGCAGGCGGACTCTCAACCTCTGCACCACCAGGGAAGCCCTGTAACATTTTATTTTTTTATGGTACTCAAGACCAGCCCTTCTGTTCAATATATGTATCTTGGTATTCCTTCTTTCAGGCAAAAGAGCTACTTTAAATGTCTGACATGTAAATATAGGATAAACATCTAAACATCACAATGAAAAGTCAGAAACTTTCCGATTGAATAAAAAGCAGTTAGATGTTGCCTACAAGAAACCCACCTTAAATATAAAGATACAATCAATCAAAAATATGGAAAAATATATACCATGCTAACACTGAAATGAAAAGTTTGGTATGGTTATATTAATATCAGATAAAGAAGATTTCAGATTCCAGAGATAAAGAGAGTCACTTCATAATGATGAAAAGGTCAGTTCACCAAGAACACAGAACAATCCTAAATGTTTATGCATCTAATATCAGCGCTTCAAAACTAAAAACTGAGAGGGCTTCCCTGGTGGCACAGCGGTTGGGGGTCCACCTGCTGATGCAGGGGACACGGGTTTGTGCCCCGGTCCGGGAAGATGCCACATGCCGCGGAGCGGCTGGGCCCGTGAGCCATGGCCGCTGGGCCTGCGCGTCCGGAGCCTGTGCTCCGCGGTGGGAGACACCACAGCAGTGAGAGGCCCGCATACCGCAAAAAAAAAAAAAAAAAAAAAAACCTGAGAGAAATACGAGGAGAAATAGATGAACCTACAGTTAAAGTTGGAGATTTCAACGCTCTGTCAATGTCTGATAGAACAAGGAGACTGAAAATCAGTAAGGACATAGAAGACTTGATCAATACAATCTACCAACTTGACCTACTTGACATTTATAGAACATTCCATCCAACAACAGCAAAATATACACTCTTTTCAAATTCACAGAGAACATTTATTAAGGTTGACTATGTTCTGGGCCATAACACAAGTCTTAAGAAATTTTAAATGATTTAAATCATACAAAACACGTTCTCAGACTACAGTGGAATTAAATTAGCTGAAATCAAATCAACTGTTTAAAAACTAAATAACACACTTCTAAATAACTCAAGAAGACATCAAAAAGGGAAATGAGACAGTGTTTTTAAACTGAATGAAAATAAAAATGTAACATCAAAATTTGAATGATGCAGATAAAACTTAGAGAGAGCTTTTTAACGTTAAGTACCTATAATAGAAATGAAGAAAGGTCTTAAGTTAGGGTTGCCAGACTTAGCAAATAAAAATACAGGATACCCAGTTGAATTTGAATTTCAGGTAAATAATAAAATTTAATTTAGTATAAGTATGTCCCATGCAGTATTTAAGATAAATTAAAAAGTTATTTATTGTTTATCTAAAATTAAAATTTAACTGAGCATCCTGTATTCCATCAAGCAACCTAACTAAATCAATGCACTCAGCTTCCACCTTAAGAAAGTAGAAAAAGAAGATCAAATCAAAGTCAAAGGAACCAGAGAAAAGGGAAAAAAAAAAATTCAAAGCAAAAATAAACAGAAAAAAAATAGAGAAAATCAATGAGACCAAAAATCATTCTTGGAGATTAATAAAATTAATAAATCTTTGAAGATGGAGGGATGGGACCACAAGCCTAGGAATGCAAGTGACCTCTAGAAGCTGGAAAAGGCAAAGAAATGGATTCTCCCCTGAAAACACCAGGAGGAATGCAAGCCTAGTGACACTTTCATTTTAGACTTCTGACCTCCAGCGTTGTAAGAGAAAAAATGTGTTGCTTTAAGTCACTAAATTTGTGGTAATTTATTACAGCATTAATAGGAGACATACAGTAGGGAAGGAGAACATTGATATTTTGGTATTAGATGTATTTATAAAATGTAAAGCCAGAGATTCTTTATTTTAATCATTGCCCCACATTTAAAACGAAGCAAAATGTGAACACACACACACACATCTCTGTCCATGGCTTAATTAATATAGTCCATCCATCCTATAACAAAATGATCCTAATTTTGCTATGTTTAGTAAATACTGTTTAGCACAAGAAATTGTTATACTGTTCCCTCCAGAACCCCAAATAAAGTAAGGACGAATAAACTTAGAATCCTTTTCTAGCCAGAACTGTGCTCAAACAAATGCTGGGGGTAACTTTTATTAATGCAAACTCACTTTAGAGCTTGAGTGGAGACAAATACATGGTTTAAAATTCAGTTGGAGGTTTTGGTCATTTCTGTCCATAATTTTCTGCTCCCATTTTCAAATTTGCCACCCTTATCTCCATAATGCATTTAGACTTCTCAGGTACGGATTATCGATTCAGAAAAACCACTTCTCTGAAAACAAGTACTGAACTATCTTAGAAGTTTACAAAAGGGTGTATGGAACTAATCTTGCTTTTTATTTTGAAAATTCATTTAACATTTGTTTGAACCGAGCTCTGGCTTTGAGAGTGATCTCCTGCTCTGTTGCCCTAAGCATGAGTTTCATGGTCATTCCAGTAATGTGTTAACAGACAGTGACATCATCTGGAGTCAAGAAATGGCTCTCAGGTTACCATATAAATTGACTTAAGCTCCGGAGAGGATTACAGGGCAGACCTTGGCTAAGTGTGGAGATGCCATTACAGCTAAATCAAAGGTAACTGTGAGGTCTGGCAGGCACCTGTCAACAGGTAAGGGAAGGAGGAGCCCGTAAAGGAACCTCGAGTCAGGATGACATTCTCCAAGCTTTATTTTTATTTCAGGTTAAAGGGTCAGACAGAAAAGCCATTCGCAGTGGTCTTTATTTATGGTTCTCAGAGGCCCAGTTGGTGAAGCATCCTGAAGAAGAAGGATGGCTCAGGTGGGATCCCCGTCTCCCCGCCCGGCTGATGACAGACTGAGGGCCTCGCACTTTGTGAAAGGCCAGCTTCTTATGAATGTGCATTAATGTTTGCAGGCACAACACGAGACCCATCCTCTCTGTTACCTCCAGTGCAGAGAGAGCTGTGTATTTTCCCTCTGTCCTCCCTTCTCGGCCACCTGAAAAGATTCCTTCCCACCACCTGTGGTTGGTCTTTGAAGGCCAGATAAGAAGATACGAGTGTCCCTGGCTGGCAAGGAGATACGAACATCCCTGGCTGGCAAGCTTGGCTAGGGGAGAGACTCACACCCTTCTCAAATGCTTGAAAATCAGTGCAGATGTTTTATTCACGCCTTTCTCTTGGTGCAAAAATAAGCCTCCATTCTTTGAAAAGCTCATCTTCCCCAACCAGGAGCAGTGTTTAGGGAAAATGGCCGGAGAGCAGCAGAGAAGGAAGGAGACCTCTCACCTGTTCCTCTGGGCCCCCTCTACCTCCATCTCATCCTTTAACATTCAACTTGGATCCCACTTCCCCCCATCTGATTTCCTGGTCCTCTAATCTTTCATGTCCGGCTGACACAGTGAAGTGGCAGACAGAGAATGGCCAGGGTGGAGGGGGACAGGGTGGGGCTGAATGTCTTCTTTGCCGACTGAAGGCTGCAGGACCTCAACCTCTGGGAGCTGTGGGATTGATAATGTCAGTCTCCAAGGCAGTATGGTTGAAAAATACCTTTTCCCCAATTCATTGCCTAGCTGTTCCGTTCTCATTCTTCAGAGAGGCCTGCCCTTCACCTCCCTCCTGACCCACCCCCGGGCCAAAGCGAAGGGACCTCTTCTGTATGGTTCCATGAACCTGGCCCATAGAAGCAGTTCAAAAAATATTTGCTGAATGATGCGGGCTTAGCCAGCCTCATGGGCTGTATCATCCCAGTCAAAGGGGCGCCCATCACAGATCATGTAACCCTCCCATCCAACATATTTTACTAAGAAAAGAGAATTTGCCTTAATATTCAATTAATGGCACTAAAGGGGTAGAGTGGCGGAAGGGTGATCTGGAATAAATCAAGTTTGGCAAAAATATGAGACGTTGTGTCTCAAGCATTCTCCTACTTTTCTCAAGAGGCCGAGAGCTCACGGGGCGGGAGTGGGGGTGGGTGATGTCTTGTTCACCCCTGTATTCCTGCACCTGGCAGAATACCTGTATCCAGGTAAGCAAAATGATGGGTGGATAAATGAACAAACTAATTTTTAAAATGTCCTTGCACGCACAGATAAACAAGAGAAACATTGTTCTCTTTGTTACCTCCACTGCAGGGAGAGTTGTGTGCCTTCCCTACCTTGTGTGTCTTGACCCCTTCCTTGGTCACCTGGAAAGACTTGTTTCCACTATCATAGCTGGCGTTTGAAGGACAGGTGAGCAGGTACGAGCATCCGTGACCGACAAGCTTGGGTCTGGGAGATTCTTATATATCATCAGGCAGCTAAACTCTAGTAAGGTATTAACTGATAACGGATGTGTTAATTAATAATAACATATACCCATTCCAAAAGATATTTCCATTTAGTCTGATGATTCTAGAAAACAAGAGATTTTAGCACACAAAACAGCAAAGTTATAACAGACAAATGAGTGGAAACGATATTTTGGAACAGTGAATAGCCTCAAGACACCAGCTGAAAAAATTTTCATCATCCCCAAAAGAAACTCCATACGCATTAGCAGACACTTCCGCCCTCAACCCATATAAATGGAATCCTACAGTATAGGGTCTTTTTTTTTTTTTTTTTGGCTGCGCCACGTAGCATGCAGGATCTTCCCCAACCAGGGATCGAAGCCCGCTACCCGCAGTGGAAACTCGGAGTCTTAACCACTGGCCCACCAGGGAAGTGCAATATATGGTCTTTTGTAACTGGCTTAGCATCATGTTTCCCAGGTTCATCCATGTTGTAGCATGTATCAGTATTTCCTTCCTTTTTTTTGCCAAATATGTTCCCTTGTATTGCTATACCACTTTTATTTATCTACTCATCAGTTAATGGACCCCTGGGTTGTTTCCCCTTTGTGGCTCTCTCTCCAAATTTTGATGACACTTCTATGATTCTCGCCCTCTTATCCAGTTATTATTGCAATCTAATGCAATCCTTTGTGTGTGACTTTTGACTTTTGACTTTTCCTCTATTATAATCTTTCAGAATATCCTCTCCATTTCTAGTGCTGAAGTTTCATGATGGTGTGCTATGGTGAGTCATTTATCATTCAGTGCCCTGACCTCTCAATGGACCCTTTTAATTGAGATACCGGAGGCCTCAAAACTGGGAAATACTCTTGTATTATCTCTTTTCACTTTCTTTTCTTCCATTTTCTTGACTCTTTTTTGAATTCATATTATTGGATGTTGGATCTTCTGGCTTGAAACTCTTTCTTATCCTCTCCTACTTTTCATTTCTTTGTATTTTTGTTCTAGTTTCCAGGACATTCTTTCAACTTCAGTTTCTAAACTTTCCGTTAAACTGGTGTGTATGTGTGTGTCTTTTCCTATTAAAATGGTCATCAACTTTCTTTTATTTATTTATTTTTGGCTGCGTTGGGTCTCTGCTGCTGCGAGCGGGCTTTCTCTAGTTGTGGCGAGCGGGGGCTACCCTTCGTTGCGGTCTGCGGGCTTCTCATTGCAGTGGCTTCTCTAGTTGCGGAGCACAGGCCCTAGGTGTGTGGGCTTCAGTAGTTGTGGTGCATGGGCGTAGTTGCTCCGCAGCATGTGGGATATTCCCGGACCAGGGCTCGAACCCATGTCCCCTGCATTGGCAGGCAGATTCTTAACCACTGCCCCACCAGGGAAGTCCGGCCATCAATTTTCTAAGTGACATATCTGAGTATTTTGTTCTCACAGTAGAATGTGATCATTACTCACTAAGCAAGCTTTGAAATAAACATTTTAAAGGACAATGAAAAGCATGTAAATTTTCTCTTATTGTGGGTTACATTGTGTGCACCTTCTGTTGAATAACAGCTCATAACCCATCTCATATGTAATCTGTCCCCATGTGTTTGTTCTTTTACACGTGGCCATTCTGTGACCTGGGTAAGTCGGCCCCTTGGGCAGAGGGCAAGGCACTGAGAGGAGAGTCCTCATCTTTCCTTGTCTTCTACAATAATTTTGTGGAAGATAATGGTAAATCTATAAAGTAAAATGTCCTTTAGGGGTGACACGTGGCTTGTAACCCTTCCTGTCCATCCCTGAAGCCTTTCACCTTTTCAGGAAGCAATAGAGTGTGTGGTTTAGTGCGCACGTTCTGAAGCCCAAGAGACTCATTTCACATACTGATTCTGACTGTACAAGCTGTGGGATCTTGGACCTTAACTCCTCCTGTCTCAGTTTCTTCTTCTGTAAAATGCAGTTAATAATAGAAGCCACTCATGTTGTGACTGTGAGACGTAGCTGTGTTACTGTGTGGGAAGCACTTGGAACAGGGTCTAGCTGAGCAGTGCTGTTAGCCCCTGTCCTTTGGTATTGGTTTCCTATTGCTGCTGTAAAAATTTCCACAAGTTTAGTAGCCTAAAACAACCCAAATTTACGATCTTACAGGTCTGGGGGTCAGAAGTTCTAAAATCAAGATGTCAGCAGGGCTACATTTCCTTTAGAAGGTTCAAGGGGGAATGTCATCTGTTGCCTTGCTTTTTCCAGTTCCTAGAAGTCACCTATATTCCTTGACTCATGGCTTTTTCCTTCATCTTCAAAGCGTATCATTCTAACTTCTGCTTCTGTTGTCACATCTCTGACTCTGATCCTCCTGCCTCCCTCTTACAAGGACCCTTGTGATAACACTGGACCCACCCGGAGAATCCAGGATCATTGTCCATCTTGAGATCCTGAATTTAATGACCTCTGCAAAGTTCATGTTATATATATATATATATATATATATATATATTTTTTTTTTTTTTTTTTGCGGTATGCAGGCCTCTCACCGCTGTGGCTTCTCACGCTGCGGAGCACAGCCTCCGGACGCGCAGGCTCCGCGGCATGTGGGATCCCCCCGGACCGGGTCACGAACCCGCATCCCCTGCATCGGCAGGCGGACCCCCAACCACTGCACCACCAAGGAAGCCCCTATATATATATATTTATATATATGTTTTATATATATATAGGCTGCACCTCGCAGCTTGCGGGATCATTATTCCCCAAACAGGGATCGAACCTATGCCCCCTGCAGTGGAAGCATGGAGTCCTAACCACTGGACCGCCAGGGAATTCCCTGCAAAGTTCATTTTACCAAGTAAGCAAACACAGTCACAGTTGCCAGGGAATCTGGGAATATCTTTGGGGCAGCATTCCTTTGCCTGCCACAGCTGTCTTGCCAAGTTGGTGGAAACATCGTCCTTCTGTATTATATAATAAAAGATGGTACTTCCGTGCTTGGTAAATGTAGTGCCCATGTTGACAGGATGATGATGTTGATAAAACGTCTTGTTGATATAAAATGTCATTTAGTCCTCAAAAGTTGATAAGTAAAAAATACTGTTATGTTTACTATACACTTATTTCATTTGTCAAAGAATTAATTCCCTATTGTTTACAACATGCAGTGCAGGGTTAATTTTGCTTGTTTTAATTTTAAAGTGCAAGTATAATTTTATTTAAAATTTTTTAAAAAATTATTTCTTTATTATATTTATTGATTTATTTATCTATGGTCTTCGTTGCTGCGCACAGGCTTTCTCTAGTTGTGGCGAGCGGGGGCTACTCTTCGTTGCGGAGCACAGGCTCCAGGTGCGTGGGCTTCAGTAGTTGTGACTCACGAGCTCTAGAACTCAGGCTCAGTAATTGTGGTGCATGGGCTTTGTGGCTCCGCGGCGTGTGGGATCTTCCCGGACCAGGGCTCAAACCTGTGTCCCCTGCATTGGCCAGTGGATTCTTAACCACTGCAGGGAAGTCCTGGAACGTATAATTTTAAAGGGCTTCGATGGTTGCAATTTCTTGAAATATGCTGGCTGGCTTGCCCTGAGGCCAAATGTCATAAATGCCAGAGAGTGAGTGCACACACCTCAGAATTAATCACCCTCCCATCTGTGCTCATGCCTTTCTAGAGCAGAGCCACCTAAAATGTGATCTGCCCACCAGTGCAGTCACTTACCTGTTCTTACTAGTCTGCAAGGAGATGGCTGAGGGGTTTAAACCAGATTGCAAATCAACCAGGCAACTAAGCATTTCCTTTAGTTAAAAAACAAAAAGTATATATACATATATAAAAAGTAGTGTGTGTGTGTGTGTGTGTGTGTGTGTGTGATTTAGAGATGGTACATCACAAAGTTGGCTTTTTCTGCAGACATATCTAAAGAAATGCTCTTGTCCTTATAGAGAAAGCCAGCTTTCTTTTTTCTTCTCTCTCTCTCTCTCTCTCTGTATTTAGATCTGCCCAGGTAGAGGATGCAGGACCAGGTTAAAGCTAGCGCTTAGCCTTTGATTAAATAATAAGCTGGTTATTATCTATGATAACTTCTCCCTGACTTTCTCTGCCACCTGGAGATGCTGGATCACTTGAGAAACACTCTCAATAATCTGCCTGGTAAGAGAGAACCACTGGATTGTATTTTCATCGTTTCTACATGTTAGTTTTTCTAGCAATGACATTTTCTCTTTTTCTACAAAAGAGATTAATGTAGTCACTTCTACAACTCAATTAATAATTAGATTTGAATTCTGCAACCCAGCTGCATCCAGTTCCTAGGATTTCAGGGCTCCAAACCTAAACCATGGCAAACCCCTGCATTATTTAGACGTAAATAGTTTCTTCCTATGCACTTTAAAATTTATTATCTGGGATTAATCTTATTTATGCACTGGAATATATTACAAAGTAGTGAGTTACCTGAGTACTGCTTATTCATATTGTTGAAAGTATTTATTTAGAAATGCATTTTAAAATTGAAACCTGGAATGATCTAAGCAGGAAAATGTTTTCAATGTTCCCCATTTTATATAAAATCTTTATAGCAAAAAGATGTAGGATTTATATGGGAGAATCAAGAGTGGAGAAATGATGGAGAACATGCAATTTTCTCACATACCTGAACATGTCTATTTCCTCCAGAAAGCCCAGGCTCTGAAGGCACCATCATCCGATGAGCATGATGCATAGTTTGTAGGTGAAAAGAGCTGAGTAACAGCAAACTGGAACCTTCCGTGCTGTCATCAGTTAGAGGCTCCTTCAAGGATACGCTTGAGATTAAAAATAAACACCCCTTACCTTTCACAGAAACAGATTATTATTTTTTAATTTCTTATTTGACCTATTGTTTTTTTTTTTAATTAAAAAAAATTTATTTCTTTGGCTGTGTTGGGTCTTAGTTATAGCATGCAGGATCTTTGTTGCAGCACATGGGCTTCTCTCCAGTTGTGGTGAGCAGGCTCCAGAGTGCTCAGTAGTTGCGGCCCGTGGGGTTAGTTGCCTCGTGGCATGTGGGATCTTAGTTCCCTGACCAGGGATTGAACCCGCGTCCCCTGCATCGGATGGCAGATTCTTAACCACTGGACCACGGGATCACCAGGGAAGTCCCAGAAACAGATTCTTTACAAAAAAAATTTTTTATTGAAGTATAGTTGATGTACAATATTAAATAAGTTACAGGTATATGGTATAGTGATTCACAATTTTTAAAAGTTGTGCTCCATGTATAGTTATAAAATATTGGCTGTGTTCCCTGTGCTATACAATACATGTTTGTAGATTATTTTACACAGAATAGTTTGTACCTCTTAATTCCCTACCCCTGGATTCTTAGGAAGCTAAAGGGACACGCCTGAGGCGGTATGGTGGCATCAGACCCTCTAACTGATTAATAACAAGACACATCGCAAGCACTTACTCAACAATCAGTGTTGGTTGATTATGTGCCAGGCTAGCAATACAGCAGGGGACACAGCGGTCACAGCCCTTGCTCTCAGTTAGCATGGTAGTCTTGGAGGTAATCACCCATGACTGCTGTCTGGGCACCAAGCATCCTTCGGGGCATGGGAGTTACACAAGCAACATAAACCAGGTTCTTTGCATTGTGGACGGAGCAGAGATGACCAGTCACGTGTCACCTTGCTTCTCTTTCCTTCCTTCTTTCTTTTTCATTCTTTCTTCTTTCTTTCTTATCGAACTATAGTTGAGTTATAATGTGTTAATTTCAGCAAAGTGATTCATACACACACACACACACACACACACACACACACACACACACACACACATTCTTTTTCAGTGTCTTTCCCAATATAGGTTATTACAAGATATGATCATCTTACTTCTTTTACCTCCTGAGGCAGAATTGATTCTCATTCTTTGCGTACTACTTACAGAACCACCTTTGTTTCTGAGGAGTTTAAGACCTTTTTACGCAGCTTGAAATCTCTGAGTATCTCTGTTGACGGCTATTACTTCATAGAGTCCACAGAGAAAGGTGTACATGAGATTTCTCCGAGTGCCTAGCCCACCACCCCACAGTGAGGGGGGAAATTCCACAAAGCCTATCCATTCTGAAAAATTTCAGTGACGCTTTGTGTCATACAGTCGTCTCTATGCTGGCTTGCAGGACTTCTCGGGGAGTAAATTGTCCAAAAAAGGGCAGCAAGTCAAGATGCAATTCAAGGAGGACCGGTTTCTGTTTTCTGGATTTCTACAGGGCCTTTCTCTGAGGGTTCAAAGGTGCTGAGAATAATAACACTAACGAGACATCATCTCCTAACAGAAGCCCGAGGCCCACATTTGCATAAACAGTCGCAAACGCAGACCTTGTCCACTTAAGAGGCTATAGGTACAGATCATTTTGAAAATCCAAGTCTCCCCCTTGGCTGGAACCTCAGTGGAGGTCGGGGAGAGGGTGGCACAGTTTCCCCGTTCTCGAGAAGACATGTGATGCGTCCCGCTTATAGCTGTGGGCACAAGACTTCTTTTCTTCCCAAAATTCAAAGAGCAAGCCTCTGGAGGCCAGCAGAACAGTGGCGTGAAAGGGAAGGGGTTGGGTCCAGCCAGGGGAGCCGGCTTTGAGGAAGCAGCAGTCAGCTGTTTTAAAGACACACACACCTGGTGTTTTGAGACAACTTTCCCAACACACTCAGCAGTCTGCATTCCTTTCCACAACTCTCTAAGAAAAGTGTCTCTTCTGGCTTAAGAAGAATCATAAAAAAAATTGCCGCTCCAACCCCCTCATCTTAATCCCTTGTCATTTGGAGAACAATAGAGAAAGCATACCTGACAAAGCTGTTGGGCTCATGCCCGGTGCCTCCTTGCTTTGTGAAGAGCACAGTGGGAGGCTTCATCTCCTTGCTTCCTTCAAGTCTGGAGACGCAGATCAAGCCACGCCCCTGATTTCAGTTTCTTTTGGAAATGGGTTACACTGCCATCCACAAGATGACTTTCTGGCGTCACCATCTGAGGCTGGCGCTTCTAGCCCCGGTCCTCCCAGACTTTGCCTCCATGCTTTCTTTAAACTCAAAATTAGGTCTCTTAGCAGATCTAACTCTTTTGCCAGACTAGATTTGAAAATATCGGGACACTGAGATACATTTTCACATGCTCGGTAGCAGGGACACTGCCTATTTTGAAGCGGCTGCAATTCAAATGTTCCGCCGAAGACAACTCAGCAAACAGTACCAAAGCATCATTGGATATACGGAACGCTAAATTCTTATTTTCAAGTGACCTTCCTCCAAGTACTCTCTGTAAATAACGTCCACAATAAAAATGGATTAATTTAAGGCAATAAAGCCTAGTAGATGTGTTCTCATGGGAAAGTCAGAATCACATCTTCCTTTTCTAATAATTTTTGCAAGAGCCATCATTGCATTGAGTGTAATGGAACAGACAGAAGATTGGAGGGGCTGCTGACTCATCCGTGCTGCCTTTTTCTCACCCCCTTGAAGCTGAGATATCTGATGGGAGAAAGCCTGAATAACGGGCAGGAAGATGGTTTATTATAAAGTGCTTTAATGTTCCAAATTGAACCAATGCAAAAATTCTTCATTAGTCACGAATAGATAGATCACTGGATGTAGGGAAGCATTTTCACACAGTAGGTTGCCATGGGCTCTGCACAGCCCCTGGTGATAGTGAGAGATGGAAGTGAGACTAAGGAAGAGAAGATCAGGAAACCACCAAAGTATAACCCCAAACCCTCTGATTCTCCCGGAGTCTTCTTGACTCCATACGTCTCTCGGCTGCTGTCATTTCCTAGTGACGTCAAATAAGACATTTTAAAAAGCAAAAGACTGAAAGTACATTTTTTTTTAGATTCTCTGTGTTTCATTTTATAAGTGATTCAACATCAGCTACCTTTACGGCATGCTTTCCAAAGTGTTCCCCCGGCCTTAACATTTTTTGTATGTACGTATGTATGTATTTATTTATTATTGAAGTGTAGCTTATTTACAATATTGTGTTAGTTTCAGGTGTACAGCAAAGTGATTCGGTTATACATATATATCTATCTATATATATTTTTTCCATTACAGTTTATTATTATTTCCATTATAGCTATTGAATATAGTTCCACCTTTTTTTTTTTTTTTTTTTTTGCTGAGCCATTTTAGTTCCCCAACCAGGGATCAAACCCATGCCCCCTGCAGTGGAAGCACAGAATTTAACCACTGGACCACCAGGGAAGTCACTTGTTCTCCCTCTTAACGTTTAATTAAAATATTTGCTCATAAGTGACTTACCATTCCTACAAAAGAGGCAGAAACTTTGAGCAGTCTAGGTTTTTTTTTAAAAAAAAGATAGGTACATAAATAGATACATTATATATAGTGTAGCTTACATCTATCCAAAATGAAACAGTATCTCAGAAGTTTAATTCGATAGTCAATATGCTATATATCTTACTGACTAGGACACTGGTCAAACGTAAATAATAATGTCAAAAAGTATACTGACAATAGGAAACAATGGAATCCTAATTATGTTTGTTTTGCCACCACTCCTAATACAGATTGTCCTTAAATGTCAGTGTCACTTTTAGATTAAATAGCAAATTGTTTAAGTAAGTCTTTGAGAACTTAGCTTTCTCCCCCAAAAAAATGAATGAAGTCATGGAACAAGTAATTTTATTTCACAGAAAAAGCTAGGAAAATTCTAACACATAATGTTTTCTTAATTCAACAATCAGTTATTAAGGGTCTATGCCTCCGCTAAAGGGACAGAGGCCTCAACCGTGGCACCAGACTTGAGCAAGTGTTTCTCATCAGCACTCCGATGCCCCGGAAGGGGTTGCACCTTCTCAGCCCCGCCTGTGGACAGCTTCAGACCAGAGTACAGAACTGGAACTTATCAAGCTCATTGGCATCCAATAGGCCTGCCCCTTCCCCAAGTTCAGGCCACTCATGACATCCTAAGATATCAGCTACTTTTTTCTCAGCCTCCTTCATCTCTCTCAGAGCTCCACTGCCTTTCCTTTTTCTCTCAACATTCATTCATTCATCCAGCAAATATTTATGAAGCATGAGGTTCCATCCCTGGAGGTGAGCCGAACAGACACTGTTCCTGCCCCGGAAGTCCAGAGTCCAGCACTCCAAGAACACATCTACCAAATAGTCACACAACTACATCTTAGTTACCGGCTATGAAAGTACTATGAATAAAAGTAATATGAGATGATTATAAAGGAGCCTTCATCTACTTTGGGAGGGGTAGGAGGGAAGGGGCTAGGGCTGCTTTTCTGAGGATGGAGCTTTGCACGGGCATCTGAAGAACAGGTAGCAATTAACTGGCTGAAAGTTGGGAAGGTGGTCCAGGCCCAGGAAGGAGAATTTGCCAAGACCCTCAGGAGGCAAGGAGTATTATTTCTCTTTTCTTTTCCCAGCTCTGAGTTACTCTTATAATTATCCCCAACAAAAGAGCTTGGGGGGGGTGTGTGGGGGGACTGCATCGACAAGAAATGAAATTCTTGCAGCTGAACAGTAGTTACCGGAAGTAAGTTCAGGAAGGGGGTGGATTTCACATATGAGGATGTAGGATTTGGGGAGGTGTGGTCCTGACTGCCAACTACCCCCTGGTACCCTTTCCTTCTTTTAGCACAAGAGCCATGCCCCTGCTCACTGGATCCATTGTTTTAGCAGGGCACAGGCCACCCAGCTTGAGACTACATTTCCCAGCTTCCTTTGCAGCCGTGGGGTGTCTACCTAAGTTCCAACGGGATTTAAGTGGAAATAAATGTTGCTTCCTTTAAGGGAGATTGCTTGTTTTCCCTCCCCGTGGCCACGTTTTTGTTTGTTTGCTTTGGCCACGCCACGTGGCACGTGGAATCTTAGTTCCCCATCCAGGGATCAAACCCTTGCCCCCTGCAGTGGAAGCGTGGAATCTTAACCACTGGACCACCAGCCAGGGAAGTCCCACCATGTTCTTTTCTGACAGAGAAAGTTCCTGGGTCACTGGGAAGCCTCTGGTGCAGAGTCACATCCCAGGTCAGGACTGTTCCCTGTGAGAGAAGTTCACTATAATCTTGTATTTGGGGTTTCTTCAAGTTAGCCTGTCCCCTAATTAACACAGAAGCGGTTATCTTACTCAATTATTTTGTCTTTATAATACCAACCAAGACAAAAGTCATCACCGAAGTCATGATGGAAAAGATGAAGAAATGTGATTATGTAAAAATTTTGTAAGTTAGCAAACACCACAAGTCAAATCAAACGTCAAAGGACAAAAGTGGAAAACAGTTTTGCACCATGTGACGGATGAAAGGCTAACATCACATACATTTCATTAAATATCTACTACCCATCAGGCACTGGGCTGAGTGCTTTATAAGGATTGTCCTGACTGAGACTGACTATAACCCTGTGTGGTAGGTGCCATACAGCACAGTGATTAATCACGGGCTCCAAATTCACTGCTGACTTGCTGAGGGGCTTTGAGGAGGTGACCTAAAATGGGGATAATAGTACCTTCTTCCTAGGGTTGTTTATGAAAATTAGATGCGACAGCATTGCTGTGAACAGTGGGGCAGGTTGTGCCCTGCATAAGGACGAACTACTAAGGCAATAATTAGGTCTAATTAATACTCAGCGCCTGCTCTCCAAGCCAGGTGCCCTAGTGCAGGGTGGTACCAGCTTGAGGGAGGGGTGCCTTCTTCTAATTTTCACAAAGGCACCTGTGGACTAGGGGCCATGAAATGAGATACTAGGAAATGCTCCCTGGGAAGACTAGCCAGTCAGTGGGGGAGCAATACCTGCAGTTAAGTGTTCAGTACAAGTTAACGATTGTCGTTAACATTGTTCTCATTCTCCTGATGAGAAAACGGAGGCCTAGAGAGGCTAAGTGATTTCTCTACTACAGAATGAAGATTTTTATAGATGCATAACAAAAAGGCAAATCATCCAACAAAAATATGCAAAGGACGCTGTTCACAGAAAAAAAAACATACAAAAAGATATACAAAATTACTCATAATTAAAGAAGTGAAAGTTAAAACAATAAATGAGACATTTTTCATCTCTCAGATTAGTAAACATTGGTTATATTCAGTCTTGAATAAAGCGGTGAGGAAACTGTCTCTTACACTGTTGATGGGCCTGTAAGTCATCTCATGAGGCTTCTTCCTACCCAGAGTTTCAGAAAAAAGGGATGGCTTAGGGGCTTCCCTGGTGGCGCAGTGGTTGGTGGTCCGCCTGCAATGCAGGGACGTGGGTTCGTGCCCTGGTCCGGGAAGATCCCACATGCCGCGGAGCGGCTGGGCCCGTGAGCCATGGCCGCTGAGCCTGCGCGTCCAGAGCCTGTGCTCCGCAACGGGAGAGGCCACGACAGTGAGAGGCCCCTGTACCACAAAAAAAAAAAAAAAAAAAAAAAGGGATGCCTTAAATACTCAGGGTTTCTTATATACACACTACTATATATAAAATAATCAACAAGGACCTACTGTATAGCACTGGGAACTCTACTCAGTACTCTGTAATAACCTATATGGGAAAAAAATTGGAAAAAGAGTGGATATATGTATACGTATAACTGAACCACTTTGCTGTACACCTGAAACTAACACAACATCATAAATCAACTATACCCCAATATAAAATAAAAATTAAATTAAAAAAAAATACTCAGGGTTTCTGATCTAGGATAACTGCCAACTGACCCTGGACATGGGCAACCTTTCACCAGTCAGCAATTCATCACTACCAAGGTTTTCTCTGAGGTTTTCACATTTCTTTTAAGTTTAGTTACCAAGAAATTTTTATTATTTCAGTGCTTAAAAGAAAGAGTGTTTCATTGTATACTTTGTATTGGATTTACCTTGGCTTTGGGGTGATAAGGTGTAAACTTTTGAAATAATTGCCTTTAAAAAGGCAACAAAGCAAAAAATGTTAACATGAGTGTTTAAAATTATTCTATGTTGGGACTTCCCTGGTGGTGCAGTGGTTAAGAATCCACCAGCCAGTGCAGGAACACGGGTTCGAGCCCTGGTCCAGGAGGACCCCACATTCTGTGGAGCAATTGAGCCTGTGCACCACAACTACTGAGCCTTTGCTCTAGAGCCCGGAGCCAAGACTACTGAGCCCGCGTCCTGCAATTACTGAAGCCCGCATGCCTAGAGCTTGTGCTCTGCAACAAGAGAAGACATTGCAACGAGAAGTCCGCACACTGCAACAAAGAGTACCCCCCGCTTGCTGCAACTAGGGAAAGCCTGCGCGCAGCAACGAAGACCCAACACAGCCATAAATAAATAAATTTTAAAAATAAAATAAAATAATTCTACATAAATCACTGCTCCTCTTGCCTCTTAACAGAGACTACACACGTCATTTAATCTTTTATTGAAGACTCGGGGTCATCATGGATGAAAATCAATAACTGTCATCTTGAATATAAAAAATAGAACTGTAAACGTACTAGAAGAAAACATTATTTTATAATTTCAGAATAGGGAAGACCTGACAACTATGACACAAATTCTAGAAGCCTTAAAGAAGATATTGACATTTGATGTTATAAAAATGATACCTGCATGGTAAAAAAAAAAAACCAAAAAAAACAAAAACAAAAATATCACTGGAAAAAGTCAAAAGAGAATCCTGGGAAAACATGTTGTAACTCATATTACAGACAAAGGGCTCAATCTCCCCAAAATATATGGAGCTCTTAGAAATTGATAAGAAAATTATTAATATCTTAAAGGAAAGTATTATCACAACTCCCACAGATCCAACTTCCAACCTAATTACTTCCTTTTTGTTGTTGTTTTTCCTTAGCTGGGGGAACCTTGAGGACAGAAACTCTATTTCTTTCTTTTTTTTTTTTTTTTGCAGTACGCGGGCCTCTCACCGTTGTGGCCTCTCCCATTGCGGAGCACAGGCTCCGGACGCGCAGGCTCAGCGGCCATGGCTCACGGGCCCAGCCGCTCCGCGGCATGTGGGATCTTCCCGGACCGGGGCACGAGCCCGTGTCCCCTGCATCGGCAGGCGGACTCTCAACCACTGCGCCACCAGGGAAGCCCCTAGAAACTCTATTTCTTTTGCCTTGTACAGGACCTGGCACATCTTTGTCACCCCATTAGTTTTTTTGCTAATTTAAGAAGTTTCTTATGTTATATATTGCATTTGCAACCATTTTGCCAGATACTCTCTCCCCTAATAAGATTTGTCCAAATAACGCTCTACAAGGCGAAACCTCATATTTGAATTTTTCCAGCAGGGAAGTTCCCATTTACCTTTGCTTTGTGTTTCTGATCTGTGCCTTATCCATGATCAAAGGCAGTGCACTTCATTCCCAGGTTTATCAATTCAGAAAATAAATAATAGGCAATGATAAAAACTATCATTTATTGACTGCCTAGTATTTTACACACATTATCACATTCAATCCTTGGAACAATTTTAGTATTGCCATCAACCTTTTTATACATGAGAAAATCATGATTTAGAGATTTAAGTAGTTCTTTAGCTGGTGGTGTTACTCCCTAAGCTTAATAAGCAGCTAAGCTGAGATCAGAACCGAGGTTTCTCCCACTACAGAAACCAGAGAGCTGAAACATTTTGCTCTATTGCCGAAAAAGCCTCTGAGGCCCTTTGTCAGAGGTTTATAGGAGGCTCTGCTTTTTCTTTTTCTTTCTTTCTTTTTTTAAAAAATATTTATTTATTTGGTTGCTCTGGGTCTTAGTTGCGGCAGGCAGGCTCTTTAGTTGCAGCTCATGGGCTCCTTAGTTGCAGCACGTGGGCTCCTTAGTTGGGGCATTCAAACATTTAGTTGCAGCAGGCATGTGGGATCTAGTTCCCTGACCAGGGATCGAACCTGGGCTCCCTGCATTGGAAGCTTGGAGTCTTAACCACTGTGCCACCAGGGAAGTCCCGGAGGCTCTGCTCTAGAAGGGCAGATCGAACTAGCATCCCACAATGACTTGTGCCCTCTGTATTCAAGTTCACTCCATTTTCACCTCTCAACTCTATTTAGATTTTCTTTTCTCCCAAAACCACCTCCTTTTCCCCCAAAATATATAGAGAAATAGACCCACAGACATAGAAAACAACCTTATAGTTACCAAAGGGGAAGGGGAGGGAAGGATAAATTAGGAGTTTGAGATTAAAATATACACACTACTATATATAAAATAGTTAACCGACAAGAACCTATTGTATAGCACAGGGAACAATACTCAGTATCTTGTAATAACCTATAATGGAAAAGAATCTAAAAAAAAGAATAGATACATATATATGTATATATGTATAACTGAATCACTTTGCTGTATACCTGAAACTAACACATCATAAATCAACTATATTTCAATGAAAATTTCTTTAAAAACCCACAGAATATATATATATATATACATTCATATGAGGTGATCCTGATTATTCCCATATCTTGTATCTCAACTTTCCGCCTCTGCCCCTCCATTTCTGAGGGATGCTACAGGCACGTGTTTGCTAGTCGTGGCTCTCCACGTCATCTCCACATGGAGATAAAGTCAAGGACTCCTATGATTTGAAAAATACTTTGATTGATTCTGACAGTTTTCTCTGATCTCCCCAACTTGAGAATCATTGCTTTATCACTTATGTGTATCTATAAAGGACTGTTTTTCCTCATTTTTAATATATTTATATATTTATTTATTTATTTTTGGCTGTGTTGGGTTTTCGTTGCTGCGCGTGGGCTTTCTCTCTAGTTGCAGTGAGCGGGGGCTACTCTTCCTTGCGGTGCATGGGCTTCTCACTGTAGTGGCTCCTCTTGTTGCGGAGCTCAGGCTCTAGGTGTGCGGGCTTCAGTAGTTGTGGCTCGCTGGCTCTAGAGCGCAGGCTCAGTAGATGCGGCGCATGGGCTTAGTTGCTCCGCGGCATGTGGGATCTTCCCAGACCAGGGATCGAACCCATGTCCCCTGCATTGGCAGACGGATTCTTAACCACTGCACTTCCAGGGAAGTCCCTCCTTTTTAAAGTTTTTAGCAGGTGATTATGCTCCCAAACTCAAGTGTTAGATCATTAGGGGTGGAGGTTAAGAAGTACAGAGCCTGCGGGCATCCTACTCTAGAGACTCAGACTCCACCGAGTGGAGCCAAGGAATCTGCATTTTAACTGGCTCCCTGGGTCACTCTGCCACAGGACAGGGAAGCACTGGTTGGAAAATTAAGTCAGTCCAGCTTTTCCAATTTCTGCCCTGGCTGGGTGGAACTAGAGTCGGGAGGCAGCCGTAGGGTCAAGGTTGTCATGAACATTGTCATCATCATCACCCTCGAAAACCATCTATAGAGCGCTTATTACCTGTGAAAGGCAATTACCAACCTCAAAAGGTAGAAGCAAAGCAAAGGGCTCTAGGATAGAAAGGCTGTGGGAACTGGAATTAGAAGAATGAATCTGGGTTCAACTGGAGGTTGGTTAAGAAGAGGTGCAGTAAGTCAGTAAAATACATCTGATGCAAAGATTTTCTACATAATGGAATCTAGCAAACTGAGGAAGCCACTGATACTGTAAAACCAGCTAATCTGTGTGTGTTTGTCAGACACAGGCTGAATTAAGACCATGGTTACATCCTGACCTGTCAACGCATACATCTGAAGAAGAGAACTGGGTTTTAAGTTTATTGACCAATTTGTGGCAAACCATGATAAGGCTTGGAAGCAACGCACTGGGGAAAGCTTGGAGGGTACTAGGACCATGGCTGGTTCACAAAAGAATGGACTCCCTTCCTTCAGGCTGGGTAGCCAAAACTATTCATCTTGTGTACAGTGGTGAATTCTTGGCCACAGAAAATTGGCAAGGAAAACTGGCAAGAAGATTCCAGGAGGCAATTAAAATTGTCAGTTGTATTAAGCATAGGTCACTGAAGTCTCAGTCTTTTCGAATTTGTGAAGTGTAGGGCAGTGACTACTGCTTCATACTGAAGTTCCACTCCTGTCTTTTCAAGATAGGAGAAGAATTAAGTCTTTCTAGAAGAAAATTCTATCTTCATGGACATCATATGCATGATTGGGTAAGGATCTGCAAATTAGCATATCTTTAGATAAGTTTTGCTCATTTGAAAGCCTAATTTATCCTTGAAGGACAAGCTTATTTCAGTATTTCCAAACAAGATAAAGTGACCTTGGGGATTATAAACCAGTAGCCTGGGTCCCCTGGGTCCCTTGGTCCTCTGGGTGGGAAACTTCTCCTCGTCTGAAGCTATGTGGGAGGAGAAATTCATGGTTTACCAGGTTTGCCTGGAGCCAGGGTCAGGGTCTGTCATACTCAATAAGTATTTCTTTTTTTTTTTTTTTTTTTTTTTTTGCGGTACGCTGGCCTCTCACTGTTGTGGCCTCTCCCGTTGCGGAGCACAGGCTCCGGACGCGCAGGCTCAACGGCCATGGCTCACGGGTCCAGCCGCTCCGCGGCATATGGGATCCTCCCAGGCCGGGGCACGAACCCGTGTCCCCTGCATCGGCAGGCGGACTCCCAAGCACTGCGCCACCAGGGAAGCCCAATAAGTATTTCTTGAATAAATGAACCTGGTTACAAACTCACCTGAAATACTTGCTGAAAGTATTTTGCAGGGATGAAAAAACACTTGACAGGGTTGATAAAAAGGATTTTATAAGCATGATCCAGTGACAGTAGTTAGGGCCCAAGAAATCCCTTCTCTATTCCTTTTTGGATAACATCTTGGATTATGTCTTCACAGATTTATAATGGATCCTAATGATTCCTTCAGACAGCTTCTTGAATCAGACATTTTGGAATAAAAGTTAGCCATACCTATCAAATGGGGCAATTAAATACCATTTTCCATTCCCATGTAAACACACATAAGCTGCAATTCTTCGTGCTGGAAAAAAAAAGTTCAAAAAACAGAATTTGTGTTACTAAAGTAGAACTTTGTCTTAATCTTATTTTTTTTAAATCGAAGTATAGTTAATTTACAATGTTCCATTTATCTTTTTTTTTTACAATGCTGTTCTTAATCTTAACTTAAAAATAAACATCATTAAACTGAACATCACTTTCTACTAAACTGATCATTAGTCGTGCTGTTCTTACTGAGGAATTTATTTTCAGGTTTGAATCTTTGTTAATGAAATTAAGGTAAACTTACTGTTACTTGTATTACTGTTAATGAAATTAAGTTTCCTGTTATTTTTAATTTTTTTGAAATTTAGCATTATTTAAGGAAACAATTTTATCAGCAGTATTAATGAACAAAATTCATAGACATTGTTTACCTTCTATCTATGGCAACGTATATATATATCTCAATCACTTTATATCTATATAGATAATGGATGTACACTTAATTCGCAGTAGTGCTATATGGTTTTCCTTCCAAATAATGGAATTTAAAAGTTGAATCAATTAAAAGAAAACTATTAAGTAGTAATTAGCATAATGGGTTAGAATCATGAAGAGGATAACAGAAGGACTGGATTTAGGGGAAACACTGAGTACGGAGCCAGTGTGGAGTGGAGAGCAGGCTGGCCAACAGGATGAGCTGCCTCTCCTAGGATCACATGTGCCACGCCATGGAGTTTACACTTTATCCTAAGAGCCCTGGGAGCCACTAAGGACTTGTAAGTGTCATGACGAGATTTGCTCTTCTACAAAATCATGGTGTAGAGAGAGGATTAGACGTGACAAAAGGAGCCAGCAGGTCAGTTAGGAGCCGACTGCAAAAATCCAGGAGAGGGGGCTTCCCTGGTGGCGCAGTGGTTGAGAGTCCGCCTGCCGATGCAGGGGACGCGGGTTCGTGCCCCGGTCCGGGAAGATCCCACGTGCTGCGGAGCGGCTGGGCCCGTGAGCCATGGCCGCTGAGCCTGCGCGTCCGGAGCCTGTGCTCCGCAACGGGAGAGGCCACAACGGTGAGAGGCCCGCGTACCGCAAAAAAAAAAAAAAAAAAAAAAAAAGATCAATGGCGGGAGGGAGGGCCCATCACAGAGCCAGGGGAAGACAGAAGGAGAAGTGGGTTTTAAGAGGATTATGATGAGCTGCTTAGATATGTATTGGAGGTGACTTGTATGCAAATGAAGAGGAAATATTCAGTAGGAGTTGATGTCTGAGCCAGAAGCTGATGTGATTTGAATGGGAGTTACCAGCACTTAACCTTTCTTTTGAAATGGATAAAATCCTACCTGTGTGAGTTTGCTCCGGCTGCCAAAACAAAGTACCACCGACTGAGTGGCTTGACTGAGTGGCTTCGACCACAGAAACTTATTTCCTGATAGTTCTGGGGGTTAGAAGTCCAAGATCAATGTGTCAGCAGGGTTGGTCTCCTCTGCGGGCTTCTCGCCTGAGCTTGTAGATGGCCATCTTCTCTCTTCACACCGTCTTCCCTCTGCATGTGTGCGTGTGCATGCCTGTGTCCTAATCTCCTCTTCTGATAAAGACCTCAGTCATTTTGGATTAGGGCCCTTCCTAAGACCATAATTCACCTTAATTACCTCTGTAATGACCCTTTCTCCACATAGTCACATTCTGAGGCATAAGGAGTTAGAAAGTCAACATTGTCGTTTGGGAGAATGCAGTGCAGCCTATAAATCACATCCTAACTTGTTAAATCAAAAAGAAATTCTGTTGGCTAATGAAACCAGTAAGTTCAAGAGGATGAAGGACGATTCTGAATAAAGGGATTCAAATCTTGACTCCAGGGTGTGTCTTCGTTTCTCTCACTCAGCTCTACGTGATGTCACCTGTATTTTCCCTCATGGTACCAAAGATGGCCATTTCAGGACCACAACCTCTGTACAGGAACCAAGCCCTGTGAAGAAAGGAACTTTTTCCTGATAATCCCAACAGAAAACTTGAAGATGATCTTAAGTGACCTATCTTAAATCACTCACCCACCTCAAACAAACCATTGGCGTATGGAAAAGTAACTCTGGGCAAGGTCCAGGTTTGAGTCTCTAGACTTTCCCTGCCCACCTGTCAATCCCACATAATCCTCACAAATCGGGAATAATGGAAGAGTGTTTCCTAACAGAGTTGTTAAACAGGCAGTAACAACTATAACACACCATGTCCACTACAATGACTAAAGCCACACGAGTGGATGTGGCAGCCCATGAAGAATGTGTGGGAGAGGGGCTTCCCTGTTGGCGCAGTGGTTAAGAATCCGCCTGCCAATGCAGGGGACACGGGCTCGAGCCCTGGTTGGGGAAGATCCCACATGCCGCGGAGCAACTAAGCCCGTGCGCCACAACTACTGAGCCTGCGCTCTAGAGCCCGCGAGCCACAACTACTACAGCCTGTGCTCCTAGAGCCCGTGCTCCGCAACAAGAGAAGCCTCCGCAATGAGAAGCCCGCACCACAACAAAGAGTAGCCCCTGCTGGCGGCAACTACAGAAAGCCCGTGTGCAGCAACGAAGACCCAACGCAGCCAAAACATAAATTAAAAAAAAAAAAGAATGTGTGGGAGGAAAAAAAGAGGGCTGAGGTTAGGAACCCGAGGGAAAAACACAAAATTCAAAGGATGAGATGTGAAATAAACAGACATCCTTTAGGAAAATGCAGAAGACAAAGGAAGAAAGGCAGGACAGAGTGTTATCACAGATGCCAACAGAAGAGACAGTTTTAACAAAGAAACCATGATTTGTGAAACCTAGGAGAAAAAAAAAATTAATATGTAGAGCTCAGACACATCAATTTTTTAAAAAGAACACAAATAGAAAAATGAGCAAAAGATCAGAGCAGGCAGTTCCCACACACACACAATTAAATTAAAATGATATGTGACTAGGTATTCATTTATCAAGGAAAACAAATGGAAACACTTTTGAGATATCGTTTTGGGCTTTTAAGATTGGCAAAATAAAAAGACTTGAAGACAAATTGAAACAGTTTTGAGATATCGTTTTGGGCTTTTAAGATTGGCAAAATAAAAAGACTTGAAGACATCCGGCATTAGCAAAGAGGAAGGGAAGTAAGCACCCAGGAGGAATTGCTGGTGGTTCAAAGTGGGGCATCTTCTGGGAGAGCAATTTGTCAGAATTAAACATTTAAAGGTACGTACTCTTTACAAAATCAGCTACGAAGTTACTATCATAAGTAAAGTAAGCCTTGTTTTGTTTTTTGTTGTTGTTGTTGTTTGTTTTTTAGAAAGGAAATAATCCAGAGATCATCTAAAATACGTTAAACTCAAAATATTGCTAACAGGTATGGAGGGGCACCCACCAATTAGAACGGACACAGGCTATAAACCACCCACGCACAACCATACTGGTGGGTCTCCACTGAAAATCCCATGAAGGGGAAAACCAGGAGGACAAAATGAGGTAGACATGTGGACATATGGGCTGCTTTGGAAAGTCCTCCAAAACATATTAATGAAAGTAGAAGGTGCAGAGCTATGTGAATAGCATGCATTCAGGTTTTAAAGCCATAGCTGTGCAGACAAGTACCTGAAAACATTTTCTGGAGGAAAGCATAAGAAACTGATAGCCAGTGGCTGCCTTTGGTGAGAGGGACCATGTAAAAAGAGGGGGTAGGAGGTTGCAGGGGTGAGATTTCCAATTTCTGTTTTACATCATTTAATGCTTTTTCATGTATTCAAGTGACAAATGATAATTGAGCAGGCCCCAATGTCAGGCACTGAACTAGGCACACGGGAAATACTAGAGGAGGGAAATAGAGCGGAGGGCTTCCAGCCTGCGTCCCTCAGCTAGACTGCCTGGCTGTGAATCGGCTTTGAATCCTGGCTGCACACTTAGAAGTTGGGAGACCCCAGTTAAATGACTTAACCTCTCTCTCTGTTGCTTCGTGTGTAGAATGAGGACTAACAGTTCTTATTTCACAGAATTGCTATAAGAAGTAAATGAGATAGCACAGGTAAGGTGCTTAGCAACATGCCAGGCATTTAGTACATGTTCCTTAATTGTAAGGGCTCAGAAAAAAAGTGAGCCACAGTCCCCGGCCTCAGAGAACACCCAGTACAGTGGGTGGCTGACCTGCAGAGGAGGAGTTGGTTATTGGAAACGAGGGTCCAGAGAGTTGGATGAAACGTGCAAGCAGATGCCGGAGCCATCCAGCAAGACAGGAGGGCTTGAGGGACTTCTTGCCCTGAGGAGGAAGGCGTTGGGGGAAACGGAGCCTCAGGACACCATGGGAAGATCCCAGGAGAGCCAGAATGCATTCAATGCAGGGAGACATCCTACAAGAGTTGAAGACACTCTGGGAGCTGGGTCTGGAGCAGAAGGAAGGGTCTGAGAAGTCAGCTGAGGAAGCTCCAGAATGGGGCTAATCAGCTAGAACCGGAGGCCAGGAAGCATTCCAGAGGATTGGGGAGGGGAGAGTGAGGCCACAGAAAGAGGTGCAAGGCTCAAGCAGGGGAGTGAGGTATTAATAACTTTGTTCAAAGGAATTGTTGGGTCACCCTTGTTTGGGCTGATCATTTTTTCTTTTATTTTTCTGTATTAAGTACCTGGAACTTCTGTGGTGTCCTCAGAGGCGTCAGCCTACAAGAATCCTAAGGATGCATCCTTTTTGCTACACGTCCTGTGCCTAATGTTGGCAGTGGGAAGAAGGCCATGAGCCTTGGGGGTCGGCTGGCTTGTGGCCCAGTGATCCCTGGGCTATGCCCTTGCTTCTGAGCCTCCTGGGTTTGATTTTTCCCCTTCACTCTGTATTTGCAGCTCATTCCAGTCTTCCCTGACTCCCAGGTGGCTGAGTAGGGGAACCGGCAGGGGCTACTTGGCCAATGGCAACATGAAGGGCTTACAAGGGAACCGTATTCTTTGAACAGAAGACAAATGCTGGACTTCCCTTGTGGCACAGTGGTTAAAAATCCGCCTGCCAATGCAAGGGACACAGGTTCGATCCCTGGTCTGGAAAACTCCCATATGCCGCGGAGCAACTGAGCCCGTGCCCCACAACTACTGAGCCTGTGCTCTGGAGCCGCGAGCCACAACTACTGAGCCCGTGCTCCACAACAAAAGAAGCCACCGCAATGAGAAGCCCACGCACCGCAATGAAGAGCAGCCCCTGCTCGCCGCAACTAGAGAAAGCCCGCGTGCAGGAACGAAAATCCAATGCAGACAAAAATAAATAAAGAAAAAAAAATGATCCAGTTCAAATACTGTTTAAAAAAAAAAGAAGAAGAAGACAAATGCTAAATTGGTGGAAAACCTGCTCTCCTAGGGAAAAGAGTTGCCTCAGTTTCCCACCAGCACTTAACATTCAGTCAGTAGAGCCCTAAAAGTTTGTTAAAGGAGCAAACGGACAGCACCTCTGGGTTCTGCTTTAAGCTGCAAGTCGCAGCCTTTGAGGTAGGGGCTGGGAGTGGACAGAGGCTCTTCAGGGTGCCCCGCACTAATGACACTGCCAGCTCCAAAAGGAGAACCAATTAAGTGGTCAGAAGTTGGAAAAAGTAAGGAATGAGATACTGGGCCCAGCTCCCGTTAACGCAAGATCTTTTCTTCCATAATCCATCCCATCTTCACCAAAACAATAAGTGCACTGATTAATCTTACATATTTTAGCCTACGTGATAGAGTTATTCTCATCTCATTTTTCCAAAAACTGTATTCTCCGATTACAATTTGAGTTTTCTTGCTTTCTTTTCTCACCTCTTCTTGTTCCTTTTTCTTCTCCACTTGCACCCAGAGTTTGGTTTTTACCTTACTGTGATTTCTTGTTTCATAAAGGCCAAACCGTCTTACGTCTATTGAAGACAAAAAAGCAGATATTTTCTGAAATGTTCTTTCCATCACTCTAGTAAATGATTTTCAGAGTTGGACTTTTTCTGCACATCTGAGTAATGCTTCTATTTCTTTTTGCTATAGAAATTTTCCCCAGGTCCCAACGTTCCATTTTGTGTGTTTGGTTTGTGTGTGTGTGTGTGTGTGTGTGTGTGTGTGTTTACTCATCCTTGAATGGGCTTATTTATATTCCAACATGGCATTTGTAAGTAGTCATTCCTTAATTCAACAGGTACGAATTTTTCAAAAATTGATATTTGTTTGTCCTCTGGTGGGCAAGGTGTTTCAAAAACGGAATTACATATAAGGATTCAACTTCAAAGGGCCTCTGATGTATGAGAAGAGGTAAGATAGGTATAATAACTATAGTGCAAGGTAGAAAGCCAGGTGGGGGACATGGGTAGAGTTCATAATTTCTGCTTGTGGCCTTTTTCATAGATGATACAAAGTAAACAATGATGCTGAAATTGGGAAGGACTGACTCTGTTCACAGTTCAACGTTGTTCTAAGTCACAGCCATTAGGAATTAAGACCACTGAGGCTATTTCCAATTTATATTACCTTTTTCGTCCTCGGTAAATATGGAAAAATACTAGCAAACACTAATGTGCCAAGGTTTCTATGATGCTATCAATCAATGAGTGTAAGGAATTTGACATTCTGTTACAGTGTTTGTTACAAAATAACTACATTCCATCATAAATCACTGTTGTCGCTCAAAGAAGCCTCAAGGATATTACCAAATGTCAGTGGAAAATAAATGAGATGTTTTCTTTGCGTTGAATAATTTCTCAAAATGTTTTATTTTCCAGTGATGAAAACATGTAACAGTGGCATAGATACATTAATCAATGGCCTCGATTATATTCTTTTGTGAAAAGGGAATTTGACAAAACGTTATTACAGGAAACTTACATTTTAAGCAGAGTTTTTTAAAAAATTTTTATTTATTTATTTTTGGCTGCTTTGGATCTTCGTTGCGCGGGCTTTCTCTAGTTGCGGCGAGTGGGGGCTACTCTTCAATGCAGTGCACAGGCTTCTCACTGCCGCGGCTTCTCTTGTTGCGGAGCACGAGCTCTAGGTGCACAGGCTTCAGTAGTTGTGGTGTGCGAGCTTCAGTAGTTGTGGCACGCGGACTCCGTAGTTGTGGTTTGCGGGTTCTGGAGCGCAGGCTCGGTATTTGTGGCGCATGGGCTTAGTTGCTCCACAGCATGTGGGATCTTCCCGGAACAGGGCTCGAACCCGTGTCCCCTGCATTGGCAGGCGGATTCTTAACCACTGTGCCACCAGGGAAGTCCCTAAGCATAGTTTTTAACTTTTTTTCCCCTAAGTATAGTTTTTATCTTTTTTTCCCCTAAGTGCATCAACTGCTTTTTAAATTTAATTTTTTTAAAAAACGGAGATTTAAAATACTATTTTAACTTTGAATTAAAAACTCAGATTATGACCAATGATAGTTTTAAGCTTACCTAATTAATATGTGATTTAAAAATAGAAAAGAGTATAACTTCCAAACCCCTAGAGGGGGTGTCCACCTCACAGATCCCTATCTGGATAAATGCTGTAACAAAGGCAAGGAGACGCTAGGTGGCTCCATGATTTTTAAATAAAATTAAAGTCCGCAAAAGACTTTAGTCAAGTTCCTTGCATAGTCAGGGAAGAAAATATCTCTACTGGGCTGAACCTTTAACCCAAACAAGAAACAATAATCTTCAATCATGGTCTCTCACTCAGGATAATTTGGAGTATAGGGTTAAGAGTTAAACTAAAACAAAACAAAACAAAACAAAAACAAACCTTCAGGACTGCAAAGTATATATGGGTAAGCAATTTGCTAAAAAATAAGGGAAGGCATTATATTGTATTCTTAAGGACATCAATTACTAAGGGGGAGATGGTTTCAAATTTTTCCTAATTTATTGCCATCTAGTTTGCCAGCTCTTCTTGTGGACTTTCTCTTTTTAGTTTAAATTTTAAATTTACGAAAAATTATTAAATTGGGGCATTATAACTTATTAAAAATTGTTTTCCTTCCTTATAGCTGTCACCCTTATTAACATCGCAAGAGAAATAGCAAAACAAAACAGCTTCGTTTGGGTTATTTGGGAAGGAAAACAAAAGCACGGTGCTTATCTAAACTAGGAAACCTAACTCAAAATACGACTAAGGCAAACACTATTCCATTCTATATCATCTGCAAGGAGATTGAAAGAAATTGCGTGACAAGAATTCCTTTCCGGTTTCACAAAAGACGAGAAAAATGTTACATCTGAAGTGTGACTTGCATTTTAGGAACCAAAATTTGCTCGTTAAATGTTTTCTGGATTTCATTTTTTACGAAGTGAGGTAGCAGAAGACGATCATTTTCCTGAAGGTATATAACTAACTTTGTCCTGAAAATAAATGCGGGGTGGTGGAGGGGAGGGGTTTCCGAATTATTAAATATTCTGAACTGTCAGTCTGCAATTGGCTAATAGAAAAAAATCTTTTCCCCCACCCTCTCCCTTAAACGAGAATCTCAGACCGGTCACTTCTTAAGAACATATTTAGGAATCGTTTTAATTGTAAAAGAAACAGTTTTCTTATCGTTGTTCGGGGCCAGTAAGTAACGATCGCGTGGCACGTGGGGTCCACACAGTACTTCACTGGTTTTGTTTGTTTTTCCAGGCAGGAGCCGCATTTGAAAACTTACAAAAGTAGAGGGCAAGTCTTCTACCGTAATTCGTGAAGACCGTTTTTGTAAATGAGCGATTCTTGCAGTTTAAATTACAGTTGGCTTTAAAATGCTAATTCCGAACCCCCCATTTCAATGTCTTTGAAAACGTTCACCCTTCTGTTTTGAAAGACAACAAATCACACCAAAAGACTGCGCAAACGTGACCTAAATGAACATGTTTCCCGAATGTGAACGAACCTATCGTTATGTTTAGAGACGTGGTTAGAGAAATTAAAAACCGATTTCAGTCCCTCCTTTCAAAGAATTCCCCAGGAGAAGGGATATCTTTCGTATACCCCAAAGACTTGTAAATCACGTCTATTATTTTCGACTGTGAGCCGATCGGTCGAGACCGGACGTGAATCCGGCAACTCGATGACAAAAGGTATAGCTCCAGGTCGAAATACCAAAGGGGGCTAGGCAGGTGGCCTGAGCGGCCACCCAGAGTTAACTTACAGACTTTTTAGAAAACAGTAGTACCGTCTCGGGTGATCTCTTTGTTTTGATATTCGTTATTTTATTTCGTTATTGTGCTGAGGACACGGTGGTTAGGAACGGGGAGCGCCTCGCTCGAATCCTGCAGGCGCCAGCCTCCCCCGGTTCCCCTGGCCCCCGGGGCTCCCCTGGCCCGGCGAGGAGGGGCTGCAGGGGCGGGGCGGGGCGGGGCGCGGCGGGCGGCGCGAGGTTTCCGCGCGCTCGGCCGGGACGCGCGGGCAGATGGGGCGTGGCAGGGGCGTGGAGAGCCGCGGCCCGCGGGCCGCCGCCCAGCCCCGGGACCTGCCCGGGAGGAGTCGCGCCGCCGACGGTTATAAGAAGCCGGCCTGTCGGCGCTCCGCGCGCACCCTCCCCCGCCCAGAACACCGGTCGCCCGGCCAGGGCCGAGGCGGGGCCGCAGGGTTGGCCCCCAAAGGGATGCTCTCGCCCGAGCGGCGAGATCAGCCCCGCTCTCCCCTCGCCGCCGCCGCCGCGCCGCACCCGCCGACGGTCGCCGACATGGCTCTCTACTGCGGCGACAACTTCGGCGTGTACTCGCAGCCCGGCCTGTCCCCGGGCGCCGCCGCCCCGGGCGCCCCCCCGGCTGCCCGGGCGCCCTACGGTCTGGCCGACTATGCCGCGCCGCCGGCCGCAGCCGCCAACCCTTACCTGTGGCTCAACGGGCCGGCCGTGGGCGGTCCCCCTGCCGCCGCCGCGTACCTGGGCGCCCCGCCGCCGCCGCCGCCGCCGCCGCCCCCCGGGGGCGCGCCCGGGCCCTTCCTGCAGCCGCCGACCGCCTCCGGCACCTTCGCCTGCGCGCAGCGGCCCTTCGCGCAGCCCGCGGCCGCAGCGCCCGCCTCGCCCGCCGGGCCCGCGGCGCCCGGGGAGCTGAGCTGGCTGTCCATGGCCAACCGCGAGGACCTGATGAAGATGGTGCGGCCGCCCTACTCGTACTCGGCGCTCATCGCCATGGCCATCCAGAGCGCGCCCGAGCGCAAGCTCACGCTCAGCCATATCTACCAGTTCGTGGCCGACAGCTTCCCCTTCTACCAGCGCAGCAAGGCCGGCTGGCAGAACTCCATCCGCCACAACCTGTCGCTCAACGACTGCTTCAAGAAGGTGCCCCGCGACGAGGACGACCCAGGTGAGGGCGGACAGGTGCTTCCCGGCCGGTCCCTTACCCCCCACCCCCACCCCCACCCCCACCTCACACACGCGCAGAGACTGGCCAGTTAGGGTTAAAGGGCAAGCAGAGAGCCGCCCCTGGGTGATGTTCCTCAGGCCGTTGGAAGGGCCGGTCGAGTTGCAGGGAGGTGGATTAGGAATAAGAACACGGGTGGGCTCTCAGATAAGGGATGGCTGTAAAGATTCAGATGAGCTGAGAATCCCATTACATTTCACGAGAGAGGTGGGGAGAGACCGGGAGTTGGAACACGCTGTCCGTAGATGTCCTTCCTCCTGTCTCGGGTTCCAGAGAGACTCACTGTGCCCTTCGTGGGACACGTACTGTCCCTACCTTAAGACATGATTCGAGGATGGTGGCACGGGCATCGCGAGACGGGGGTCGAGGGATCAGGGAGCTTGAGCTGGGTCCTGCAGATTGTGGTTTGGGAACCTTATGTATTTGGAAATGTAAAAATGAAAACCCCAAGTTTGCTTCGTTCGGATCTAACCCCGGGGGTGAGGAGGGCTGGGTTACCGTGGCGCGTTAGTGGTTTCCCTCTTAACCTGAGGAGTGAGGTGGAGAAAAGCTCAAAAATGAGAGAAACAGAATCTTACGTGAGGTTTTCAGAAGGAGCCCAGGACTAGGGGTGTGAGGAGAGAGTCGGAAATTAGGAAAATTAAAAATTAATTAAATAAATTTAAGAAAATTAAAAAATTAAAAAAAATTAAAAAAAATTTAAAAATTAATTTAAAAAATTAAAATAGGAAAAAGGGAAGAGAAAACTGTTTCAGTTGCCCTCTACAGAGATCCAGGATTTTGTGTAAATTATGCAAATTATGACCTGGAGTATTTGTACCTAAAGTCTTTCTCGAGCAGTGCTTTCCACTTGAAATACAGTACAACCCACACGTGGCTGTGAATTGTCTTGTAGCCACGTGAAAAAAGTGAAAAGAAGCTGGTGAAAATGTTTTTTAATTTCATTTCGACATAGAACAAATATAAAAAATTATCAGTGAGCTACTTTCCATTATTCTTTTGGTACTAAGTCTTCAAACTCCTATGTGTGTGTTTGACACCACATCTCACTTGGGACTAGCCGCTTCTCAAGCGCTTAGCAGCTACGTTTGGCTAGTGGTTACTGTACTGGACAGAGCATGCAGTTCTAGAAGATACATCTTCCAGATCTGGCTTCTCAATCACCTGAGATGATCATGTCAATTGTCATGTATACTCCTCAACTTTCTAAAAAGGTCGAGGACCTCTAACCGGTGTCTTATCAAAGCTTTTGGTACCAGGAACTTCCCTGGAGGGCCAGTGGTTAAGACTCCGAGCTTCCACTGCAGGGGCACAGGTTTGATCCCTGATCCTGGGAACTCAGATCCAGCATGCCACGCGGCATGGCCACCCCCCCCCCAAAAAAAAAAGAAAAAGAAAAAAGCTTTTGGTACCAAGGTGACACAGTATAAATATCCTGATAGATGCAGGTATTGTTATTTAGATGGTAGATATGTGAATAAGTTTTTTTCCTGCAACTACTTGCAGAAAATGTGTAGGTGGAAGTAATGGATATGGGGGAATGTGTGCTAGTAGTTAAGAATGCTGAGTCTAGAGCCAGCCTGCTTAAATCCTGGCCCTACCTACTGTTGCTAACTGGAAAGATGGCAGGTTGCTAACCAATCTGCACCTCAGTTTCCCCATCTGAGAAATGGAGGCCATAATACTGCCTGTCTCCAAAGAGCTGTGAGGAGTAACTGAAGTTATCCATGCAGAGAATTCACTACAGGATAAGCGCTTTACAGTATTTGCAAATGCCAAAGATTCTTTTTACCAGAAGTGAAAAAAGCTGTTGGGAGATAAAATCCTCCAAGACGATAGATCTTTTTTACTTCCATTGTGCTCAAAAGGGAGGGAAATTTTCTAAGCAGAAGACTAGCATTGCATGCATTAAATGGGGCCCTGATCTCTGAGATTGGCCTGGTGGAGGAAGAGCTTGGAAGAGATGCAGGGGTGCCTCCTGCCCTAGGCAAGGAAGGGGTGTGGAGCCTCCTTGTACTCCAAATATATCCATCCAAGGCACTGTTCAACCAGTCAGTTCCCCAGTTATAACCTGATTTTGTTCGGCAAGGCAGAGGGTTGGGTATTGGAGGTTGCCTTTTTCCAGTGGAGTATTTTTGGGGGGGCAAGCATTGCTCCCTTTCAGCAAGTGATAACAGATACTGTTTCTTCACTCACTCACTGTGGTGTGGCTACTTTGCGGAGATCTATCATTTAACCCTCACAGCCAACCTGTGAGGTGTACTGTTCTTATCCCTATCTCCACAGATAAATGAGGCTCAGTGCCATCTCCCACAAAAGGATGCATTTAAACAGCAGAGTGGTTTGAGCATCTCTGTCGGAGTTTCACGAGAGCCTGCCCACCAGCCCCCTATCACATGCGAAGCTGAGTACATGAGCCTGAACCGCATCCTCCCCTAACTCAGCTTTCTTTCTCATCTCCGTAGGGAAAGGTAATTACTGGACCCTGGATCCGAACTGTGAGAAAATGTTTGACAACGGGAACTTCCGTCGGAAGCGAAAGCGCCGCTCGGAAGCCAGCAGCACCCCTACGGTGGCCGTGGGGACCTCGAAAACAGAAGAAGGGCTCTCCCCGGGACTGGGGTCTGGAGTGGGTGGGAAGCCGGAAGGAGACAGCTCCCCGGCGTTGCTGAGGCCCTCTCAGTCCCCAGAGCCTCCCGAGGGCACCAAGAGTACCGCCTCCTCCCCAGGAGGGTCCGTGCTCTCCTCCACCCCTTGCCTGAACAGCTTCTTCAGCAGCCTCGGCACGCTAAGTGTTAACAGCAGTGGGAGCACCCAGCGAGTGCTCCCCGGCGGCCGCCCCCTAGGGATCCAGGGGACCCAGGTGCCCTCGAGCGGCGCGTTCCCCCCCAGCTCCGTCCCGGAGGCCTCGCCAGACACCTTGCAGCTGAGTCACAGCACCAGCAATGGCAGCAGCCAGAGGTCTTCCTACTACAGCCCCTTCCCTGCCAGCACCAGCGGGGGACCAAGCAGCCCCTTCAGCACCCCTTTCTACAACTTCAGCATGGTCAACAGCCTCATCTACCCCCGGGAGGGCTCCGAGGTATAGACCCCCCGCTTCCCAGACTTGACTATGGACACCTGAAATCTTGTGGAAAATGCAGATTCCAAGGCAGTAGGTCTGGGGCGAGAACTGAGACTCCGCATTTCTCCGAAGCTCCCGGCTGAGCTTGCGGTCCACTGACCACACTTGGAGTAGCGTGGATGCAGTAGGTAACTGTTTCTACAACCCGGCAAACTTTGACAGGTTTCTCTGGAGAGAAATCCAGCTCACTCTGTTCTGGGATCATACCCGTGAGCCCTGAGAGGGCATGGACCACGTGTGTTTGTTCATCACTGTATGTCAGGGTCACAAGCTCAAATGGGTCCAGGGACCGGCTACAAAAACAAGTGAATTAAGTTATTGGGTCGGAAAAAGATAACAGTTGGCACTGGAAGCAGTTGCGAGCGGTTGGGACCTTCGAGCTGAAGGCTGCTGTGGGCAGCTGGTTATCTCCTGCTTGACAGCATTCTGATTTTTCTAGAAAAGTCAGAGACATGGATTTTTAAAAAATTTTTTTTTTAATGAATTTATTTATTTTTATTTTTGGCTGCGTTGGGTCTTTGTTGCCGCGTGCGGGCTTTCTCTAGTTGTGGCGAGCAGGGGCTACTCTTCGTTATGGTGCGTGGGCTTCTCATTGCAGTGGTTTCTCTTGTTGTGGAGCACGGGCTCTAGGTGCGCGGGCTTCAGTAGTTGTGGCTCGCGGGCTCAGTAGTTGCGGCTCGCGGGCACTAGAGCACAGGCTCGGTAGTTGTGGAGCACGGGCTTAGCTGCTCCGTGGCATGTGGGATCCTCCCGGACCAGGGCCCGAACCTGCGTCCCCTGCATTGGCAGGCAGATTCCCAACCACTGCGTCACCAGGGAAGCCCAGAGACCTGGATTTTTATAGGAAACCTCCATTTGTCTTCTTTGTGGCTACTGAGAGTCTTTCGAATACTGTGCTAGGAAGCGCCACAAATCCTTGAGCTCTTCGCAGCTCACAAATCACCTCTGTCTATGCTCAGTGTCAGGTACATGGCAGATACTAATAGCAATAGAACCGCCCAAGCACACCCTGTGTGCCAGGCACTGTTCTAGATACTTGACGTATATTAGCTCGTTTAATCCTCACGACAACCTTGGGAGAGAGGTATTGTTACTCCCCCTCATTTTCTGTATGAGGGCAGTGAACTGCCAAGAAGTTAGTTAACTTGCCCAAGGCCGTACAGATAGTAAGTCATGGACCCAGGATCCAGTTTGGGCCGTTTGTGTGTGTGTGTGTGTGTGTGTGTGTGTGTGTTTTGTTTTTTAGGTTTTTTTGTTTTGTTCTGTTGTTGTTTTTTGTTTTTTGACCTCACTGTGTGGCTTGCGGTACCTCTGTCCCCCGACCAGGGATTGAACCCAGGCCACGGCAGTGAACGTGCCAAATGCTAACCACTAGGCCACCAGGGAACTCTCACCAGGATCCAGTTTTAAGGCGGTCTGGCTCCAGAGTCAGTGCTTGTAAGCTTTGTGTTCTAGTGTGTTCTAGTTCCTGAAAAGCAAAGGCACCAACGTGCATATAGGCAGACATGGTGTCTAAAGAGTAGGAATGAGCTAGGTTTCGTCTGACCAAAGATTCTGGTTGAAATCAGTATCACTTGAGACATTCTGAGCAGCGAGGTTGGACACCAGCTCTGTCTTACTTCTGCTGCCATATTTCTGAGGTTTGGGGTGACCATCCTAATTAATTGGCGTCCTATCCGTTTTAGCATTTGTCCTGGATTTTTCGTCTTTGAAACAAAGTTTTCGAATTTTATTCAAAGTAGTTTTTAAATGGAATTTTTATAAGTTTTTAAAATAAGACATTTGTGGTCAAAAAATTTTTTTTTATGTAATTTATTTTTAACATTCCCTTCTACTTCTCAAGAGGTATCTTCCTTTAAATAGTTTTTTATGGTCACCCTCCTGGTGCCCAACAGAATGTCTGTACATGGCAGACATGCAGCCACTGTTTGAACTTATCCAGAAAGTGTGAATTAACATGCAGATAGTTGGTGATTTTATTGGAATAGCAATGTATTAAGATGAAGATAATGTCCTATGAATTGTTTTTTGGACCATGTTGTTTGGTCTTTGATGGGAGCGTTGCTGGTTCAGGATTTTAATTTTTTTAGAAAAAGGAACACAAATTCGTTGCAAAAAAATTTTTAACTTTTCCCTGTGTATTCTTTTTTGAGACTCTCACAGCGTTACTGTTAAATTTGAAGTTTGAAATATACATACAGAAAATTATTTTTTTAAAATAGTCTATTGCGGTATAAATAACATCACCATTACTTTGTAAATATTATGCAGGAGGACAACCAAAGAGACTACCTACCGCCGTATTGTGTGTACAAAAAAACGCTTTCTATAGATATTTTTCTATGTGAAAAACTGTATGGACTTTTATAAATACTGTTTCTAACACAATTCTATATTTGTAAATTAATTTATAATGTGAACTGGGACAAAATTTTTTTTTCCCCAAAAAAGCACACCGCATGCTGGAACTCACATGAAATAAACTTTTAAGTGGGATGACTTATGGCTACTTTTTAGGCATTACTGTTTTTCTGTCTTTAACGTCTTTCTCCTAAAGGAATAGAGCTATAAGTGGCATGGCATGGAGGCTGCTACAGGGATTTTTGTGTGTTGAGAGAGCGAGCGATTGATTTTTTTTTTTTTTTTAATTGGATTTGTTCCACCTACACACATCCTATCCTAAAGGGTTGGAATGAAACAGTCCTGGAAGATCTCTAGGCATATGAGCATTTTATTTATTTTTAACAGAGTAACGGTTCTGTCATTTAGTTTAAACTAAGTTTCAGTGCACCAGATAATTTGTGTTCCAGAAAGAAATGGTGCTGTAAGGCCCCACGAGCTGGCAGCACTCCTCAGGGGGAGCTCTGGCTTTGGCTGTTGTCCTCAAGGGGGCCGTGGGCAGCCCATCGTTTCCAAGGAAATTGCTAGGAAACTTGAACTTGGCCCCAGCTAGAAGAAACCTGAAAGATAAGGTTTCTAGCCTAGGGTTTCATCAGCACTATAGATATTTGGAGAGGGACAACCCATTGTAGAGGTTGCCCTGTACATCACAGAATGTTTAGTAGCATCTCTAGTCTCTACCCATTAGATACCAGAAGCACTCCCCCTCCTCCTGCCTCCTCCCCCCCCAGGACCTGGCCATGTGTGACAACCAAAAGTTTCTCCAGACATTGACAAATGTCCCCTGGGGGGCAAAATTAGACCTGGATGAGAACCACTGATCTAGACCAACACCCACAATTTGCCAGGGAGGAAATGGAGACCCCTCACTACCCCACACAAAGTCCTAGGCTCTAGGGCTAGCAGAGGAGCCCTGAATGAATGAGGCCTCTGGGCTCTGGTACAGGACAGTTTCTGTCCTATGAAACGGCTTTTCTCTTCAATGAGTTGTGAGTAGAAGCAGCCCAACGATTGTGGCATTTCTCAGAACAGATCTACCTGTTGGCCGGTCGCATTGGAGGCAGACTCGCCATATTCTAGTTGCTTGTTGTACATGCTTATGGTAGCTTCCTTCTTGGCATCTGTCTCTATTAATAGAGACCTCGGCTGGGAATAATTCTGACCAAACAAAATTAAACTATCTGGGTTATTATTATTTGATAGGGATGGTGGTGCGGATTACAGACTTATAAGGATTTTTTGGAAAGAAAGATACATTGAAAGAATGTGATTAACCTGTATTTGGAAGCATCTAAATCTGGGTGTTTGATAGCTATGAAATGCCAGAACGATGGCATTTATGAGAACAAAGACGAAGAGGAGAATCCACTTCTGATCTCCCAGACAACCGCAAAGGGCAGCAGGGTGACTCAGTCCCCCGAGCTGAGCTGGGGACCAAAGGAGCTGTGGCCAGGGCAGGTCTCCATCCGGGAACTGCCTCCCGCTGGGCCTGGGATTAAAGGGAAAGAGACGAAGCTGCCTGTGCCTGTGATGTTTCCAGGTCAAAGTCTGCACTGGCACTCCAATTGACACCCATTTCCTGCATCTGTGACATTTTCTGCCTGGGAACCAGGTCAGGAATTCTGGACCTGAGCTAGATTTCACTTTCCGTTGTTCGGGACAATACAGAGAAGAAGACGTCCCCCTCCATCCCCATGTAGTTTAGCGCCCTTCTTTCTCTGGGGTTCTCCCAGAGTCTAGGGCCTGGTGTCAAGTTGCAGCCCAGGCTGAGGACCTTTGGGCACATGTATAACTTAAAGCAGCTGCCTTTCGACCTTCTAGGACGTGTTGTACCTTTTAGAATAAGACAGGGGTAAAGGAGAATTTGAAAAACTAATAAGCAGGTTTCAGGTTTCCTTCTTGATACTTTTACATCCTTTATCTTCTTGAACTTACTGGGAAAAGGCAGCCGGGGAGCCCAGAGGCTTTGAAAACTGGGCACCTTTGCCCCCTTAACTCCTCCCCCAGCTCCCCAGGGCTCTCCAGGCAAAATGGGCCAAGCTTTGGTGTCCCAATGCCCCCCACACACACCCCGGAAGAAGGAACATCACTGAACTTCAGAGGAAACTCCCACGCTGTGCTTCTCTGCCTCTCTGAGACTTACTAGAACTTGGAAAGAGCCTACATCTTCAGAATCTAACTGGTTTTTTATCTTCTTGAGCTGCTCTAGTAGATAAAACCTTGAGGTTTTTCATGAAAAAGAAATCTGTGGTGGTTTCCTGAGGCAGGGATTTGCTGGTTTCTGGGGTAGAGACCTGGGGGCCTGTGGCCTTGCCTTTTGTCATGGAAAGCAGTCAGCTGTGCTTGTGGCTGGGTGGCTGGCACCGCTGGAAGAAGAAGGAATTTCCTGTCAGGTTTGAAAACAAAAAAAGGTCAAAAAAGACCTGATACCTACAGAATTCCTCCCTACCTTTTTATTCATGATGTTGGGGGATCATCGCCAAAACCCTGGGAGGCCTGGAGAACAGTCCTTTATCATTTTAAAAAAGGTAAACATTACAATAATAATAACTCTCTTATTAGGTGCCAAGCACAGTCCTCAAATATATATATTAAATTTAAAAAAGCAACTCTATGAAGTGGATACTGTCACTCATTTCACCAATGAGAACACTGAGACCCAGGAAGTTTGTATAACTAAGCCAAGGTCAAAAATCTAAGTGGTTGCTGCAGGTAAGTGGTTGAACTGAGATTCAAAATCAGGCCATCTGATGTCACAGCCTACCTGCCCTTAACCTACTATAATGCCGCTCCATTTTGAAGATGAGAAACAGAGAGGTTAAGTGACTTGCCCAAGGCCACACAGCTTGCTGGTTGCAGATTTGGGCTTAGAACCCAGGCTCCTGCCCTGCCACCCACTCTCTTCTTCTCTTCAGGCACTTCATTTGTAAACTCCTTGAGGTTGGTTTTTGTGTCCAGGGCTCCTTTTCAGGGATACAGGAAGGTAAACAGAGAGAAGTCACTTTTCCTTGACATGTCCTCCTTTGCAGGATCAGCCAGCAGCCAGATCAGAGGCCCAGATCTCAGGCTCTGAAGCGGCCGAGGGAAGCCAGATGTTGGAGATGCTGATTTGGAACCTTGGACTTCGAACATAAATTTGGAAATGTATCCACTGACTCAGCAAATCCCTTTGGGCAGCAGGCCCTGTGCTAGGCATTGAGGATACTAAGATGACTAGACCCACTCAGAGCCTTAGCAAGCATGGTAGGTCCTAGAACAGACGTACACAGGGTAGGGAAGGTCCACAGGAAGGGACTGAGCTTCCCTCATGCAGCTGCCAGCCTCCTCCAAGGGAGACAGAATGACGTCACCTCTGGGAAGAGCAGCGGGCAATTTCCCTGCCCCGGGCTGAGAAGCTGCAGCCCTGCCACTGTCTCCTTCACCCCGCGTCTCCCCTGTGCTCCTGCTGGGAGGAGAAAATACCAGGGCCTCATTCAAAACCGTGGTGCTTCCGGACTGACAGAAGGGACAGCGCAACCATGGTCAAGTGGTCAAAGGGAGTTCCCTTCAAGGCCTCAGGCCTGGGGGCACGACTACAGTCAGTTCCCCTATACCGTTGCCCTTCCAGCCCTGGGCGCTTTCCAGCCACACCAACAAGCATCAAGACTCGCGGCCCCCACTCCACCGCACTTCAAAGGAGCTTCGAGGGACTTCCCTGGCTGTCCAGTGGTTAAGACTCCGTGCTTCCACTGCAGGGGATGCAGTTTCGATCCCTGGTCAGGGAACTAAGATCCCGCAAGCCGAGATGCGGCTAAAAAACCAAAACAATACAAACAAGCAAACAAAAGGAGGTTCGAGGCTGCAAGCATGCTGGGGTCCCCTCCTCCCCAGTTTACTCTCTCGAAAGGCATTAAGCAAACCACAGTGCAGGGATGCCTCTGCTCCAGGTTGGGATCAGCAAGTGGGGCATTACCAAGCACAAGGACCTCTTCCCTCTCAGCCCCAAAGATGATGCCAACTCACCCTATCACATCACTCTCACCTCCAACTGCCCCCACCTGGGCTGACCCATAGGCACTGCGACCGTGGCCCCTTTGTACAAACTCCCTGGGTGGGCCTCTGTCTTCTGGATAAAATGGATAATAGCGGTATCTCCTTCACAGGACCGTTGAGAGGTTTAATACATCTATTTTATATTGAATCTGTGTGTTTGCCCAACAGTAACATCCAGAAGGGCCTCAGTGTCCACTCACAGAGCCTCCACTTGTTTCTTCTCAGAAGGTCTGAGGTCAGTGTCATCATTTGTTTGCCGCACAGTCTTGGACAGTGAGTATTATTAGCCTCATATTACAGAAAGGCAAAAACAGAGTAGGACGGGCTTCCCTGGTGGCACAGCGGTTAAGAATCCGCATGCCAATGCAGGGGACACGGGTTCAAGCCCTGGTCCGGGAAGATCCCACGTGCCACGGAGCAACTAAGCCCGTGCGCCACAACTACTGAGCCCGCGTGCCACAACTACTGAAGCGCGTGCGCCTAGAGCCTGTGCTCCGCAACAAGAGAAGCCCATGCACCACAATGAAGAGTAGCCCCCGCTTGCAGCAACTTAGAGAAAGCCCGCGCACAGCAACGAAGACCCAACGCAGCCAAAAATAAAAATAAATAAATTTATAAAAAGAAAACAAAAAAACAGAGTAGGGATCTTGGCAAACAGCTGGCTGCCAGGAGCCATGGAGATCTCATAGGAAAGGGAAGTTCACTCATTCATGGCCTCCAGTGAGCGAGTGAGTCACTTAGTAAATGTACCAAACACCTACTAACTTTTATTTTGCTTCCTGTTTCCCTCGCACCCCACCTCCAAGCCTGAAATGAGGACTGTTGGCTCTAGAATCCAAAATTAGTCTGCAGCCCACGACTTCTCACTGGTTCCTCTGCCATCACCACACCTCCCGCCTGGAGGCCTCCCAGCCCTGACTCCTGACTCCCTGCTGTGCACGCTACCGCCATCCCTACCTTTCCGAGCTCATTCTCCATTTGGAGCCCAGAGTAATCTTTTAAACAACAGATATGATGATACAGCTTTCCTGCTTAGAACCTTTTGATAACCTCTATTACTAGCAAACCCCAAAGTTCTTTTGTGCCCTGCATGAACTAGCTCCCTCCCTTACTCATGTAACCCCCCCTCTACTTGGCTCCAGACACTTACAGCTCTGCAGCCCCTCAAGCATGCCAAACTCTTCTGTTTTAGGGTCTTTGCAGTTATTTCCTCTACCATGAGAGCTCAATTCCCCAGACCTTTTTTCTTTCTTTTTTTTTTTTGGTCGCACTGCACAGCATGCAGAATCTTAGTTCCCTGACCAGGGATCGAACCCCTGCAATGGAGGCGTGGAATCTTAACCACTGGACCACCAGGGAGGTCCCTCCCCAGATCTTTTCAGGCTTCCACTCAGAGGTCCATCTCTGGAGCAGCTGTCCCTTGAGCATCGTAACCCTTCCCATTTCCATCAAGTCCCCTCGGAAGCCCTTTATAAATTGTTCTTCCCACCGTAACTAAACCCCATTCATGTCTGTCTCCTCCTATTTTACTTATTTTTTTTTAATTTTTATTTTTTGGCCGTGCCACGTGGCATGTGGGATCTTACTTCCCCAGGGATCGAACCCAAGCCCCCTGTAGTGGAAGCGTGGAGTCAACCACTGGACCACCAAGGAAGTCCCTCCTCCTATTTTAAAGTGAAATAATTATCTTATTGATCTTAAAAGAAAAGAACATTTTCCCCCCTCCCTGTGTGGGGAAACTAAGGCACAGAGCATCCCTTTCCACAAGAGTTTCATTGATGATACACCTCATTTGCCCACCTGTGGGACCACTTAGTCCGTACAGTAGAAAATTTCTCTTTCTCCTCCAGTCTTAAGTGGGCAAAACCCCAGGAATTTTTGCTATGTTTAGCCTGGATTTAGCACTCAGCCGTCCTCCTCTCCCACACATCACTTCCCCCTTTCTGCGTTCATACCTCCCCTGTGTTCTCCCGGAGACGTAATTCTCAGCCAAACACCTGGAGTCTTTGATCATCAACCCATCGGCTGCCTCCCAGCACTCATTTCAGCTAGAAGACTTTCAAGTTCTCCCCCTTTACTAGGTCTGGGAAAGGAAGAAAAAAAAACCACCCGTAGCAGCTGTTACACTGCACCTTTCTTTGCGTACTGGTGGTCAGCGCCAAGGAATTGCTGCTTCAGCAAAGATTTTTAAAAAACCTTCCTTCAATGGGATTAACTTCCGGGCGGCCGATGATGGCTGCCACACAGCGTCGCAGTGCCAGCCACAGAGCCCCAGCCCCTTCTGCTGCCTTTCCAGCCTGTGTGCCGGATGTCCTGCTGTTTCCAATTTCTTGATTCAGGAACTACGGAGAACATACACACCTTAATAAAGGGATTATTGCCATTGCCGAAGTAGTAGTGGGGCTGGCACTTGTGAGGCAATGATCCTCCTTTCCAGCATCTTACACGCTCAGATTCCTCCAAAAGGGCAGAATCACAATTCATCCTGATGCTCGCAAATGCAGTGACCCTTCGTTTGCTCAGCAATTTTTACCAACCACTTTCTATACCTACTCAGAGACCTGGCTAAAGTCAAGGTCCCTATAAGGATGACGCTGTCATTCTAGGGGAGGAGGAGAAGCAAAGAAGGGGTAAGAGCAGGGTCAGAGTGCTTTGATGGGAGAAATGTGGGGTGCTGTGGGAACTTCTGGGAGAGGCCGCACCCCTCACCTGAGTAGGAGCTGGCGAGGTGAAGAGGGAAGGGAGGGAGGGAAGATGTGTGGACAGGAGGAGGCTGTGGCAGCACAATGGAGGTCTGGAAACCAGGAGCCATGGTTCTTATGGGAATTGAAAGAAGCTGCCCTCAGAGGCAGGTCACATACAGCAGAGTTTTAGGCAGGCAGGGCAGTGGAGTGGGTGGAAGCCTGCGTCAATAGAATAGAACTGGGCAGAATAGAAGAGAACAGAAATGAATCAGATTTGTATTTCAAAGCGACTTCTTTGTGGACAGTCTTTTGGAAGGACAAGATCTTCTTAGGGAGACCTCTCTGGAAGCTACTGTAGCAAGCAAGAAGTGATGGGAATCTGAAATAGGGTTGGGATAATGAGGAAGAAAATAAGGGGAGGTTTGAGGGACACGTAGGATATAGGAAGGTAGACTTTGGGATTTCCAGAAACTGGTGGTCGAGGGAGAAGCATGACTCCAAGATGACATCGGGGTTCTGGCCGAGGTCATGGGGTGAAAGGTGGTACCATTCACCAGATCAGGACACTCCAGAAGAGGGGAGACTGTCTGAGAGTCCCCCAGGAGGAGCTTTCCAGCAGGAGCTGGAGTCCGTAGATTGATTAGGAGGGAGGACCAGGCTAGCTGTGTAAATCTGAGAGGTATCAGAATGTGGATGAGAGATTTAATTTAGCCACTTAACAAGTATTTCTTAGCAGCTACTTGGTGCCAAGCCCTGTGCCATGGGCTGGAGATACAATGGTGAGTATAATAGACTTGTTCCCTTGTCTCTTGGATTTCATAGTCTAGTGGGAGAGGAAATAATCTTGCTAATGAATATGTAATTACAAAGTGCTGTGAAGGGGCAGGGTGGAGTTCTGTGAGAATAAAAGGAAGGATAGTAACCGAGCCTGAGGCCCCAGGAAAGGTTTTCCTGAGGGCATGAGGCTTGAATGGAGATCTGAGAAAATGGGCGGGAGTGGACCAGGTGAAAGGAACGAAAGCACATTCCAGACCGAGGGAGCAGAACTTACAAAGTCTCTGTGGCCAAGAGGACCCAGCGCGCTGGAGGGGCTGAACAGGGCTGCGCGGGTGCACAGAGCAGTATGGTGGGACATAATCAGATTTGCATTTTGAAGGGTTGTTTGAGGTAAGGGGTCTTCAGAAGTGAAGCGGACAAAAGTAGGATGTCATTGCAGTTCAAGCAAGTGACTTGGACCACGATCGTGACAATACAGAAAGACAAACGGATTCTTGTGAAAGGTATCAGGGAAGTATTGGGTGGGCCAAAGAGTGCCTTCGGTTTTTAAGTAAAAACAAAAGACACGTTTTTCATTTTCACCAAGAACTTTATTGAAAAAAGACTTTTTTACCTTTTTGAGCAAAGAACTGTTCCAGGGGCCTTTTGCAGTCTTCCAGGAAATTGAAATTTTTCCATTAAAAGAATTTTGTAAAGACCTAAGTAAATGCAAATCCGAAGGTGCAATGTCTGGTGAATACAGCAGATGAACTTCCCAGTCAAGCTGTAACAGTTTCTGCCTGGTCATCAAAGAAACATGCAGTCTTGCGTTATCCTGATGGAAGATTATACATTTTCTGTTGACTAATTCTGGACACTTTTCACTAAGTGCTGCTTTCAGTTAGTCTAATTGGGAGCAGTATTTGTTGGAATTAATCGTTTGGTTTTCTAGAAGGAGCTCATAATAGAGCTTCCAATCCGACCATATACACAACACCACGTTCTTTGCATGAAGACCGGCCTTTGGTGTGGTTGATGGTGGTTCATTTCACTTGCCCCACGTGCCCCATGATCACTTCCATTCCACATTGTTGTACAGTATCCACTTTTCATCCCCTGTCAATTTGTTTCAAAAAAGGAACGTTTTCTTTATGTTTCAGTAAATACTCGCTGTGGAAATACAGTCAAGGTGGTTTTTTTTCTGCTTAACTTACGTGGAACCCAAACATCAAAGCGATGAACATAACCAAGCTGGTGCAAATGATTTTCAAAGCCTGATTTGGATATTTTGAATATGTTGTCTGTCTCCTGCAAGGTATAACATTGATCATTCGCAATGTTTCGATTTGACCGCTATCAACTTCGACTGGTCTACCCGACCGTGGAGCATCGTCCAGGGAGAAATCTCCAGCATGAAACTTCACAACACTTTTGACACGTTCAATCAGTCACAGCGTCTTCTCCATACACTGCACAAATCTTTTTTCACGTTTCAGTTGCGTTTTCACCTTTCTTGAAATAATAAAGCATAATTTGCGGAAAATGTCGCTTTTTTGTTCTTCCATCTTCGATATTAAAATGGCTACACAAAAATTCACCAATTTTGATGTCTTTTTTTAGATGCACGCTGATATGACAGTTGTCACATACGATCTAACAAAATTGTTTCAAATGACGTTAAAGACAACTAAGTGCTACTAGAGCCAGCTTACGGAAAAAAACGAACGAAACTTTCGGCCCACCCAATAAAATCAACAAGTCTCGGTGAGGCGTTGGATATAGAGATGTAAGCGAGAAAGATGACAAAACTCATCAAGGATGAGTTTTTGGTCTGTACCCTGGGAAACTGGTTGATAAGAGTTTCAGAGATGAGGAAAATTGAAAGAAGATCAATTGTTATTTGGTGCGTGTGTGTCATAAATCTGGTCTCAAATACATTGAGTTGAGGTGCCCCAGACATTCAGGTAGGAGCACAGATGATTCTGGAGCTCACAGGAGAAGCCTAGGCTGGAAATTTAAATTATGAGTCACTGGTGTGGAACTATTAATTAAGGGAATTCTGGCTTCTGACATGCAAAGAGCTTAAAGGTTATCACTTCCATGCTCACACTAAGAAAACGCTGAGCAAACTGAAAATCAACAGCTTTTCTTAGATTCATCAGAGAACTGATGCCTCCAGAACTGAAAAGAGAGATGAACACCAAGAATCACAGTTTACCAGGAGCAAAGTTTACTCTTGCCACTGGAGCCAGTGCTGGTAGAAAAACCTAAAATGTAATTGACAAATTGCTGGAGGATCAGTGTGGACAAGCTTGAGAGTTAAAACTTCTGGAGTCCCCACACGTTGCTGAGTGTTACCTCCAGGAACTCTTTCAGGTTCTCAGAGTATAGGTTGGAAAAAAAAGTCCTCTCATGCTGCTGACAGGGGGAGGGGAGAGTAACCATTTTGAAATAAACCAGATCATCCTGTTCCCCATAATGACATCCTGCTCTATGTATTTTTTTAATATTTTATTTATTTAGCTATTTATTTAGTTATTTATTTACTGGCTGCGTTGGGTCTTCCGCTGCTGCACGTGGGCTCTTCTACTTGCAGCGAGCGAGAGCTACTCTTCATTGCGGTGCGAGGGCTTCTCATTGCGGTGGCTTCTCTTGTTGCAGAGCACAGGCTCTAGGCCCACAGGCTTCAGTAGTTGTGGCTCACGGGCTCTAGAGTGCGGGCTCTAGAGTGCAGGCTCAGTAGATGTGGTGCACGGACTTCGTTGCTCCGCGGCATGTGGGATTTTCCCGGACCAGGGCTCAAACCCATGTACCCTGCACTGGCAGACGGATTCTTAACCACTGCGCCACCAGGGAAGCCCCTGCCCTATGTATTTTATCAGAGCCTAATTGACTTGGGAGAAGGGAAATACCCAACTCCAGCCCCCTCTAGACTTCCTATCTCACCTAAAGAAACAAACAAAACAGCAGAGAAGCACTTGGGCAGATCACAGACCAGGAGCACAGGCTCACTAATAGACCAAAATTGAATTATAAACTATAAACACTTCACCTATCCCCACCTTACCACCATATCGATCTGGTTCCTGTATAATAACAGTGGATTATAGCTAAATGAACAGTAAGGCTCAGACTCTATTTCAAGACAGAGTCTCTAGAGAAACCCAAAGACAACAAGGGATGCAAAAATGAGGACACTGGAGGAAATGTTATCCTCTGACGCATATAGCTACGGCAAACAGTAAATACAGCCTAACTCCTAGCCAAATAAACATAAACACACTAAAGGCATATCCTCAGTTTTTTTTTTTTACCAGATTCATCATATCTGGCTTTCAAGAAAAAAACTTACAAGGCATGCTAACAGGCAAAAAACACAGTCTGAACAAAACAAACATTAGAACCAGGCTGATGGCAAGGATGTTGGAATGATCAGACCAGGACTTTAAAATAAGTATGATTAATATTAAGGGCTTTAATGGAAAGAGTGGACACCATGCAAAAAGAGATGGATGATACAGGCAGACAGATGGGAACTCTAAGAAGGAATCAAAAGGAAATGCTAGAAATCAAAAACACTTGAACAGAAATGTAGAACGCTTTTGATAGGCTCATAAGTAAACTGGACACAGCCAAGTAGAGGATCAGTGAGCTTGAAGATATGTTGATAGAAACTTTCAAAACTGAAATGCAGAAAGGAAATAAGGACGAAAAAGACAGGACAGATGATCCAAGAACTATGCAACAATGACAAAAGGTATAACTTCCGTGTAGTGGGAATACCAGAAAGGAAAGGAGAAAGGAACAGAAGAAAGAATTGAAGCAATAATGTTTGTGAATTTTCCAAAGTTAATGAAATATTAACTGAGGTAGTAGCTGTGGATGAAACCACTTAGCGGGTAGAATGTGTAATGAGGAGAAAAGAGGGTATCAAACTGCCTTGAGGACCATCAGGGTTTCAGTGACTTACTGATAGAAGAGGATGACTCCACCACAAAGACACAGAAGAATGAATGAGCAGAGAGGAAGACAAGGAGATTGATGTGTCCCAGAAGCCAAGGAAGGTAGATGTAAATGAAGAAAGGATGGTCAAGCAAGGCCAATGCTTCAAATAGAGCCCCATATTTTTCATTTGAATTTTAAAAAACTATGACAAATTTTTCCCTAAATGTATCTATGTAAGTGCTTATATCCCCTCACCAACAGTGGGGGACATATAAATATTTCTTATGCTTGCCAGTCTTAAGTGGCTAGATAGAAGATAAAAGCGTATAAATTTATATCCTCCTTTTACACCACCCACGAACGGTACAAAAAGAAATGAGAAAAAAATCTCATTCAGGTTCCAGTTAAACATGATGGTTGAGGGAAGTCCCTGGCGGTCCAGTGATTAGGACTCCGTGCTCTCACTGCCGAGGGCCTGGGTTCAATCCCTGGTCAGGGAACTAAGATCCCACAAGCCGTGCAGTACAGCAAAAAAAAAAAAAAGATGGTCGAATGAAGATTTATCTTTACTCCCTTGAAACATCACTAAATGAGTAAAAAATGTTAAAAGGCAGCAGACAACAACGGGAAAGAGGAGACAGCAAGCAGAAAAGTGTATATGATTTAGTATCAGGTGATGGAGAGGAGGAAGAATGGGTGTGCTTTGTTTAAAAATACATAACATATCCCTGGTAGGGAAAAAAGGAGCTGGTAATACCTTGGAGAGGTGAGTTGGGGGACTGGGGAGGGAGTGGGAGGGAGGCTTCAATGCAGAGCCTTTTGTACTTTTTGAACTTGGAAACATATAACTGTTTTGTCTGAAACCAAGTTACTACAATTTAAATTTAAATCCAAAAGAGAATTGCCCTCATTTGTAACATCGTCCTGAGGGAGGTTGTCAGTGGGGTGAAGATGGGTTCCTCCCGGCCCTTGAGTGCAGGGCAGATTCAGAAATGAGGCCCCTTCTGTATATCGCGTGGTGCCCTTCCAGACACTTGTCTTTATCAGCTGCCCAGCCTACTCACCTCTCCAGTATTCAGACAAACAAGACCCAAGGGCAAAAGTACAGGGTTCCCAGGGCCTTCAATAACAGCTGGCACACTGCTTACTATACACCAGGCACTGTTTCAGAAGGGCTTTACGTGTATTTATTCAATCCCTACGACACTGAGGCAGGTATCATTATTTATGGGATAGATCCCTTAGGCCCTGTAACAAGCAGCTTGGAGCACTGAAGAGAATGGTAACAGGCAATGGTAATAATCCCCTACTCCAAGGCAGGTGGGAATTCTGGATCCACTTTGGTCTTTGTTGTCTTGACCGAACTTCTCTGAGCCTTGTATCTTCATTAAAGATCTCTACTATAATCCTTCTTTTTTAAAAATAAATTTATTTATTTTATTTATTCATTTTTTTGGCTGCATTGGGTCTTCGCTGCTGCACGTGGGCTTTTCTCTAGTTGCGGCAAGCAGGGGATACTCTTTGTTGCAGTGCACGGGCTTCTCCTTGTGGTGGCTTCTCTTGTTGCAGAGCATGGGCTGTAGGTGTGCGGGCTCAGTAGTTGTAGCACGTGGGCTCAGTAGTTGCGGCTCGAGGGCTCTAGAGCGCAGGCTCAGTAGTTGTGGCGCACGGGCTTAGTTGCTCCGCAGCATGTGGGATCTTCCCAGACCAGGGCTTGAACCCATGTCCTCTGCACTGGCAAGCAGATTCTTAACCACTGCACCACCAGGGAAGCCCTCTACTATAATTCTTAAAGTAGTTTTTTTGTTTGTTTGTTTGTTTTTTTGCGGTACGCGGGCCTCTCACTGTTGTGGCCTCTCCCGTTGCGGAGCACAGGCTCAGGACGCGCAGGCTCAGCGGCCATGGCTCATGGGCCCAGCCGCTCCGTGGCATGTGGGATCTTCCCGGACCGGGGCACGAACCCGTGTCCCCTGCATCGGCAGGCGGACTCTCAACCACTGCGCCACCAGGGAAGCCCCTACTATAATTCTTTTACCAACAGTAATCATCTTGTACCCAAAATAAAACCAATAGCCTTGCCATAGTCATTAACAAAAATAGTCATTAAACAAATAATTGCATAAATAACTATAATTCCATGAAGGAAATATTTTGTGATAGATACAAGGGAATAGCTCAAGGTCTGGGCAGTCATTGAAGAACATGGGTGACTGGGCTGGCCAAATGGATAAGGAGAAGGCATTCCAGACAAAAGATAGAGTGTGGGTAAGGTGCCAAGGTGAGAAGGTACAGGGGGAAGATCAATGGGACTCAAGTGTCTTGAGTGAGTGGAGAGTGGGAAAGCAGAGGGAGGAGGGCCAGAGGCATAGGTGGATCTCATGCACCACTGGCAGCCAGGAGGAGGATTTTGAACACTGCTCTGTGAACACTGGGAAGCCATTGAAGGGTTTTAAGCAGAGGAATGGCATGACTAGATTTCCATGTTTACAAGATCCATATGCAGGCTGCAGTACAGAGACATAGTAAGAGAATTCCATAAAGTTATGGCATAAATACAGAAAACACATTTTCTTTCCATTGTACAGTATTAACAAGGTAGAAAAGGAGACTGGAAAAGGAAATCCCCACACACCATGGCAACCAAAGGTTTAAAATAGAAGGAGAAAACGGAAGAAGATAAACTAATAGAAGAAATGTTTCCAGAGGTTAGAAAAAGACTGGACTCTTTAGTTTTCATCATCTCTCGTTTCATTATTTCTTTTTTATTTTATTTTTAAAAATTAATTAATTCATTATTTAGTTTATTTTTGGCTGTGCTATGTCTTTGTTGCTGTGCACAGGCTTTTCTCTAGTTGCGGTGAGTGGGGGCTACTCTTGGTTGCAGTGCACAGGCTTCTCATTGCGATGGCTTCTCTTGTGGGGGAGCACGGGCTCTAGGCGTGTGGGCTTCAGTAGTTGTGGCATGCGGGCTCAGTAGTTGTGGCTCGTGGGCTCTAGGCTTAGTTGCTCCATGGCATGTGGGATCTTCCTGGACCAGGGCTCGAACCCTTGTCCCCTGCATTGGCAGGCAGATTCTTAATCCTTGTGCCACCAGGGAAGTCCCAACAATTAATTTATTGATATTTATAATCTTCAGATGGAAAGGACCCACCCAATGCTAAGCAGGATTTTGAGGGGGGAAGAAAAAGACCTATACACGGACATTCTGGTAAAACTCTAGAAATCCAAGGATAATACCTACTAAGGAAGGAAAATCAGATGGTCAGCAGACTTCTCCTCAATAGCACTGCACCCTCTGAGGACTTCTTGGTGATACACAAGACATTCCAGCTAACTTAGGCAAAAAAGGAATTTATTAGGAGGGTATGCAGTAACTCACAGAATCAAAGGAAACCTGAAAAACTGTGTCTTGTTGGGGAGGGAATCATATTAGCTCTGAAGGTCACAGCAGCAGGTCTCCTCTGGACCCCATCACTGGGAGGAGGGAGCTGCAGCCAGGTATGGTATCTGTGTCACTCTGCGTAAGATTCAAATTTCAGGGAAAAAATTCTGATTGACTCCTGGGCTGGGAGGGGGGTGGGACACCTTAATTGACAGGATACAGTTACTAGAATAGTGAGGATGAATTTGCAGTCAAACAACGCATTAATTCATCTAGTTGATCTATGTTTATTGAGTCATTCTATGTGCCAGGCACTGTTCTGGGCACTGGACATAAGCAGTGAACAAACCAGACAGAGACACTATTCTCATGGAGCATACATTCTGCTGAGGGAGGTGATGGTTGACAGAAAATAAATACAGCTCCATGATCTCTTTTCTCCAGTGATGAAATGGAAAAAGCTATGAAGTAGTATCCTTGTCCCTATTCTTATTATTTTATAAGGAAATATTTGTTTGGATTTACCTAAAAGTCAATCACTTTCTATGCTCACCATCTTTTCTTATGTTTCTTTAAAGACGTTTTCTTTTTTGCTGAAGTAAATCATACAGATGTTCTTTTAGTGAAGTTCTCTTGGCCATATACTCCTTCAATTTTTACTTGTAGAGAAATGTTCCATTTGCCCTAGTTCTTGAAAGATAGTATGCTTTCAGGACACAGAAATCTACGTTGACATGTGTTTCCCTCAACTCTTGAAAGATGTTATTCTGTATCTTCTGGTTTCTTTCTTTTTTAAATAAATATTTATTTTAAAATAAATAAATAACATTAGTCTTTGTTGTGGCATGCAGGATCTTCATTGTGGCATGCAGGATCTAGCTGCCTGACCAGGGATCGAACCGGGGCCCCTTGCATTGGGAGCGTGTAGTCTTAACAACTGGACCACCAGGGAAGTTCGCATATCTTCTGATTTCTGTTATCAGCTGTCTGAATAATTGTCATTCCTCTGGAGAGGATCTGTCTTCTCTTTCTGGCTGCTAATAACATGTTCTCTTTGCCTTTGGTGTTCTACAGTTTCACTAAAATATGTATAGGTATAGATTTGTTTTTGCTTACCCTGCTTGGTGTATGCTATCTTCCTTGTTTCTGTAGATTTTTGCCTTTTATCTATTTTGGAAAATGCACAACCATTATCTCTTTAAATATAGCTTCTCCTCCATCCTCAGGATTTTCTGTTTCTGGGACTATGATTAAATGTCTATCCCATTTCTCACTCTACATATGTAACCTCTCTCTCTATCATATGTTTCATCACCTTGTCTCTCTAAGTTGCATCCTCCATAACGTTATTCACTCTACCTCCCAGGTCACTCTTTCCCTCTTCATTTTTCCCTAGGCTTTGTTTAACTTTTCCACTATTGATCTTTAAATTTGAACAATAACACTTTTCATTCCAAAAAATTCGATTTGGGGACTTCCCTGGTTGTCCAGTGGTTAAGACTCTGCACTCCCAATGCAGGGGGCCTGGGTTTGATCCCTGGTCAGGGAACTAGATCCTGCCTGCCAAACTAAGAGCCCACACTCGGCAACTAAGAGCCCGCATGCTGCAACTAAGAGATTGCATGCTGCAACTGAGCCCGCATGCTGCAAGGAAGATCCCGCGTACCACAACTAAGACCCAGCGCAGCCAAATAAATAAATAAATATGTTTTTTCAAAAAAGACCTGAGACTAACTCAATGAAAATAACCAGTCTTTAAAAAAAAAAGTTCGATTTGTTTCTTTTCCAAATCTGCCTTAGCATTTCAGATAGTGTCTGATGGATTGCTTAGCTTTACAATCCATCTTTTATTTTGTAAACATGTTGTACATATTTTATATCCTGGATCTGATAATTCCAATATCTGAAGTCTTTTCAAGTCTAAATCTATTGATTGTTTCAGCTTACTCTCACTCATTATGACTTGTCTCTCTGTGTCACTTGCCTTGATTGTGAATTAATATATGGTTAATCTTAATCTCTGGGAAAGAGGATTTATATAAGCTTCTGCTATCAGGGGGGGATGCGATCAACATGTGAGAATTTTAACCCTTTTTGAGGGTCCCAGTTTATGCTGGGACTCTCTGGCGTTCAGCATCCCCACCCTGCTGCCTGCTGTGTTTGTGTGCCTTAGTAATATACGAGGCCAATTTCAATATTTGCCCTCTGGTCAAATTCCACCTTTGTACTTCTTGCTTGCTACTCTCTAATTTGTTTCAGTTCATCGTTTTGCTTGTTTTTAACTTTTTATTTTGAAATAATTTGATACCTACAGAGAAGCTTCAACAACAGTACAAAAGACTCCCATATACTCTTTCTTCACCCAGATATCCCATTACACATGAATACTTTAGTATGTATATTTTCCCAAAATAAAGCTACTCTGTTACACAATCAGAGCACAACCACAAAACTCAGGAAATTAACATTGATAAAATACTACAGCTAATCCACAGACCCTTTCCAAATTTTGCTAATTGTCTCAATAATATCCTTTATAAAGCTGTCTCCTTTCTGGTCCAGGATCAAATCCAGGATCACACATATTTAGTTGTTGTGTCTCTTAAGTTTTCATCAATTTGGAACTGTTCTTCAGTTTTTCCATATCTTTCAAGACTTTGTCATTTTTGAGGAGTACTGGCCAGTTATTTTTCAATTTGAATGTCTTATGTTTTCCTCATGGTTAGATTCAGGTTATTACTTTTTTTTTTTTTTTTTTGGGCAGAAATATCACAGATTTGGTTCTGCTCGCCTTAGTGCATCAGATTCAGAGGCAAATGATATTGATTGGTCCTATTATTGGTGATGATAACTTTTTTTCACTTAGTTAAGATGATGCTATAGACTGAATTATGTCCCTCCCAAAATTTTATGTTGAAGCCCTAATCCCCAGTGTGATGCTGTTTGGAGATAGGCCTTTGGAAGATAATTAGATTTAGACGAGGCTTAGGATCAGTGCCCTTATAAGAAGAGACATCCAGAGAGCTTGTTCTCTCTGCCATGTGAGGGCACAGCAAGAAGGCGGCTATCTGCAAGCCAGAAAGACAGCTATCACCAGAAATTGACCAGGTTGGCACCCTGATCTTGGACTTCCAGCTTCCAGAACTGTGAGAAAATAAATTTCTGTTGTTTAAGCCACCCATCTATGGTATCTTTTTTTTTAACATCTTTATTGGGGTATAATTGCTTTACAATGGTGTGTTAGTTTCTGCTTTATAACAAAGTGAATCAGTTATACATATACATATGTTCCCATATCTCTTCCCTCTTGCGTCTCCCTCCCTCCCACCCTCCCTAACCCACCCCTCCAGGCAGTCACAAAGCACTAAGCCGATATCCCTGTGCCATGCGGCTGCTTCCCACTAGCTATCTACCTTACGTTTGTTAGTGTATATATGTCCATGCCTCTCTCTCGCCCTGTCACAGCTCACCCTTCCCCCTCCCCATATCCTCAAGTCCGTTCTCCAGTAGGTTTGTGTCTTTATTCCTGTCTTACCCCTAGGTTCTTCATGACACTTTTTTTCTTAAATTCCATATATATGTGTTAGCATATGGTATTTGTCTTTCTCTTTCTGACTTACTTCACTCTGTATGACAGACTCTAGGTCCATCCACCTCATTACAAATAGCTCAATTTCGTTTCTTTTTATGGCTGAGTAATATTCCATTGTATATATGTGCCACATCTTCTTTATCCATTCATCCGATGATGGGCACTTAGGTTGTTTCCATCTCCGGGCTATTGTAAATAGAGCTGCAATGAACATTTTGGTACATGACTCTTTTTGAATTATGGTTTTCTCAGGGTATGTGCCCAGTAGTGGGATTGCTGGGTCATATGATAGTTCTATTTGTAGTTTTTTAAGGAACCTCCATACTGTGGGAATGTGAATTGGTTCAGCCACTATGGAGAACAGTATGGTATTTTTAATAGCAGCCCTAACTGACTAATATAGATGGTATTTTCAGGTTTCTTCACTACAAAGTTAATTTATAAGTAATTTTACTTATGAATTAGTAAGAAAATTGATAAGTATTTTGTAGAGAGCTACCTTGAGACTGGGCATTCTGTTTCTCATCAAATTTTACCCATTAGCAGCAAGGCAATTTCCTCTTGATTTCTTCTTCTCCCCTCCTCCTCCCTCTCTCCCTCCATCTGTGCCATCCTTCCCCCATTCTCCCTTTTTCCCCCTCCCTCCCCTCCTTCCTCTGTTCCTCCCTCCTACTTTCCTTTCCTCCTTCCCTGAGATCTCAAAATGAACAAGTGACTGTTTCAGCTCCCAGTTCCATCACAATCATTATTGTGTTCCTATGACATGAGCGATCCTTCCTTCTAAATCAGCAGAGCCCAGATCTTTTGAGAATGGGAAGGAAAAAATTGTTGAGCCTTTCATTGGCTCTACCTCTCATATGAGAGGTGTGACTCCCAAGCTCTACCTCTTCATTCCCTGGCCAATGAACTTTTGCTTGGGAGAAAGAGCACCATTACTTTGCTTGTTCACAGCCAACGGCTGTTTGAATAGCCGTTCAAGAGTCAGTCAAATGGCTGACTTTTTAATAGCCATTCAAGAGCAGCTCTTTCTGGATGATGGAGTACATGCAGACCAATGACTCCTTTGGGTGATATCTGATTTGTTTACTTTATTATGAAGCGAATTTCTTTGTAGGAGGTAATGGTGTATGGTTTACCGTCATAGTGAATGATATTAAGTAAGGTGTTTGGTGGTGTTCCCAGTAGTGGCATGATAGGCAAGAACACAAATCCATTTCTAGAAAAAGTCTATTTAAGCAAAGACAGATTTATCCTTCCTCCATGATGGAAGAGATACCATGTAACCAGCTAGAAACCACGTGCCCTGGAGGTATCCTTCTATTATTAAAGATTCAGGGTTTCCAAGGCTAATGGTGAATTTGGTGCTTGGTGGCTGTGGTCAGACAAGCTTGGCATTGCTGGTCTTCTCAAGAGAAGATAAACTCCATGAAGGAAGATGTTGTCTGACTTGTTTATCCAGTGTATTTAGTGACAGATATGTGTCTGAGACATATTGAGTGTTTAATAAACATCATGCTCAGGAATCAATAAGGTCCTCACCTTAGACCAGAAGGTCTTCTTGAGGCAAAGTGGACAGTGAGATATATTTCTTGAAGTTTTGTCTTCTGGGAGAATTTCCTTTCTCTACTGTCTTTCAAGGCGTGGAGATGTAAGGCTGAAGTCAGACACTTGTGGTTGATGCTGCAGTATAGTGCATGTCCATCTGTAAATCAGGGATAGGTTGTTTGTTTTTTTCTTCTCAATCAACTTTCCTTGGGGCCAAGCTGTTCACACTCACAAAATATGTACTCCCACCTACGTAGCTTCTTGCGTCTTCATGAGAAGCCCACTTCACAAGGCCCACTTCTCTCATTCTCTTTCATCGCCACTTGATGAAGGGTTGCTTCTGAGCACCTCTCACATCATGGCATAGGATCAAGGTGAAGAGGAGAACCCCATGAGGGAACTTTGCATCAGCAAGCTCTACCTCACCATCTGTGTGGGGGAAAGTTGAGACAGACTGACCCCAGCAGCCAAGGTGCTGGCGTAGCTCACAGGCCAGACCCCTGTGTTCTCCATGATCCTTCGGCATCAGGAGAAATGAAAAGATTGTTCACTGCACAGTCCGTGGGGCCAAGGCAGAAGAAATCCTGGAAAAATGTCTAAAGGTGTGGAGAACATGTGTTAAGAAAAAATAACTTCTCAGATATTAGAAACTGGTTTTGCAATCCAAGAACACATCGATTGGGGATCACATATGATCCAAGAATTGATATCTACGAGCTGGACTTCTACGTGGTGCCGGGTAAGCCAGTTTTCAGCATTGCAGATGAGAAGCACAGGACAGGCTGAATTAGGGCCAAACACAGAATCAGAAAAGAGGAGGCCATGCACTGGTTCCAGCAGAAGTATAATGGAATCATGCTTCCTGGCAAATAAGTTCTCGTTTCTAACCAAAAGGTCAATAAAAAGTTTTCAGCGAAATGTAAAAAACAAAAACAAAAACGCCACAAATTAGTAAATATCTGTATATCGAATGCTAATAACAGTAAATAATTAAATCTAGATGAAATGGAAACATTTCTAAAGGTACTGTATATCAACTAATAAAACTGACACATAAGATGTAGAAGCTCTGAACAGATTAATAACTACAGAAGAAATTTGAATAGTAGTAAAAATCTACACCTAAAAAAGACACTAGGCCAAGACAGATTTATGAGTAAGCTCTACCAATGTTTCAAAGACAGTATTACCCCATTGTTACTTTTAAACATGGACAAGTATGAAAATTTATTAATTTGTTCTATGAAGCCAGCAAAATCCCAATACCTCTTTTTTTTTTTACATCTTTATTGGAGTATAATTGCTTTACGATGGTGTGTTAGTTTCTGCTTTATATCAAAGTGAATTAGCTGTACATATACATATATCTCCATATCTCCTCCCTCTTGCATCTCCCTCCCACCTTCCCTATCCCACCCCTCCAAGTGGTCACAAAGCACCGAGCTGATCTCCCTGTGCTATGTGGCTGCTTCCCACTAGCTATCTATTTTACATTTGGTAGTGTGTATATGTCCATGCCACTCTCTCACATTGTCCCAGCTTACCCTTCCCCCTCCCTGTGTCCTCAAGTCCATTCTCTACATTTGCGTCTTTATTCCTGTCCTGCCCCTAAGTTCTTCAGAACATTTTTTTTTTTTTTTAGATTCCATATATATGTGTTAGCATACGGTATTTATTTTTCTCTTTCTGACTTACTTCATTCTGTATGACAGTCTCTAGGTTCATCCACCTCACTACAAGTAATTCAATTTTGTTTCTTTTTATGGCTGAGCAATATTCCATTGTATATTCGTGCCACATCTTCTTTATCCATTCATGTGTTGATGGACACTTAGGTTGCTTCCATGTCCTGGCTATTGTAAATAGAGCTGCAATGAACATTGTGGTACATGACTCTTTTTGAATTATGGTTTTCTCAGGGTATATGCCCAGTAGTGGGATTTGCTAGGTCACATGGTAGTTCTATTTTTAGTTTTTTAAGGAACCTCCATACTGTTCTCCATAGTGGCTGTATCAATTTACATTCCCACCAACAGTGCAAGAGGGTTCCCTTTTCTCCACACCTTCTCCAGCATTTATTGTTTGTAGGTTTTTAAAAATTAATTAATTAATATATTTATTTATTTATCTTTGGCTGTATTGGGTCTTCATTGCTGCACATGGGCTTTCTCTAGTTGTGGCGAGTGGGGGCTACTCTTTGTTGCAGTGCACAGGCTTCTCCTTGTGCTGGCTTCTCTTGTTGCGGAGCATGAGCTCTAGTTGTGCGGGCTTCAGTAGTTGTGGCATGCGGGCTCAGTAGTTGTGGATTGCAGGCTCTAGAGCACAGGCTCAGTAGTTGTGGAGCTCAGGCTTAGTTGCTCCGCAGAATGTGGGATCTTCCCGGACAAGGGCTTTGACCCATATCCCCTGCATTGGCAGGCGGATTCTTAACCACTGCACCACCAGGGAAGCCCTGTTTGTAGATTTTTTAATGATGGCCATTCTGACTGGTGTGAGGTGATACCTCATTGTACTTTTGATTTGCATTTCTCTAATGGTTAGTGATGTTGAGCATCCTTTCATGTCTTTGTTGGCAATCTGTATATCTTCTTTGGAGAAATATCTATTTAGGTCTTCTGCCCATTTTTGGATTGGGTTGCTTGTTTTTTGATATTGAGCTGCATGAGCTGCTTGTAAATTTTGGAGATTAATCCTTAGTCAGTTGCTTCGTTTGCAAATATTTTCTCCCATTCTGAGGATTGTCTTTTGGTCTTGTTTATGATTTCCTTTGCGTGCAAAAGCTTTGAAGTTTCATTAGGTCCCATTTGTTTATTTTTGTTTTTATTTCCATTTCTGTAGGAGGTGGGTCAAAAAGAATCTTGCTGTGATTATGTCATAGAGTGTTCTGCCTATGTTTTCCTCTAAGAGTTTTATAGTGTCCGGCCTTACATTTAGGTCTTTAATCCATTTTGAGTTTATTTTTGTGTATGGTGTTATGAGTGTTCTAATTTCACTCTTTTTCATGTAGCTGCCCAGTTTTCCCAGCACCACTTTTGAAGAGGCTGTCTTTTCTCCACTGTGTATTCTTGCCTCCTTTATCAAAAATAGGGTGACCATATGTGCGTGGGTTTATCTCTGGGCTTTCTATCCTGTTCCATTGATCTATATTTCTGTTTTTGTGCCAGTACCATACTTTCTCGATTACTGTAGCTTTAGAGTATAGGCTGAAGTCTGGGAGCCTGATTCCTCCAGCTCCTTTTTTCTTTCTCAAGATTGCTTTGGTTTTTCGGGGTCTTTTGTGTTTCTACACAACTTGTGAAATTTTTTGTTCTAGTTCTGTGAAAAATGCCATTGGTAGTTTGATAGGGATTGCATTGAATCTGTAGAGTGCTTTGGGTAGTATCGTCATTTTCTCAATGTTGATTCTTGTAATCCAAGAACATGGTATATCTCTCCATCTGTTTGTGTTATCTTGAATTTCTTTCATCAGTGTCTTATAGTTTTCTGCATACAGGTCCTTTGTCTCCTTAGGTAGGTTTATTCCTAGGTATTTTATTTTTTTTGTTGCAATGGTAAATGGGAGTGTTTCTTTAACTTCTCTTTCAGATTTTTCATCATTAGTGTATAGGAATGCAAGAGATTTCTGTGCATTAATTTTGTATCCTGCTACTTCACCAAATTCATTGATTAGCTCTAGTAGTTTTCTGGTAGCATCTTTAGGATTCTCTATGTATACTATCATGTCATCTGAAAATAGTGACAGCTTTACATCTTTTCTGATTTGGATTCCTTTTATTTCTTTTTCTTCTCTGATTTTTGTGGCTAAAACTTCCAAAACTATGTTGAATAATAGTGGTAAGAGTGGACAACCTTGTCTTGCTCCTGATCTTAGAGGAAATGGTTTCAGTTTTTCACCATTGAGAATGATGTTGGCTGTGGGTTTGTCATATATGGCCTTTATTATGTTGAGGTAAGTTCCCTCTATGCCTGCTTCCTGGAGGGTTTTTATCATAAATAGGTGTTGATTTTGTCAAAAGCTTTTTCTGCATCTATTGAGATGATCATATGGTTTTTCTCCTTCATTTTGTTAATATGGTGTATCACATTGATTGATTTGCGTATAGTGAAGAATCCTTGCATTCCTGGGATAAACCCCACTTGATCATGGTGTATGATTGTTTTAATGTGCTGTTGGATTCTGTTTGCTAGTATTTTGTTGAGGATTTTTGCATCTATGTTCATCAGTGATATTAGCCTGTAGTTTTCTTTTTTTGTCACATCTTTGTCTGGTTTGGGTATCTGGGTGATGGTGGCCTCATAGAATGAGTTTGGGAGTGTTCCTCCCCCTGCTATATTTTGGAAGAGTTTGAGAAGGATAGGTGTTAGCTCTTCTCTAAATGTTTGATAGAATTCGCCTGTGAAGCCATCTGGTCCTAGGTTTTTGTTTGTTGGAAGATTTTTAATCACAGTTTCAATTCCAGTTCTTGTGATTGGTCTGTTTATATTTTCTATTTCTCCTGGTTCAGTCTCAGAAGGTTGTGCTTTTCTAAGAATTTGTCCATTTCTTCCAGGTTGTCCATTTTATTGGCATATAGCTGCTTGTAGTAATCTCTCATGATCCTTTGTATTTCTGCAGTGTCAGTTGCTACTTACAAAATCCCAATAACTCTTAAACTGGTTAGCTCTCCAAAGGAAAGTATAGACAAATTTCACTTACAAATGAGTGCTAATATACACAAAAGTCTGTCAAGAGACAGACTCTGTGAGACTCTTGTGTTTCCACACATCTTGCAGATAGAGGTACTAACTGCCCTTTTGTTCCAGGCTATAATTTCAAGGATGTTTGTATAGTCAACAACTTTGGAACATAGTGATAGAACCTCCACCTGGAATAGAGAGAAGATAGCTTACTGTGTGATAAACATGATGTCTCCCTCCAGTGCCTTTGCTTACTTCTCTTTATAAAAGATTCAGGTTCCTAACCTTGGAGTTCTGAACTGTGATGCAAGCCTGCTAGATGTATAGCAATTACCTGTGTTGCCCCTATGGGATTTATGGAGCAAGGGAAACCAATGGAAACTTATGGTTATGGAAACTTATGCTGCTTGCTGTTCTGTGTGTAATAAAATCCTTTGTCTTTGACCCAAGAGTCTTGTGTATTCTGTAAGCTCATATGATACTATATTGGGTTAACTTGTTAGCTGGCAAGCAAGGAAAAAAAATCTCAGAACTCTCACAGTTCTCAATAAAGTCTTAAACTCTTATCAGGTTGAATTCAGTAAGGTGTGAAAAGATCATATATCATGGAAAAATAGGGCTTATTCTAGTTATTCAAGGATCATTCATCATTAGAAAAATCTCTTAATGTGAGAATTCCCTGGTGGCTCAGTGGATAAGACTCTGAGCTCTCAAGGCAGGGAGCCTGGGTTCGATCCCTGGTCAGGGAACTAGATCCCACATGCATGCCGCAACTAAGGAGCCCCCTGCTGCAAACGAAAAAAAAAAAAAAAAAGAAAATCTGTTAATTAATTGAATATATTAAAAAAGCAAGAAAACAAAGCATATGCTGAAAAACATTTGTTAAAATGTATCCATTATTTCTTAATAAAACTAAATAAAACAATAAGTATCAACAAAACTATTTATTACTGAGCTAGGAATAGGAAAAAAACATTCCTTAATTTAAGAAAATGTTTTTATAAGGAACCAAAAACAATGCTTTAAAAGCATTCCCATTGGGCTTCCCTGGTGGTGCAATGGTTAAGAATCTGCCTGCCAGTGTCGGGGACATGGGTTCGAGCCCTGGTCTGGGAAGACCCCACATGCCGCGGAGCAACTAAGTCCGTGTGCCACGACTACTGAGCCTGCGCTCTAGAGCCCGCAAGCCACAGCTACTGAAGCCCGCTCGCTAGAGCCCATGCTCCACAACAAGAGAAGCCACTGCAATGAGAAACCCACACACCACAATAGCAGTAACTATTATGTAGCTCGCTGCAACTAAAGAAAGCCCATGCACAGCAATGAGGACCCAACACAGCCAAAAATAAATAATAAATAAAGTAATTAATTTTTTAAAAAAGCATTCCCATTAAAGACAGGAACAAGGCAAAATTTTACACTATTACCTATACTTTTCAACATTGAATTGGAGTTAACTAGTCAGTAAGAATAATAAGCAAGAGGTATAAATATTGAAAAAAGAGAAAGATTTGCCATTTTGCAGGTGGACAATATTATCCTCTAAAAAATATAAGAGGGCTTCCCTGGTGGCGCAGTGGTTGAGAGTCCGCCTGCCGATGCAGGGGACACGGGTTCGTGCCCCGGTCCGGGAAGAACCCACATGCCGCGGAGCGACTGGGCCCGTGAGCCATGGCCGCTGAGCCTGCGCGTCTGGAACCTGTGCTCCGCAACGGGAGAGGCCACAGCAGTGACAGGCCCGCGTACTGCAAAAAACAAAACAAAACAAAACAAGAGAATCATCTACAGAAGTATTAAAACTAATGAGATAGTTCAGTAATATGATCATGATCAGATACAAAAATTCATGGCTTTCCTTTATAGAATCAATAATCAATAGAAAATATAAATTTTAAAATATCCCATTTTCAATATTAATAAAATCTATAAAATTACTAGCTATAAATTTAACAAGGAAAAGTCAAGCTCCATGTTGTATATAAATATTTTTATAACAATCCATAAAATCTTACTGAATGTCATTAAAAAAGAAAACAAAAAACATGCTCTTGAATAGGAAAACTCAATATGTAAAGATGTCACTGTCCCCCAAACAATGTTTAATGTAATACTAATTGATTTCCCTAAAGAATTTTTTAATGTAACTAAAGAATTCCAGTGCTTACCTGTAGTAAGTAATAATATATGAGATAATTTTGGAAAAAGGAAAAATATGTGTATATATATATATATATCCTCTTTCCCTTACTATCTGTTAAGATATAGCACTTACAGGGACTTCCTTGGTGGTGCAGTGGTTAAGGCTCTGAGCTTCTACTGCAGGGTGTGTGGGTTCAATCCCTGGTCAGAGAACTAAGATCCCACATGCCATGCAGCGCGGCCAAATAAATAAATAAATAAAATTTAAAAAAAAAAAGAATCTGCCTGCCAATGCAGGGGACACAGATTCGAGCCCTAGTCTGGGAAGGTCCCACATGCTGAGGAGGAACTAAGCCCATGTGCCACAACTACTGAACCTGTGCTCTAGAACCCATGATCCACAACTACTGAGCCCATGTGCTGCAACTACTGAAGCCCTCCTGCCTAGAGCCCGTGCTCTGCAACCAGTGAAGTCACCTCAATGAGAAGCCCGTGCACTGCAACGAAGAGTAGCCCCCTCTCACCGTAACTAGAGAAAGCCCACGCACATCAACGAAGACCCAACATAGCCAAAAATAAATAAATAAATTAATTAATTAAAACAAAAAAGATACAGCCTTTACAAACTTTAAAACAGCATGTGTTGGGACTTCTCTGGCGGTCCAGTGGTTAAGACTCCATGCTTCCACTGCAGGGGGCATGGGTTTGATCTCTGGTCAGGGAACTAAGATCCTACTTGCCACGCAGTGCAGCCAAAAAATAAAAATAAAACAGCATGTATTACTGTAGGAAAACACAATGGATCAAGGAGACAGTCTGGAGATTCCATTAAGGAACCTACGTACATTTAGAATATCCTCGAGGTGGCATTTCAAATCAGTGGAAAAGGAAAAAACACTCAAAACAAAGAGTTAGGGCACTTGGAATCCATAAAGAAAACATACATTTAAACTCTTATGTATACTATATACAAAAATAAATTCCAGAAGGTTAAAGAGATAAATCTGAAAACAAAGGTATAAAATTATTATAAAAAAATGAGGATAATTTTATAATCTTGGAAATATTTGCATATGAAAGGTAAATAATTACTTTCCATGTATTTCAGCTACAAATCCATAAAAAGTAGACAAATATAGAACAGGTTAGTCACAGAAGAAATAACAGATGTCAATATACACATAAAGATTCTGAGCCTCATTTTTAGTCAGGGAAATTCAAATGAAAACAAATGCTTTTTCTTTTTATTCATATTAATTAACAAATTGAAGAAGATTGATAATTTCCAAGGTTAGCAATGGTGTATTCTTATACATTACTGGTGCCAGTATAAATTACTTCTACTACTTAGCAATTCTGAAGGCAGTATGTCATACAAAATTTAAAGTACACTTATTTTTGGCCCAGAAATTCTACTTCTGGCCAATTATTTCAAGCCACTCTAAGATTTGCACGAATATTGTCAGATATTCGTCTATAACCTTGCTCTTTTCTTAATAGCATTTTCATGGTGTCTGTTTACCTGCCTTCTAAACTGTAACTTTTAAAATTCAGTTTCTTTTAGCTGTGTTTCTTTCACACAACATATTGTGGGAGTTTGTATTTGAGGCATTCCAGAAATCTTGTTCTTTCATGGATGAGCTTATCACACCCACGTTTATTGTCACACAGGTTTGATCTAACGTTTGTCATCTCATTAAAGTATTTTTCTTCTTCTTTGCCGTTTTGCTCTGTTTCATTGTTACATTTTACTCTAAGGACTGTAATTTCTTCTTTTTTTTCTCTCCCTTTGCTTATTCAATCCTGTTGCTTAACCTCTAGGTCTGTTTCATCTTGTGCAAAATGAACAGCATAATATTTTTTTACCATCTCATGGGGTCTCCTCTTTGCTTCCTGACAACTTGTTAGGAACCCTTACTAGGCTAAATTCTTCCTCTGCTCCTGAATTCAATTTCTCAGTCTTCAAGGGAGAGGGGAGCCTTTTCCCTCTGGGTTTCTGCCTGCCCTCTGCTAACTGTTGGTAAGTGGTTCTTGTCAGAGCAATGAACTCCCAGCCCCAATTACCTGCCAGGCTTTTGCATGGAAAAAGGACTGCACAGTTTGGCTTGCCTTTGAGGCTTTAAACATTTCTATGACTGGAACAACTAGACAACACCAAATCGACCAACTAAACAAAATCCCCTAACTTCCGGCAGAACCGGGCAGAGAAGGGCACAGGGATGATCAGATCTACATCAGAGCCTGAAGGTAACTGCTTCACTGTAAGGCCCAGTCCCACCCGGGACGATGCTTCAGTTCACCCTAATACGTGGGGCTAACCTTGACCTTCCTTCTCCTTGCTCCTGCCCTCTTTCCATCTACACCAGAGGTACAAGTGTTCTAGCCTGCAGATAGAGAGAGAATGTGGCCTTGAGCTCCACCCTAAGGCACAGGAATTTGGTACTCTAGAAGCAACTCCCAGGAAACCTGTGCCCTCTCTGGCTAGGGGGAAGCCCTATCACTAATGTTTTCTGGGCCTTGCCTCTGTATTTGTCCCCTCTCCAGACCCACAATCTCTTGGAAGCCCCTTTCACTCACTCCCTATCCAGAATCTCCTTGTCATTGGTGGTCTCACCCCCCAGACAAGGCAAAAGCCTCTCTTCTTTTTCTAGTTTGGCCTTAGGGGTACAGTGAAGACTGCTACTAGCTCAGATCCCCCAAGATTGGGACTATTTCTGCTCTAAGTTGCAGGGCTGAATCTCCAGGGCTTGGTTGGAATTTCATAAGATCTGCGAAGCTCTCCCTGTAGGGAACTCCATTCTCTGACATTCAAGGTGTGTTTTCTGGCATCTCATTTGGAGCACTGCCCGAGCAGATAAAAATCTATTCCCAAAGTGCCCTAAAGCAGTGTTTCATTCCAACCACATGAAATCCCTGATAAATAAGGCAGGGGGCTTTCTTTCCTCAATTCTCTTGGTCAGGAGAAAAGACTTCTCTCAGCCTAACCTCTCCAAGCCCATTTTCAGGGCAAACATCCTCACTCTGTGTAAGAAGCAGTTGGCAATACCCAGTGTAGAGCAACTAGAGACCCCCTGGGAGACCTGGTGTTGGGAAACCATTCTGAGGTCCAGATTTTAAAGCTGCCTTTTAAGCTACCCTTAAATGTGTGTTCTGTTATGTTCTATCTATTCTTGGAAACAGTAATCACTGAGCAAGAGAGAATCCTAGCAAAAGAGTTCAAGCGACACTGGAAAGGGGATCTGATTGTCAGAGCACGATGGCACAGGAGCTCAGAACATCTGGAAGAAAGGATTTGGGACACAGGCCCCTCCCGCAGATCCGGGGAGCTCCCATCTACCTCAGGATCTCTGCTGAAGAGATTTAAGAGTCAGAATAGGCCTAGATCAGGAGTTAGCAACCTATAGCCCTTGAACCAAATCCCACATAAGGCCTGTTTTTGTGCAGAACTAAGAATGGTTTTTCCATTTTTAAATGTTGGAAAAAATCAAAAGAATACTCTTTTATGACACATGAAAATTATATGAAATTCAAATTTGGGCATAAATGAAGTTTTATTGGAACATAGCTTCTCCCATTCGTTTGCATATTATGCCAGGCTGCTATGGGGCTCCCACTGCAGTGCTGAGTAGTGAACACAGACCATGTGACCCTCCAAGCCTAAAATGTTTATTCTCTGACACTTTACAGACAAAGTGTGCTGACTACTAGTTATGGTCAGTTAAAAACAACTTCTCCTGGTCCTTCTTCCTCTTCTCCTCCTTCTCTCCTCCTTCTCCTTCTCCTTCTTCTTCATTTTGGAGAATATGACAATGAGGTGGCCAGAGCAGCCATGCTCAAGGGTACTCTTTGCTTTTGGGCATTTGGTTTTTTCTTTTCTCTTAGCTGCTTTTTAAAATTTTGTGGCAATGCTCTTAGTTACATTTTTCTTTTCCAGAAAGTTATCTTTAAAAGCTAGGGTAAATAAATAGCATTTACACACAAGACAAAACCATCAAAGGCTTTTGTAAGAATCCAAAGTGTAAGAATCTAAGGTAAACGTACAGAGGGGCATCAACTTTCAGACTCTAAAATCAACGTCTGCATATAAGCAATTACCTCGATTATCTTAGTTACTTTAAAAAGGAAAATATGAAGCTTGTGAAACAGTGACAAGAGACGGCTCTCAGGGACTCACTCAGTTCCCCTTCCAGTGCCACCTAATCGTTTGCTCCGCACAAAAGGTGGATCAGAGAAAAATCACTTCTTTATTCTTCCCCTTTACATCATCTCCCCCACACCTGGGGTGTCTGGATACACTGAGACCAAGTACAACATGCATCTGATGACGGGTTACACCAAAACACACCAAGATCTAAATCCCTCCCAGATTTATGGAGATTTTCTATAGCTTAACTAGATTTCTAATTGTCCTGCCACCTGTACTGAAATGTACAGTATGTGTTAATCTCGAATTCTTTTCTGTTTCCATAATCTTGGTAAAGTTTCCTGCACTCAAACAGTAAATCCAGTTTGGTCCATGGGTTTTAAAGAGGGACCCAAATTCACTTTTACGCCTTCCAGCATAAAGGCTTCTTTGGAGGTATTTGGGCAATGAAAAGGCCTGCATAATTTCTCTTTTTTGTGGTCCCTGTGCTATGCCTTCCGGGCTGAAAGCCTGAGTTCACGTCTCTATTGTCTCATTATAAAGTTCCTATCATTTCAGAGGAGTTTAGAAGGAAACGGGGAAGGGTTTCCACATATTCAGCACACCAGCAGCTCTGCTGTCCCTACAAACAGTTCATCTGAAGATGACAGCTCCCTAGTTTGTTTATTTCCCGGGGACATTGAGGGTACAGAATGAAAAGACAAACTCAGTACCTGTTTACACAACCATTCTTCTGGATGTTTCCTAAGGCAACTTTATCTGAGTTTGCCCTCTAACTTCAGACAACTTGCTTAAACATCACTTTCCTCACATGTGAAGTTGGAATAAGACATTCTCTGCCCTGCTACCTCCTAGAGCTGTTTTCAGGAACTAAATGGGATAAAATATGTAGCCATTTCTGAAAAGTGAAGCATTCTGTGGGAGTGCTCAGTCCTCAAAAGGAGAAGCCCTTATTTTCTGACTGTCCCTTCTCTGTCCCCGACTCCCCCAACTCCCCCAAAAATTAAGGGTCGTTTTTTTCTTTAGTTGAAGACCTTGAGTTTGTCTGTCCTTGGGCAAGTTGTTGACTTAGCTTCAGTTTCTTCCTCTGGAAAGTTTCATCTTAAAAAAAAATTATAGGTATGGGTGTGTAAGATGTTATCATTGGAGGAAGTTGGGGGAAGGGTACACGGACCTCTCTGAACTATTTTTCCAACTTTCTCTGAGTCTAAATTACTCCAAAATAAAAAAAAAATTAATTATGTATAAAGCACTTGATGTGATGCCTGACATATTTTAGAAGCTCGGATTTGGTAGGTTAAAAAAGTAAATGGACACGTCGAAGTTTTTTGTGCCATGAGCATTATGTAAGCTTGAGCTACTTTATTATTATTACTATCATCATCATTATTATTATTATCTAACACCATAATAACTAATAATACTTGTTGAATACTTACTATGTACTGGACACTATTTTAATATTATATTATATTATTGATTTACTTTATAAGTTTATTTATTTATTTGTTTTTGGCTGCGTTGGTTCTTCATTGCTGTGCACGGGCTTTTCTCTAGTTGCGGCGAGCGGGGGCTACTCTTCGTTGCGGTGCGCGGGCTTCTCACTGCGGTGGCTTCTCCTGTTGAGGACCAGGGGCTCTAGGCACGTGGGCTTCGGTAGTTGTGGTGCACGGGCTCAGTAGTTGTGGCTCGCGGGCTCTAGAGCGCAGGCTCAGTAGTTGTGGCGCACGGGTTTAGTTGCTCCGTGGCATGTGGGATCTTCCCGGACCAGGGCTCGAACCCATGTCCCCTGCATTGGCAGGCGGATTCTTAACCACTGCGCCACCAGGGAAGTCCCCGAGTATTATATTATTTAATTCTGACAATATCCTCAGGTGGTAGTTATGATTACCATCCCCCATTTTATAGATGAGAAAGCTGGGACACAGAGAGGTTAGGTAACCAGTCTAAACTCACAAAGTTTAGAAGTTGAGGAGCCAGAATGCAATGACTCTACTATGCTTATTCAAAGAAAACATCACTATTTAGTCATTTGAGGAACTTTAGCTGAGATCAAGCCCCAAGGTGGGAAATCCGCACCCCCCCCTTCCTTCCAGAGTGTTCCCTGGAGGATTGTATCAGGTGAGATTTTTCAGCTACTTAAGAAATCCCCCACTTCTCCCCAATAATTTACCTCACACAACTCTCCAGCTGGTAGAAATTCCACTAATGAGGAGTTTCCTGGGTTATTATGGTCGTTCACAAATAGGGATGCCCCATGAAAAACGTACCTTCCCTAGCCCTCTGTGCTAAAAAGTCAAATTCAGTGGTCTGGGCTGGGATTCCAGACCCTGTTAAGAGAATCTTATAAAGAGAATCTACAGATAGATTCTTATCATTAGCTAAATGTGGGAAAATATGACTGAAGATTGTATTTTCCAGAGATATCTAATATAAAGCATATGGTGGTTTTGATGGGGGGAGTTTGCAGTAAGGGATAAACATCTCACTCAGACGAGAGTGGACTTGGGAGCAGGTGGTCTTGGGCTCTAATCCTGATTTTCTGCTTTTGAACTCTCTCTGTGGTCCCTTGGTTTCAGTTTTCTCATCTTTGAAATGGAGACAATTCAACCCACCTCACAGGGGTGCTATGAGGATTTATGTTAATGTCACAGAAAGTGTTATACTTTCTACATTATTATTGTCGTTGTTAATTTACCATCTACTACCACATAAATAGGATTGAATTATCAGTCAAGCAGCCCGTCCCTTTGGACGGTGGAGAGTCAGACCTTGGGAAATTTCAATATATGGTCGATTTTGATTAAATGGAGGCAGGTTTCCAGAGATGGGAGGACACAGTGCAGGGTCTTGGGCAGGTGAAAATTCGTCCCTTGGGAAAGCAGCCTGAACAAGACTTGCCTCTTTAAAAAGCCAACAGTAGTCAGCAGAGGAGTTGATAATGAACAATCACAAATTTATTACCACTGTTGAAAAAAACACTTGAATGCAACAAGCCCACTGACTTTGGGAGTAATGATATCTTTGAATAAAAAGACTGACCTTGGGCTTCCCTGGTGGCGCAGTGGTTGAGAGTCCGCCCGCCGATGTGGGGGACGCGGGTTCGTGCCCCGGTGCGGGAAGATCCCACATGCCGCGGAGCGGCTGGGCCCGTGAGCCATGGCCGCTGAGCCTGCGCGTCCGGAGCCTGTGCTCCGCAACGGGGGAGGCCACAACAGTGAGGGGCCCGCGTACAGAAAAAAAAAAAAAAAAAAAAAAAGACTGACCTTTTCATCAGCCTACCAGTGCCAGAAATGATTCTACCTTTCAGGAGAGACCGGGCCTTTTGCCTCCAGGGATGAGGTCTCATCTTTTTTTTTTTTTTAATAAATTTATTTATTTATTTGTTTATTTTTGGCTGTGTTGGGTCTCCGTTACTGTGCGCGGGCTTTCTCTAGTTATGGTGAGCGGGGGTTATTCTTCATTGTGGTGTGTGGGCTTCTCAATTTCGTGGCTTCTCTTGCTGCAGAGCACGGGCTCTAGGCATGCAGGCTTCAGTAGTTGTGGCACGTGGGCTCAGTAGTTGTGGCTTGCGGACTCTAGAACGCAGGCTCAGTAGTTGTGGCGCACAGGCTTAGTAGCTCTGTGGCATGTGGGATCTTCCCGGACCAGGGCTTGAACCCGTGTCCCCTGCATTGGCAGGCGGATTCTTAACCACTGCGCCACCAGGGAAGCCCTGAGGTCTCATCTTTACAGGCTTTGATAGGATACAATATCATGACATCAAGGTTCTTGCATCTAGCAATTGAGCACATATAGAATAGATGTCCTGACCGTTCCTCTTAAGTCACATGTCTATCTGCACATCTGTAGCAAAGATCTCTTATTCTCTCAGGGAGTCTTTCTGGGGATAAGCCAGTTAGCCCAGGTAAGAAGTTTAATGGCCATTTAAACCTTTAATATCATAAGCAGGATAAAAGAATACCTTTACTAGTGGGAACTGTTTTTATTTAATTTTTTTTTTTTGCGATACGCGGGCCTCTCACTGTTGTGGCCTCTCCCGCTGCGGAGCACAGGCTCCGGAGCCACAGGCTCCGGAGGCGCAGGCTCAGCGGCCATGGCTCACGGGCCCAGCCGCTCCGCGGCACGTGGGATCTTCCCGGACCGGGGCACGAACCCGTGTCCCCTGCATCGGCAGGCGGACTCTCAACCACTGCGCCACCAGGGAAGCCCTATTTAATATTTTTTTTCCATTTTACTAATTGAAGCAAAATTCATGAGGACTGAATAGGGGAGAAACTCAGAGTTCCAAAACTTTGGGGCTTCATATATCTCATCACCCATGGAGTTATGCTTTAGGGGGTACCTTTCATTTGGAAAATAAAATAATTAGAGTGGGCAACTGGGGAACAAGGAGACCAGGCATGAATGTTCCAGAACTACATACCAACACAAAGGTGTTGGCTATAGTTACGTGTTAGAATCATCTGAGAACGTAACAGGAGATGTCCTGACCTTTACCTGGAAGGTTCTGAGCAGGCTGGGAGGCTTCTAGACCCAGCATTTTAAAAAAAGCTCCCCCCAGTGATTCGGATGCACACCAGCATTTGAGAACCACTGGGCTAGCAGATTTCATTGCTTTGCTCCCCAGAACTTGGCATCCTCCAAGCCAGCAGCTGGTCCAGCTCTCTCTAGATCTCCACCAGCTTCTCTTAATCCTGTGCCAGGTGTGTGCCAGTTCATCCTCTGCCCAGTCTATATCCATCCGCCCTGGGCAAATACCTTGGTTGGTCCAGTTTCCTTGCCTGGGAAGGTGAACTGAACCTTTCTCTTCCTAAAGGGCTTGGGCCAATAGCAGGCCTGCTTGCATTGGGCTGTTGTAGTTTTCCACTGAATTTTGTCACAGGCTTCGGGAGTCCTAAGAGGACCCCAGGGAAGCCCCTGCATTCCAGACATATTCCTCGTCACTTCTGTTGTGTGGCTGCAGCCCGATTTTCTCTGGAGAATCAAGATCAATCACTCCAAACAGTAGAGTGACCTCTTTGCCTGTTGATTCACTGGAGTGAAGAGGCAACGTGGCCAGATGGCCGTCCCAGCTTCCTCTTCAGTGGACCCCGTGCTGTGTCCCCTGTGGGAGATCCCCACCCCCTTGGGGACTGAGACCTCTTCACCAGCAGAGCTCGGAGTTGTGGAAGCGGGAAGCCAAATGCTGCCTGTGGATCAGCAGGGCTAACGGTGAGAGGGGCCACTCCCATCCCTGCCCTGTGGTCCCCTGCCTGCAGATCCTTAGAAACAGCAGCGTATGTGGGTCACTGATTTAGCGCACACATGGCCCTAGCCCTGAGAGGTGTTGCCACCCAGTTGATGGCTACATAACTGACGATGTCCTCAAAAGGACATCAACTGTTCTATAAAGGCTCTGCCTTAGAATAATAGGGAGCATGATAAGAGAAACGAACTCTATGATCCTAAGCCCATTGCAGTCCTCATCTGCTGTAAAAGAAGTTCCTTGGTCAGAAGCAATGCTATGTGAATAAAGGTGAATAAGACACTCTGTAAGTCCCCAGGGGATGGTTTTAGCAGAAGAATTGTGGGCAGGCAGGCACACCATATGCAGAATAAGTGTCTAGTTCAGAAAGAACATATGACGGCAGTGGCACAGTGAAGCCTAGTTTTTATACATTCTCTTGGAAACAAATTTTAAATACAAAACGTAGAACGTAAAAGGGGAAAATCTCAGTTTACTCCCATCCCTTACTTTTCCCCTTCCCCTGTCCAAGCACAATCCCAATACCCTCACCAGAGCTTCTGACTATCCATCTTTGCTCTTGCATTCTCTCTGCAGTTTCCTGTGCATTTATATATATGTGTGTGTACATAGAAACAGAGCTTTTATTTTTCTCTAAATCTTAATCGGCTCTTATTACATATACTGTTTCAGAACTTTCTATTAATATTCCTTTTCTTCATTAACTCTTAAAATATTGCTTTGAGATGCAGGGATGCTTATGTGTGAGATCTCTCACTCTGTCTCCACATCTACATTTACACCTACATCTAGATCTCCATCTCTGTCAATATCTATACCCACATCTATATATAAAACGTCATGGGCTTCCCTGGTGGCGCAGTGGTTGAGAATCCACCTGCCAATGTAGGGGACATGGGTTTGAGTGCTGGTCCGGGAAGATCCCACATGCTGTGGAGCAACTAAGCCCTTGCGCCACAACTACTGAGCCTGCGCTGTAGAGCCCACGAGCCACAGCTACTGAGGCCACGTGCCACAACTACTGAAGCCCGCGCACCTAGAGCCCGTGCTTTGCAACAAGAGAAGCCACCATAATGAGTAGCCCCCACTCACCACAAGAGAAAGCCCGCACACAGCAACGAAGTCCCAACACAGCCAAAAATAAATTAAAACAAGCGAACAAACAAACAAAAACGTCATAAGACAGGGAATAGCCACCAATGTATCAGTGAACTCAGAACGACAACATAACTAGTAACTTACATCTACTTTTATATTTCTTGTTTATTCCATTCCCCTGCATCTCTCCTGGGTAACTACTTTCAGAAGTTTTGCAATGATCGTTCCCTTGCTTTTCCTTTAATAACTTAAAAATTTTTTTTAATAGTTTAAGTCGCAGAAGAAGGTGTAAATATAGTACAGGGAGTTTCAGTGTTCCATTTACCTAACTTCCCCCAATGATAATATCTTACACAACATTGTCAAAGCCAGAAAGGTAAGGTTAATATAATAAAACTCAGGTACAGATCTTATTTGGATCTCACTAGTTTTATGGGCACTCCTCTGTGTGTGCGTGTGTGTGTGTGTGTGTGTGTGTGTGTGCATAAATAGTTATATGAAATTTTGTCATGTGCAGATAACAGTAGCCACCAACACAACCAGGATACAGAACTGTTCTTTCACTACAACTCTAGCAACTACTGATGTATTCTCTTTACTGTAATTCTGCCACTTCAAGAATATTATATATACAGAACCGTCGAGTAAGTAACACTTTGAGATTGGCTTTTTTTTCATTCAACATAGTGCCCTTGAGATCCATCTGAGATTTTGCGTGCATCAATAGTTCATTCTTTTTGTGTGTGTGAATATAAGTTTTTTTTTTTTTTTTTTTGCGGTACGCGGGCCTCTCGCTGTTGTGGCCTCTCCCGCTGCGGAGCACAGGCTCCGGACGCACAGGCTCAGCGGCCATGGCTTACAGGCCCAGCTGCTCCGCGGCATGTGGGATCCTCCCGGACCGGGGCACGAACCTGCGGCCCCTGCATCAGCAGGCGGACTCTCAACCACTGCGCCACCAGGGGAGCCCTGAATATAAGTTTTAATTTCTCTGGGATAAATAGTCAGGACTGTCATTGCTGGGTAAAGTTATTTTTATCAGAAATGGCTAAACCTTATTTCAGAGTGGCTGAAACATTTTACATCCCCGTTAGCAACGTACGAGAGATCCAGTTGCACCACATCCTCACCAGCACTTGGTATAATCAGTACTTTTTCTTTTACTCATTCTATAGGTGCGTAATAATCGCGAATGATATTAATAATCTTTTTATGTTCTAATTTGCCTTCCATATATTCTCTTTGATAAAGTGCCTTTTCAAGTGTTGCCTGTTTTCTAGTTGGATTTTTTTCCCTTGCTGTTGAAGTTGGAGAGTTCTCTATACATTCTGGATGCAAGTTCATTGTTGGATGTGTGATTTGCAAACATTTGATCACAGTCTGTGGCTTCTTTCCATCTTCTTCTTTTTCTTAAAGTAATTTTTTTAAAGAAATTTTAAAGACTGCATTGGGTCTTAGTTGTGGCACAAGGGATCTTCATTGCAGTATGCGGGCTCTTCGTTGCGGTGCACGAGCATCTCTCTAGTTGTGGCATGCGGGCTCCAGTGTGCGGGCTCAGTAGTTGTGGCACGTGGGCTCTCTAGTTGTGGCATGTGGGCTCTAGAGCGCACAGACTTAGTTGCCCTCTGGCATGTGGGATCTTAGTTCCCCCAACAGGGATTGAACCTGTATCCCCTGCATTGGAAGGCAGATTCTTAACCAGTGGACCACCAGAGCAGTCACCTTTCCATCTTCTTGACAGAGTCTTCCACAGAGTGAAAGTTTTTAATTTTGGTGAAAAGCAGGTTATCAATTTTTTTCCTCTTGTGGATCATGCTTTGTTGTCATGTCTAAGAACTCTTAACCTAACACTAGGTAATGAAGATTTTCTCCTGTGTTTTCTTCTAGAAGTTTTATAGTTGTTTTTTTTTTTTTTTTGCGGTATGTGGGCCTCTCGCTGTTGTGGCCTCTCCCGTTGCGGAGCACAGGCTCCGGACGCGCAGGCCCAGCGGCCATGGCTCACGGGCCCAGCCGCTCCGCGGCACGTGGGATCCTCCCGGACTGGGGCACGAACCCGTGTCCCCTGCATTGGCAGGCGGACTCTCAACCACTGCGCCACCAGGGAAGCCCTAGAAGTTTTATAGTTTTAAGCTTAGCATTTAGGTCTATGACCTATTTTTTTTTTAAGATTCTTTTTGATATGAACCATTTTTAAAGTCTTTATTGAATTTGTTACAATATTGCTTCTATGTTTTGGTTTTTTGGCCAAGAGGCGTGTGGGATCCCAGCTCCCTGACCAGGGATTGAACCCACACCCCCTGCATTGGAAAGCAAAGTATTAACCAGTGGACCACCAGGGAAGTCCCTATGATATATTTTGAGCTAGTTTTTGTATAAGTTGTGAGATTCAGGTGAAGGTTCTTTTCCCTCTCTGAATATCAATATTTTCAACACCATTTGTTATAAAGATTATCTTTCCTTCATTGAATTGCTTTTGCACCTTTGTCAAAGGGACTTCCCTGTCGGGCCAGTGGTTAAGACTTCACCTTCCAGTGCACGGGTTGTGTGTTCATCCCTGGTCGGGGAACTAAGATGCTGCATGCGGCTTGGCCAAAAAAAAAAAAAAAAAATCAGTTGGCAAAACTTTGTGTGTGTTCATTTCTGGACTCTCTATTCTGTGCCGTGATCTAAGTGTCCCTCCCTCTATTGACATTGAACTGTCTTAATTACTGAAGCTGTATAAATAGCTTCAGATCAGGTAGTGTGACTCTTCCCACTTTATTCTTTTTCAAAATTGTTTTGGCTATTCTATTTTTTTTGTATTTCCATATAAATTTCAGGATCACTCTGTCTATATCTACAAAGAATCCTGCTGGAACTTTGATAAATCAATTTAGGGATAATTGAGGTATTTTCCTGGTGGTCCAGTGGGTAAGACTCCGTGCTCCCAGTGCAGGGGGGGCCCGGGTTTGAACCCTGGTCAGGGAACTAGATCCCACATGAATGCCACAACTAAGAGTCCACATGCTGCAACTAAGACCCGGCGCACCCAAAATAAGTATTTTTTTAAAAAATTTAGGGATAATTGACATTTTTACTATGTTGGGTTTTTCAATTAATGAAGATAGTATTTCTCTCCATTTATTTAGATTTTTAAAAACTTTTTTCATCAGTTTTTAATTCATTTTGTAGATTTTAGCATATAGATTCTATACATGTTTTGTTAGATTTATACCCAATATTTCCTTTTTTTTTTTTTTTTAGCAATTATAAAGAGTAGTGTGCTTTAATTTCTGTTTCTAATTGTTCATTGCTAGCATTGGTTGTTAGCCTGATAGTTTTTGTGTGTTGATGTTGAATCCTGAGAATCTGCTAAACTCACTTATTAGCTCTAGGCATTTGGGGGGGTTGTTTTCTTTTGTTTTGGGTCGATTCCTTGAGATTTTGTAAACTATAATGTAAATTGGGATAGTTTATTTCTCCCTTTCCAATCTGTATTTCCTCTACTCACCTTTTCATTCATTGGAACTTATCCCAACTTATTCATTCTCCTGTTGATGGAAACCCCATTCTTACTTTGTCCCAAGTACCTCTTCTGATATCTGTACAAGTCCACATGCTTTATTCAGATCCCTAAGAGCCAGTTGTGTTTGGAATTCTGAATTTTTTTGATTTAAAAAAAGGTAGTTCATTGCACTTACTGAATATTTCATAATATTTGCAGCAAAATCTGGGGCAGCACCATGTAATCAGATATATTAATTTTTTTGCAAAGAAATAAATGAATATTCACATGAAATGAGATAAAGTCTAAAAATAGCTCCACCTCAGTTCTGGTCAGGTTTTGCTTCAAATGTTTCTGCTACACTTAGGAAAAAACCTTTCTGTCTTGAGAGTTTTGGACTTAAGAATTGCAGATACGAGATTGCATATCTTTATTATTTGACTTAGAGTTTGGTGTGGCTTTGAATTTGTTTTTCCTCACCTGTATTTTTGCCTAAGTGTTTTTAGAGTTTCTCTTCTTACTTATCTGCTTCCTTTCTTTATTCTGTCTTCTGGGAATTCTTCATGATTTCTGATCTGCTAGTAGCATCTCTCCTATTTGCTATGATAAACTTATTCTTTAAGCCACTTTTCCTTCATTTTTAGGGTTGCAGAGTTGAAGAAGTGTATTCTCATCTGCCACCTTGATCTGATATCTCAGATCATTATGTTTTCTGCTTCATATATACACGATACACAGACACATGCATACACACACCCGTACAATGTTTTGTTTGTTGTCTTTGGGTTTTTTTTGGCCCCCTTGTGTGGCTTGTGGGATCTTCCCTGACCAGGGATGGAACCCGCACCCTCAGCGGTGAAAGCACAGAGTCCTAACCACTGGACTGCCAGGGAACTCCCCACACAATGTTTTTGAACAATGACTGTGTGCTACGTTTGTAATAAGTAAGTAATCATGGGCTTGAGGCAGGTCTAATGGGGATCCCACAGCCCCAGCCCAGCAAGGTGAGCACTGATCGCTTTACTTTGAAGGAACCAAGGAAAAACAGAGAGAAGGGGCTCACCCAACAGAGTTGGCTTCTTTCCAGAGCTTCACCCTTCACAAGACTCAGAACTCAAGGAGTCAGAAAAAAGAACAGATGGAAATGTACCAACATGCTAGCAGTGGTTGATCAGATCATAGAGGATATTTACTGTCTTTCTTCTAATACTTCACATTTTCCAAATTTTCTACAGTGAATGTGTAAACTTTTTTTCCTTTTTCTTTTTTTGACTGCACCGCACAGCTTGTTGGATCTTAGTTCCCTGATCAGGGATTGAACACAGGGCTGGTCAGTGAGAACGCTGAGTCCTAACCACTGGATTGCCAGGGAATTCCTGGGACTTTTTTTTCTTTTTACTTTTTTGAGAAGCTTTTTTTATGGCTTGGTAAAATAGAGACAGCTCAGTTCTCACGTCTGCTTCTGCATTCAGTCTGTTGCATTATAATGTATTGCTGAATTATATAAAGAAGAATCCAGCCTCGCGTGGATGTGTAGTTGGAAAGGTAAGTACTTACAGACACCCCAAAAGATGTAGGGAATCGCCAGGATTTTTGGCTCACAATTTGACAATAATTTTTTCTGGAGTAAGATTAGTGTACTATACACTTTTTTTTTTTTAAGTGTACAATTCAATGGCTTTTAGTATATTTACAGAAGTGTGCAACCAACATCACAATCAACTTTAGAATATTTTCATCACCTCAAAGAGAAGCTCTGCACCCCTTCACCATCCAACCCCTCCCCACACCAGTTCCCATTCTCCTCAGACCTAAGCCATCATGAATCAACTCTCTATGTATCTATATTTGCCCATTGTGGACATTCCATATAAATGGAATCATATAATAAGTGGGTTTTTTTGTGTGTGACTGGCTTCTTAGCATAATGTTTTCAAGATTCATTAATGTTATAGTGATTCATTCATGTTCTTTCCTTTTATGACCAAATAATATTCCATTGTATAGATACACCACTTTTGTTTATCCATTTGTCCATTGAGAGACACTTGGGTTGTTTCCACTTTCTGGATATTATGAATAGTGCTTCTGTGAATATTCGTGTTCACGTTTTTGTTTGGATATATGTTTTCAATTTTCTTGGGAGAGATCCTAGGAGTGGAATTGCCGAGTCAAAAGGTAACTCTATATTTAACCATTTGAGGAACTGCCAGTGATTTTCCAAAGTGGCTGTACCATTTTGCCACTTGAATGGCTGCACCATTCTCAACAATTGTATAAATGACTATGTAGACGTCTATAATAAAATACATTTGTATTTTCTTTCTCAAAAGAAAGAAAAAAATACTGGAAAATAACTGTGGGTTCTAGTTTTGTGTCTTCTGCAAAGAGCAAGTCACTTTGTCCTCATCAATAAAATGGGAACAACCAACAGTACCATCTGGAATTCTCCGACAGATGAAACTGGTCTGTGCTTGCTAAATACCATGAACAGAATTCTTTCACGGAAACTCTTTGAACCTGAAACTGAGTAGTACTCAGTGACCAAGGGTCCTCAGTCTTAGGAAAACCTTAATCAGCCTTGGCCAGGGAGGCAGAACCGATACAGGAGTATGTGGGGTCTGCCCCCAAACCTCAATTAAAGAGCAGTTTATGCAACATGCCTTCTTTTTGAATCAGAGCCAGGGTCATTGTTGGGCTGAGGTAACATTAATTATTTTTCCGCTTGTCGGATTCCATGAAAAAGATGTGAAAATGGCCTGTTTGTAAAAGAGTGCAGGCAGAGGCTCTGAGCTGATTATGTCAAACCTAGTCAAAGCTTCCTTGGTGTGGGAGACTGTAATCAACAATGCATGGCGGCATCTGCGCCCATTACAGGCGGAGCCCCATCCGCCTGGCTGCTCCCCAGCAGCGACAAGAAGCCAGCTTTAACCCCTGCTGGACCGAATCGTGTTGACTGTCTGCAGCAAAGAAATTTTACTGTCCATCCCCCACCACCTTCCGTGGAAAAATTGTCTTCCAAGAAACCGGTCCCTGGTGCCAAAAATGTTGGGGACCGCTGATCTAGTACACATTTAGGGGACAGAGCAGCACAGGAGGTAATTGTCCTTAATTTGCAGGGGAGAAGACTTCGAATTGCTCCCTTAATAGAGCAGCATCAATTCTTTCTGTGACTTGGGCAGCCATAGAGATGAGTCAAGGCACAAAGTGGCAAAGCTCGAAAGATACAGAATTAGCTGGAAAAAAAAAGAAGTCTGAAGAAGACCTCAGAGATCATTCGTGGGGTGCTTCAGACTTTCTATGTAGGTGGGGCTTAGGGACTATGTTCTGGTGGAAAGAGTTGTCCCCAGATGGCAGTGGACAAGCATTCATTTTTACGCAAGATTGTCTCATCGGAGAACTGGGTGAGGCAGCCGCTGATGCCATGGACAAACTAAAGCTCGTCCCCTCTTGGCAAGCATTCGACGCAGTGATAATCAAATGTGTTGGGCCCAATTTTCTTTTTTTATCACCAATATTTATGATGTTCCCTTTCCTTTCCTGAAATGAAAGCCATTGATAATAAAGCCTACTTCCAGATATGACTATAAAAAGATCATATGCCGTAAACATAAACTGTTATTTCTCTGCAATGACAGAAAGAGCTTATACCAGAAATGAAAATCAACCGTATTGAAACACACTATTTAGTTTAGTGGACATTTTTTCATAGCAAGACTTTCTTGATGAAGAAAACAAGATGTTGATCTACATTCTGGTGCAAGTTTTTTGTTTGTTTGTTTGTTTGAATTAATTTATGTATTTATTTTTGGCTGCGTTGGGTCTTCATTGCTGCTGCGTGGGCTTTTCTCTAGTTGCGGTGAGCTGGGGTTACTCCTTGTTGTGGTGCATGGGCTTCTCATTGCAGTGGCTTCTCTTGTTGCGGAGCACGGGCTCTAGGGCATGGGCTTCAGTAGTTGTGGCACACGGGCTCAGTAGTTGTGGTGCACGGGCTTAGTTGCTCTGCGGCATGTGGGATCTTCCCTGACCAGGGATCGAACCCGTGTCCCCTGCATTGGCAGGCAGATTTTTAACCAGTGTACCACCAGGGAAGTCCCTGGTGCAAGTTCTTTATCTGGTAGCACACTGTCTTGAAGTGCATTGCTCTAGATGACATCAAGAAGTATCAGATGCATGAATCCATACTTCGAGTCAACAGGAATGTGACAGCTACCAGTGAAGACTGATACAGGCCTGTAACATTGGCAATTTAACAAAAACCCGAGTACTGTTATCATGAGTAATGAGATTTCCCAAAATTGTGGTAAAGTTCTAGGTAAAGTTCTGAATACATAAAGTACAATCTTCTCTTGGTTCCTAATGCAGTTGCATTCCTGGAAATTTCAGTGCATATTAAACCATTTATGTGCAGCTAAGGATTCGGTTCTAGGCTCTGATCATTGGTAGCAGGTTTTTCACCTCCTGCATTAATGTCCAGAGGAACATCAGAAAATCAAGCAACAGGCAGCGCAGTCCTGTAAGGTGAGGAACTTCCCACACCTGAAAACCTCTAGCATCCCTACTCCCTACATCCTCCATGTCAGTCATGACCTCTGATCATACATTTCCACAATCCAAACCCCAAGACCTTCCTAGATGGTCCTAGGAGGAAGGTGGCTTCCCCAAGATCACACATGAATCCAAGAGGACACGAAGACCAGGATTTAGGTGCTTGACTCTTTAGTCAGCCCCACTGTCACCAGTCCAAAGTTTCTTAGGGGTTCTGCCCACACTCAACCCTGCTCATTTCTTACTGGCCACCAATCCTGCTGGCCGCCAGTCCCACTGGCCATTAACTCACTACTGCCTGTAAAGCATTAATGATCTAAAATGTTAACTTAAACTCTTGGAAGTCTCTCTGCAAGATTTTGATAACGTACCCCCAGGTGGTTCCAAGGTAGTATGTCTACGACTTGCTTGCACTCTGAGAACTATTTCCTAAAGTTAGTGTCAGAATATCTATGAAAAAAATGGTTTCATGGGCTGCTATGTTTTGGAAATCCTGGACTAGCCAGCCAAAGGTGAAAAACTCTTATTCAGACCTTTTAATGTGTGAATGTGGATCTCCAATGTGCAGTGTGACTTGACTCATTTTCCAAGTTTATTTGATCATGAACTGCCCCCATTCCCTGCTTTGTTTTGTGGTTAAGAAGCTCATTGCTAATGAGATGTAGATTATTCACATCTCTACCCTTATTTTGTAGATAAAAGAGAGGAGAGAATAGATACTGACTGAAGTGAGAAGTTAAAAAAGGCTATGGGAGGTTTGTGCATTATTTCAAATAGAATATAAAGGAGAGAGATATTTGATCCTTTTTACTTTAATTTTCTAAGTCCCATGAGGACAAGTTCATGTCTTATTTTCTTGTTGTTGTTTGTTTGATTCTTTCCATTGCTTGGGCACAAACCCTGGCCCATCATTTTTACTTAAATAATGTTTGTTAAATGAATTACTTAATAAATTAAATAATCAACAGCTGTCTACTTATAAAAGGTGGTGGGACAGCTTCAGGTTGTTCTGAAAAGTGAGATTTCCTTATATTTGTTTTTTGTTTTTGTTTTTGTTTTTTGCGGTGCGCGGGCCTCTTACTGTTGTGGTTTCTCCCGCTGCGGAGCATAGGCTCTGGACGCGCAGGCTCAGCGGCCATGGCTCACGGGCCCAGCCGCCCCGCGGCATGTGGGATCTTCCCGGACCGGGGCACGAACCCGCATCCTCTGCGTCGGCAGGCGGACTCTCAACCACTGTGCCACCAGGGAAGCCCCCTTATATTTCTTAAGAGCAGAGAGATCAGAGAACTCCTACAGCAAGAGCATCAGCAAAACTTTTTAACCTCCACATATAATACCCAAATTAATCAGGATAGGCAGGAACAGTTGTGTAGGTTAAGCACTGCACAAATTATTGGGGCACCATTCACTGTTTCCAAGAAGTGTGCTTACAGTTGGGTTGGCCTGAGAAGGCATATATATAGAAATAATTATAGAACAGTCAGAGAGAGCTTGTAGTTGTTTTCCATGCCAGGGTGTACTATTCCCATGACTTTGCCCAGGCTCTTCCCTCTATTTAAATCACCCTTTCTCTGGTCTTCCTGACACACTACAACCTGCCTTTCAGGGCCCATTTCCAATGTCACTTCTCTGTGGTTTCCTGAGATCTCTCTTTGGCATTCACCTGCCATGGTAGAATTCACTGTTCCCTTGTGTCTGTGCCATCAGCACTTATAACAGAGACTACTAGTGCATATATGAAAAGCAAGAGAGGGAAATGTTTACGTGCTTTAAGTCAGACAGGGCCGGGTTCAAAATCTGGGGGATCTCCCACTAACAGCTGTGACATTGGGTAGGTTACTAACCTTTTCTAAGCTACAGTTTTCTCTCCTTTAAAATGGGAATAGTAATAGTTATAGTAATAGGAAGAGTTTATGCTGAGGTTATGCTGACATTTAAGGGAGATGTTGTATAGATAGGGTATATATCTGCTTTGCATTGCTCCAAAAGAGAAATTGAACTGCTTATCATGTTTCAATGAGAGTATTCTTTTTTTTTTTTGACTGGGTCACGCAGCTTGTGGGATCTTAGCTCTCCAACCACGGATTAACCCCGAGTTCTGGCAGAGAAAGCTCCAAGTGCTAACCAGTGGACCACCAGAGAATTCCCAGGATATTCTTGAGAGCAGATCTCCATGGCTATTTTCTATTGATTGATTGATTAATGTAGACCATTTTTAAAGTCTTTATTGAATTTGTTACAATATTGCTTCTGTTTTATGTTTTGGTTTTTTGGCTGCAAGGCATGTGGGATCTTAGCTCCCTGACCAGGGATCGAACATGCACCCCCTGCATTGGAAAGCAAAGTCCCAACCACTGGACCGCCAGGGAAGTCCCCTCCATGGCTATTTTCTATCCTGGGAAAATTATCAAATATTTACTAGTAGCACTTATTTGTTTAAAAAGATGTATTAATGGCTAAATTATAAAATGCATCTTTTATTTCTTTCTTCTGCCTTTAAACCCTTTCTTCTTCTTTGTTCATAATGAGTTACCTCTGCTCAATTCATTCATTGAGATGGTAGTGCTAATTTATTTCAGAGTGAAAAAGCAGTAGTAAGCATTAGTGTCATGTGTCTGTCATCAATGGTTGGGGAACTCTGGAACCTACTAATTCTTACCACGATATGGTATGGTATGCCGTACCAGAAAGACATTAACCGTCAAGATTTAGTATGGGTTGGGTTGTCTTGACCGGAAAAGTTGTCCTGGTGTTTACAGAGCTGGCATTCCCAGGGATGCCCCAGCATTGCAATCCCGTGCTTGACAAAGGCTGAGTAACCCACCATCCAAAATATCACAGCAACGATCAAGCCTTTCTCCATCCAGCCCTAGGAAGGGGCAGCTTTACCAAGTCGAGCCTGAATCAACACACCACCCATTCCCTGGGTGAGATTCAGTACAGGACCACCTTCTAGCTTTTGATCAGTTCTCCAAATAGACCTTAAGAAATTCAACCCACTAGTGAAGCCCATGTCTCGTCTGTATAAAGACCAGGGACTGTCAGCTTCTTTTTTGTTGTTGTTTTTTGGCCTTGTCATGCGGAATCTTAGTTCCCCCACCAGGGGCCGAAACCGTGACCCCTCCAGTGAAACCTCAGAGTCCTAACGACTGGACCGCCAGGGAAGTCCCTAGGGATTGTCAGCTTCTAGGTGTTTCAGTAATAGCGTTTTCCCTCAAATTCTTCTGCACAACTTCATGCTTCTGGGTTACTTTCCCCCATGCGCATTCTGTCTTATTTTCCCCTCATCTTACATTTGTACCATGAAAACACTATCAAACGTGTTACATCCTCTTCATCGACTTCACTAACCCAATTCCATCCTCACTTTAAAATTGTTCACTTGTACCATATATGAACTTCAAACCAAAACTCTTTGCACCTCTGTATGTTCTCTTCTGATCTTTTTCAAGGATTTAACATAATTTTTTTATTCATATGAAATCAGTGTATATGTATTCTGCTTCACTGTGTTTTTCCCTATCTCCTGTGCACATGCTCACTGCATTTATATGGACCATAACTGCATAATTGTCATCTGAAGAATTTATAGCTTGCTATCTTGTTAAGAAACAAGTGTTGTCTTAGTTTATTGCTTATTTTTGTCACTGAGGTTTATTTACCTTTTTCTCTCATAAATGGCACTAGTAAGACTAACTTTGTACCTTTCATTTTTAGTTATTTCCTTCGAAATATATTTTCCAAATAGAATTATTTGACCACAGCTCTTGTAACATTTGCAAGTTACTTGCCCAACCAATTTGCAGCTACCGAATAATACAGAAATGTACCTGTTTTCTCATACTCACAGAATGTTACCCTTTTAATTTTTGTAATGAACTAGATAGAGGTATGATAATTTCTTAAACCTATTTTGGGTTACATTTTTTTTTCTATTAGGAAGCTTGTAAATTTTTTAGATCATATACTATCTGCATTTCCTTGAATATAAACCATATTTGGTCACAAAATGAGTTAGGCTCTTCTATGGAACATTTAATAGCGATTAGACATAATCCCAGTGGAGATGACGTTAATGACAATATTAGGCATAACAGAGAATTAATCATTTAATAAACCGTTAGGAAAGATAAAGAGCTTTTTTTTCTTTTTCTTTTTTGGCTGCACGACGTGGCTTGCAGGATCTTGGTTCCCCAACCAGGGACTGAACCCTGTGCCCCCAGCAGTGGAAGCGTTGAGTCCTAACCACTGGACCTCCAGGGAATTCCCAAGAGCTATCTTAAACTTCCAAAATACAAGACTTTCACAAAACCGCTAAATGGAAGATATGGTCATCTTCACAATAGGAAGGGATCAGTGGGCAGACAGGATTTCAAGACCCTCGAAGATTACCAGTGCAAACCTACATGCCAGCATAAATACTGAATACAACCACTGTTCCTCCTGTCTTAGATTCTGAAACTCAGATGCCTACAGGGGCAAGGTAAGGAACATAAAGGTTTATTGGGCCAGATAATAATAATGTAATGGGAGGTGAGGACTGGGGAGAATTGGAAAGTCATGCCCATCTATGACATTGAACTCTTATTAAGGAAAATATTCTTTGGGCCAAACAAAAACGCATCTGTGGTCCAATTTGGCCATTGGCTGCCAGGCTGTGCCCTCTGCTTAAGCCTTCTTTTGGAGACTGTACTCACATGACAGCAGAGGTCTTGCACAGATGTGGAAGGTGAGGCAAACAAGTGAGGTATGAAGAACAGTTCAGTTGCCTTTTAATACTACTAAGAAAAAGAGTACTGCAAGCCCAGTGAATAGTAACTAAGGTCCTGCCTCAGTGACAGTAGAGCAGATTGGGGGCTGTGGCCAATAGGAGAATGCATATCTCCAGTTTTTTGTTGGCTTTTAACTCTTTATTATGGACATTAAAAACACAAAATAGAAAAGTATAATGAAGCCCTTGAGCCCATCACCCAGCTCATCAGTCCTTGCCAATGATAGGGGTCCTTGCTCATTTCTGTGCCTGGAGCGTGAGAGCAGGTACTGTTCCAGCCCACCTGAGTTACAGGCCAGCACACGGGGCCAGCGCTGCCCAGATTTTTAAAAGCAGCTAGACATTTTGAGTTTTATTTCAGACCTCTTGATTTTTCTATGTTGGCAATTCATTAAAAAAATTTTTAATACATTGTAGAGGTCAAGATTGTGCCGCCAATTGCTGATTTTGGGTAATAACATATGCTTGGAGAAAATGCTGGAGGTGAGAGAGGACGTGCAGTCAAATGTTGACCTGATCCTGGGCCCCTGGATCATTGCCCACTGGGATGGGCCACAGCTGGGCTAGACATAGCTCTGTGATGACCCTCGTAGTGCAGGGGGTTTGCCTCTTTCCTTAGACACTGAGCTCCTTGAGGAAACTTGTAGTCTCTCCCCCCAGGGCCCAGAGGATAATAATAACCAGTAGAGTTTTGAGGAATGAATGAACAAATAAATACACAACAGCCTTTCTTGTTATTTTTGAGTCTAGGGTCCCTTCCAACACCATCCAATGGAGGCGTCTTCAGGTCCACTGATATGACTATTATTTTCTTTGTTTTTTAGAAACAATCTTCGCGTTATTGCAAAATGCTCCACTCTTACTAAGTAAAATTTGAATAATTAATGCAATGTATTTTCTAGACTGATTTATATTTTTATTGTTTAGATCATGATTTGGTTAATTCATCAAGAATAATATGATTGGTGGCTACGTCAGAAGATAAAAGCATTCAATATTGATAATTACATGGTGTTGAGCAAGTATGTTTGAATAGTGAAGATTGTCAGCTATTTAAGAGTGAGGACTATGCCTTAGTCTTTAAAAAAATTGATATATAAAATGCACAAGCCATACAATTCACTCTTTTAAAGTTGTACAACTCAGTGGCTTTTAGTATAGTCACAGGGTTGTGCAACCGTCCCCACTATCTAATTCCAGAATATTTTCATCAGCCCAAAAATAAGCCCTACACCCATTAGTAGCCACTCACCATTCTCTCCGCTCTTCAGCCCCTGGCAACCACTAACCTACTTTCTATTTCTATAGATTTGCCTACTCTGGGCATTTCATGTAAATGGAGTCACGTAATATGTGTCTTTTGCGTCTGGCTTCTTTCACTTAGCATGTTTTTAAGGTTCATCCGTGTTGTAGCATGTGTCAGTACCAAATTCTTTTTATGGCTACATATATTCCATTATTTGCATATATTACATTTCGTTTATCCATTCATCAATTGATGGACATTTGCGTTGTTTCTACCTGTTGGTTATTATAATGTGGTTATGAATATTCATGTCCAAGTTTTTGTTTGGACATACATTTTCAGTTCTCTTGGGTACGTATCTAGAAGTGGAATTGCTGGTCAGATAGTAATTCTACGTTTAATTTTTTGAGAAACTGTCAGACTTTTTCAAAGCGACTGCACCATCTTACATTCCCACCAGCAATGGACAAGGGTTCCAATTTTTCCACATCCTTGTTAACACTTGTTATTTTCCATCAATTTATTTGATTATAGTCATCCTAGTAAATGTGAAGTGGTATTGCATTGTGGTTTCAAGTTACATTTCCCTAATGACTAATAATGTTGAGCATCTTTTCATATGCTTATAGGCTATTTGTATCTTTTCTTTGGAGAGATGTCATTCAAATCTTTTAAAATTACATTATGTGTCTTTTTATTGTTGACCTGTAATTGTTCTTTATATATTTTGGATACTAATCCATTATCAGACATACAATGTGCAAATATTTTCTTCCATTTTGTGTGTCGTCTTTTCTTCGTGGTGTCCTTTGAAACACAAAAGTTTTTAATTTTGATAAAGTCTAATTTATCTGTTTTTTTTTCTTTTGTTGCTTGTGCTTTTGGTATCATATCAAAGAAATCACCGCCTAATTCAAGGTCCTGAAGGTTTATACCTATGTTTTCTTTTTTATCTAAGAGCTAAAACTTCCACAGTGGACTCTACCCAAAGGGGTAAAACTTTTTTTCAGGAGTTTGGGTACATGGCTCTGTGATAGAGTTCCCATTGACTCCTGGGATGGGCCAAATCTACTCAGAAATACCAGACAACAGCTGAACCAGTGAGGGTTTGGAGTCTGTTGTTTGGCCTCCACTTTCTGGTGGGCAGAACTGGGCTAACAAGGTGATTCCTTCCCAAGAAGACGTTGGAAAAGAGTTTTATGCTCTCCAGAGCAGGTGGTCTTACCAGGGTGAGCAGATACAGGGCTTGAGCGCCATTACCTGCCACCCTAGTGCCTGAGCACACCTTACAGATAGACCCTGACCCTCCTTCCCACCGAACCCACAGAGGATCTCACAATCTGCCCCAACACTGGACTTTAGGCAGAGCAGGCACTCAAACTGAATGGGAACAAAAACAAAACTTGTTTGCCTAACCTGGCCAAATCAAAGTGATTCCCATTCCCAATATGGCAAGTTATATGATTATGTAGTTCTCCCAGAAGTACCTCTATAAGTGAACAAAGACCTTTTTTTAAGCTTTTTTAAAAAATTGGGTTAAATTATGAATTACAGTATTTGGTTTTCCAAGTTCGCACTAGTTTACATTTGTCAGATTTATTCATGATATGATGTGCTTATTATATAACACTCGGTTTGGATTATAAAACTTTGGTTGGATTTTTGCATTTATGCTAATGTGTTTCTTTTTCGCTTTTCTTTGCTTTTCTTCTTCTTTTTTTTTTTTTGCGGTACGCGGGCCTCTCACTGTTGCGGCCTCTCCCGTTGCGGAGCACAGGCTCCGGACGCGCAGGCCCAGCGGCCATGGCTCACGGGCCCAGCCACTCTGTGGCATGTGGGATCTTCCCGGACCGGGGCACGAACCCGTGTCCCCTGCACCGGCAGGCAGACTCTCAACCACTGTGCCACCAGGGAAGCCCGCTTTTCTTCTTTTTTTTTAAGGGGTCTCCATTTATCCTATCATACAACAAGTCCAGATGTAGATGGGCTTGAGGTTCCCTTTCTCCAAGGTTCTCTGGGCTCTTCCACTCTTGGAGAACACGGGCTTCTTTTTTTAGTTTGCTGTCAAAGAGAACTACCTGCCCCTCAGACCTCCCCACAAACCGCTTGGACACTTAGCTGGCAACAGAGCAGATCCCAAGGCTGAGCCAGCTCAGCTGTCGCCAGGCATTGGAGATCAGGTGACACCACTGGGGAGAGAGTCAGGGTAGGTGGCATCGCTATCAACCTGGCCGAGGTCACCATGGGCATCCCTTGGCCTCTGAAGGAGTGTCGGGCAGGCAGCTGCCCCTCTGCAGGCTGCCCTGGGTTTGCCCGGATGGCAGTGGTGGGAAGTGCTAACCAGCACAGAATGAGGGGAGCCCAGGTAGCAATTAAGTGGGGATAAATAGCCATTACCAAGGAGGCCTAACAACTGTAGAAGCCCGCAGTCTATTCACCAGCAACTGCTTATTTTCCCATTGATCCTCGGCGGGATAGGGCCTTGCCTTCTGCAGTGCCCCAAATAACAGGCTCGCAAAGCCCAGTGCTAAGAGGTGGCATCTGAGAAGAATCCGCTCAGGTCTTCCTGTCTGTTTCATCTTAAGGCCTGCCAGGAGAAGAGATAATTACGGGTCTGCAATTTTTGCTCCATCACAGACAATGGAGGGATCAACAGATGCCTCTCTGAAATCAGAGTAAAAAATTTTGAAAAGGTTTCGGCTCAAGAGGATACCAGCATTTCCCACAGTTTCAGTTGGATGAAAATAGAAAGAGAGATGGAGAGGGAAGAAAGGAGAAAAGGGAGGGAGGAAGGAAAGAAAACTTGAAGTTCTTAAAAATGGAAATAACCAATGTGGAGGCTGCTAAACAGACTTTGTTTTCCTGTTGCCTCCCCACAGGTATCTTTCCCTTGGCCCGTCACACCAGCTGAAAGGCTCCCATCAAGACTGAGTTCATATGTAGCCAAGAATCCCCCGTGAAGGCCCAAGCCCCTTTGCAGTCACTGTCACCCCTGCTAAACTTGACCTGCTTTCCAGCACCACGTAGCAGATTTGCCTAGTTTAGAACTTCCTATGAAAGGGATGTATATGTAGTATGGATGTATATGTAGTAGGGATGTATCTGTAGTAGGGATGTATCTGTAGTAGGGATGTATATGTAGTAGGGATGTATATGTAGTAGGGATGTATCTGTAGTAGGGATGTATATGTAGTAGGGATGTCTATGTAGTAGGGATGTATCTGTAGTAGGGATGTATATGTAGTAGGGATGTATCTGTAGTAGGGATGTATATGTAGTAGGGATGTATATGTAGTATGGATGTATATGTAGTAGGGATGTATCTGTAGTAGGGATGTATCTGTAGTAGGGATGTATATGTAGTAGGGATGTATCTGTAGTAGGGATGTATATGTAGTAGGGATGTATCTGTAGTATGGATGTATAGGTAGTAGGGATGTCTATGTAGTAGGGATGTCTATGTAGTAGGGATGTATCTGTAGTAGGGATGTATCTGTAGTAGGGATGTATATGTAGTAGGGATGTATCTGTAGTAGGGATGTATCTGTAGTAGGGATGTATATGTAGTAGGGATGTATCTGTAGTAGGGATGTATCTGTAGTAGGGATGTATCTGTAGTAGGGATGTCTATGTAGTAGGGATGTCTATGTAGTAGGGATGTATCTGTAGTAGGGATGTATCTGTAGTAGGGATGTATCTGTAGTAGGGATGTCTATGTAGTAGGGATGTCTATGTAGTAGGGATGTATCTGTAGTAGGGATGTATATGTAGTAGGGATGTATCTGTAGTAGGGATGTATCTGTAGTAGGGATGTCTATGTAGTAGGGATGTATCTGTAGTAGGGATGTATCTGTAGTAGGGATGTATCTGTAGTAGGGATGTATATGTAGTAGGGATGTCTATGTAGTAGGGATGTATCTGTAGTAGGGATGTATCTGTAGTAGGGATGTATCTGTAGTAGGGATGTCTATGTAGTAGGGATGTCTATGTAGTAGGGATGTCTATGTAGTAGGGATGTATCTGTAGTAGGGATGTCTATGTAGTAGGGATGTCTATGTAGTAGGGATGTATCTGTAGTAGGGATGTATCTGTAGTAGGGATGTATATGTAGTAGGGATGTATCTGTAGTAGGGATGTGTATGTAGTAGGGATGTGTATGTAGTAGGGATGTATATGTAGTAGGGATGTATCTGTAGTAGGGATGTATCTGTAGTAGGGATGTATATGTAGTAGGGATGTATCTGTAGTAGGGATGTCTATGTAGTAGGGATGTATCTGTAGTAGGGATGTATCTGTAGTAGGGATGTATATGTAGTAGGGATGTATCTGTAGTAGGGATGTATATGTAGTAGGGATGTGTATGTAGTATGGATGTATCTGTAGTAGGGATGTATCTGTAGTAGGGATGTATCTGTAGTAGGGATGTATATGTAGTATGGATGTATATGTAGTAGGGATGTATCTGTAGTAGGGATGTATCTGTAGTAGGGATGTATATGTAGTAGGGATGTATATGTAGTAGGGATGTATCTGTAGTAGGGATGTATATGTAGTAGGGATGTCTATGTAGTAGGGATTTATCTGTAGTAGGGATGTATCTGTAGTAGGGATGTCTATGTAGTAGGGATGTATCTGTAGTAGGGATGTATCTGTAGTAGGGATGTCTATGTAGTAGGGATGTATCTGTAGTAGGGATGTATCTGTAGTAGGGATGTCTATGTAGTAGGGATGTATCTGTAGTAGGGATGTATCTGTAGTAGGGATGTCTATGTAGTAGGGATGTATCTGTAGTAGGGATGTATCTGTAGTAGGGATGTCTATGTAGTAGGGATGTCTATGTAGTAGGGATGTATCTGTAGTAGGGATGTATCTGTAGTAGGGACTCCTTTTGTCTGACTTTTTTCACTCAGCATGATTGTGAGAGATTCATCCATGTCATTGCCTGTTATCAACGGTTCATTGTTTTCCACTGTAGTCATATTTCATCGTGTAGATATATCTCAGTTTGTTTATCTGTTCACCTGCTGATGGACATTTGATTGTTTCTAGTTTGGGACTCTTATGAATAAAGCAACTATGAACATTTCTGTGACCGTCATTTTGTGGATACGTTTCTACCTAGAAGTAGAAATTGCCAGATCTAAGAGAGATGAAATTATGCTTTTTGTAAGAAAGTCACAATCTGGTTTTCAAAGGGTGTTGTACACTTTACCCTCCTATCATCTTTGTATGAGATTATTTTTTTAAAAAAATACATTTATTTATTTATTTATTTATGGCTGTGTTGGGTCTTCGTTGCTGTGCACGGGCTTTCTCTAGTTGTGGTGAGCGGGGCTACTCTTTGTTGTGGTGCGTGGGCTTCTCATTGCAGTGGCTTCTCTTGTTGCAGAGCACGGGCTCTAGGCTCACGGGCTTCCGTAGTTGTAGCACGCAGGCTCAGTAGTTGTGGCTCGTGGGTTCTAGAGCACAGGTTCAGTAGTTGTGGCGCACAGGCTTAGTTGCTCCATGACAGGTGGGATCTTCCCGGACCAGGGATTGAACCCATGTCCCCTGCATTGGCAGGCAAATTCTTAACCACTGCGCCACCAGGAAAGTCCTGTTTGAGATTCTGATTGTTCCACCTCCTTGTCAAGTCTTGTATTTATCAGCCTTTTAAAATTTCACTATCATGTTTTTCATATGTGTTTCCTTGATAACTCATGACGTTGAATATAATTTCATGTACTCCTTAGCCATTTGAATATTTCCTTTGGTGAAATTCCTGCTCTAGATTTTGACCATTTAAAAAAATGGGGTTGATTTTCTTATTACTGAGTTGTGTGAATCCTTCTTATATTGGTATTCAAGAAAGGTATCACATACATGCATTGTGAATACTTTCTCCCAGTCTGTGGCTTGCCTTTTCATTATTGTTGAAGAGTAGAGGTATTGATAAAATCAAATTTCTTTCTTTCTCCTTTAGTGATTAACATTTTTTGCTTTCTTTCCAAGAATTCTTTGCAAAAGCTAACATTGCTTTTTTTTTTTTCTTTTTCCCCTGAAAGTTTTGCAGTTTTGGCTTTTATGTTGGTCTGTGATCTATCTCAAATTACTTTTATGTATGGGGTTGAGGTTCATTTTTTTGCTTAAAATCTATTGTTGTTTCAGCACCGTTTGTTAAAATGGCTTTCCTTTCTCCATTGAATTGACTTGGCATTTTGGTTGAAAGTTAATTGATCATATACAAGTGGGTTCATTTCTGGACTCTGTTCAGTTTTATTGGAAGAATGGAAATATTAACATTAGAGGCATCCAATCCAAAAACATAACATACCTCTCCACTTTTCAGGTCTTTAATTTAGCAATGTTTTGTTGTTTTCAGTGTAGAAGTCTTATACATACTTTGCTAAATTTGCTAAATTTGTGGTTTCAAGTTACATTTCCCTAATGACTAATAATGTTGAGCATCTTTTCATATGCTTATAGGCTATTTGTATCTTTTCTTTGGAGAGATGTCATTCAAATCTTTTAAAATTACATTATGTGTCTTTTTATTGTTGACCTGTAATTGTTCTTTATATATTTTGGATACTAATCCATTATCAGATATACAATGTGCAAATATTTTCTTCCATTTTGTGTGTCATTTTGTGTCCATTTTGTGTGTCTTCCATTTTGTTTGATGTTATTGTAAGTGGTACATTTTTTAAAAATTGTTTTTCATTTATTTGTTGCTAATATCTAGAAATTCAATTAATTTTTGTATATGGACCTTGTATTTTACAATCTTGCTGAATTCACTTATAAGATGTGGTAGTTATTCTATAGAAGCCCATAAGGTTTTCTATATATACAATCAAGTTGTCTGCAAATATTGGCAGTTTCAATTTTCTTGTACAACCCCTCTGGATTTTCTTTCTTTTTCTTTTTTTGGTGCCTCAATTTTGAGCAAAACTTGTAAGAGCTGACATCTTTGCCTGTTCTCAGACTTAGTGAGAAATTCTTTAATATTTCACTATTAACTATGATATTAGCTGTAAGGTTTTGTAGTGCCTTTAATTAGGTTGAGGAAGTTCTCTTCTCTTAGTTTGCTTTGATTGTGAAAATGTGTTGAATTTTGTCAAATGCTTTTTGTGCATCTATTCAGGTTTTAGTACCATAATAACATTGGGCTCATAAAACAAACTGAGAAGTGTTTCTTCCTTTTTTATTTTTTGGAAAGAGTTTGTGTGCAGTTGGTATTCATTCTCTCTTAAAAGTGTGATAGAATTCACCAGTTGAAGTCATCTGGGTCTGGAGATTTCTTTGTGGGTTTTAATGATAAATTTAGCATATGTAAGAGATATGGAGTTATTTCACTTTTAAAAAATTTCTCCTTGAGTCAGTTTTGGTAAGTTTATGTTTTTGAAGGAATTTATCCATTTCATCCAGGTTTTTTTTTTTTTTTTATTGTATTGACACAAAGTTGTTCATAAGATCCTCACATTTTTCTTTATAACTATAGGATCTACCATGAATTAAAAGAACACTCCTCCATTGAATGGGAGCTGGCAGAAAATCTCTAAGACTCTTTCTGATGGAAAATTCCAGGATTAATAAACTATCATGGAAAGAGAGTCTGAGTTTTCTCTGTGGTCCTCTGCTCCTAGATTTCTTAGTTCTTCAGCTCTAGATCAAAAGCAGGAGTGGTTTTCTCACCCGTGGCAATTTTCATCTTACCTCATTTTCCTTTCCTGTTCTCCTTTTGAGAGATCTTGTTCCAATCTTGTGCTCTCTTGTAAATGAATCTAAAATGGCTATTTGAATTTGCAATGGTAATTTGGATGTAATTGTTTCCTTAGCAACAGACATTTGTGATTCACACTCTTAAAAATCTCAGAGGTCTAATTAGTACTCTTCTCTGAGCAAACCATTTATAACCAATATTTTGAAAACTTAACATAGCCTTAAAAGAGTGAGTTCGGGTTATTTTACCACAGCAGATACATGAGTCACAGGTTTCCCCAGCCCTTTTCCCATGAACTTCCTGGGACTAAAACTTGCAAAAATGCATGAGGATGCAATGCCCTGGTTGAAGGCATGTGAAACAGTTGCTCCAACCCAGCAAGTCAACCAGGGGTGAAATACTGACCCCTCAAAAGACTGCCATTCTTCCCAATTTCCTGACCATTTTAACCCAGTAATAGTTGTTGCTCAGTATTAGAAAAGTTTCATTTTTGGGTAGGACAGTCATATAGAATCAAATCTTTCTCCCTAACCACCGGTCCCCCACCTCCAAACACACACACACACACACACACACACACACACACACACACATACACAGCAGTGTTCTGTGCTGTTTCTTCTCCAAATTATCAAATTATCCCGTGGTCAAAAGGTATTTGGTCCCATCCAGTCCCTCTCAGTTTGTGGTAGGACTAATTTGTTAATGGGGCTCAAGAAGGAAAGTGCCTAATGTTTCTTCTAATTGGACATGACTGCTTCAGAATGACTGCGGCTGCTGGCCAGCTCTCACTGTCCCTGAGGTTGGATAATAAGCTTCTGCCACTGGCTTCTGTGTCCTGCCCAGGACCATCTGCAGTAGTGAACTTGGAAGGTTCATTGTAGATTGCAGAAAAAGAAAAGTGAGAGAGAAAAGCACAGTCCAGCTCTTGTCAGTGGGTCCAATTATGGCTTCTGTCAGCTTAATAAAAGAAATTCAGAAAAGCTAGACTAAGAAGGGACTGGGACGGAGCGGGCAAGGAAGGATGGGATTGGGGAAACCCATGATGGGAGAACCAGACTGAAATTCCTCCAGGACCCAGGTTTGTAGAAGGAGAAGTTCAGGGGCTACAACAATAGGGATTGACTCTCCAGTGTCCAAATGTGAAACTCCTCAGCCTTGGGCACCACTGCCTGTCACTGGTCTGAGGGAAGAAGTTTCCCCACACCCTTCATGCTCACTGTCAATCCCCATCTCTCACATTGGTACAGGAACAGGACCCATTGTGCCTATCTAGACGGATTATTAGTATAATCACTGTTGATTATTTGTTGTTGTTTTTGTTTTTGCTTGGCTGCGGGATCTTAGTTCCCCAACCAGGGATCGAACCCAGGCCCACAGCTGTGAAAGCACCGAGTCCTAACCACTGGACCATCAGGGAAGTCCTGATTTTTTTTTTTTCTGAGACAGGATCTTAGAGTGCTCAACCCGGCATCTATGACTAAAACCATTCCCAAGATATATATTTTTAAGTATATTTTATTTTATATTTTTTGAATTTTTGATTTTATTTATTTTTTTATACAGCAGACTCTTATTAGTTATCCGTTTTATACATATTAGTGTATATATGTCAATCCCAATCTCCCAATTCATCCCACCACCAGCCTCACAAGATATTTTTAAAAACCTTTTTTGTATTGTGAAACAAATACAAATATACAGAAAAATGCGTAAAACATAAATATACAGCTTAAGGTATTATGAAAAAGGGAATACTTGTAATTAGCACTCAGGCAAAAAAATAGAACTTTTCCAGAAGACCCATCCTGCCCCATCCCGATGGCAACTTTCTCCTTTATCCTTAAAAGTAACCACACCCATGACTATTATGCTAATTATTTCCTTGCTTTCTTTATAGTTTCACTACCTGAGTAGACATCCCTAAACACTATAGTTTGGTTTTGCCTGTTTCTGAGCTTTATGTATATAAAAAAAAAAAATCCCAAATATCAACTATTCAGAAGCTTTTGTGTATGTTTATCCTCCCTGCCTACATGGTTCAGAAATTAAAGTAGTAGTCACCGTCAAACTGAGTTTTTATTCTTTTTCCATTTTCCTTTCTTTTTCCCTTTCCTTCTTTGCTTCCTTCCTCCCTGTCACCAGCGCTCTTCTTTTCCTTAAAATTCTAGAGATTAGAACAGGCACTCTAGGGAACTCTACAACACTCTGTAATAACCTATATGGGAAAAGAATTTGAAAAAGAATAGATACATGTATATGTATAACTGAATCACTTTTTTGTACACCTGAAACTATCACAACATTGTAAATCAACTATACTCCAATATAAAATAAAAATTAAAAAACAAACAAAAACGAGATTGGGTAGGAAAATATATATCTAAAAATTCCATTGGGATTTTGATAGGGATGGTTTTGAATCTGTAAATTGCTTTGGGAATACTGACATCTAACAATATTAAATCTTCCACTTCATGGGAAAAACAAACAAACAAACAACAACAACAGCAGGGCTTCCGTGGTGGCACAGCCGTTAAGAATCCACCTGCCAATGCAGGGGACACGGGTTCAAGCCCCGGTCCGGGAAGATCCCACGCGCCGTGGAGCAACTAAGTCCGTGTGTCACAACTACTGAGCCTGCACCCTAGACCCTGCGAGCTACAACTACTGAGCCCACGCTCCTAGAACCTGTGCTCTGCAACAAGGGAAGCCACTGCAATGAGAAGCCTGCACACTACAACAAACAGTAGCCCCCGCTCGTCAGCAATGAAGACCCAATGCAGCCAAAAATAAATAAATAAATAAATTAATTTAAAAAAAAAAAACCACCACCACCAACAAAAACCAGACAGGTGCTCTGGTATCAGACAACCTGGGTTTGAATTCTTGTGTCAGAACTTACAAGCTTAGGGACCTTGGGAAAGTTTATACAAATCTCTGTGCCTTGCTGCCCCATTTTCCTCAGCAGTAAACAGAGATAATAATACAGCCACCCTCATTAGAAAGAACGAAATAAAACCACATTCAGCGCTTAGAATAATGATTGACACCTAGTAAACATCCAATAAATGTTAGCTATTCTTTCCTCTTCTCCCCTCCTTCCTCACTTCTTCCCCCTCCCCTCTCCCCTTCTCTCTTCTCCCATTTGCCTTCTTTATTCTCGTTTCTTCTGCTAATTTATTTACTCTTCAACTTATGTTTTCTCATCTCTTTTCCCCTCTCTGTCATCTCATCTCCTTTTGTAGCCCTTCTCCCAAGGCCCTGGCAAAACAAGCTTCCCCTTGGCTGGGTCTCCCCCACAAGAAGAAATGAAGCATTTTTAACCGTGATGGCATCCATGGGTGTGGTGAACCAGCCTGCATCATCAAACAGCTTCTTGTCAAAAGATAGATCCCGTCCTGGACCATAAGCGTCTGACTGCCAAGTCCAGCATCAGGACAATCACCCTGCCCTTTCCCTGCTCAACCAGGAAAGTTGCCTCCAATTTTCGGTATCTCTTTGAAAGATTACGTTTCCCTAGCATGACACTGATTTATTGATAGTTCCTACTCCTCAAATTTACTTTAACATGTAAGGATTTGATAAGTGTTATTACATAAGCACAGAGTTGCTATAAAATTTTCATACAAAATAAGAATGAGTAGTGGAAAAGAATAATGTCCTCCTTGTCCTATCCTCCCATTCTTGGTTGGTATGAGACCTCTGGGACCTTTTCTGTATTTGCATGGGTGTTGTGACTTTGTTTTATTTACATAAATAGGATTACATGCTCCAGACTGTGCTGGGACTTCTTTCTTTTAAATAAATTTACTTATTTATTTATTTTTGGCTGCGTTGGGTCTTCGTTGCTGCAGGTGGGCTTTCTCTAGTTATGGCAAGTGGGGGGGCTACTCTTTGTTGTGGCGCCGGGCTTCTCTTTGCGATGGCTTCTCTTGTTGCGGAGCACAGGCTCCAGGCGCGAGGGCTTCAGTAGTTATGGCATGTGGGCTCAGTAGTTGTGGCATGTGGGCTCTAGACTGCAGGCTCAGTAGTTATGGTGCATATGGGCTTAGTTGCTCCGCAGCATGTGGGATCTTCCCGGATCAGGGCTCGAACCCATGTCTCCTGCATTGGCAGGCAGATTGTTAACCACTGCGCCACCAGGGAAGCCCTTCTTATTTTATTTTATTTTATTTATTTATTTTTGGCTGCATAGGGTCTTAGTTGCTGCGCACAGGCTCTTCATTGTGGCATGCGGGCTCAGTAGTTGAGGCACGCGGGCTTAGTTGCCCTGTGGCATGTGGGATCTTTGTTCCCCAAACAAGGATCAAACCTACGTCCCCTGCATTGGAAGGCAGACTCTTAACCACTGGACCACCAGGGAAGTCCCTGTGCTGTGACTTTCTTTTATCACATTCAACATACCATGGACCACTATCCATGCCAGGACTTACCGATGTACCTGTTTTTTTTTTTTTGGCTGCACTGTGCAGCTCCCTGATCAGGGATTGAACCCGTGCCTTCGACAGTGAAAGCGTGGAGTCCTAACCACTGGACCACCAGGGAATTCCCTACCTTATTCTTTTTTTAAAAATAAATAAATTTATTTATTTATTTTTGGCTGCATTGGGTCTTCCTTTCTGCCCACGGGCTTTCTCTAGTTGCGGCAAGCAGGGGCTACTCTTCGTTGCAGTACACAGGCTTCTCATTGTGGTGGCTTCTCTTGTTGTGGAGCACGTGCTCTAGGCACACGGGCTTCAGTAGTTGTGGCTCGAGGCCTCTAGAGCGCAGGCTCAGTAGTTATGGTGCATGGGCTTAGTTGCTCCGCGGCATGTAGGATCTTCCCGGACCAGAGCTCGAACCCATATCCCCTGCATTTGCAGGCAGATTCTTAACCACTGCACCACCAGGGAAGTCCCGCTGTTCCTCTCTTGAAGAACATTTAAATTAACAATTTTTACTCCTATAAATGCTGCAATAAACATTATTATATATATATTGTTGGGTGGTAATGATTGTTCCTTCAGAATGGATTTCTAGAATATTTTTGGTGAGTCCATAGGCAGATATCTTACATTTTGATAGGAATTGTCAAATTGTTACAAATTTGAAGAGAAAGAGGCAGGCATGCACTTGAAAGGATATGGAGAAGAACGGTTCAGGCTAAGATACCTTGAAGGCAAAGGCCCTGGGGCAGAAGAGAGCTACATGTTCCAGGAACTGAAGGAAGATGTGGTGATTGGTTTTAGTGAGGAAGGAGTGAGGTAGGCTTGGCAAAGTCAAATAGGGGCATAGGGAGATTGCGTTTTATTGTAAGCGCTCTTTGGAGCCACTGAAGAGTATTAAACAAGAGTGGCTCTATCGATGGAGTTCTCCGATTACATGGTGCCTCCAGGCAATCACCTTGAAGTCAAAACCAGTCTTCAGGTTTAGGTCGTTCATTGACACAAAGACAAAATAATACAAGGACTACACGGAGTATTCTGGACATAACATGAATGATTCAAGGTCTCAATACTTTTCAATTAAATGACTCAGATGATGGCAGTAAAAGTTCATTCTGAATTGCAAAAGTCATGGGGTCACGAACCCGTTGAAGTTTCATGGCAGCTCAGAGCTCTAACCAGGCTGAAAGGGTCATGGGGCTTTAGGATGGTTTGAAGGGAGCTTGGGAAAGTGGGAAATTCTGTTGCATCAAGAAAGGGAAGAGAACCTAAAGTTGAGTAGATGGTGTGGTTCATTGTGGTAAGAAATCCTGGAAGAAAGAACTTAAAAATCGAGTAAATTTTTAAAGGCAGACGTTATGGGAGGAGAGTTCCTGAGATTCTAGGCTGTCCTCAAGCCAGGTTGTCTAGAGGAGAGGCTTTCAAACTTCTTTTTGCTCATGTCCCCTATGAAAGAATTTTGAAAAACAATGTACTATTTTATATACTTTTTAAATTGACATTAAACTTTTCTTATTTATTTAGTTGGAAAAATGTGATTTCTGAATATATATACATATACACACGCATGTAATTTAAAAATACAATTATTTCATCAGTCTTTAAATTTATCCAATGTAACCTAAATTTCACAACGACTTTAACATTTATCAGCTTAAAAACATTCAGAAAACAACTTTTGTAGCGTTGGAAATTTACATCCAACTTTTCCTCTCAGGACCTTAACTTAATGTGTGCTTGAAACACTTTTATTGATCCTTCACTCTCATACTTCTCTGCAATACATGTATTTATAAATTACTTTTTCAAATGTTCCATAACAATAAAACTTTATGTTAAGATATACGGTTGTTTCCAATCATTATTAAAACCCAATTGATCAAAGCATCATGAAATAGTCCAAAATTTGATAACCATTAAATATAACCAACATTTATTTAAAACAGTTTTTCTTTCTCTGCCAATATGTTCATATTTCTATGGATGTGAGTGTTAATTTTATGTGTCAACGTGGCTAGGCTATGGTGCTAGTTTGGTCAAACACCATCTGAATGTGGCTGTGATGGTATTTTTAGGCGTGATTAACATTTAAAGCAGTGGCTTTGGGTAAAGCAGAGGACCCTCTACAAGGTGAGTAGGCCTCATCTAATCAGTTGGCCTTAAGAGCAAGGACAGGTTTCTTGGAGTTTCTTGCCTGCCGCCCCACAGAATTTGGACTTAACCCTGCAAAATCAATTCTTTCCTGAGTCTCCAGTTTGCTAGCCTGTCCTACAAATTTTGAACTTGTCAGTCACCACAATTGTGTGCGCCAATTATTTCTAGTGAGAATCAGTTTTCTGATGCATAGTTGTTCTTTTGAAGATAATGTGTCTTTTTTTTTTTCTCCTCTGGCTACTTTTGAGGTGTTTAGCAATTTCAATATGATACACTAGGTGTGGTTGTCTTTATATATTTCCTGCTGTTTCTGGAGTTTGAAGTGCTTCTTGTATCTATAAATTGATGTTTTTCATTTGTTAAAAAAAATTCTCAGTAATTAAGTCTTCCAATATGATTTTACCCCATACTTGCTCTCCTTGTCTTTTGGAACTCCATCTATATGTATGTTAGATCCCATGTGTCTCCTGTCTTTTTCCTGTATTTTTCTATCTTTGTATAACTCTTTGCTTTACTCTGGATTTTTTTAACTTATCTTCTAGTTCATTAATTCTCTCTTCAGCTTCTCCTGTTTGCTGTTATGGCCATCCTTTTGATTCTTAATTTCAGTTACACTAGTTTCAGTCCTAGAATTCCCATTTGCTTTCTTAAAAATAGCTTCCCGTTGTCTGCTGAATATCTACCTCTTGTCTTTTATTTCACTGAATATATTAAGTGTAGTCATCTTCAACCCTTGTCTGTTAAGTCCATTATTTAGAACCTCCATGAGTCTATTCATTGGCTGTCATTTTCTGTTGGTTTTCAGCTATGCCTTGTCTTCTCACGTAGCAGTTATTTTTGACTGAGTGCCAGATATTGTACATAAACTATCGTAGGGATAATTTCAAGATGTCACCTTTGTATAGAAAGGATTTACTTTTATTTCTGGTCAGCAGGGATTAAGATGATTTAACGCTGGGCTTTGTTATTTAAGAGGGCTGGTTTATTTCTGGTTTACTCTTACTCCTAGGGCACCTATTTTCAAAGTGTAGTCTGTGGACCCCTGGGAGTCCCTGAGATGCGCTCAGGGGATCTACAAGGTTAAAACTGTTTTGATAGTAATACTAAGGCATTTGTGTTTTTCTGTTGTTTTGTTTGTTTGTTTTCCTTGCTGAGTGGAAATGTACACTGACAGTAATGTCATCGGTGCTTCACCATTAATGCCCTACCACAAATCAAGGATATGATACCCAACCATCCACTTGCAGTAAAAAGAATCCACTTGAATCACTTAAAAACGCCCTTGACGAGCAGCAGAAATGATTAACTGTATTAAGTCTCAACCCTTAATATTCTGTGTGACAAAATTGAAAATATACATAATATACTTCCGTTGTATGCAGAAGTATCAAGTCTGGAGGAAAAAAATGTGTGAGATTGTTTGAGTTGTGTGCCGCACTGATTGCTTTTTTGTTTTGTTTTGTTTTGTTTTGTTTTCGCGCTGCACAGCTTGTGGGATTTTAGTTCCCCAACCAGGGATTGAACTTGGGGCTTTGACAGTGAAAGCATGGAGTCCTAACCACTGGACCGCCAGGGAATTCTGACTAATTGCTTTTTTAATGGGTATCAATTTACATAAAAGAATGTCTGGAAGATAAACTATAGTTCAAGACTTTTCTGAAAAGATTGGTGGTGATATTAATGAATGTGATTTTGGGATATTCTATAGTGAAGTATGTCAACGTTTGGAAGATCTGCATAACTCAGTGAACCAATATTTTCCCAATGACCAATGTATGTTAAAAGTTACGCATAGGTATGAGATCATTCACAGTACAAAATAGGCCAATATAAAGTATGGAAGTATGAAAAGTTCATTGATATGATTGCAGGTTCCGCATTGCAACAAACCTTGAAGAAACTACCACTTACTGAGTTTAGGTGTAGTATCAAAGAAAAATATTCTCAATTATTGGTAAAGCCTATTAAAATATTCCATCCTGGGCTTCCCTGGTGGCACAGTTGTTAAGAATCCGCCTGCCAATGCAGGGGACAAGGGTTCAAGCCCTGATCTGGGAAGTTCCCACACGTCACGGAGCAACGAAGCCCGTGCGCCACAACTACTGAACTTGCGCTCTAAAGCCCGCGAGCCACAACTACGGACGCCCGCGTGCCTAGAGCCCGTGCTCCGCAACAAGAGAAGCCACCGCAATGAGAAGCCCACACACCACAACGAAGAGCAGCCCCCGCTCGCCGCAACTAGAGAAAGCACGCACGCAGCAAGGAAGAGCCAATGCGGCCAAAAATAAATAAATAAATAAATAAAAATAAAATAAAATACTCCACCCTTAACCTACATACTTCTGTAAGGCCAGATTTTTTTCATATATTTCAAGCAAAACAACTTACTGCAACATATTGAATATCAAAAACAATATTTTATAGATATTTTAATTCTGAGTTTTAATTTTTGATATGGTAAATATTGACAGATATAATCCGTATAATCTTTGAGGTCTTAAATAATTTTTAAGATTGTAAAGGGATCTGGAGATTAAACGGTCTGAGAACTGATTGTCCTAGAGTATAGCCCTGTCTGGATCCCAAGTAAAAGACCGGGATTAAAAACTTCTTCGTGGGCTTCCCTGGTGGCGCAATGGTTGGGAGTCTGCCTGCCGATGCAGGGGACAAAAAACTTCTTCGTTAGCAGGCCTGATTCCTGGACACTGTCAAAAAAGTAATGCACACCTCATCCACTGCTTTTGGGTTTGGCTACTGCCTTGAGGGGGAAAGCAGCCTCAAATGCTGGGCTCACTTCTCTGGACCCCTCTTTTGTCCAGACCTTTGTCCTGTAAGTCCACGCCGACTTGGTAACTCTCTAGAGCCTTCAAACAGATTTTCTAATAGCTTTTGGAATTCTATTATCCTCTTCTTTTAAACGGTTTCTCGACCCTTTTTCATGCTGATAATGGTCTCTTTAATTTCTTTAAACATCTTTAATATATTTATTTTGTCTCTATCTGGAATCTTCTGAGGTCTCTGAGAAGGGTACATGTCTTCAGAAAGGATTTGTAATATTTTTCCTTGAGAAGACACCTTGAGGCACTGCCAGGTTTCTTCCACTTTATTTTATCTTTTTAAACTCATGATAGAACATTTTAAGCGTACAAAGGTAGAAAGATTAGTATATCACCTCATGTATCCATCACCCAACTCACGGTCAATCCAGTTTCATTGATACACCTCTGTCCACATCCCACTCACCTATCACTTTGAGTAAATTCTGACATCATATAATTATAGCCACAAATAATTTACTATGTATCTCTAATGTATAAGTTCTTAATCAAAACCACAGTACCATTATCACACCTAAAAAAATGTACAATAATTCCTTAATATCATCCAATATTCAGGCAGTTTTCAATTTCCAATTATCTCATGAATTGTCTTTACTTTACATTTATTTTTACTATGATCCAAATAAGGTTTATACATTGCAGTTGGTTGATATGCGTATTAAGTCCCCTAACTCACAAGTTTTCCCTTCATCTCCATCTCTTTCTTCCCCCTTGTAATTCATTTCATTGAATTTCAATTTCATTGAAATTGTTCTGGAAAAGAAAAAAAAAAAAGAAAGAAATTGTTCTATAGAGTTTCCCACAGTCAAGGGTTTGCTGAATACATCCCTCTGGTGTATTTGACATGAGTTTTAGAAACTTGATTGGATTCAAGTTCGTTTTTTTGTTTTTGTTATCTCATTTTAAATTAAAATGCTTACCTTAATTTTTTTTTAACCTTATAAATAATGTGAAGACAGGCCCATATCCATAGCAGCTAAGGCCTTTGACTATGATTTTCTGAGGATCCCTTCCTTGCCCTGACCAAGAGCTAAGGCCAAGACAAGCTATTTTCCATGCTTTATTCTCCCAGTGCCAGATTTTTTTCTAACTCCTATTTCCCTAGTGTACCCTTTGTAGGGGTCCAGCTTTAAAAAGAGGTCTCTGGGGGGAGCTAAGATCCTGCATGCTGCGCAGTGTGGCCAAAAAAAAAAAAAAAAAAAAGTGATACAAAGAGCATCATTTGGGTGCCTCTAAACCTCTAAACAATAAGATCTTGACCCTCCCCTCACCAGGGTTTCATGACCTAATAAAATATTTTTAAAAATAAAAAGAGATCTCTGGAGAATTCCCTGGCAGTCCAGTGGTTAGGACTCCGTGCTTCCAGTGCAAGTGGCATGGGTTCAATTCCTGGTGGGGGAACAAAGATCCCACAAGCCGTGCTAGATGGCCAAAAAATTAAAAAATAAATAAATAAAAAGAGGTCTCTGATCTTACTACTTGCTCTGAATTGCAGAATCTTTGTTTAGTTTCCGGCATATGATCTGAACTCTTGGTACCTGGGGTAAGTGGGTGCCATCTGGGCAGCTGACAGCTTTAGCTGGTGATGACCCTGCACTGCTTCTTCTCCCAAGGATTTCCCTTTTTTGTTGCTTGTTTGTTTCCTTTTTGCAAACTTACCCATGCATTGTAAAGAGTGGAGCTGTGTGTGGTACTGGAGAATTTCAATATTTTTCGGTTACTTTATTTCTGGAAACCCTGAATTCGGAAGTGATCATGTAGTTTTTTTTTGTTTTGTTGTTTTTGTTTTTGTTTTGGCAGCCCATGCGGCATGTGGGGGATCTTAGTTTCCCGAGCAGGGATCGAACCTGCGCCCCCGGCAGTAGAAGCGTGGAGTCTTAACCAATGGACCACCAGGAAATTCCCAATCATACAGCTTCAGAGTTATCTTTTAATTATCCCTTATCTAGAATTTTGAGCAGAAAGAATGGGATGTTTGATTGGGGATTTCTTCCAAAGAAATGATGTTAAACCTGAGACCTGATGGATGAGTAAGAGGGGCTCAGGTGAGGAGAGGGGAGTCTTTGTGGCTGAAAGGAAAGGCACAGAGGTGGAGCAATAGTAGGGGACCCGGGGTGCACCAGAGGGAAAGACCTACTCCATCTGACCTCATCAGAGAGGCTGGGTAGCCGCAATGAGATTCCCCCTCCAACTTAAATCTTTGGTGTCATTTCACCACCTAGGCTCCCTTTACCAAGGTTATAAGATGTACAAAGAACATCCCCGCCTGCCCCCACCCCCAGCAGCTGATGGTTATTCTCACTGTACCAGTCAAAACTGTGGCTGGAGAACCTAAACTGTCCACAAGCTTCTAGACAAGCTTGGATTCATGCTTAAAGGGTGGGCTTCTCCTGTCCATTTAGTTAGAGCAAGGGGGCTGGTCTAGGAGGCAAATACCACACCCTGGCATTCCTTTGCTCAAATGCCTTGCTTTCCTTTTCTTGTGCTATGTGGGAGCCATTTTCTTAATCAGGTAACTCCAGCCCCAAAGTAGCTGAGGGAGCTTGGGTGGCTTCCCCTTGGGGGCCAGCTGCCTGGGAAGCCAGCCAAGTTGCCTTTTGGTCTTCTGAGGGGAATCCAGGGTACAGGTTGGGGCGAGGGGCTGAGGAGAGTGGGGGCTCGGCCCTCTTCACATTCCTGCAAATAAACCTTGTACACCTCTGCCACTAGTCCTGTCTTTAGAATTAAAAATACAAGCTGAACAACTCCAAGAAAAATCACATACTTGTTGGTTAGTAGACTTTGAGAGAACTCACTCAACGCCTGAATGACATTTCTCCCTTTTTAGAAAGTATGTTAGTTTCCTAGCGTTGTCTAAATGAAGTACCACACACTGGGTGACTTCAAACAACGGAAATGTCTTCCCACACAGTTACAAGTCCGGGGGTTACAAGTTCAGAATTAAGTTGTTGGCAGGGTTCTTTCGGAGGGTCTGAGGGAGTCTCTGTCCCATATCCTTCTCTTAGCTTCTAATATTGTCGGCAATCCTTGGCATCCTTTGGCTTGTAGATGTCTCCCTCCCACCTCTGCCCCTGTCTTCACTAGGCATCTCCTTGTCTTCACATGGCCATCTTCTTCTAAGGACCCCAATTGTATTGGATTAAGGGCCCACCTTAATCCAATGTGACTTCTTTTTAGCATAACTAATAACCTCTTCAATGATTTTAGTTCCAGATAAAGTCACTTTCTGAAGTACTGGAGGGCGGGGGGTAAGACTTCAACATGTTTTTGGGGAAGGACGCAATTCAAACCATGACAGAGGGAGAAAATGCAAACAAAAGATATAGAACGTCTGTGCTGAAAATTTCCTCCTCGGCAATCTGGCTGTTTTGAACAGCCAGGTTTTGAACCTCGGTAATGTTCTAGGCCTCTGTGTCTGAGGATTTAACAGTCTTATTTTGCAAAAAGGCAAAAGACATTCTCCAAGTTTTCCTCACTAAAGGATTTACGCAGAGTCTGGGGCTGCCAGCATCAGAGTATATGGGGGTTCTGTCCTTGCTGAGAGCTAGGACTGGCTCACCCAGGACTGTGGCAAAAGGAGATTTGAAGTTACATCGGAGGGAGGAAGAAACGTGCAGTCATTCTGGAATTTATTCTGGAGCATGATGTGAGATGGAGATCTTATTTTATGCTTATTCCAAATAGTTATCCTCTGCTCTTCATTGAGACTACACATGTAATATGTTTTTTTCTGTTTTTTTTTTTTTTTTTTTTTTTTGCGGTTCATGGGCCTCTCACTGTTGTGGCCTCTCCCGTTGCGGAGCACAGGCTCCGGACGCGCAGGCTCAGCGGCCATGGCTCACAGGCCCAGCCGCTCCGCGGCATGTGGGATCCTCCCGGACCGGAGCACGAACCCGTGTCCCCTGCATCAGCAGGCGGACTCTCAACCACTGCACCACCAGGGAAGCCCTACACATGTAATATGTTGATTTGAAGGGCCTCCTCTTGTTACACACTAAAGCTTTAGGTATAGTGTGTCTTTCCATCCAGAATTAGAATGGGCTTCTCTATTTCTTCAAGTGTCCTCCAGAAAGTGCTGAAGTTTTGCTCATCTACATCCTGCATGTTTATCATTTTGTTCATTTTTTGGTCTTTTGCTCATTATTGTCCTTGTTGCTCCTGAAAGGAGACTTTCCCTCCATTATATTTACTATATTGTTTACTTCTAGAATTAAAAAATATATATTGATTTTTCTCACATATATTTTGTAACAAACCACTTGGCTGAAGTTTAATGAGCTCTCGTACTTTTCCAGATGATTCTTTTGTGCTTTCACATCATCTGAAAGTGGTGCTACTATTTTCCAAATATGGTCTGTACTTCCCGGCCTCAAGGTTTTGCTATTACTGTCTGAATTTTCATCATTCCTATCTCCCAGAACCTACTCTTCATCAAGACTCAATATCTCTGTGAAACCTCTTTCAACTTCCCTGGAAGAGTTAATTTCCCTCTCTCCAAACTTCCGTAAAACTTTGTACGTGCCTTTGTTTATAACCATAGCATCCTGCATTATAATTATCTGCTTATAAAGCTGCTTTCCCCCAGGACGCTAGAAAAAGCACACGTTTCTTCTCTAGGCTAGAGTCAAGTTGGGAAGGTTCTATTTGGATGATAGAGAATGATGCTCTCATTCATCTATGTATTCCCTCCTTTGCAGTTCAGTACCTGATATAAGCGAGCTCACTAAGACATGAATGAAGAGACAAGGGAGCCCACTAGTAGGGGATGAGCTGGAATCAGAACTTAGACAGAGGACCATGGCTTTTCTACCCCACATGGTGCCTCCCCAGATGCTGAACTCCAATTCAGGGACCTGTTGTCTCTAGGACTCTCTGCTGGCAGCTCACGTGGGGACTTGATCAACTTGGAAAAGAAGTGGGATGCCACTCTGTGTCCTGTACCCTTCCTAGACCTCAGTTACTACTCTGTAGCCCACACCCAGCAAGGGTTTCGACGGGTCCTTGAGAAGAGTCATGCCACCTAGAGGGCTGATGGAGGAAGTCCTCTTCCTACAAAATTGTCCAAGGCTTGAATTCCAATTCCTTCAGCCTCTAGTGAGACCCTTCCAGGCGGTGCCAGTGTTTGGGGTGGAGTCTTCGCGTTTGGAGCTACCCTGAGAGTTATGGGGTCATGCGTGCAGAGGAAAAAGCTGGGTAAGAGCCTCCTTCCTTTGCTTCCCACGGCGAATTCCCAGCTCTGCCAGCTGCTGCTCTCTGATCGTCCCCCCTCACCAAGAGGGCCTCCCAGAAGCCCGGGACTGCCAGGCGGGGAAAACAAGGCGGCTTTATTTTGCAAAATGCCTGGGGTCAAACGGCCCCTGAAAGGCGGCGGCGGGGGGAGGCGGCCGTCAGGCCAGGAATGCACACACCTGGTCCTGGGAAGGTTCCCTTGAATTCCTTCTGCTTTGCAGTCTCCTGGGGGCTTCCCTCTGGCGGTGGGTGGGAGTTTGGCAGTTGTGCCCTCGGGAGGGGACTCCACGCAGACCTCCAAGTCTGCGGCCACCGGGGGAGAGGTGGTGCGCCAAGAGTTCCCCCCCAAGAGACTTCCTGTCTCCCCACCTGCAGTTCCCACCCCTCCCCCACCCCAGACCCATGGGGAAAAAAGAGAGCTTTCCAGAAAGAAAGGAAGAGTTTGGAGACAGACGTCCTCAGGAGCTTCCAGAATGGAATGGAATACGAGGGGCGTGAAGCAAGGCCCTTGGATCCTGTCAGCCTGGGTCCCAAGCTTTCCATCTGACACATGAGGCTAAAACTCAGAGAACTTCAAAGACGTTCCTAGTTCTCCAGCCGATCCGTGGTGGACCACACTTGTTTCCTTTCTATAACCTGTTCTGTCAGGATGATTTCATCACAGAGCCCCGCTGGACCTACTCAGATGAGCACTGCTCAGGAATCACTATTTTGGAAACTTCTCATGACGGGCCCTCTAAGTGACCAGAGGGAAACAGTGTGATGCTCTCTGAAGCGGGCCTGGTCCGCCACATGGTGGCCCCAGCTCCATCTGGAGGAAGTGGTGGATTTCCCTGCCTCTCGCTTGGGTTAGCTGCCACTCCAGGGAGGCAGGAATCGAGGGCTGGATCGTAGGCTCGTCGACCCCAAGACAGGCCAGCCTTCAGCCGGGAGGCAACCAAAGGAGGAGCGAGAGATAGACATTATGTAAAGTTGAAGAGTCTGTGCAGATCCACCAGTTGCTTTCTCTTAGGTCTACACAGAAGATCCTTCTAGAAAGTTCATCTTTTCTCTGTGAAGTGAGGACAAAGGGAGATTTATTCTCCTGGGTCAGGGCAAGAAAAGGAGAAAGTTGGCCAAGAGTCCTGGGCAGAGCCTGTCACGGTTCAGGAAGACCCCAAGGATGGAGAGAACCAAGGAGGTCTGCAGCCCCTCTGGGCCTGGGTCACCATTCTTAGAAGTGGGGAGGGTGTATCTTACCTCCACTGGGTCTCTCTGAAGCTAGAACCGAAAGAGTCAAGGTTGTATTCTTGAAAAAGGGCTGGTGCAGAATAAGAGAGTAAATGAGGAGAAGCAGCAAAGAAAGAGAGGGAAGGAGGGGGGGAGGAGACACCATGGCCATGGACTCTCACCAGACCTCTCGTTAGAGGAGCATCTCTTTGAGCCAGAGAACCCTGTGCTGATGTGGTGAGCAGGTCGGGGATGATGGTGTTGATCATCGGGGGGTACCATGAGGGGTCCCCCACTAAAGCAGGGGAGGGAGGGACTTGCTTGTGGCTGACCGTGAGCCTCCCTCTGGGGGGTGCAGAAGAGTCTGGGCTACAGTTGCAGCTCCTAGGCCAGCCCAGTGTCCAGCTGTATCCAGCTGGGATGTCCACGCTCCACTGTGAGACCAGGGAAAGATAGGATGAATGAGAGGTTTCAGCTAGAAAGTGATGCTAGACCTTTCTCATCTGCAGAAGTCTTCTGAACAAACAGCAACATGACAAACCACCAGAGCTCCAAGGATGCAGAGAGACGTGAGCAAAGTGATCACTTTGGTTCCAGAACCAGAAGCCTTTCCCTGTGTCTTCTGGGTCCAGTTGGGTACTTGGTCAGGGGGCAGCTCTGAGGTTCCACAGCTCTCATAAAGAGCGGAGGGCTCACGGAGGGCCAGTGGGTGCTATCCGGAAATTGCCCAAGTTGAAAACTTATGAACAAACATGTTATTTTAAGCCATTAAGTTTTAGAGTGGCTTGTAGTACAGATAATTGGGACACACACTTGTTCCTTCACTTCATTTCGTGTTTTCAATAACCATGCCAGGCATGTATCACCACCCCTAATTTACAGGCAAGAAAAGCAAGGCTCAGAGTACGTTAGTCACAGGATGTTACAGACTGAATTGTGTCCTCTCCAAATTAATATTTTGAAGCCCTAACCCTCAATGTGACAGTACTTGGAGAAAGGGCTTTGGGGAGATAATTATGTTAAATGAAGTCATCAGGGTGGGGCTCTGATAGGACAGGTGTCCTTTTAAGACAAGAAAGAGACAGGAGAGGACTCTCCACGTCCACCCCACGCAGCGGGCACACAGAGAAGAGACCATGGGAGGGTGCAGCAGGAGGTGACCGTCTACAAACCAGGAGGAGAAGCTGCACCAGAAACCAACCCTGGTGGCGCCTTGATCTTCGACTTCTGTTCTCCAGGACTGTGAGGAAATGTTTCTATTGTTTAAGCCACTCAGTCTGTGATAGCCCGAGCAGACTAATTCACAAGACAAGTGGCATGGCCGTGATTCATACTGAAATTCTCTGGCTCAAAATCTGCGGCCCACTCACTACACTGCCTGAATGTGAAAACAAGACTCTGTTCACAAGTGACAGTCCTCCCTGGTCTAGACTCACAAGTCAGGGTCATTTTCTAAAGAGCCAAGTAGAACAGGAACCGGGTGCTTTTTAATCCAGGATTTGCCTGATCTACTGGTAGAGCTCAAATACCGGGCCAAGCCTGGGTCAAGGACCAGAAACAGCTCCAACGGGCTGGTTCCAGAAGCCAAAGGAGGCACTCTGTTCCGACCTAAGCTACCACAGGCCTGGGATAAACCCTGAATCTTTTCAGGGACTCATGAACTAGATCAGGAAATGGAGATATATAGTGATCTACCAGGCACTATTCCGGGCATTGAGAACAGAGTGGCAAGTAAGCCACTGATTGCACGGAACTTATATTCTCTGGGGAACAGAAAGGAAATGAGTAAACACAAACACAGACAAATTAGCTTCTAATGTGGTGAGTGTTATGAAGGAAATTGACAGCTGAACTGACAGAGAATGCTTCGGGGAGGGGGATCGGTAGAGGCGGCATTTGAGCTGGAATGTAAAGAAAGAGAAGCAGCCACCACACAAAGAGTGGCAGGTAAGTGTTCCAGGCAGAAGGAAATGCAGGTGCAAAGGCCCTGAGGTGGGAAGTAGCCATTCAAGAAATGCATGGACACAACATTGTAAATCAATGATACTTCAATTAAGGAAAAAACGAACGAAAGAAAGAAATACATGGAGAGGGAGTTGCTAAGATCAGAGTATTGCAATGAGGTGAGGAAAGTGGTAAAAGAAAGTTGATGAGGCGGGACAGAATGTATGGACCTTGTCGGCCATAGCAAGAAGTCAGACTTAAATAAATTAAAGGTAGAATTTTCCTAACTGTGGTGCTGAACATGGAGAATAAATACAGAGAGGTTACCAGGAAGTGAGGAGACACTATTGTTGAGAAAATCATGCTCACCATCCCTGTGAGGGTATGGACACGGCCTGATGACGAGCCATTTGTATCTGTTTCTTCTTTCCCACTGCTGGGGACATGGGAAAGAAATGACCACTTGCTTTGTTCCGAAATCTATTCCCAGGGCACAGGGACACCAGAGCACTGAGTGCCCACCTCTAAGAGTAGGGACGGATAGCCCAGGAAGAGAGTAAAGGAAATATATGCATTTCTTATTGCTGAAATTACAATAAGCTTTGTAGCTTAAAAAATACAAATTGATTATTTTAGAGTTCTGGAGGGCAGAAGTCAGAGATGGGTCTTGTTGGGTAAGATAAAGGTGTTGGCAGAGCTGAGCTCCTTTCTAAAGGCTCTTTGGGAGAATTCATCTCCTTGACTTTTCTAGCTTCTAGAGGCCGCCATTCCCTGGCTCATGGCCCCCTTCCTCATCTTCAAAGCCAGGAATGGCAGATTGAGTCCCTCTCATGCTGCCATCTCTCTGGTTCTTCTATTATCATATCTCCCTCTGACCACAGCCAGGAAAGGTTCTCTGCCTTGAAGGACCCATGTGATTAGCTTGGGCCCATGTCTGATTCCGTTCAGGCTGCTATAACAAAATACCACAGACTGGGTGGTTTATAAAGAACGGAAATCTATTTCTCACAGTTCTGGAGGCTGGAAGTTCGAGGACAGGGTACCATCACGGTCAGGTTCTGGTGAGGACCCTCCCCCCGGGGGTGTTCTCACGTGGTAGAAGGCTTTAGGGAGCTCTTTGGACTCTCTTTTATAAGGGGACTCATTCCATTCAGGAGGACGGAGCCAAAAGCCTTACTTCCCAATACTATCACGTTGGGGGGTAGATTTCAACATGTGAATTTGGGGGGGGACACAAACATTCAGACCATAGCAGCCCACCTGGATAATCCAGGATAATCTCCCCATCTCAATACTCTTAACGTATCACATGTGCCAAGTTCCTTTTGCCATGTAAAGTAACATACTCACAGGATCCATAGATTAAGATATGGATATCTTGGACTTCCTTGGTGGCCCAGTGGTTAAGAATCCACCTGCCAATGCAGAGGACACGGGTTCGAGCCCTGGTCAGGGAAGATCCCACATGCCGCGGAGCAACTAAGCCCATGTGCCACAACTACTGAGCCTGCACTCTAGAGCCAGTGAGCCACAATTACTGAGCCCGTGTGCCACAACTACTGAAGCCCGCACACCTAAAGTCTGTGTTCCACAACAAAGAGAAGCCACCGCAATAAGAAGCCCACGCACCGCAACGAAGGGTAGCCCCCGCTCACCACAACTAGAGAAAGCCCGCACGCAGCAATGAAGACCCAACACAGCCAAAAATAAATAAATTAAATAAATAAATAAATTTATTAAAAAAAAGATATGGATATCTTTGGGGATCACTATTCTGCCTATCACAATGTTACTTAAGGGCTAAAATAAGGATAAAAGTAGATGGGTTTGGGGTTCTTCAGGTGGGCACATCCAGAGATTATTTAATAAATCCTCTTGATGGGCTCTTTTGTCTGAAGTTTTGTGCTTATTCAGGGATACAGATATGAATGATAAAAACAATCATCATTTATTGGGAGCAGGTCATGAGCCAGGGGCTCTCCCATAACTACCACTACTTACAAATGATAATTTGTATTTATTGAGCACTTGCTACACGCCAAGCATTGTGAGAAGTGCTTTACATGCGTGATGAAAATGAAAAGTACTTATATGTTAGTATTCCTACTCTTTTTCTCTCCCTCCATCAGCTGAGTAAACCTTTGCCCGCTTATCTTTCCCCCTTCCCTGCCATGAACGGGGTATTTGGCCTTTGCAAACCACATTTTCAAGTTTTTGTGGTTCAAAATTGGAAGAATGGGCTAAGCGAGACTGCTCTGTTGCCTAGGAGCTTTCCTTCATTTCAGAAATGCCCTTCACATTCCTCCCAGGTTGCATTTCTCGCGCGCCAGTTTATTAAGCTACCGTCGCTCACTTTCCAGAGCACCCTTTTAAATTCCACTCTGTGAGCTGAGCAGGAGACTCTGCAAACCACATTTCTGCATTGCCAGCTGGCTGTCTAGGAGGTTTTGCCCACAGGGGTGCCAGAGGGAGTTTGGAAGGCGGGAAGGGACCTTTCCTCTCTGCTCCCTATTTCTGTCCGCATCATCACAGCAGCATTTTCTCACTGGTGGCCACAGTTGGTTCTAGTAGCGAAGGTTGGTTTCAGTTTGCCTTTTTCTCCCACATTCTCAGAATCATTGTGTCCATTCAGAGACACCAGCAACTGCCAGATGATGTGTCCTCCTCAAAACCTGAATCCCAGCCCCTTGGAGTCTCTCATCCAAGATCTTGAGGCACCAGCGCCGCCAGCAGTGCCCCTTTCTCAAATTGCAAGTTTTAATCACCTCAACCTCTTCCTTTTGTTATTGCAGCCTTAGGTGGCAGCTGCTTTGTGGAGCTACTATTTTCATGATTCTTCAGTATGTTCTTTTTGCCTTTTCGGTTCTCCAATATTTGGTTAGTAATTTTTTTTTTTTTTTGCGGTACGCGGGCCTCTCACTGTTGTGGCGTCTCCGTTGCGGAGCACAGGCTCCGGACGCGCAGGCTCAGCGGCCATGGCTCACGGGCCCAGCCGCTCCGCGGCACGTGGGATCTTCCCGGACCGGGGCACGAACCCGTGTCCCCTGCATCGGCAAACGGCCTCTCAACCACTGCGCCACCAGGGAAGTCCTTTTTTTTGGTTTGTTTTAAATATTTATTTATTTATTTCGACTGCACCGGGTCTTAGTTGCAGCATGTGGGCTCTTAGTTGCGGCGTGTATGCGGGATCTAGTTCCCCGACCAGGGATTGAACCCAGGCCCCCTGAATTGGGAGCGTGGAGTCTTACCCACTGGACCACTAGGGAAGTCGTAGCAATTCTTTATATTAAATTCTCCCTGCTGAGATAACTGGTATGGTTTCTGATTTCTCACTGGACCTAGATTGAAACATAAATAAATAAATATTTATTTATTTATTTATTTTTGACAGCACTGTGCAGCATGTGAGATCTTAGTTCCCTCACCAAGAATCGAACCTGTGCCCCCTGGAGTGGAAGCTTGGAGTCTTAACCATTGGACTGCCAGGGAATTCCCATGACACATAAATAGATACCAGGAGTGGTTCCAGGAAACATATTTTCAAAGGTATATTGTTTTTGTTCTATCCTTGAACTTGAATGCAGGGCCATGGTCCTTGCCAATGGGAAATGAGATGATAGTAATTGATGACATGTAGTAGTAATACAAATGATCCAACTATCACCTGAAGGGTGTTACTATAAAGTGCCCACTGACACTTATCACATATATCACGATATCACACACACATTTATGGTAGTAATTATGGCCACAAGTTCTGTGGCTTCTGAGTAAACTGGAATACTTATAGAAAGAAAATAATAGGTTTAGGTCTATAAACTCTCAGTTCAAGTTATAGTCAGAGAACTAGACAGTTTCTTATAGTCACCGGATTGACTTCCCTGAAAACTGGCGCAAATTTGAATTACGTGGTTTGCAGGATCATTTTGCAAGTGTAAGTCACAGCCTTACAAAATCTCTTGTGTGAATGTGAGGGTGTTGGTTAGGAAGGAGTAGAACCCCGAGATTTGGAAGGGGGATATCTGGGTAACGTCAGATGAAGCTGAGAATCTTGAACTTCTGAATCATTCTGAACCTTCCCTGGCAGTTGAAACAATCTGCCCTCTTATGGCTAAAAGAAGTGCTTCTTCTTGTTTGAAGATCTTACAACAATCTCAAGATCTCTCCCAATTATCTTTTGTTTCCTCCACCCATGATTAGGGTCAGATCCCTCCCTGCTCCTGGGCAACAAATACAAAGTTTGACTCATGAGTTTATAACTCCAGAAACTTGCAAGAGTTTGTGATTTAAGATCAGCAGAAACACAGAGTGGGAATGGATTCCAAATTTAGATCAGGCCAAAACTGATACGAGGGTACTTACCAGAGATTTTGTATTTAATGCGTTAGCTTGTTGTAGCCGGAAGTGGCTCTGACAGTTTACTTAGTTAAGTCATTGAATATTGGATTCAACAAGAGCTTTTCCAATGAGTTTGAGATGCCAGAACTTCCATGGCATAAGGCACAGGAAGGAATACAAAGAGGATGAGAATGTCAGAGTGGTTTTATCATGATCTACATGTCACCCCCCATCTTCCACTTCATTCTCTTAGAAGGCCCGTAGGACACTACCTTCACAATGAAATTGAGAAATAGATTCATGAGAGGAATACCAGTATTCTTTCAAACTCTGTGGTAGGTATGACAATGGAACTTACCACCACTGAAATTTCAATAACGTGATGGGATGTGTGGGTGTAACAGATGCCAAGTGGCAGCCTTTAACTATCAGAGATAAGATTGGCACATTTATAATAATGGGAATCAGGGGTGGGGTGATGATCCTAGTACTTTGACCCCTGATATTCTCTGGTAGTGGCTCATTGATCACCGTATGTGTATTAGTCTTGTTCTTCCAGAGAAACAGAACATGATAGATAGATGGATGGATAGACAGATAGATAAGTAAATATTTATTTATTATAAGGAATTGACTCATGTGACTATGGAGGCTGAAAAGTCCCAAGATCTGCAGTTGGCAAGATGGAAACTCAGGAGAGCCAATGGTGTAGCCGGTGGCTGTGTCCAAAGGTCTGAGAACCAGGAAAGCAGATGATCATGTAAATTCTAGTCCAAGTCTGAGTCTGAAGACGGAAGATAGCTGTCCCAGCTCAAAGACAGTCAAGGAGAGAGAGCAAATTCTCTCTTACTCAGTCTTTTTGTTCTATTCAGGCCGCGAATGGATTGGATTAGGACCATCCGCTTGGGGGAGGGCAATCTGCTTTACTCAGTCTACCAGTGCTAATGTCAATCCCATCAGAAACAGCCTTACAGACTCAGCAGAGTGTACAACCTAATATCTGGGCATATTGTGGTGCAGGCAGGTTGACAGATAAAATTAATCATCACAGTATCCCTAGGAATGAAATAGATGAACAATCTGCTAAAATATTACTTAATCTATATAACTGGGAAAACTCCAGGTCTGTAATAACAAACGGAAGAGGTTGGAATTATTATATCATAGCAGCAGTTGAATCCAGTTTGTAGTTTTCCAATACTTGCAGAATCAACAGTATAAAGTGCCCAATTCAGAAACACCAGCATCAGCTGGCTGGTGCCCCCTCCTAAAAGTTTAGTTCCCGGGCTCACAGGGACGCTCCCAAGTTCAAAGACATCAGCCCCAGTTGAGCCATGCCTCCTTCTTAGAGCTTTGAGCTTCAGTTCTTTGGTGCCCCTCTTCTAAGTTTCTAAGCATTAATATTTCCAACTCTTTCCTGTGTTCCCCCAGCCCTGGGAATGATAGAAGCTTCCTGTAATTCATACCTTCTTGATGTCTTAAGGGTTAGAATTTACTCTTTCAGTTACCTAGTTAACACATGAATACCTAGGTGATATTGTTTAATATGTCATTTCCTCTAAATAATGGTGCAGTTTCTGTCATCAGGATTGTCCCTGAGTAATACAGAAATTAGTACCAGAAGTAGTCTCACAGAGATGCTATTTGGGGACTGGTTTGGTCATATCCTTGGGCTTCTTGCCAATGGGAGGAATGAGATACTAGCATTTGAGCGTACAGTGGCATCATGATTAATCAAATTAACACTTGTGTTTGATTATGATGAAGCATCTACTAAGATGCCCCACAAAGGGCCTTGCTGCCATTTATTAGAGTGATTATAACCCTGAGAAAAAGGAATCATCTAGAACTTTCAAAGAATACTAGGTACTGGATCTGAATTTATGTTAATTCCTGAATACTCAAAATGTTACTATGTCACCAATGAAATGGGAGCTACTGGTGGCCTGGTGATATATGGAGTCTTAGGTGAATTTCAAATCCCAGTGGGCCCAATAGATCCATTGTAGAGAATCAGTTGTATAGTTATTTCCCCATTTCATGAATGTTAATTGGATATACATACTTAGTAACTGGAAGAATACCAGGCTTGGCTGTCTGGCCCATGGAGTAAGGAGTATGATGATTGGAAGGATAACATGGAAGCCACTGGAACTTCTTTTTCCTACCAGGATGGTAAATATAAAAACAATGCCTTATCCCTGAGGGAACTGTGGACTTGAAAGATGCAGGGTTGGTAAAACCCCATTTTGCTTTCCCGTTTGCCCATGCAGACGGCAGGTGGATGTTGCAGAACGCCTGGATTAACAAAAAATTTTAACACATAGTGATTCTAATTGTAGGAACTTTACTACAAAAAAAAGTCAACATAGCTCCTGAGAGCTAGTATGTAGCTACTGATCCGGCAAACACTTTTTTCTCCATTCCAATTTGCAAAAACGTAAACAGCAGTTTGCTTTTCCCACAGGCTACTGATAGTCTCAGCTACAATGAACTGAATATGTGCTACCCATTCCCACCCCGACCTGGAGTTGTCTTTCAACTTTCTAGCTCCTAGAGATCGGCCCCCTCCAAGCCATGTCCATTCACCCCATTGCACCTCATGACAGACTGTCAGTACCCGACAAGTCTCCTACCAATTCCCAGGGAATTATGACACAGAGGAAACAGAAAATGCTGGTCTATGTCCTGTGCCTCCAGCTCCCCTGACTTCTGCCATTAAAGCTGTGTCAGAAGGGATAAACTAAACTCTCTGAATTCCAGTATAGGTTGTTTTGTTTCCGACTGTTGCAATTTGAAACCTTACTTAAGTTTCCAGCAAAAGATGAGGGTGCAGAAGAAAGCCTGTGGGTTCCTTTTTTCTGTCAAGAATGATCCCCTTTGGTAATTGTAGTTCTTCAGGTGAACTTAATAATGAGATAATAACTAGATATATCCGTTTTACTTTGTATTGGAGATACCAGCGAGGAGATTTATGTCAGCTGGTCTGTCAATCAATCAGGAAGTTAGAAAAAAAAAAGAAAGAAAAAGAAAACTCTCCAAGCTCTGCTTCAAAACCATGGCATCAGCATTTCCTGGTGTGAAGAGATTGTTACGTGAAATTAAGTTGTAAAACTTCACGCATGATTCGAATGCACATCTTGGATGAGATCAGATGCTCTACAAGGCTTCCTGGGAGTGACTTAAACGTCCCTGCCTTTGGGGTACTTGCACCTTGCTAGGCACCATTAGTGTCATGTGCAAGGGAGCCTGAGAAACTGCACATGCCCCAGCTACTCCTGGAAATCTCCACCCTTTTCCCCAGTTTCTTACCTCTGTCTCTTACCTCATAAAGGTCCCCCACTTTCCTCCCTTCTGGGAGAAGGTGTCTTTAGAGCATGAACTCTCTTTTCTCCATTCCTTGATTAATGAACAAAGTTTCTGCTCTGATTTGCCAAACCTGGTCTCGTCCAACTGACACAATTGGCATGGGGCAAGGGAAGGACGAGTTGGGGTCAACCTGATCTGAGACAGTCAGTAACACTTCCCAAAGGATCTGTGAGACTTAGAAAACAAACTTATGGTTACTAAAGGGGATAGGTGAGGGGGAGGGATAAATTAGGAGGTTGGGATTAACATATGCACACTACTATTTATAAAATATATAACAAGGACCTACTGTATAGCACAGGGAACTCTACTCAATACGCTGTAATAACCTATATGGGAAAAGAATGTAAAAACAATAGATATATGTATACGTATAACTGAATCACTTTGCTGTACACCTGAAACTAACACAACATTGTAAATCAACTATACTCCAATATAAAATAAAATAAAAATTTTTAATTGTCTCTGCCTTCAAAGACAACACATGAAACTCCACCTAGAATCATAGACTTAACAACGCCTATCACATCTTTTCATTTGAAGGTCAAGGAGAAGAAGCCAAGAGAGGTAAGCAACTATCATCTACAACTCACCCAGCTTCGTAGAGGCAGAGCCAGGACCTCAACCCAGGTCTCTGAATGAGTGGTACAGAGGGAAGACAGAATTTATCATGGCAAATTATTCCCAATCAGAGAGAGATTAAACTTCCAGCAATAAGGAAAATTCTGAAGAGGTCTTTAAAGGATGAAATTCATGTGGATACTTGGAAGGCAAGACAGACCTCAGGAAGGTCAGGATGGAAGGAAGGAACAAGGGCAACCTCCATTCCCACCTCTTACCACCCCCCACCACCCAAGTCTACAGCTATGATGGATTTTCCCAAAGAAAGTAAGCTCTATCTGGAAGGCTTGCTGGAAAAATGGGAAGGTAACATCTGGTGAGGGTAAAAATAGAAAGTATTATTGGGCTTTTAAGGCTGCTTACTTGAAAGAAGAGCATAAATCATTCCTTTGCCCAGAGCCCTTATCTGTTCTTTATGCCTTTGACTGTGGGCGTGTAGCAGGTGGGGATAGAGAAGGGGGTGGTGAGGAAATTTCTCCTCAGTGGAAATCCCCTGGTGGTCATGCATCCACGGGAGGGAGATGGGGGTAGTATCCAGAGTATCTGTATGGGGGGACATCTCCAGAGAATAACAGAGAAACAGACCTGAATGAGACACAGGAAGAGGAGAAAGACAGACGCTGGCCGATACAGTAATAGAAACAAAGGAAAAGAAGAAGAAAAGAATGGGTTGGGACCTATCATAGTCTAAGTCCATCTTACATGCCTCCCTGAGGCTTTTTGTGACCCTTCGATTTTCTAACCCCACTGGCATGTTGTTTTCATAACTCCTGGGGCTTGGCTCCTCTCTGTGTCCAGTGCTTATGATGAGATGCCTCCCAGGTTTCAGCTGAGAATTTGGGAAGGGATTGGCAGGAGGGATCAGAGGACCTCTGGTAGTCCTTGGTTGTCTACTCATAACCAGTGGGGACCCCAAAGATCCTTGGCTTTTACCCCCAGGCTGGAAACCTGTATTCTCATTCACTTTGGATGTCCAGCCCCATCCCTCTGCAAGCAGGCAGGCTGATGAGATTTTCCTTTAATGTGCTTCCCCCCTTAGTCAGCACAAAGTCCTCTCTTCTGTTCAACTGATATCCTGCTCCTCTCCCTACAGTCAACATTTCTTTAGCCTTAATCCCTTAAAACCCCCTTAAACAACTCAAAAGCAATAAAGAGATAGTTCTTGGTTACATTTCTCCCTTTTTCTTTGTTCTTCCTAAACCTGTTCTCAGATTGCAGGCCAGAAGGTCTTTGTGTGAATGTTGACTCATCTCGTTCATTCTAATGAGATCACTGACAGCGTAAACTGGGTGGCTGGCTGCTCCTGGGCTGGGTGTTGGATAACAGAGCTGTCTGGCTATGGAGCTGAGCTTCCTGGAGGAGAAGAAAGGGAGGGGGACCTCCTGGGCCTGGGACTTTGCAACATCTATTATTCCCAGGGGCCTAAATGTGTGATCTTTGGATACTGCAGGACTGCTTATCCGCAGGTGACAGGAACTTTTCTGTCCACCCTGCAGTCCCCAAACACCTACACCTGTTATGAGGTCAGCAATCTGCCTTCCATCTCACTTCCTGGGGTTTGTGTTACATCCTCATGTGAAAATACTCAGTAAACTATTAACTTTAATTGGGTTTCTTATCACAATGATGTTTGATAGACATTAGCTAGGAAAGATAGATTTTAATGAAGAAAATAAATAAGGCTTTAGAATAGATGAGGAAGACAAGCCTTGGTCAGGTGAAGGAATAGACATCCAGCATGTGGAGAGGGTGTGGAGAAAAGGGAACTCTCTTACACTGTTGGTGGGAATGTAAATTGGTGCAGCCACTATGGAAAACAGAATGGAGATTCCTCAAAAAAACTAAAAATAGAGTTACCATATGGTCCTGCAATCCCACTCCTGGTTATATGCCCTGACAAAACTGTAATACAAGAAGATACATGCATCCCTATGTTCATGGCAGCACTATTTACAATAGTCAAGACATGGAAACAACCTAAATGTCCATCAACAGATGAATGGATAAAGAAGATGTGGTATATTTATATAATGGAATATTACTCAGCCATAAAAAGGACGAAATAATGCCATTTGCAGCAACATGGATGGACCTAGAGATTTATCATACTAAGTGAAGTAAGTCAGAAAGGGAAAGACAAATACCATATGATATCACTTATATGTGGAATCTAAACTACGACACAAATGAACATATCTACTAAACAGAAACAGGCTTACAGACATAAAGAACAGATTTGTGGTTGCCTAGGGGAAGAGGAAGTGGGGGAGGGAAGTATTGGGAGTTTGGGATTAGCAGATGCAAATTATTATATACAGGATGGATAAACAACAAAGTCCTACTGTATAGCACAGGGAACTATAATCAATAGCCTGTGATAAACCACAATGGAAAAGAATATGAAAAAGAATATATATATGTATAACTGAATCACTTTGCTGTACAGCAGAAATTAACACAACATTGTAAATCAACTATACTTCAATGAATTTTTTAAAAAAGATAATAACAGTGATGAGAGAAATAGAAAGGAGAGAAAGAAAGAAAGAAAGAAGGAAAGAAGGAAAGAAAGAAAGAAAGAAAGAAAGAAAGAAAGAAAGAAAGAAAGAAAGAAAGAAGGAAAGAAAGAAAGAAAGAAAGAGAAAGAAAGAAAGAAAGAAAGAAAGAGAAAGAAAGGAGGAAAGAAAATCCAGCATGCAGTCTATGGGAGCCTGGGGTAGAGCACCTGCTAGTGAGTGGTGGATTTGGACAAATTACACTGACTTTTTTTGTTTTTGTTTTTGTTTCTTGCGGTACGTGGGCCTCTCACCATTGTGGCCTACTCCCGTTGTGGAGCACAGGCTCGGGACGAGCAGGCTCAGCGGCCATGGCCCACGGGCCCAGCCGCTCTGTGGCATGTGGGATCTTCCCGGACCAGGGCATGAACCCGTGTCCCCTGCATCGGCAGGCGGACTCTCTACCACTGCGCCACCAGGGAAGCCCTCCACTGACTTTTTGAACCTAGGAACCTCATCTGTAAAATGAGGAAAATAGAATGTTGTTAGGTTAAGTAATATTTGTAGACATACACAAACAACAATAAATGGAATGAATCAACATGTTGACTTTAAAGAGTAATTGGTAGACCAGATAATGAAACAAATATGAAGGGAGTTACTGCCTGGATGTTTTGTGTGTGCATGCATGAGTGAGCAAAATTAAATTAATCATTCAGCAGAGATAAGCAGCTATGGGGACAGGGAGGGAAGCAGGAGTGAGGTGGTAGTGAGGGGGAAGAGCAAAATTCTAGCCAAATTAGCAATGAAAGGTAATAAAGGTGGTTAATATATAACATAATATAACACACACATATACATACACATATACAGGCACATACATGTGTTCATATACATGTGCCTGCATATATATATATATATACACACACATATACATATATATACATATGGGATGAATGAATGATGGATGAAGAGATTGAGTGACGGTGATGTATGAAAAGATGTGGACTTGAAAAAAATTTCCAAAATAAGATGAGGCTCTGTGGATTAACCTGGGTCTCAGATAGCATCAACCTGGACAACATTGATCTCCCCATCCATGAACGTAACATATTTACTCTCCATTTACTTGTCGTCTTTAATTTACTTTTGCAAGTTTCCATTTTTCACTATAAAGATCTTGCACATCTTTCATTAAATGTATTCCTAAATATTTTATTTTTTTGGTTATAGCTTACCTGGTATCACTTCTTAATTCATTTTCGAAGTGTTCATTGCTACAATATAAAAATGCAAGAGGGGTTTCCCTGGTGGTGCAGTGGTTAAGAATCCGCCTGCCAATGCAGGGGACACAGGTTTGAGTCCTGGTCCAGGAAGATCCCACATGCTGCGGAGCAACTAAGCCAGTGCGCCACAACTACTGAGCCCGTGAGCCACAACTACTGAGCCCACATGCCACAACTACTGAAGCCCGCACACCTAGAGCCCGTGCTCTGCATGCAACAAGAGAAGCCACTGCAATGAGAAGCCCATGCACCACAACAAAGAGTAGCCCCCACTCACCGCAACTAGAGAAAACCCGCGTAGAGCAACGAAGACGAAATGCAGCCAAAAATAAATAAATTAAAAAATAAAATAAAATAAAAATGCAAGAGATTTTCATATATTCATGTTGTATTGTAAAATCTTGCTAAGTTAAGCTATTAGTTTTCCTAGCCTATGTGTACGTTCCTTAGGAATTTTTAGATATGTAATCATGTTTTCAACAAATTTACTTCTTCCTTTCAAGCCTTTATAATTTTATTTCTTGTCTGATTGCAGAGGCTAGGACTTCCAATGTAATGCTAAATAGAAGTAGTAAGAGTGGACATACTTTCCTAGTTATTAATATTAGGCAGAAAGCATTGAGATTTCATCATTGAGTATGATTATGTTGTTAGATGTAGGTTTTCACTAATGCCGTTAACCTGACTGAGGAAATTCCCTTTTATTCTTAGTTTGGTAAGGGTTTTTATGATGAATGCATGTTAAATTTTTTCAAATGCTTGTTCTGCAACTTTTGAAAAGATTATATGGTTTTTCTCTTTTATTCTACAAATACGGTGAATTACAGATTTTGGAATTTCAAATATTAAACCAATCATTCATTCTCAGGAAAAACCACACTTTATTATACATATCACTTTTTGTATACTGTACATTTGATTTACTAATGTTTTTAAAAGTATTTTTGCATCTATATTCATGAGGTTTATTTGTCTATAGTTTTCTCTTCTTATGACATCATTATTTGGTTTTACTATCAGTATAATGGTAACCACAAAAAATTAATTAGTAAGTTCTCTCTTCTTCTCTATTATCTGATAGAGTTTGTGTAGGATTATTTTCTAATGGTTGATAGAATACATATGTAAAACCATCTGGGCCTGGCGTTTTTATTGCAGAAATGTTCTCAATTATGAAATCAAAAATTTTATATGATATTGGTAAATGATCTTGGATATCATGATAAGATACTCTTCTTATTCTAGTTTCTTAGAATGGGACCTTAAATCAGTCACATTTAGGTCTTTCTTCTGTTCTAAAATAAGCATTTAGAAAGAGGTGGCTGAGACGGCAGAGTAGGAACTCCTGAGCTCACCTCCTCCCATAGACACACCAAAATTACAATTACTTACAGAGCAACTATCTACAAGAATGACCTAGAGAAGATTTTCCACAACTAGATATGTAGAAGGATCTACAGTGTAATGAGTAGGAGGAACAGAGACATGGTATAGTCAGGACCCATGCCCCTGGGTTAGTGACCCACAAAAAGGAGGAATATCACAATCATAGAGGTCCTCCCCAAGGAGCAAGGGGTCCAAGCCCCACATCGGGCTCCCCAGCCCAGTGGTCCTGCAGCAGGAAGATGAGCCCCCAGAACGTCTGGCTTTGAAAACCAGCAGGGCTTATGTTCAAGAGGGCCACAGGGCTATAGGAAACAGAGACTCTTAAAGGGTACATGCAAAATCTCACGTGCTCTGAGTCCCAGAGCAGAGACAGTAGTTTGAAAGGAGTCTGGGTCATTCTGGGTCATTCTCACTTGCTGATCTAGAATAGCATCCCAGGAGGGCAGGAGGCAACTGGTACTCCTCCTAGAGATGGAGACATTGATTACAGATATTTTGGGAAGCTCGTTCTACCATGATAACACTAGTGCTGGCAGGTGCCATTTTGGAATCCTCTTTCTAGCCTATTAGCACTGGGGACTTGGCCCCACCCACCAACAGGCCCACGTCTCCTCTGGGCTGTGCAAACAGCAGCTTAGGAACCTGGCCACACCCTCAGCGAGATGGCAGCGGCCCCATGACCCCCTGGGCTGCACAGCCAACTGTGTGGGAAGCCAACCCCACCTTCCTTTGGTCCCACAGCCACCACACAAGGCACAGTCTTGCAGCCAACCAGGCTGGGGGCCAGCCCTGCCTACAAGTGCACCCACAGTAGCTGGCCCTGCCACAACAGAAAGACACATGCAGCCTGCATAAGGGGTACCTTAGAGCATATAGCTATGGTGACAAGGGGGGAGTGTTCTTCTGGGTCCCATAGGACATCTCCTATGTAAAACTACTTCTCCAAGGCTGAGAAACATAACTGACCTACATAATACAAAAAAAATAAACACAGAACTGCACAAAATGAGGAGATAGAGGAATATGTTCCAAATGAAGGAACAAGACATAACACCAGAAAAAATAATAAATGAAGTGGAGATAAGCAATCCACCTAATAAAGAGTTCAAGGTAATCATCATAAATATGCTCAATGAACTTGGGAGAAGAATGAATGAACACAGTAAGTATTTCAGCAAAGAGGTAGAAAATATAAAGAAGAACCAAATAGAGCTGAAGAATACAATAACTGAAATAAAAAATACACTAATAGGAATCAACAGTAGATTATATGACACAGAGGAATGGATCAGAAATCGCCGAAGCTGAACATAAGAAAAAAGAGGTTTTTTTTAATGCGGATAGTTTAAGAGATCTCTGAGACAACATCAAGCACGCTAATATTTGCACTATAGTGGTCATGGAAAGAGAAAAGAGAAAGTGGCAATAACATATTTGAAGAAATAATAGTTGAAAACTTTCTTAACCCAGGAAGGAAACAGACTTTCTGACCCAGGAAAAACAGAGAGTCTCAAACAAAATGAACCCAAAGAGGTCCACACCATGTCACATTATAATTAAAATGGTCAAAATTAAAGATAAAGAGAGGATAAAGAGCCTACCTCAGGAAACAAGAAAAACCTCGAATAAGCAATCTAATGTTACACCTAAAGGAGCTAGAAAAAGAAGAACAAACTAAACCCAAAATTAGTATAAGGAAAGAAATAATAAAGATCAAAGTGGAAAGAAATGAAATAGAGACTAAAAGACAATAGAAAAGATCACTGAAACCAAGAGCAGCTTCTTTGAAAAGATAAAAAAAAAAAAAAAGATCAAACTTTAGCCAGACTCGTCAAGAAAAAGAGAGGGTCCAAATAAATAAAATCAGAATGAAAGGGAAGTTACAACTGACACTAAAGAAATACAAGGATCATAAGAGATTACCACAAATAATTACATGTCAATGAATTGGACAACCTAGAATAAATGGATAAATTCCTAGAAACATAGAATCTCCCAAGACTGAATAAGGAATAAATAGAAAATCTGAACAGAACAGTTGCCAGTAGTGAAATTCAATAATTAAAAAAAAAAATCTCCCAACAAATAGAAGTCCAGAATAGATGGCATCACAGGTGAATTCTACTGAACATTTAAAGAAGAGTCAATAACTATACTTCTCAAACTATTGCCCCAAAAAAAAAAAAAAAAAATGAGAAGGAAAGAATGCTTTGGAAATTCATCCTACAAGGCCAGTATCACCCTGATACCACAGCCAGACACCACACAAAAATAGAAAGAAAATTAGACACCAATATCACTGATGAAATAGATGGAGCAAACCTCAACAAATTATTAGCCAACTGAATTCAACAATACATTATAAAAAAAACCCCAATACATTAAAAGGACTGTACACCATAATCAAGTGGGATTTAACTTGGATTCCAGGATAGTTCAATATCTGCAAATCAGTCAACATGATACACCACATTAATTGAAAAATAAAAATCATATAATCATCTCAATAGATACAGAATAAGCTTTTGACAAAACTCAACATCAATTTGTGACAAAAAGTATTGGAAGTCCTAGCCACAGCAACCAGTTAAGAAAAGGAAATTTAAAAAACCTAGGGGGGTGGTCCAGTGGTTAAGAGTCTGTGCTGCCAACGCAGGAGGCCTGGGTTCAATCCCCAGTCAGAGAACTAGATCCTTCATGCTGCAACTAAAAATTCCACATGCCTCAGTGAAGATCCCATATGCAGCAGCGAAGATCCTGCGTGCTGCCACGAAGACCCTGCACAGCCAAATAAATAAATATAAACTTAAAAAAAAAATTAAAATAACCTAAATTGGAAAGGAAGATGTAAAACTGTCACTGTTTGCAGATGACATGATACTATACATAAAAAATCCTAAGGACACTACCAAAAAACTATGAGAACTGAAAAATAAATTCAGTAAAATTGCAGGATACAAATTTAATATACAGAAGTTTGTTGTATTTCTATGCACTAGCAATGAACTATCAGGAAGAAAAGCTAAGAAAACAATCTCATTTACAATTGCATCAAAAATAATAAAATACCTCAGAATAAATTTAATGAGGGAGGTGAAAGACCTGTACCCTGAAAACCATAAGACATTGATGAAAGAAACTGAAGAAGACACAAATAAATGGAAAGATATTTCATGCTCATGATTGGAATAATTAACATTGTTAAAATGTCCATACTACAACCCAAGGGAATCTACAATAAACCCAATGCAATCCCTATAAAAATACCAATGGCATTTTTCATAGAACTAGAACAAATAATCCTAAAATTTATATGGAAAGTCAAAACAACCCTGAATAGCCAAAACAATCTTGAGAAAGAAGAAGAAAGCTGGAAGTATCACATGCCCTGATTTCAAACAATACTACAAAGCTACAGTAATCAAAACAATATAGTACTGACACCAAAACAGACACATAGATCAATGGAACAGAGTAGAGAGCCCAGAACTAAACCCACACTTAATAAAGTCAATTAATCTATGACAAAGGAGGCAAGAATATATGATGGGAAAAAGACAGTCTCTTCAATAAATGGTGTCAGGAAAACTGGATAGCTACATGCAAAAGAATCAGATTAAACTACCTGCACAAAAATAAATTCAAAATGCATTAAAGATGTAAATCTAAGACCTGAAACCATAAAACTCCTATGAGAAAACATAGGCAATATATTCTTTGACATAAGACTTAGAAATTTTTTTTGGATATGTCTCCTCAAGCAAGGGCAACAAAAACAAAAATAAACAAGTGGGACTGCATCAAACTAAAAAACTTCTACACAGTGAAGGAAACCATCAACAAAACAAAAAGGCAACCTAATGACTGGGAGAAGATATTTGCAATTGATATATATGATAAGGGTTGATATCCAGAATATACAAAGAATTCACACAACTCAATATCAAAAAATTCTGATTAAGAAATGGGCAGAAGACCTGAATAAACATTTTTCCAAAGAAGACATACAGAGCACCAACAGGCACATGAAAAGATGCTCAACATCACCAACCATCAGGGAAATGCAAATCAAAACCAAAGTGAAATATAACCGCACACCTGTCAGAATGTCTATCACCAACAAGACAAGAAAGAACAAGACAAGAAATGTTGGTGAGGATGTGTAGGAAACGGAACCATTGTGCATTGTTGGTGGGACAGTATATTGGTGCAGCCACTGTGGAAAATAATATGGAGGTTTATCAAAAAATTAAAAATAAATCTACTATACAATCCAGCTTTTCCATTTCTGGGTATTTACCTAAAGAAAAAGACACTAATTTGAAAAGATATATGTATCCCTGTGTTCATCGCAGCAATATTTACAATAGTCAAGATATGTAAACAACCTGAGTGTCCATTCATAGATGAATGGATAAAGAAGATGTGGTATACATATACGATGGAATATTAGTCATAAAAAAGAATGAAATCTTGCTTTCTGTGACAACATGGATGAACCTAGAGGGTATTATGCTATGTGAAATATATCAGACATACAAAGACAAATACCATGTGATCTCATTTATGGGATCTAAAAAACAAAACAAATGAACAAATGAAACAAAACAGAAACAGACTCATAGATACTGAGAACAATCTGGTGGTTGCCAGAGGGGCAGGGGTGGGAGGACAGGCAAAATAGGTAAAGGGGATTAGGAAATACAAACTTACAGTAATAAAATCAGTGTCATGAAGATGTAATGTACCACATAGGGAATATAGTCAATAATATTGTTATAACTTTATATGTTGACAGATGGTAACTAGACTTATTGAGGTGATCATTTTGTAATGTATAAAAACATTGAATCACTATGCTGTACACCTGAAACTAATATAATATTGTAGTACAATTATAATTCAAATAAATAAATAAATACATTTAAAATTAATTTTAATTAAAAAAAGAAAGCATACAGTTGGTGTCTTCGTCAGCTCAGGCAACCATAAAAAATATAGTAGACTCAGTGGCTTAAACAACAGAAATTTATCTTCTCACAGTTCTGAAGTCTGAGAAGTCAAGATCAAGGTCCTGGCCAGTTCAGCTCCTGGTGAGGACTCTCTTCCTGGCTTGCAGATGGCCACCTTCTTGCTGCGTCCTCACATGGTGAAGAGAGAGTGTGAATTCTCCAGTGTCTCCTCTTATAAGGACACTAATCTCATCAGATCAGGGTTCCACTCTTATGACCTATTTTTTTTGGCCATGCCGTGCGGCATGCAGGATCTTAGTTCCCCAACCAGGGATCGAACACACGCCCCTGCAGTGGAATCGTGGAGTCTTAACCACTGTACCACCAGGGAAGTCCCCTCTTATGATCTCTTTTAACCTTAATAACAAGGGTATCCTTATTTCAAATTTGGCCACATCATATGCAGGGGTTAAGGTTTCAGCATACAGGCATAACACAAACATATTGAGGATTCAATTCCAGACAACCACAATAAAGCAAATAATGAAATAAAGTGAGTCACACAAATCTTTTGGTTTCCCAGTGCATATAATAGTTATGTTTACACTATACTGTAGTCTATTAAGTGTGCAATAACATTATGTCTAAAAACTATACATATACCGCAATTAAAAGATGCTTTATTGCTAATAAATGCTAACCGTCATCTGAGCCTTCAGTGAGTCATAATGTTTTTGCTGGTAGAGGGTCTTGCCTCGACGTTCATGGCTGCTGACTGATCAAGGTGTTGGTAGCTGAAGGTTGGGGTGATTGTGGCAATTTCTTAAAATAAGACAACAATAAAATTTGCCACATTGATTGGCTCTTCTGACTTCTCTGTAGCACGCAATGTTGTTTGATAGCATTTTACCCGCAGGAGAACTTCTTTCAAAGTTGGAGTCAGTCCTCTTCATCAGGAATCAATTCCATCTCAAGAAACCACTTTCTCTGCTCATCGTTAAGAAGCAACTCCTCATGCATTCAAATTTTATCATGAGATTGCGGCAGTTTAGTCACAGCTTCAGGCTCCATTTCTAATCTTAGTTCTCCTGCTATTTCTCTTGTCTTTGTCATCTCCAGTTACTTCCTCCACTGAAGTCTTGAACCCCTCAAAGTCATCCACAAGGGTTGGAATCAACTTCTTCCAAACTCTTATTCATGTTGATATTTTGACCTCTTCCCATGAATTACACATGTTCTTAATGGCGTCTAGAATGGTGAATCCTTTCCAAATGGTTTTCAATTTACTTTGCTTGGATCCACCAGAGGAATCAACATCTATGGAAGCTGTAGCCTTACAAAATATATTTCATAAATAATGACTGGAAAGTGAAAATGACTCCTTGATCCATGGGCTGCAAAATGGATGTTGTGTTAGCAGGCATGAAAACAGCATTAACCTCCTTGTACATCTCCATCAGAGCTCTTGGGTGACCAGGTGCATTGTCAATGAGGAGGAATATTTTGAAAGGAATCTTTTTTTCTGAGCAGTAGGTCTCAACAGTGAGCTTAAAATATTCAATAAACCATGCTGTAAACAAATGTGCTGTCATCCAGGCTTTGTTGTTCCATTTATAGAGCACAGGAAGAGTAGACTTAGTATAATTTTTAGGGGCCCTAGGATTTTTGGAAATCAATAAATGAGCATTGGCTTCAACTTTAAGTCACCAGCTGCATTAGCCCCTTATAAGAGAGTCAGACTGTCTTTTGAAGATTTGAAGCCAGGCATTGACTTCTCCTCTTAGCTATGAAAGTCCTAGACGGCATCTTTTTCCAGAAGGCTGTGAGACAACAAATGTTTGACCCTGGCTCTCAAAGTTCCTCCAGGGTCATTAAGTTACAGTTGCCCACAGTGGTAGTTAGCCTGATAATACATCTTTATTGGCTATCTGCTGGCCCTCACTCCCCAACTGGTGTTTCCTTCACCAACAAAGTAAATCAGTGGCTCCTAAGTCTTTGTCTTAGTGTCCACTTCTAGGGGAACTCAAACTAAGGGAGAAGTTACAGTTGAAGAACACCGTCTATAATCCTTGCTATAGAAAGTGTAGTCTGCAGACCAGCAACATCAGGCATCACCTGGGGGCATAATGAAAAAGCAGAATCCCAGGCACCATCAAAACCCTCCTGAATTATAACCCCTGTTTAAAGATCTTTGGGTGATTTATGGACCCATGAATTTGAAAAGCAGTGGTCTATAGGATACCTACTCTTTCAAATTTGCTGAGACTTGCTTTATGACTACATAATATATTTTTATAAATATTCTATTTGTGCTTGAAAATGATGTGTATTCGCTGATAGCTGGGTATAGATTTTCATATATGTCCTTTCATCCAAGCTTGTTAATTGTGTTGTTCAAAACTTCTATACTTTTGCTGACTTTTTTTTTTTTTTTTTGTCTGCCTGACCTACCATTTACTGAAAGATGTGTGTTAAAACCTCCCAATATAATAGTGGATTTGTCAACTTCTTCCTAGAGTCCTATCAATTTTTACTATATATATTTTGGAGCTTTAAGTGTTTATAAGTGTATTGATTTATTCTCTTGCTGTACACAGTGATTACATGGTGATCTCTAGTCTCAGTGATGCTTCTTTTCTTAAATCATATTGTGATGTTAGTGTAGCTACACTTGCTTTCTTTGGGTTAATATTTATCTGGTATATCTTTTTAATTCCTTTCACTTTCAGCTTTTGTTTTTAGGCTTGAGGTTTGAAGCATAAGCATCATATCATTGATCTGGAAATGATTCTAATCTTCTGCCATTTTTGAAGTTTGTCATTGTGCTTATAATTTCCAAGAATGCTTCTCATTTCTTTTGTTTGCAGTATTACATCCATTCCTTTCAAGACTGGTTGTTCTGTTTGTTCATCTTGATCCTTCTGTTTATATTGTTGACTGCTATCAAGTATCCTTGGCTGTCTGTTCGTATTTCTAAATGAAGGACTCTTGATAAATATTTGTGGCTATGACAAATTCGTCTGCCATTGTTCAAATCTGTTTCCCCAACAGACCTTGCCCTTGAACGGGGAGGCTGAACAGGAAGTGCCTATAGAGCATGTGTGTGGAGAGCAGCAGGCTGGCAGGCAAGTAGGAGCCCTCACGATTGTCAAAGAAAGGAAGGCTCTACTTCACAGGAGAAACACTGTGGTGTATTTTATTCCTGGGAAGAGCTTATCTCTCAGCTTATGCACATCCATCAGGGACGTGCAGAGTTAACTGACATTGCTTCGCTTCTTCTGGCACTAACACCGGGTCTCAGAACCTCCCTCAGCAGACCCTCCAGCTAATTCGATTGTTGTTCCAAGGGTTTTACATATAGATGATCCCCCCACCCCCCATTGGCTGGTCTGAGCAAGAGGGGGCTGCACAGGTGATTTAACTAGTCCTCCCAGTGATCACCAGTAGACAGCCCCCCCGGTCTCCATACTTTGAGACTGAGAGTTGGTTTCCTTAGGGACTCCTTAAAAGGAGCGTTCTTTACTGTATCTGTTTCAGACGTGTTTTCTCCATGATCCTAATCACATCTGTTTTGTAATTTCCACCAGCTCCTAAAATATTTTTTGTGCTGTTGACTGCACCATGTCTTATTTTCCAGAACTAGTATATATTTATTATTTTAAAATTAGGCATTCTATTTTTTCAGCTGAACACATGCTCAATCCATCATGTTGAACAAAATATTTTATCACTTTCTAAGCTTAGATTTGTAGATTCCAACCAAATTTAATCTCACAGTAAATTGTCCACTCCATTTCTCCACCCCAACAAAATATAACTCTTTATTTAAAGAACTATTTTGAAAACCTTATCAAATTATTTCAGTAACCCTATATTAAAAAGATGTTTTCTTTAGAACAAAGTGGAAGAACAGACTTGAATTTGAATATTTCATTGCAGTTTAGTCATATATCCTTCCACATCTTCCAGCATTTTACTTTTTGAATTGTAAGTTCTTTTTCTCTTCTCATCAATCAGAAAATATTGGTACTTTAATTTCCTTTCCCATTTTCCTAAAGGTAGAGGAAATGAGAGAAATCACCATCACTTTCTCTATGTATAATTCTGTGAAACCTTATAAATTTTCCTAAATCACAATGTTCTTGATAACTTGGCTTTGTAGAAGAAGAGATACCAATGTGGCTTTCCTCTTCCATTGCTAGAGTTAATGAAAGCCAAAAGATATAAATTTTATATATTTTAATATATATAACTTTGTATGTATCATATATAATATATTGTATTTATATAATGTATATTGTATATTTATACTTATATAATATTCTATTATTTTATTATTATTATAATACATATAAATAATATATGATATATTAATATATAGTAATTATATATTAATATAATATATAAAATAATAATTATAATATATAAAAATTATATATATAATGTGATTAGTCTCTATGTTTTATAGGCTAATCAATCCTTTGGAAATATTCTTAGAAAACTTCAACTCACCAACTTGTTTCTGCATTCCGTTAAAAGTTCATATTCTTTTAGCTAGAACACACATTTTGGGGAAAAAGAAATCCATCCATTTTAACAGAAAATTTGAGTTTTGCAGAAAGAGACTTCACGTGGTCCCAAGACACACAGGCAGAAATATACAAGTTTCTCAAGGCATAGTCATGCCCACCAGGAGTGCCCTTCAAAAGCAGAACCTGTGATTCTGGTCTCTTAGGCTGAGTTTCCAGGGCAGCTGGTCATGTCAGCTCCTTCCCCCATGCAAAGAACGTGTTGACTGTTCCACTTGGCACTGGACAGTTATTTCCACCAGATTCTTCAGTGTCTCTGCAAGAGACCCGGAAAGATAGGGACCCTGTTTCACTCCTTCTCTTGGTCTGGGCTATGGTTCTATGTGGAGAGAGGGAGAGAGAGAGAGAGAGAGAGGAGAGAGAGAGAGAGAGAGAGAGAGAGAGCGAGAGCGAGAGAGAGCGCTATCATCTTCTCAGGCAATCCGGAGAGGGAGGGGCGGTGTGGACGTCTGTCACTAACCACCTTTTCCTCTTACTGTAAAGTAATGAAAACAAACAGCATCCCGATCTCTCCGCCGGGGAATGGGGCTGCTGTTTACAGATAAACAGAGACCTGCTGCCTGTTAGGATCCCAGTAACAAAATTCAGTCAGAAGACTGAAAACACAATTGTGTTTACAGATCAGCAGCGACATGCCAATGTCATGTTGGTGGCGGAAGGCAGAGGTCATGTTTACTGCAAGCAGAGGTGCCCGGAGCTGCCACGGGGGCTGCCGGCGGGGGATCCCGAGGAGGAGGCCGCCGCAGCCGTGAACCCGCAGTCGCCCGATGCGGAGAGACTCCGAACTCAAACCTCAAACCACAAGGGGTCGGATCGCAGAAGGGAAGCCCGGAGACTGCTGTGCCTCACAACACAGCTTCCCAGCCCCTCTCGGACTGAAATGGGCCACCCTGGCCCCATGTGCTGGCGGCTCTGGTTTCCCAATTCTCAGAAGATTTGCTTCTGGCTGGGGAAGACCCTCTACAGAAAACAGGCTACAGCAGCAGAGGGTCACAAATGACACAAAAGAGCATCTGCCCTATGGACATATTACTGTGATTGCTGCAGGCACACAGCTCCTGCCCCTAAAGGCAGGTACTGGCTGCCCTGTAGATCAGTCCCTTTGAAGACAGAACGTCATCATGGTTACAGAGGCCATTTCTGCAGTCAGAGTGACAGGAGAACTTCCTGGTTGTGCCACATACTTTTGGTGTGACCTTGAGCAATTACTAAAGCTCTCATCGCCAGAGGTTCGTCATCTATAAAATAAGAGAAAAAAATGCTTGTCTCTTAGGATGAGTAAGAGGATTAACAGAAATGATAAACGGAGAGCACTTTCTACAGTTCTTGGTGGTAAGCGCTCAAAAAACAATAGCTGTTGTTATTACAGGGAAATTGTTGTTATTGGGGGAAAAGCCTTACACCAACGATAATTAGGTATAAATTAGTGATTCATAAAGAGTAATAACAGCTCAGGACACTAGTCCAGCTGATCTGTGCTTTGGCTTCTCAGCTGAAGGGCTACACAAAACAACAGCACTGAGGCAGAAAGTAGGGTAACCAACTTGTCCCAATTTGCCTTGCATTTTCCCAGTTTTAATACGACAAGTCTCATGTCCTGGGAAACTCCCTGGGTCCTGGCAAAGCCGGATGGTTGGTCACCCTAGAGGCCGAATGGAATTTGTTTGGGGAATGATTACAAGTAAAGTACCTCATGGAATGTTTGCTCCTAGACTGACCCACTGTGTCTTAAAGCCCAGACTTTTAGTGGAAGGGGCCTAATAAGGGATAATGGTCCTGGACCTCATTCTTCGTTAATGGCTTTAATTGGAGCCGGGGTTATCTGGCAAGGCAACTTCCACCCAGCCTGCTGGGCAAATCCCCTCCCCACTGGGCCCAGTCATCAGGCAGATTTGTGTGGGGAGGAGGCGACACGACTTTCCCTTGTTCTTCTCTGGGGAGAATCCATGCAGAATGTTCAGGGGACGCTGCCCACGTCTGCCCTCTGGGGCAGATCCTAGGATGAAGCTAGGTCCTGGGTAATGAACAGCAGTTGCAGCCCACCCTGGAGACCACATCTGCGGATGTTGTCCTCTGCAGCAGGGAGAAGCTGGAACTGAGACTTTGAGAGGGCAGCTGGCCTAGTGTATCCAGGCCAAGTGCTGCAGCTCCTGATCTCCAACGTGCTGTCAGACGTGTGGGGGTAGCATGCACGTCATGTTCAGATTTGTAGGGACCACAGATCAGCATCCCCGGGATCATTACGGTCCTTCCAACCTCCTCCCCTGAGCTCCAGAGGAAAAGAGGAAAAAGTGCTGATTGATATCAGTATTTGGGGGACATTCAGTATACATGTATTAATAGAAAGACATGGTTTAAAAATGGAAATACTTCATTTCAGTTTATTGATTTATATTGGGTTGGCCAAAAAGTTAGTTCGAGTTTTCTGGTAAGATGTTATGGAAACAATAGGAACCCACATGAACCCACAAGAATCCCACATGAACCTACTATTTCTTTTTTTTTTTTCCTTTTTATTCTTTTATTTTGGGGCCGTGCATGCGGCTTCCGGGATCTTAGTTCCCCGACCAGGGATCGAACCCAGGGCCTTGTCAGTGAGAGCATGGAGTCCTAACCACTGGTCTGCCAGGGAATTCCCACGAACATACTATTTCTATAGTGCCTATTGCATCACAATACGTAAGCATGCATTACAAGAAGACAAATGCTGTCTTTGGCGATATGCATGTATTCGTTTACTGTTGCTGCTGTAACAAATTACCATGAAACTTAGTGGCTTAAAACAATAGAAATTTATTATTTTGTAGTTCTGGATGTCAGAAGTCCAAGTGAGTTACCGGGGCTGCATAGCTTTCTGTAGGCTCGAGGAGAGAATCCATTTCCTGGACTTTTCCGGCTTTTAGAGGTTGCTGTGTTCCTTGACTCATGGCTCTCTTCACCTTGAACTCTGCCTCCACTGTCACATCTTCTCTGCCTTTGATGTGGACATTGTGGGAGCCAACACTGCCCATCACAATGAGGAATGCATCTGGGACAAAGGCTGAAGTGGCTGCCCCTCTCTTGGTAGGGGATGCGATGCTGCCTCTCTGCCCTTGACGGCTACTGCCACATGTGGGGACAGGGTGGTAACCCAGCATGACATTGCTGACCCTGCAGCATGCTGGCAACAAGGATGGGCCAAGGACAGAAGGAACATCTGCCTGGAATGGACCTGAGCATCACTCCTCCTTGGGCTATCCAGGCCTTGAGGGAAAAGATTGTGTCCATTTACATAAAAATATAATTTTTCTAGAAAAATTTCTGAGAGGCAAATTGGCAAGAATAAAAACAAAAACGAGTAAGAAATAATCCTTACCTTGAAATATAGCCTTGTAAGACAGGTAGACACATAACAGGAAATGACAGCCAAGGGGATTGGTGTAATAATCTACACAGGTACACAGGGTGAAGGTTAATGTGCCCATATGATTCTATAAACAATGAATAATTTTTGTTTTTACATTTATTCAGCACCTGCTGTGTGCCAAGCCTGTGATGAGTCTGGGGATGTTTTTGTGAAGTAGGTCAGCAGGAACCTCCTACCTTCTCTCAAAGACAGTACAGTCAAGGCCATAAAAGGCAGCCAATTAGTGTAGAAGATGAGTAAAGGCTTTGCTCCCAAGGTGGTGGCTAAGTGTACAAAGATGGTACAAGAATTAGTCTGCCAGTCATCAAAGAAATTAAAATTAAAATAAGAATGGGGAACTATTTCACATGCATCAGATTGGGCAAGTATGAAAAGGCCTGACAATACTAAGTATGGCTGAGGATGTAAGAACAAAAGAACTCACACATGCTGCTGGTGGGAATATTATATTGAAAATATCAACCTCACAGCCCATCAATCCTTCATCTAGGTATGTGCCCTAGGACAGCAGTTCTCAAAGTTTTCTCCCCAACACCCTTTCAGGGACCCATGAGGTCAAAGCTCATTTCATAATAACATTAAAATGTTATTTTACTCTTTCACTCTCATCTCATGAGAATACAGTGGCCAAATTATATGTGATATCACATATCAAAAATAATAAATGATATGTGATATCCCAACAGATTGAATGCAGGAACACAAAGCCATTCTATTTATTGTTTTGGATACATACAGGTATAATTAAATTATAAAATATAAATGGCTAACATGGAATAATACTGACAATGCCAAGTGTTTCTAAGACTGTGGAGCAACCAGAACTCTTATACACTGCTAGAGGGGTGGCCAAATGGTCTAGCTGCTCTGCAACACTGCTCTGCAGTCTCTTCTAAACTTAAACATACACCTATCATGTGATCTAGCCATTCCACTCCTTGGTATTTATCCAAGAGAAGTGAATGTGCTGATGGTCACACAAAGACCTGTACACAAATGTTTATAGCAGCACTATTCATAATGGCCACAAATCGGAAACAACCCAAAACTCCTTTAGCAGGTGAATCAATAAGCTAACTGTAGTATATTCATGCAATGGTATACTACACAGCAATAAAAGGGAATAAATTACTAACACAGGCAACAACTTAGATGAACCTCGAAAGGATAATAGTACTAAGTGAAGGAAGTCAGTCTCAAAACGTCACATACTATTTGATTCCATTTGTATGATATTTTTGAAAAGACAATATTATAGTCATAAAAGATCATGGTTGCCAGGGGTAGGGTGTCAGAGCAGTGTAGCTACAGAGGGATAGCAGGAGAGAGCTTTGGGAAATGATGAAACTATTCTATATTTTATATTCTGATGAATCTGTATGTGTGCTAAAATTAATGGAACTCTACACAAAAAGAAGTTAATTTTAATACTATCTTTTTACATTAAAATTTTATTTTTAAATAAACTTTTAGTTTTAGTTGTAAATTTACAGAAAATTGTAATGATAGTACAGAAGTTTGCATATATCCCATACCCAGTATTCCCTGTTAACATATTACATTAGTGTGGTACCTTTGTCACAATTAATGAACCAATATTTATATATTATTATTATTTTTAAATCTATGTATTTTTATTCTTGGCTGTGTTGGGTCTTCTCTGCTGTGCGCGGGCTTTCTCTAGTTGCGGCGAGCGGGGGCTACTCTTCTTTGCGGTCGCGGGCTTCTCACTGCAGCGGCTTCTCTTGTTGTGGAGCACGGGTTCTAGAATGCAGGCTCAGTAGCTGTGGCGCATGCGCTTAGTTGCTCCGCAGCATGTGGGATCTTCCCGGATCAGGGATTGAACCCGTGACCCCTGCGTTGGCAGGTGGATTCTTAACCACTGTACCACCGGAGAAGTCCCTATGTATTATTATTAAGTGACGTCCATACGTTATTCAGATTTCCTTACTTCTTACCTATGTCCTTTACTATTCCAGTATCCTATCCAGGACACCACATTGAATTTTGTTGTTATGTCGCCTTAGGCTCCTCTCACCTGTGAAAGTTTCTCAAACTTTCCTTGTTTTCAGTGACCTTGACAAGATTGAGAAGTACCGGTCAGCTATTTTCTAGAATGTCCCTCTGTAGGGGTTTAGTGTGTTTCTCATAATTAGGCTGGGATTTAGGGTTTGGAGGAGGGAGACCACAGAGAAAGTGCCTTTCTCATTGCATCGTATTAAGGGTACACACTGTCAACATCCTTCATCACTATTGATGTTAACTTTGATCACCTGGCTGAGGTCGTGTTTGTCAGGTTTCTCCACTGTGAAGTCACCCTTTTTCTCTCCTTCGCGTACTGCACACTTGGAAGGAAGGAAAATATTCATGGCTGAAAGAGTGTGCAGCCGTGCTCCACTGTCTTGAGGGATGAACATCTATATAAATTATCTGGAATTCTTCGGTGTAGGAGATTTCTCTCTCCTCCCCTCCCATTTATTTATTTAATCATTTATTTATATCAGTATGGATCAATGGCGATTTATACTGCGGTTATAATTCATTATTTTTTTTCTCTCTAATTGTTCCAGCTTTTGCCGTTGGGAACTCTTTCAGTTGGTACCCATGTCCCTTTGACATACCCCTCACGGTTGCATGTGATGGTGTTTGGCACTTCCTTACTTTCTGGCACTATAAGATGCTCCAGGCTCATCTTGTATATTTCCTGCCCCTGCCCTAGAATCAGCCAGTTCTCTAGGAGCCCTGGTTCCTTTTATTGGGTAATGGTTTTAGAAAACAAGATCTGGGCATTGGGTGTGCTTACTACTACTGGTGTGTCATGACTTCTAGGCTCTCTCAGCTGATAGAACAGGAAATACATGTATCTATACTAACTCATATAGGTACACATATCTATAAATATCTCTATATGTGTCCATATGTATCTATATTACACTAAACATGAGTTTATACTAATGTCTCCAATTCTAATTCAGAAGCACATGGATCATTCTAGCCTTCCTCCCTCACTTGTCTATAACCCCCTACCAGTGAGAAACCTGGCTCCCAACATCTGCTTTCCATTTACTTAATTGTTCAATTCCCCTATATCTATATAATGGTTTCAGAATTGTTCATATCCTATTGAGAAATAATTTTACCAACTAAAGTACAATGCTTCTGTACAGTTCCTTTTGCCTCTACTCTTACAGTCTCCCTTCATTTTCAAAGTCACTTAGATGAGCACTTCCCCCCCCCCCACTCCAATCAGTGTGGTTATTTAACACATTTTATACAAACATTTCATACTTTCATTCTTTTGTCATAGTCTGCATTCCATCTTGGGATTCCCTGACTGCCTAAATGATTTTTATTTCATTTGCATACATTAAAGTTCACTCTTCGTGCTGTAAAGTTCTATAGACTCTGATAAATGAATAATGTCATTTATCCAGTATGGCTATAAGATCATTTGTTTATCATTCACCTATTGGAGGATCTTCTGGTGGCTTCCACTTTGGATGAAACATTCATGTGCAGGATTTTGTGTGGACTTAAGTTTCACATCAATTTGGTAAATATCTAGAGCTCAATTGCTGGATCTTGTAAAGTATCATCCTGAATTAAAATTTTTCAGGTTTTTAAAAATTTTAACATTTATTTTATTGACTTGTACAATTAATATGGAGTTTAACTCATATATTATATAATATACTTTTATATAAAAGGAATATATGAAATTACTTTGTTTTTATATAAGTCATGAAATTTATTTTGTTTTGGTTTGGGGTTTTGGGGTTTTTTTATTAATTTATTTTTTAAAAAGTTTGTATAGGGCTTCCCTGGTGGCGCAGTGGTTGAGACTCTGCCTGCCGATGCAGGGGACACGGGTTCGTGCCCCGGTCCGGGAAGATCCCACATGCCGTGGAGCGGCTGGGCCCGTGAGCCGTGGCCACTGAACCTGCGTGTCCGGAGCCTGTGCTCCGCAGCGGGAGAGGCCACAACAGTGAGAGGCCCGCGTACCGCAAAAAAAAAAAAAAAAAAAAAAAAAAAAAGTTTGTATACAATTTTTAAAGGTTACTTTCCATTTACAGTTATTACAAAATACTGGCTATATTCCCATGTTGTACAATACATCCTTGAGCCTATCTTACACCCAATAGTTTGTACCTCCCACTCCCCACCCCTTTATCGCCCCACCCCCCTCTTCCCCATGATAATCACTAGTTTGTTCTCTATATCTGTGAGTCTGCTTCTTTTTTGTTATATTCACTAGTTTGTTGTATGTTTTGGATTCCACATGTAAGTGATGTCATACAGTGTTTGTCTTTCCCTGTCTGACTAATTTCACTTAGCATAATGCCCCCCAGGTCCCTCCATGTTGTTGCAAATGACAAAATTTTGTTCTTTTTTATGGCTGAGTAGTATTCCATTGTAAATATATACCAAATCTTCTTTATCCATTCATCTGCTGATGGACACTTAGGCTGCTTCCATAAGTTGGCAATTGTCAAATAATGCTGCTATGGACATTAAAGTGTATTTATCTTTTCAAATTAGTGCTTTTTTCGGATATATACCCAGTAGTGAAATTGCTGGGCTATATACAGTTCTATTTTTAGGTTGTTTTGTTTTGTTTTGTTTTTTTGGCCATGCCACACGGCTTGTAGGATCTTAGTTCCCCAACCAGGGATTGAACACAGGCCCCAACAGTGAAAGCACTGAGTCCTAACCACTGGACCACCAGGGAATTCCCTATTTTTAGTTTTTTGAGAAACCTCCATATTGTTTTTGTGGACATATATCTTCAATCCACTTGTATGTATACCTAAGAGTGGAATTATCAAAATGTTTTCCAAAGTGGTTGCACCATTTTGAATTTCAATCAGGAAGGAATAAGAGTAGCTATTTCTTTGCATCCTTACTAGCAATTGATATTTTCCTATTTATGGATTTTAGACATTCTAATTGGTGTGTTGTAGTATCTCTTCTCATTGTTGATTTAATTTGAATGTTCCTAGTGACAAATGATCTTCAGTATCTTTTCATATGCTTATTTTCCATCTGTATATCTTCTTTAATGAAGTGTCTGTTCAGACCACTTGCTCATTTTTACCTGGGGTGTTTGTTTTTTATTGTTAAATTTTAAGAATTTTTGTGTAATTTTTATATGTCTTTTATCAGGTAGCTGATGTACAAACCACCATATGATAATTTTTAAAATAAAAATTAAAAAAACATTAAAAGCAATGAGAAGAAGGGAAGGGGCGGCATGGTCTCTGAAACTGATAATCCTGATTCTGCTTCTGGCTTTGCTTCTTTTCAGCAATGTAACCTCCTGGGGTCTCAGTTTCTCCATCCATCTTTGAGGATGAAGGTAGGGACTAAATAAGTTGAGCTGTAAAAATTACTGGTGCTTATGAATTGTACAATAAATGGTAGTTTAAATAAATTTTCCTTACCTAGGATTACCAGGTTAGCAAGTAGAGGAACCAAAAAGCAAATCTAGAGACCTTTCAAAACCTGTGCCTTTCCCAACTGTCCCCACCAGAGGGCAGCATTTGAAGCCCAGCAGCCCTGGGTGCCAATTTTACCTCTGCTGCCTGCTAGCTGCGTGACACTGGAAAGGTGTGTTCATCTCTCTGAGCCTCAGTTTCCTCATCTGCAGAGTGAGGGTCAGATGAACCAATGTATTTTAAAAAGAATCTACCACTGTCTTTGAGATATAGTAAATGGTATATATTTCATTTATATATCTTTTTAAAAGATACCATATGGTATATTTGGAAGACAATGAATAAAAAGTCAGGAGTCCCAGGCTCTTGTCTTATCTTGCTGAGTGACCTTGGGCAAGTCTTGACCTCTCAGGACTTTGGAGTCTGCATCTACATTAAAGCATTAGAATCACTGATGGGAGCAGGGGGTTCTTTTAAAATACCAATAAAAATTATGAAATATATATGAGGTAGACAACAAAATCAAGATAGCAGATGCTACTCAAGAAGAAAGGAAATGAGATTGAAGAAGGACCCATAAATTGTTTCAATTGTATTTATAGTGCTTTCTTTCTTTCTTTCTTTCTTTTTTTTTTTGCGGTACGCGGGCCTCTCACTGCTGTGGCCTCTCTCGCTGCGGAGCACAGGCTCCGGACACGCAGGCTCAGCGACCATGGCTCACAGGCCCAGCCGCTCCGCGGCATGTGGGATCTTCCCGGACCAGGGCACGAGCCCGTGTGCCCTGCATCGGCAGGCGGACTCTCAACCACTGTGTTACCAGGGAAGCCCCAGTGCTTTATTTCTTAAAGAAAATCTGAAGTAAACATGTCAAAATATTTAGCTTTGATAATCTACATAGCAGAATATGATAGACATTATTCTCTATACTTTTAAAAGGCAGAGAAGAGTTTGATGAAAAGGAGATTGAGGGTGGAGGTATTTGATAAGGATGTTCCAGGCACAAGGAAGTGAGTAGAGACATAAAGGTGATAAGTAGCATGGTGTTTTCTGAGATACTGTGGATACATCAAGTTCAAGAAGGGAGTGGCTGAGATAAGCAAGCAGTCCAGACAGAATCAGGTCAAGGAGGGCCTTGTTTGCCAGGCTGGGCAGTACGACTTTATCTTGCCTATAGTGGGCATGGGGGAGGGTGGTGATATGTGATTTTGCATTTGGAAATCATTTATTTTTTCTTATTCATTCTTCATTGACCAATTAACTTCCAAATGTCATGTCAGTCATTGTCCTGGGCACTACAGGTGCAGTGTTGAAAAAGATGAGCTCAGTCCTTTTCATGATGGAGTAAGTCCTGGGAAAGCAGACACTGAAGCTATGAATTATCAAGTTAACCAATCATGATGCATTACTCCAGTAGAGTGTAGATGCTGGAGGCAAGCGCACCAGTTAGGGCTTCCTGCAAGAGTTTGGGCTGGGGGATATTTAGAGGGCCCGGATCTGGTAGGCAAGATGAAGAAGAAAGGATGACATTAAGGATGATTGAGAGTTGATGACTGGTTGGATGAGTCAGGAGAAGGGAGGTCAAATCATCACTGACATCTTTAGCCAGAGTGCCTGGGGGATCAGTGGTGCCACCCTCTGTGAAGGATAATATTGTCTTCTGTGTCCTTTCTATCTCCTGCATCCTCAAAATCTCCTCCTCAAAATTGTTTAGCATTTAGAGGTCCTTGTGTTTTCTACGGAACACAATGAAATATTAATATTTGTACTTTGAAAGTGAAATATATAATTTTGTGATAAGTCGAGCACCATTTTATATTCATTTCTAGCATAAGCAAATTATAACAGGCACTTTGAATTGAAGTAAAGATTCCAGGAGTAAAAGCTAAAATTAAAGAGTTTATTCATTAATTTTTATCTCCCTGAAGACTAGAAAATGACTGCCCTTATATGGCTTGAGCTTCAGAAAACATTGTTCCAGTTTGAGGATAACAGGATTCTGTGGGAGCACAGTTAGAGGACCTCTAACTTTTACGATAATCAGGGCCCTTCCTGGTGTTTCCAGAAAGTTGCATAAATATTCCAATTCTCTCCTTAATGGCAGAAGAAGAGGTGATGGGAGGGGCAAGGAATGATCCTGCCAATAGGATTTTTGGTGCTAAAGCTGGCAGAGGGAGTATAGGTCTAATCCCGAAGCTTCTCGTGACATCAGTATTGGGAGAGCTTTCAGAGTCAAGAGTTGAGTGTCAGTCAAAAGTTAGTGATGTGGAGACGGAGGCTCAAATGGACCTTCAAAATGAAGTGAAGAAAGACAAACAACCTAATTTTTTAAATGGGCAAAGGATTTGAATATATATTTCTCCAAAAAGATAATTGAGAGGCCAATATACTCACATGAAAAGATGCTCAAGTTATTAATCATTAGGGAAACATAAATTACAATAAGATAACACTTCACACCCCCTAGGATGACTATAATCAAACAGATGGACAGTAGTAAATATTGACAAAGATATGGAGAAATGGAATCCTCATACCTTGCTGGTGAGATTGTGAGATGGTACAGCCACTCTAGAAAACATTTGGCAATTCCTCAAAATGTCAAACTTTATGACCCAGCAATTTCATTCCTAGAAAACTGAAAATATGGAAAATGCATGTCCACACAAAATCTTGTACACAAATGTTCATAGCAGCATTATTAAAAAAAAAAAAAAGTGGAAGCAACCAAAATGTTTCTCAGTTCATGAATGGATAAACAAAATGTGGTATTCCACACAATGGAATGTATTTGGTCATAAAAAGGAATGAAGTATTGGTACGTGACACAACATGCATAAACCTTAAAAATATTAAACTGAAGTTATAAGAGGGAAGTTTATAGTGATACAAGCTTACCTTAGGAAACAAGAAAAATAAAGATCAGAGCAGAAATAAATGAAATAGAGACTAAAAAAACAATAGAAAAGATCAATGAAATTATGAGCTTGTTCTTTGAAAAAGTAAACCTTTAGCCAAACTCATCAAGAAAAAAAGAGAGAGGGCCCAAAACATCAAGAAAAAGTAAACCTTTAGCCAAACTCATCAAGAAAAAAAGAGAGAGGGCCCAAAACACTAAATCAGAAATGAAAAAGGAGAAGTTACAATCAACACCACAGAAATACAAAGGATCATAAGAGATTACTATGAACAGTATATGCCAAAAACATGGAAAACCTATTAGAAATGGGCAAATTCCTAGAAGTATACTATCTCCCCAGACTGAACCAGGAAGAAATAGAAAATATGAACAGACCAATTACCAGTAATGAAATTGAATCAATAATTTTAAAACTCCCAACAAACAAAAGTCCAGGACCAGATGGCTTCACAGCAGAATTCTACCAAACATTTAGAGAAGAGTTAACACCTATTTTCTCAAACTATTCCAAAAAATTGCAGAGGAAGAAATGCATCTGAACTCATTCTGAGGCCAGCATCACCCTGATACCACAACCAGGCAAAGGTATCACAAAAAAAGAGAAAATTATAGGCCAATATCACTGATGAACATAGATGCAAAAATCTCAACAAAATATTAGCAAACCAAACCCAACAACACATTAAAAGGATCATACACCATGATCAAGTGAGATTTAATCAAGGGATGCAAGGATGGTTCAATATCTGAAAGTCAATCAATGTGATACACCACATTAACAAACAAGAATAAAAAATGTATGATCATCTCAATAGATGCAAAAAATCTTTTGACAAAATTCAACAACCATTTATGATAAAAACTCCCCAGAAAGTGGGTATAGAGGGAACATACTTAACATAATAAAGCCCAAATATGATAAGTCCACAGCTAGCATCATACTCAACAGTGAAAAGCTGAAAGCATTCCCTCTAAAATCAGGAACAAGACAAGGATGCCCACTCTCACCACTTTGACTCAACATAGTGTTGGAAGTCCTATAGCCACAGCAATCTAATAAGAAAGAGAAATAAAAGGAAGCATTCTGGCCACTGTTAAGATCAGACTTGGGGTGGGTCGGGCAGTGGGGGATGTGGAGAGGAAGAAGGTGTTGAATCAGTGAGACTAGTCAGGAGACCATCATAGGAACCCAGGCATGACATGGTGGAGGTTTGCACCACTGTGCAGGGAATGGAGATGGTGGGAAGCTGTTAGATCTTGGGTACTTTTATTTGATTGTTTATTTTGTATTGAAATTTTTTTCCTCATGCATATATTGATTTACTGTCATTTTTGTTTTGCAAAATTTGGATAACATAGGCCTCTGGCTTTTCCCACTAATCAATAAATTGTGGAAACTCCATCAAATCACCTAGTATAAAATTAATTATTTTAGTGGCAGTGTGATACCCCATGATGTATGTACTGGAATGTATTCAACTATCAATAGTTGAATGTAAATCAACTATGAATGTTAAATGTAATCTGTATTAATAGGTATTTACTTCATTTCTACTATTTTTGCCTCTGAAAACAATGCTAGATTAAATATCCATATATACATATTATTATTTACAATTGCTTTCGCTTATATGGGATTGATTTCAAAGGAATGGTAGTGCTGGTTTCAATGGTACATGCAATTACAATATTATATTATGGAACATTTCAGACATACACCAAATAGAGATAATAATATAACATAATGAACCTCTATGTACCCATCATCCTGCCTCAGCCATTATCAGAACATGAACAATCTTGTTTCATTTAAATGCCCTCCCCGCTCTCCTCTCCACCCCCAACACACACTGGATTAATTTGAAGCATCAGGCTGTACTTTTAAGGTAGAGACAAAATTTCCTGACCCACAGGATGAGGCATGTAAGAGAAAAAGAGGAGTCAAAGATTGTTCCAAGATTGTTGGACTGGGCGTGGGGTGGGGGAGGTTTGGGGAGGAAGCATTTGGTTTTGGACAGGCTGAGTTTGGGAATGATTCGGCAGCTACACGGAGATGTCTAGGGGGTCAGTAAAATAAATGGATCTGGAGTTTCGGAGAAAGCAAGTGTCTGGAGATATAAATTTGGGAGCCACTGACATGTCCCATCCATAGGCCTGAATGATATCAGGAAATGAGTGTAGATAGAAAAAAGAAGACCGATCCCTGTGGCCCTCCGTGGTAGGCAGAATAATAGCCCCCAAAGATGTCCAAACCCCAGAGGCTGTGAATATGTTACCTTACATGGCAAAAGGGATTTTGTAGATGTGATTAAAGTTAAGGACCTTCACATGGAGAGACTATCCTAACTTATCCTGATGGGTGCAATCTAATCACATTGTACGGTCAGGCCGCTCAAGATGGCTGTTCTCTTGCTCTCTGTACATCCCCTGCTTGACCAGTGCCTGCTTCACCTACACCCTACTCACATGACTGAGCTGCCTACAGCTATTTGATTGTTTATTGTTATTTTGATTGCCCCCGCCCCAGCTAGTTACTGTTGTAACTTATGGATCAGAATACCTCCACTATGATAGTTTATCAAGGGGATGGTGAGGGGCATGCCCCTCTGACCGTTTCCTGGGTAACCGATGAACCAACTGGACGTCAATTCCCCCTATAACTGGCCATGTCTCCCCTTTCCCCTGGGAGTGAAGACTGCCGCCATGTCCTGCCCACTGTCTGCAGCACACGGTGGGGTGTCCCTCCAGGACCTTGCTTCAGACGTGTAAGATGCCCCTGTCCGTGAAAGCACTGATGTCTCTGCTGCTGACTCAGGGCTCATGGTGCAGCCCAAGACACATGGATCTTTAAACATGGAGAACCCTTCCCAACTGTGGTCAGAGGAATCTGTATTGATGCAACACGGGGCAGAGAGATGCATCGTTGCTGGCTTTGGGGGGTTGGGAGGCAAGAGTCAAGGAATGGGGACCGTCTTCAGGAGCTGGAAAAGGCAAGAAATGGATTCTCCCTGGAGCCTCCAGAATTGTCAGAGCCTGTCAGCCCCACTGACACCTTGATTTTAGACCCATTTTGGACTTTTGACCTCCAGAACCGTAAGATAAGAAATTTGCATTGTTCAAGCCACCATGTTGGCAGCGACTTGTTATAGTAGCCATGGAAAATGGCCACACCCTCCTACATGAAGGGGTGCAGGAGAAGAGGAAGCAGCTGAGGGGTCTGAGAAGCAGCCAGTAGGATAAGAGGAAACTAGGAAAGATGGTACCCGGGAAACCAAGGAGGCAGCAGGAGCTTGGACCACATGATACTGATCAGTCAGATAAGGATGAGGACAGAGATGCCACCACTGGACTTAAGAATGTGGTGGGTAATTCTTTGAGGAGGTTTCTGCAAAGGGGAATGAAGACATGGGATGAAATTTAAGAGAGGTTTGTTGTCACTGTTGTTGTTTAAAATGGGAGAAGTAGCAGTATGTTTGTAAGCTGGTAGGAGTGAGACAGAGAAAGTGAGAAATACAGAGAGAGGGGAGACTAGACGGAGGGCTGTCCTTGCGCAGCAGGACAAGGTCTAGCGCACAGGCAGAATCAGCTTTTCTGGAAAGAGAAGGTCAACAGGTGGGAAAGCAGTCTTGGATGTTGTTGGGGGCAGCTGCGTGGCAATGGTGGAGGGAGTCTATGACCTCCTGTTTGCCTCAGTCTCCTCAGTGAGGTAGAAGATGGGGGTGGGTGGAAAGAGAAGACGTAGAATAATCCCCTAGGAGAATGGGAAACTGCATGGATGAGAGAAGCACAGTATAATTGCCAGGCCGCATTCAAGACCCACTTCAGGTTCAATTACTTTCAAAGGGAAATAAATGAAATGGAAAGTATAACTAAAAATAGATTTGCAAAGTGCAGGTTTCCCCTGACGCTGGATATCTAATTCCCAGCCCACATTCACCTGATAGAGGCCATGGGCACTCGGTCTTAAATTCTCTCTTAGCAACTTTTTGGCCTCTCATCGTGGGGCCTCTAGGCTCTGTGTTATTAGCTGCCTCCCTGGGGCTAGTCTGATGAATATCCTGTTCAAGGTCAGATGAAACAAGTTTTTCTGTTTCCAGCTGCACCACACCCTTTGGCGACCTCCCACTGAGTTCTAGCTTCTGGTCTAGACAAGACCCTTCGTTTTTTTTTTTTTTTTGCTCATTTGCATAGCAGAGATTATTGACATCAGGCAGATCCCAGTGAGAGCACAAACCCCTCTCAGCTCAGGTTCCCAGCCTCAGCCTGGGTCCAGTCTCCTCTGCCAGGTAGCAGCTTCCTTTTTCTGTGGAAAAGTGTATCTACAAAAGTCTCACATCTGAGTAACAGTGATACACCTCCTGTAGAAATGATACAGTGATCACCATGGGTGCTTCTTTCACAGACCTTGAGCAGTCAGGGGAAAAGGGAGCACAACCAAAGAGGGGATGGGGGAGGCAGTGCTGATTTAAAAAGTGAGGTCAAAGACAAACCTTTTCTAATCCAATTTGGTCACACTTTGGCTATCTATAGGACTGGGGAGGTGAGGCTATCAAGAAGGGAAAGACCTAGAACAGGTCCCTGTCAAATTGGGAAGATATTTTTAGATGCATGCATGAAAAGTCTGCACTTTCCATGGAAGCTTCCAGAATTCCCTGCTTTGGGCCTCTGCTCCACGGAGGGTCGGCTATTTGCTGTTTTATCTGGAGGAAAGCTCCTTTGCTACCTCTGTAATCCCATTCACCCATTCCCTCTGCCAGAAAGCCCTCCTACCCTAATCTCCAACGTTCAAAAATTTTTTTCAGGCATCAAGCCTCACTTCAAATTTTACTTCCTCTATTATCTTTGGTTTCTTCAGCTAGAAGTTTTCTTAAACTTCTTCATAAATTCTTAAAGCAATGTACCTCACCCCCCCCCCCTTTTTTTTCATTATCACCCTGCTAAGGAGCCTTTTTTACACATTTTCCCCTCTGGTAGCCCCGCTCCTGCAATGGAACTGTAATACTTCAGAGTAAGGGTGTCCAGGAGAAGGCTGGGATTCCAGGATTTTGAAGCCATGGTAATAGAAGGATGCAATGCAAGTCACATGGCTAAAGAATTGGCATACCTGATTCCCCCACTGGTTTGACTGAGGTTCTGTCCACAGGATTCCAGTTTCTTTGATCCTTCTTTGACCAGAAGACCATTCACTGACAGACACCAGAACCCTGGCTCAGATGTTTGATGGAAGGCACAGAATTAGGAAAAACCCATAGACTATAGAAGGGCTCAGTTTTAGAAAATCATGAAAATCTTAAATTTCAAATCAGATAAAGAGTAGATAGATTACAAAACACTGTTCACACAACAAAAGTGCCTTAGAGCAGGGGTCCCCAACCCCTGGGTCATGGACTGGTACCAGTCCGTGGCCTGTTAGGAACCGGGCCGCACAGCAGGAGGTGAGCACCCGGCGAGTGAGCGAAGCTTCATCTGCTGCTCCCCATCGCTCGCGTTACCACCTGAGCAATTCCCCCCCCCATCCCCTGTCCGTGGAAAAATAGTCTTCCATGAAACAGGCCCCTGGTGCCAAAAAGGTTGGGGACCACTGCCTTAGAGTATGCCTTTGGACAGTAGTATAGTGAGGGGCAATGAAAATAGGACTTGACCTAACAAAAAAATATACACAAATTGTGGCAAATACACATTATACTATGCATGGTACACTAACATAACATCGATCTGAACATACAATATCAAAACATCACTTAACACATTTACTGTTTATTTTTAAAAGTATGAAATAGTACAGGTTAATTGTAGATATCTAGAATATATGTATAACCTCCCTAAATTAAAAATCACATAAACTCACCATGCGAAAATTATCATTGTTAATAACAGTCTACGTCCTCCCAATCTTTTAAAAGTGCATACTTGTCCCTTTCCAAGATTGAGATAATACAACACGTATTGTTCTTTAATCCATTGATTTACACTTAAAAAAAGAGGATAACCATTTCCCAGTACCATTATGTGTCTATCGACACCACACTTTTTCAGGTGTGGTATTCCAGCCTATGGATGGGCCATGAATTATTATTTAATCTCCTGTTAATGTGTCCAGTTTTATTTTTTGCAAGTATAACCAGTGGGCAGTGAGTATCTTTGCAGAAATCTGTGCTCACACTCGTGGTTATTAGGACAAATTCCTAAAAGTGAAATTGCTGATTCAAAGTGTATAAACCATGTAAAGACTTAAGAGACAGGGTCGGGAGGCATTAGAGCAGCTTCCATGAGACATGGTTCATTGAAAAGAACATTTTCTGTTCACTTATATATATGGAACATATAATTCAGCCACACCCCAAATTTTCCTCACTCTGTCCTAGTCAGTCCCCACTCACCACTGGTCTGCTTCCCATCACTACAGATGAGATTTCTCTTTTCTAGGGTTTCATATAAATAGAACCATACAGTATGCACTTTTTTGTGTGTCTGATATCTTTCCTCAGCCTGTTTCTGATTCATCCACATCAGTGAGTGTGTCAACACATACTTTTATTATTGAGAAGGATTTCATTTTATGGATAATAAAAATTGTTATCCAAAAACCTACTGAGGAACATTTGAGTTATTTCCAGTTTAGGAGTATTATGAATAAAACTGTCATGAACATGCATGTGCTAGTCGCTAGTCTTTGAGGGAACATATTCTTCCATTTCTCTTGGGACGATACCTTAGCAGTAGAATTGTTGGACTAAAAAATATGTATATATTGGGGCTTCCCTGGTGGCGCAGTGGTTGAGAGTCCACCTGCCCATGCAGGGGACACGGGTTCGTGCCCCGGTCCGGGAAGATCCCACATGCCGCGGAGTGGCTGGGCCCGTGAGCCATGGCCGCTGAGCCTGCGCGTCCAAAGCCTGTGCTCCGCAATGGGAGAGGCCACAACAGTGAGAGGTCCGCATACAGCAAAAAAAAAAAAAAGTATATATTTAACTTTATAGAGAATTGACACAGTTTTCCAAAGTGGGTGTACCATTTTACATTCCTGCTGGCAAAATATAAGAGTTTCAGTTATTCTATATCTTACCAACATTTGATATTGTGAATTTTATTTTAGCCTTTCTGGTAGATGGTAGTAGAATCCCATGATTTTTATTTTCATTTCCCTGATGATTAATGATACTGAACACCTTATTATGTGTTAATTGGCCACACACAGCATCTTCTACAAAGTGCCTATTTAAATCTTTTGCCAATTTTAAAGTGGGTCATTTGTTTTATTATTGAATTTAAAATTCTTGATAAAAATTCTTTGCCAGATATATAGGTATCAAATATTATCTTCTATATGTGTCTTGCCTTTGCATTTTCGAACAGCATTGTTTGAATTGCAGAAGGTTGAATTTTGATGATTTGTTTAATCAATTTTTCCTATCAGGGTTTGTGCTTTTTATGTACTACCAAAGAAACCTTAATCTACCCCAAGTTTACAAAGATATTTCTCTATGTTTTCTTCTAGACTTTTACAGTTTTAGCTTTTATGTTTAAGTCTGTGGTCCATTCTGAGTTAATTTTTTGTATGGTGTAAAATGTTATTTTTCACTGTATGGATATCCAGTTCTAATAATATTTATTGAAGACTACACTTTCCTCATTTAATTACCTTAGCTCCTTTATGAAAAATCAATTGAATGTGTGGGTCTATTTCTACTCCCTGAGGTACGTGGTTATCCTCATGCTCATACCACACTGTTGTGACTACCCTTACTCCTTAGTGACCTTGAAGTTTGGCTTCACTAATAAAGTGTTGCCCTTCTGGGGTCTCTACTGAATGCCCTGGGTGATCAATGATGACTCTTCAGTATGATTGATTGGAATTCAAGCCACTCTCAGCCCAGTGTGAGCTCTGGGAACTCTTCAGCTCACAGCTACCCTGTCACTCTTTGTCCAGACTAATGGAGTTTCACCTTACAATTCCATGTCTTAGAATTCACTGAAGATATTCACAGCCTTACAGACTCAGTGCTTTTTAGTTCTTAACCTCTCAAAGGGATCCCTTAGCAGATTTCAGATCTTTTTATGCCTAGACCCCTCTATTCTGGAACTCTTCCTCATACTTTATAGCCATGTCAGCCTCCTTATATTCTGATCTCTATCCCTCAATTCAACAATACTGCAGTGCTCTGCTTGAGAATTGCCTGTGCTCTGTGGTCCAGAATATTTCTCCTGGCAGAAATCAGAAGTGATTGTAGGACTTAAATCGTTTATTTATCTTCTCTCAGGGATCACAGTCCTTCACTATCTGTTGTCCAGTGTCTGAAGACAGTTGTTTCTTAAAATTTGCCCAGTTTCCTAGTTGTTTAAGGCAGAAAGGTAACACCGTTATGGAGTTAAGTCCATGAGATGGAAATTCTTCATTAAACATTAGATTCTCATGTTCACATAGTTGAGAAGAGTATAGTCCTCACTGGCCACTCATTATTTTTGTAGCATTAAAAAAAATGTACCTTTACTGAAATTGTCAATAATATAATTAGTAACTAATAGTAGTAGTTAAATATTTAATAAATATGACCATCTACTCGCTCTATTATTTCACAATGCAGCACTCACAAGTTGCAAAATGTATTTTCTTATTGATTATTCACATCAGCTACTTCTATTTAATTCATTTCCAAGTATTTTACTTTTTTCCTAGGTTCTATATTCATTTGGTACATATTCCATAATTTTTACTTCTTAAAACTTGTAAAACTTTGGTTAAGAAAATTTAAAATTTCAGACATACACAAAATAGAGATAATAATACAACATAACGAACCTCCATGTACCCATCATCCTGCCTCAGCATTCTCAGAACATGAGCAATCTTGTTTCAATTAAATGCCCCTTCCCCTCTCCTCTCCACCCCCAGCACACACTGGATTACTTTGAAGCCATCTGGATATATTTTTGGCTTTCAGAAATTTTAATACGTATTTGACGTTTGTTTGGTTTTTAAATCCTGCTCAGAGTTTGATCTTCTTGTGTCTGTAAGTTGATTCTTTCTCTTAACCAAATTTGGAGGGTTTTCAGCCATTATTTATTCAAATCTTTTTTCTGTCCCATTCTCTCTTGTCCTTCTGGGACTCTAATCATACATGTGTTGACCACTTGATATTGTCCCAAGGTCAATTTAAAAAAATTTTTCCGTGTTCTTCAGATTGGATAATTTCTATTGATTCATCTTTCACTACCCTTTCTTCTATCATCACCAATCTGCTACTAAGTCTAACCAAACAGTCAATTTTATAAATTTCAGATATTGCCAATTTTCAGTTCTAGAATGTCCATTTGGTTCTTGTTTATAGTTTCCATTTCTCTTCTGAGCTTCTCTATCTATTCAGTCACAATGATTATCTTTTTCTTTAAGTCCTTGAACAATCCTTGAAGGATTGTACTTCTCTGTTGAATATATTTAAAAATATATGCTTTAAAGTCCTTGTCTGCTAATTCTAAAACCTGTGTCATCTCATGGTCTGTTTCTACTGGCTGTATTTTTTTGACTATTTTTTTCACACATTCCTGTTACTTCACATATCTAGTAGTTGTTTTATTATATACTGGACACTGTGGATGAGACATTGTAGAGACTGGATTCTGCTATCTTTCTCTGAAGTGTGTTGACATTTTTTCTAGCAGGCAGTGAATTGTGGAGGCTTGGTTTTACATTTATTTAGGTCTGTGAGAAGCCCAAGATGGTTTGCCAAGCCTCTCTATTTTGACAGAATTCAGACACCAAACTCTTTCTCCTCTTTGGTGTGTAGTAGTTCAAACCTCTGTTCAGTTCTTTCAGACTTTCAACTTTTGCTTTCTACTGGTTCCTTGGATTCTCCCCTACATATGTGAAGCTCAGGGGTCAGGCAAGGATTTGAAGGGATTTATATGCAGATTTGGGGGATCCTTGCTGTTGTGGCTCCTTTCTTTATGTGATCTACTCTCTCAGTTTCCAGATACTCTGGCAGCTCTGAACATCATCCTCTGATACCCCAGGCCAATAAGATCAAGAATTTCTATTGAATTATAGTTAACCTGAGCCACACAAACTCAGGGGGTGGGGTGCTCTTAGGGAAAATCATATAATGTGAATCTCACACAATATGCTTTTCTTTTTTCCATTAGTCAAATTCCTTCCAGTTTCTGCTTTCCTTTGGCCATTTTCCCATGTCTTCAAGTTATATATGTAATTTGTCCCTCTTGGAGGATTAGGCTGACACAAGGTATTCCACCTTAATGGGAATTAGAGCCACTCCTTGCCTTCTTTTTATAAAAGAAAATATGATTATAAAATTAATGCTTAATCATTGAAGAAAAGTTGGAGGATCCTGAAAAACATAAAGAACAAAATGAAGTAATCCTAACTGTCTGGAGCTAGCCATTGGAAACATTTCGTTGAACATCCTTCCAGTCTTTTTGCTGTCTCTCTCTCTCTCTATCTATCTGTCTATCACATCCATCTCCCTTATCTTCCGGCAACAGTGTTTCTTGATATTCTTTCTCTTTTCTCTAGCCATTTTTTCTTCGTGGTTTTCTTTTTCTCTATCCATTCTTATGACACTGTCTGTATCTTATTAGTATTGATGTTTACAGATACTGTAAAGTATTTCAGTATCTTTAGTCCTTGGAAAACTATAAGCATTCAATGAATGGGTGCAGTATGACCAAACTTTCCTAGGAAAGGTAGAGATTTTCTTTAACCTACAACTATGAATTCTGTGGTAACAACTATAGCTATTCAAAAATATTTGGTTCTCTCTTTTTAGCACATGGTAGGATTGTACTTCTCTGTTGAATTCAGATGGGACCACATGACTTGCTTCGGGCAATAAAATGTGAACAGACGTGTGGCAGAACCTTTCAGGACCAATGCACGCTTTGCCAGTTTCATTCCCTCTGCTGGGGTGATTAGCAATGTTCCATTTAAAGGCTCCTCCAACAAGCTGGGTCCTGGGTCAAGTATGATGGTAATAGAGAGCACAGCCCCCACTTACCCTCAATGGATAAGGAACACAGTATGAAGTAAAGCTTTCTATTTTGCACCAAGGGGTTGGTAAAATATGCCTGAGGGCTGGCTGTGTTTGTAAATAAAGTTTTATTGGGACACAGCCACAGCCATTCATTCATGTAATGGCTGTATTCATGCTATGAAGACAGAGTTGAGTAGTTGTTACAGAGACCTTATGGCCCACAGCCTAAAATATTTAGTATCTGGTCTTTTAAGAAAAGTTTGCTGATTCTTCTTTTAAGCTGCTGCAATTTTGGACTTCTTGTCACTGCAGCATAATCCAGGCAATCCTAACTGATACACATTCTAAATATCCAAATGAGTATCAGAAACAGGATGGAGAGAGAAGAAGGCCACAGCAAAGCCAGATACAGTGACCCTAGAAGACTAGAGTAGCTAAATCTGCTCGTCTTAACCTTTTAAAACTCATCATGTTCCTTTTTCATATATTTTAAAACACATTATTCTTCTTTTTAGATTGAAGTATAGTTGATTTACAAGATTGTGTTAGTTTCAGGTGTGCAGCATAGTGATTCAGTATTTTTGAAGATTATCTTCCCTTATAGCTTATTACAAGATAATGGGTATAACTCCTTGTGCTATACAGTAGGTCCTTGTTGCTTGTTTATTTTATATATAGTAGTTTGTATCTATTAATCCCATACCCTTAATTGATCGCTCCCCTCTTTGGCAACCACAAGTTTATTTTCTATGTCTGTGAGTGTGATTCTGTTTTGTATATACAGTCATTTGTATTATTTTTTAGATTCCACATATAAGTGATATCATATAGTATTTGTCTTCGTCTGTCTGATATTTAACTAAGCATAATATTCCCTAGGTCCATCCACATTGCTGCAGATGGCATTATTTCATTCCTTTTTATGGCTGGTAATATTCCATTGTATATACATGTCACTTCTTAATCCATTCATCTGTTGATGGGCACTTGGATTGTCTCCATGCCTCCATTGTCTCCATGTCATGTAAATAGTGCTGTTCTGAACATTGTGGTGCATGTATCTTTTTGAATTAGTATTCTCATTTTTTCTGGATGTATACCCATGAGGGGAATTGCTGGATCATATGGTAGTTTTACTTTTAGCTATTTAAGGAACCTCCATACTGTTCTCCATAGTGGCTGCACAAATTACATTCCCACCAACAGTGCAAGAGGGTTCCCTTTTCTCCACACCCTCTCCAATACTGGTTAGTTGTAGATTTTTTTGATGACAGTCATTCTGACAGGTGTGATGTGACATCTCATTGTGGTTTTGATTTGCATTTCTCTAATAATTAGCGATGTTGAGCATCTTTTCACATGCCTGTTAGCCATCTGTACGTCTTCTTTGGAAAAATGTCTATTCAGGTCTTCTGCCTATTTTTAAAAACACATCATTCATAATGTTTACAATGTAAATCATTGGTTCTTTACTAAGTTTCTAACAAATTGAAACTATAGTAATTTCTGAAGAAAGTTTTGTTTTTATCTTAAAAGAGGCACTTTTTGATTTGAACTTGTTTGGTTTTGATTTGTTTTGACTTTATCAGGGTGAACAGTAACTCTCCTTTCAGGTGGAGAACAGCACACAGTGAATTACTTTCAACATCAGCTTATTCTCTGCTTTGTAATCAATGACATCCTTCCTCCCAGATTCTGTTAATTACCTCCAGCCCCTGTGAAGGATCGTGGCTCTATAGGACCTACAGCATCACTACAGACAGGAAAAACTTGAGGGTAGAAGCCAGAAGGGTTCTGTCTGGGGCTCCAATAGAAATGTAGTTCTCTCATCCAGAGTCCAAAGGGGAGGCTGCAGGCAGCCCTGTCACTGAAACAGGAGGATGAAAGGACTGACAGTCAGAAGGACATAACCTCAGGGTGAGGGTTTTGAGAAAGGAAGGGTCTTCAGACTAAAAGGGACAGATGGCAGGGAGTGTCTGGAAGGGTTTGCTCAGTGCTTTATACCTGAGCCAAGCTACCTGAACAAGGAGAGACTATTCTTCTTCTTCTTCTTTTTTTTTTTTTTAAATTTTTAAAATGTTTTGGTCACACTGCGCAGCACTTGGGGATCTTAGTTCCCTGACCAGGGATCGAACCTGTGCCCCCTGCAGTGGAAGCATGCAGCCCTAACCACTGGATCACCAGGGAATTCCCCATGGAGAGGTTATTCTTATTAGAACCCTCCATGATCGCAGTACACTTGCCTTAGGAAACTAAGGCTTAGAAATGGTTGTTTGCCCATAGCCATGCGGTAAGTGGTGGGAGTCGTCTCAGACTCAAGCTGGCTGACTCTGGAGTCTGCACTGGAACCCCTTTATTATCTGGCTCTCTAAAGAGTGACTTAGCCTCTGTAGGCAGGTAAGATCAAGAGGCCAGGAAGAGGCCAGGGTTTCCAGGGACAAGGAAGCTGGGTGAGCTTCATTGGCCTTGAATAAAATGATGACATTTCTCTCTTCCCCTCCTCCTCTTCCTCAGAGTGCCTTAGTTTCCCCATCTGTACAATGGGTACCTATCTTATAGGGCTGTCAGATTTAAATGATAGAAAGCAAGTCATGCCCCTAGCAGAGTATCTAGTGCTCAACAGACACAGGCCATTGTTATACGGAATCTCGATGCATTAGTTAAATTCTATGGCAACAGAGCCCCCCCACCAACACCCTGCTTCCCAGACCTCAGTCGGCCACCTGCTCTTCTCCCCACAGCCCCTTTTTATAGGATTTACCATCTGATACCCTATAGGGAAGAGTGCCTTTGAACTTGTGTGTTGACCAGCGGAGAAGATGGAAGAGCAGCTATGGAACCTAAAGAAACTAGTGGCAACCAGGGTCTCAGGGCCTTCTGACTTGGAAATCCTCCCTTTTCAGCCTTGGTTGGTGGACAGGGGCAAAGTGAACCCACCAGATCCAATGGGAGCCTTCCTTAGGGAGCAAAGGGAGAATGGAGAGCGTTCAAAGCCCAGCTCTGCCGCTGACTTGGGCTTGGAACATGGTGGAGCTCAAGATGGATTTGCTTCCCCCTTCTCTTGGTGGTGCCCCAGAAGCCACGTGAGAAGATGCCAAGTCCCCAGTAACAACACGCATCTTTCTCCCCGCTTCTCTGCTCCCGCCCCTCGAGAAAGTTCTCGCCTACCTGCCGCGTTCTTCATTAGAGTTCACCTGGGGCTTCTCCCGACCCAGACACCGCAGCCATTCCTGAACCACCTAGGGCGAGAGTCTCACCAAAGCCAGCTTGGGGCCCCCTACCTGATGCAGAGCCGGTAATGGGGCCAACCTAGGGGCAGGCGACGGCTGCGGATCTGCAGGCAGGGCCGAGAGCTGCCTGATCCGCAGAAACTTGGGGGTGGGGGACCGACATCAAAGGCTCGGCGCCGGGAGCGCGGGGGTAGCGGCGCAGGTCGGGGGCCGAGGGGCCCACGCCCCGCCGACCCGCACGTTTCTAGTTCTTTCCGGATAAGAGAAAATACCTCTGTTGAGGATGGCGATCGCCTTCCTCTTCCTGGAGTGCCGAGGTCCTTACACACTCTGCTTTGGGAGGAGGCTGCGGGGCGTCCGGGGGGCGGCAGGGGCCGGCCGCCCCACGTTGCTGCTCGGCATCCGGTACCGATTGCTCAAAACTCTCCGAACGCAAAAAGGGCTTGAAAGGAGATCAATAATGACGGCTTCGTGACAGCTGTGATTCAGGGATGCAGATCTCCGCGGAGATGCTGACAGCGATTCCCCGCGGCGGCGGAGGCGCAAAGGCTTCTCGGAGGAGGCGCGGGGCTCTGAGGAGGGTGGAGGTTCTCAGGCCCTGGACCAGGGCTCTGGGGCTGCACAGAGGGGCTGATGTTTGCCCTTGGCAGAGTCGGAGGCCTGCCGGCCTCAGCAGGCGGGGCGCAGCTGGACTCTCCGGGCAGACCCGTGACCTCCGCGGGGGCTCCTTCCTTCTCTCGAGAGGGGGCGGGAGAGGCTGGGCGTTCCAAGGGGGAGCTTGGGATGCTGAGGCAAATTATGGGAAGGAGGCTCAAGATACTTCCGGAGCCGACTTTCCGAAAATAGGCCGCTGTGAAAAGCATCACCTGGTAACTTGTTAAGAAAATAAACCTTGGGCTTCCCTGGTGGCGCAGTGGTTGAGAGTCCGCCTGCCGATGCAGAGGACACGGGTTCGTGCCCCGGTCCGGGAAGATCCCACATGCCGCGGAGCGGCTGGGCCCGTGAGCCATGGCCGCTGAGCCTGCGCATCCGGAGCCTGTGCTCCGCAACGGGGGAGGCCACAACAGTGAGAGGCCCGCGTACCGCAAAAAAAAAACAAACAAGATAAACCTTCTGAATCAAATTGACCCAGAAATCAACTGTTCAGCAGGCCCTCCTGCAGGTGATTCTGACGCCGGCTCAAGTTCAAGAACCACTGGTACAAAGGAAGGGTACTGGCCTCGGGGCTGGGAAACTGGGCCCCTCGGTTTTCCCATGGGTAAAAGGAAGGATTGGACCAGATCAGGGGACGCTTGTGGGTGGAGCCAGGCAGGTCATACAGAGTGAGGTGGATCGGGTAGGTAACGTCTCTGTGCCCTGTGCCAGCCAGGGGTTGTCTGGCCTGAACCGGGGACATGTTGTTGCCATATTATGTGGTTTTGCAAGAGAAGCTGGAAACCTGGATTTTTAAAATGTGAAACCTCTTGTTTTTGTTTAAACGTTGGCAACTAATTAGACATTTTAAAAACATTGTTTGGGTCTTCACTGCAGGCCAAGCAAAACACACATCTGCCACCTGGATTTGCCCTGTGGGTCCCAGTTTATTCTTCAGACTCCAGGATCTCATCTTATCCCGAAATACCTGTGAGATTGACATAAATGTGGCCGCTGCCCTGGGACAGAAGAGTAGGGCTTCCTGAACTTCTAAGAAAATATTATTAGGAGAGACAGTTGTTTGAACACGTCATAGTATCACAAAAATATCATTGTTCCTTTAACTCCCTCCTTGCTGTTCTCCATCATCCTCTTAATCAGGGAACTTCATTGTTCTCATTATAATTTAGATCTAAAATAATGCTGACCCGCAGACACGTTAAGCAACTTGCCCAAATTTATCTGCCAGCATCAGACAACTTCCTCATCAAGACCCACTCTAAAAACACCCAGCGTTTATCAAGTGTTTTGCCTACGTGCCAGGTATTGTTTCTAAGTTCTTCACAGGTATTAACTCTTTTAATCCTACAACAACCCTATGAGGACCATTCTTGTCTCCCATTTTACAGGTGAGGCAACGGAGGCCCAGAGAGGTTGAGTGACTTACCCAAGGTTGCCCAGCTTGTACGCAGTAAGTGGCAAAGCTGGGATTTGAACCCAGGCTGCCCGGCTGGCTCCAGAGCCCACCACACCTTACTGCCTTCCCTGCTATCAGTGATAAGCCTCCTCCTGTCCCACCAGGATGGGGTCCCTAGGAATGTGGCAGCTCAGAAGGCCATAAAGAGCCTGTGCTGATGGAGCCCAGCAAGCCTAGCGCACGCAGAGCTCTGACCCAACCAGGTCAGCCCCTCTTCGACGTAGCCGCTAATGTAGCCAGTCAGGCTTAAGGTGTCATGGAGTTTGACAGTTTTAACAAAGGAGGTGTCATCCAGAGAAGATGAAAGAGCAGAGCTATTTATTTGAGGATTAGAGCCTTAAGAAGTGTCTGTAACTCTGCAGGCTGCATTTCTGCATCTCACCCTCCTTGTTCCTGACAGTGTTCTCAGGCTTTGGAGGTAAGAATGCCCTGTAATCTAGGCTTTCTAGGCAGAGGAACTGTTTCCCTACCACATAGCACTTGCTCTTAAGGGCTCCAGATGGAAAGAGCACTGAAAAAGGAGTCAGGAGGCCTGGGTCCTAAGCCCTCGCCTTATAAATAATTGGCTGGGAGACCCGGGGAAACTAATTTTACCTTCCTGGGTTCCGGCTGGTTCCTCCCCTGTGTAGCCCTCACCACATGTAGCTAAATTAAAAATTCAGTTTCTCACCTGTACTCTCTAACGATGCTCAGTAGCCAAGTGTGGCAGGTGACTGTCATAATGGACGGTGCAGATGTAGGACTTCTCTGTTATTGTAGAAAGTTCTGTTAGGAGGTGCTGCTGGTGATTGAATTAGCTAATCCTAAAGCCCTTTCAACACTTAAATCCTATGTTTTGTTTGTTTCTGATACGTGAGAGGTCACTACTCATATCTGCTAGACTTTCCCTGGGGATGGCTGATCTCTGCCTGTGAAATGGGGTGCAGTGAGCTTTCAGCTGGTAATTTCACCTTGTGGCCAAGAGCAGCTACTAGAGAGACATCCGGTCAGAATCAGCAATGCAGCTTTAGACCGTGAAGGGTGCTGCTCTTTGAATCCTACTGGCCCATAAAGGAAGTGAACATTGGATCTAATTGTTTGGGGTAAAAGTATGAATGATATTAGCAGCACTATTCACAATAGCCCAGACGTGGAAACAACCTAAGCGTCCATCGACAGATGACTGGATAAAGATGTGGTACATAGATACAATGGAATGCCACTCAGCCATAAAAAAAAAAGAATGAAATAATGCCATTTGCAGCAACGTGGATGGACCTAGAGATGATCACACTAAGTGAAGTAAGTCAGAAGGAGAAAGACAAATACCATATGATATCGCTTATATATGGAATTGAAAATATGACACAAATGAACTTATCTACAAAACAAAAACAGACTCACAGACATAGAGAACAGACTTGTGGTTGCCAAGGAGTCGGGGCGATGAGGGAAGGATGGACTGGGAGTTTGGGATTAGCAGATGCAAACTGTTATAGAGAGAATGGGTAAGCAACAAGGTCCTACTGTATAGCACAGGGAAATATATTCAATATCCTATAAGAAACCATCATGGAAAAGAATATGAAAAAGTATATATATATAAAACTGAATCACTTCGCTGTACAGCAGAAATTACCACAACATTGTAAATCAACTATACTTCAACAAAATAAAAAAAAATTTTCTTAAGTAAGAATGATATTGTGCCAACTAGATGTTGGGATGAAAACATTGAAGGGATTTCATCAAATAAGAGTAAAAGCTAACATTTACCTAGCATTTAGCATATGCCAAGCATTGTCCTAAGCACTGAACATGTTTTAACCCATTATAACCCATGTTTTAACCCTCATAGCAATGCCATGCAGTGGGTACCACTATTACCCCATTTTACAGAAGAGCAAGTTGAGGTACAGAGAGGTTCAGCTGTGCCCACTGTCAAGTGACTAGTAACTGCTGGAGCAGGGATTAGGACTGCCAGATAAAATACAGCACTGAGATTCAATTTTTATTGGATGTCCTGTATTTTTATTGGCTAAATTGGCAACCCTAGCTGAGATACAAGTCTAGGCATTTTGCCTCCAGAGTCTGTACTCTGCCTCTATTTGTTGCCTCTTAAAAGAGGAAGGTAATTTGGGATGCTATATTCTAAGACACAACAAAGCACCTCCTTGGAACTCTGCAGCTCTCCTCAATGCCATCCCAAGTCCCCATACTCAAATGCATGGACATCAACCAGAGCACGAAGAATCTGGGAGTCCACACTCCATACAAACTGACCAATTACAGATGCCCCGTAACAGGATCCAGCTTTTCTGGCCTAAAGCGTGAACCCAGCTTCACACCTGGACAAGTAGGCTCCATTATTCCCAGAATTCCAGGAACCCGCCCACCGCATTAACATGGAGGCCCCCTCAACACTTCTGCTTTCACACAAGGCACAAAATTCAAGCCACAACATGAGAATATCTGGGGCTTATATTCTCAAGTTTTCGTGAGCCAGCTCCAGATCTGCTAGCATTGAATCTCCAGAGGTGGACCAAGGGCATCTGTATTTTTAATAAGCTCCTCAAGTAGTTCTGTTCGGTTCCCAGGTTTGATGACCCCAGTTCAGAGGTGCTGCTGGACCCGCTGCCCCCTCTCAGGACTTTTCCCTACATCACATGCCACAACCCCACCTCCCAGTACCTGCTGCCTACCTTGTTATCCTGAATCCTTTCAAGTCTTTTCCTCCCTTATCTATTTCCTCCACTCATCTCTTGCCTTTTCCTCCCTACTCCAGAGCTGGATCCTCCCAGGCTTTCTCTCCTAGCATTGTTCCGGTTCCTATGCCGTCAAGTTTCTGGTCAATCACTCTATCAATATTCTCATGACCCATTGGTGTACCACCTCCACCATCATAGAATCTCTCTAGGTTAGATTTGTGGATGAGACCTCGGGGGGGAGGAAAAAAATCTCTATTTTACAGATGGAGGAAAAAGAAAGAAAAAAAAAAGGCTTCAAGAGATGAAGTAACCCTCCCAAGATGCAGAGAGAGCTTGAAAGGAATCTCTCTGGAAAATCTGGTCTCTGGAAAATCTGCGTATGCCAAGACCCAGGCATATGCACATAAGATGTCTTGTATTTACAGGGACAAAGGCTGCAGTGCCAAGCTAGATATGATCTCAAACAAAAGCTATTTGGTACATTTTTACCCCTGCTCCAGGGATGGTTTTGACAATTGGAAATCTGTTGGTAAGTGGTCAGCCCAAATCAACTGGCTACAGCCTAGGAATTCTTGGAGTCCCTAGAATGTGAGATAAGTAGGTCTGTCAACCATTTAATTAAGTCTGTGTACTTTGCAGAAACTAGGACTCATTAGCACTGATCTGCACTGACAGGGGAGTTTGACAGGTGGGTGGTGGGCTGGGGAAGCTGGGTGTCCTTTATAGCTGTCAGCTCAGCAGACAAGCACCCTTATTTTTCTTTAAAAGCCTGCCCTCAAGTTGCCATCTATTAGTAATTCAGTCTAATTCGGCAAAACCTTTTTGAGTATCTGCTGTATCCCGGCACTTTTAGGTGCCATAGTGTCTGAGAAAAGGTGTATGTGTCATCTCGTTAGAGAGACAAGACAGTAAGAGATGAAGCAGATAAGGCGTGTGCGCCCTGCCGGTGTCCAAACCAGTGAGAGTGACTCTAAGTGCCGAAGGCCCTTAAGAACCCGTCAATGTATTCACAAAGCAAGCCTTGAGGACCTAGTGTGTGTTGAACACAGCCTGAGTGCTGAAGAAGTAGATGGAATAAATAGGACATGGCCCCTGCCCTCTGGGAGCTAGAGACTATTACTGGAGGTGAAAGGTACCTCGGGACCTTTGGATACAGGGAACTTTGACTGCAGCTGATAGAGTGTTAAGTGAGAAGACCTTTAGGCTGGGGGGTGGGGAGGGGTCTCTGTGGTCCGCATCACGCCAGGAGTGACAGGGAATGAAAAGGGGGCTCATTTTTCAATACAAACACTATCATACATGTTATCATGCATGTTAACGTATGATATATATGTATCATACACGGGCAAGCTACTTAACCGTTTTCTGCTTCCATTGCTTGATTAGTGAAATATACATACTAGCTAGATCTACTTTGCTAGGTTGTTGTGATGGTTTCGTTAAAATAGATATAACTTAAACTGCCCTGGTAAAGCGCCTGACTCTTGGACATGAAACAAAGACGGTCAGCTACCCACCCAGTCAATCCTACCATTTAAAAGAAAAATCAGCCCTACCACTTATTTGGTTTGGAATTCCACGGAGCATGCAATGAAGGTCGCTTTTATCACCAAACTACCAAAATGATCGGGTTGTATGGCACTGCGGCAAAGCGTGGCCAAAGAAGGAGAGAGGGAAAGAGAAACAAGATCAGAGACAGGGTAGAAAGAGGGAAAGGGGAGTGAGAACGTATCAGACAAAACAAAGAGGCAGGCTGGAGAACATTTTATGTTCACTTTTGACAAGCTATTCAGAGCCTACACAAAGGAAAGCAACACCTAAATAGATAATTATTTAGATAGTATCTGCTTAATCAGTCCCAAATGGTACTCAGGGACTAGAGAATTAGAAATCCTTAATTACTGGTGTGGAATTTCAAAGGAAGAGCTTAGGAAATATGCAAATGCTCCTGCCGGGTGCCCAGGTGGGACCCAGGCATGCCAGGCGGCTGCCATTCATTCACCTGGGAGAGGCACAGGGCCGATGTTGTCAGAAAGCAGCTGGGACAGTTACAGGTTTTTTTTTTTTTTTTTTTTTTTTTTTAACATCTTTATTGGGGTATAATTGCTTTACAATGGTGTGTTAGTTTCTGCTTTATAACAAAGTGAATCAGTCATACATAAACATATGTTCCCATATGTCTTCCCTGTTGCGTCTCCCTCCCTCCCACCCTCCCCATCCCACCCCTCCAGGCTGTCACAAAGCACCGAGCCAATATCCCTGTGCCATGCGGCTGCTTCCCACTCATACAGAGTGAAGTAAGTCAGAAAGAAAAAGACAAATACCGTATGCTAACACATATATATGGAATTTAAGAAAAAAATGTCATGAAGAGCCTAGGGGTAAAGCAGGAATAAAGACGCAGACCTCTTAGAGAACGGACTTGAGGTTATGGGGAGGGGGAAGGGTGAGCTGTGACAGGGCGAGAGAGAGTCATGGGCATATACACACTAACAAACGCAGTAAGGTAGATAGCTAGTGCGAAGCAGTTACAGGTTTTTGACGAACAGCTGGAGACCCGGGAGAAACGAGAGGAAGCTAAGCTGTGCCTGAAGCCGTATTAGAATAGTTGGGTCTTACCTGTAGCTTTTTTACTTTAAAAAAGAAGAAGAAAGAAAAAGCACAGCCATGGTACATGCTGAATGAATCAATGAATGAGGTTGAGAAGTTTTCTCCAGTTTAACCCATGTTCTGTCTCTCATGCTGGCCCCACTTCACAAAACAGAAAATTCGTTTTCTGTCTAGAAGAGGGGATACTGATTATAATAAAGCACCACTGTATTATTTTAAGTACTTTACATGATGAAGGTGAGCCCCAATAACTACCCTCTGAGGGAGGTGCTATTAATATGCCCATTTTACAGATGAGGAGACTGAGGTATAAAGTTCACGTAACTTGCTCAAGTTCACACAGCTGAGTGGTGAAGCTGAGGACCCCGCTAGGCAGTCAGGTTCAGAGCTTACGTTTCCAACCACCAGACACACGTCTTCTCTGTTCAGAGCCCGGGAAGCGGTCTTGGACATCCGTGCAGTGAGGCACAGAAGGGACCGGCAAGGAAATCAACGTAGGGTCAGGGAGCACATGGCATTTTCCCGGAGCAGCCCACACGGAGGAGGCGCCCCATAGGCAGCCTGTGGGGTGGGCATCGTGCCCCCGCCATCCCCACCTGCCCTGGGGCTTCTCCCTGGGGTGACTTCTCAACTCCTTCCAGGAAGCGATACCCCACATATAACTTCTCTAGAGAGTCCTAAAAGGACCATGTGTGTCCATTTTTTTATTGAGGTGTAGTTGAGTTACCATATTATATTAGTTTCAGGTGTACAATATACTGATTCAAAGTTTTTATAGATTATACTCCGTTTACAGTTATTATAAAATATTGGCTATATTTCCTGTGCTGTACAATGTGTGTAATATATGTAACGTGTGTCCATTTTGGATGACGCCTACCCCATGAGCAGAATTCCTCACCCTCACCCTCCAAAATAATTTGACAAAGACTCCAGTCCAGGGCCAAGAGGTCCTATAAGTAGTTCAGACATGTCAGAGATTTCTTTGTGGTCACATCGAAGCTATGCCAGTGGGTTACCTCTTGAATGACCAAATGGAACCTTAACTAAAAATTAGAAGTTCACCTATGATATAAGATTAAGGATCTATTGCCAGAAGAAGGCACTTTTCCAGTGACTGGTTGCACAACCACAGGGGGAAATAATAGATGCTAAGGAGGTCTTGCGCGGGATTCCTTAAGGCTTTCTTCCCACCTTGCAGAAGGTTTCCCACCCCAAGTTGAACCTGTGCTCCATCATCTGACTTTCCAGATGTGTGTATGGGTGGATGTGTGTGTGTGTACGGATGTCTGTGTGTATACATATTTGGCCCTGACAGGCGGCATGGTGGAAAGTGGCTTGAACTATGACCCAGGAGAACTGAGCCGTCCTGGTTCTGCCCCCCTTAGCTGTGTGACTTTGGGTCGGTCCACTTCCCTCTCTGGGCCTCTCTGTGGTAACTTAGAAGGCTTAGGAGTTGGAGATGTTCTCACCAGGGATTTAGGATCTCCGAGGAGTGTTACAGGGACCTCCCCTTTAGCAGCCCTTGATAAGCAGCATCTCCCAGACCCCAAGTCCAAGTTCTCCCTACCTTCCCTAGTTGCCACCCTGAGACAGCCACCCATGAGAACTGCCTCTGCCTCCCTGTTGGTATTTCAACACTTTCTCCCCCTTCACCCCCCACCTTGCGGAGGAGGGGGGGCAAAGCCACAAGCAAGTAGGCATGTCCAAACCTTGGTTCTCACAGCACCACCAAGCAGGCTGTTCTCAGAGGTGAGCCCCATCCTGACCCAGACTTGCAGCCCAGCTCACTTATCTGCAGACGGCTTTGTTCTTCCAGGCCCAGCACGAGACTCAGTTCCAACACAACCAAGCAGATCCCAATCTTCCTGGCCTGCGCCATCCGCGGACGCTAGCTTCAGCACCTTGCTCGCCCTCTTAGAGACTCCTCGGCTCTTTGTATCCTGTGATGGAGGCGTCCGACACCCCCCAAGTTTCTCTGGCCCCGGGCAGGAGTGGTGACAGGAGCACAGGGCGGGGGGAATTGTGCAAGGCTCCTCTGGAGCGCCAGTGGAAGCAACTATTTATTATTTTTCTGCTGATTTACTGGGCTGGCAGAGCCCTGCCTTTGGTGAGAAAGCCTTGGAGCTCGTTGATACCTGCTCTTCTTGAAGCCAGAAAGATGGTGGTATGGGTGGCAGCCTCATGGCACACATGAGAGCTTTGAGTCTCAAGGGCTGGCTTTATGTCAGGTATGACAGTGCGAACCCCAAGCCCTTGGGCCTCCTGTGGTCCCCAAAGAGGAAGTCACTACTAGGGGGATGTCAGAGAGGCTGTCCCAGGCAAGTTCTGTAGATTCTCCTGGTCTGAAGACCGAGTTAAGGCGTTTCCCCTCTTCAGTAGGGCACAGGTATAAGTTATTCCACTTATAAGCCACTCTTCAGAGTCTGCACTTTGCCAACAATTGAACTTCACCCTGAGTTCAGTTAATTATGGGCTTTAATTGAAACCAAAATAAACTCGGGAGTAGCTCAGGGCTCCGCGGGCATTTGACACCTTGATCCTCTCTGAGGGTTTATCCCCAGTTCTTCCCGGACCTTCTCTGTAAGCTGTTACCCGGATCTCCTTCAAGGCCTAGTCCATCTTCCAAGTCCCAGATCAAATCTTCCCTGACCATCCTGGGCCTCTTTTTTTTTTTTTTTAATTTAGTTAATTAATTAATTAATTAATGGCTGTGTTGGGTCTCCATTGCACCACGCAGGCTTTCTCTAGTTGCCGCAAGTGGGGGCTACTCTTCGTTGTGGTGCACGGGCTTCTCATTGCGGTGGCTTCTCTTGTTGTGGAGCACGGGCTCTAGGTGCGCAGGCTTCAGTAGTTGTGGCTCACAGGCTCAGTAGTTGTGGCTCGCGGGCTCTAGAGCACGGGCTCGGTAGTTGTGGTGCAGGGGCTTAGTTGCTCCATGTACAATCTTCCTGGACCAGGGCTCAAACCCGTGTTCCCTGCATTGGCAGGCGGATTCTTAACAGCTGCGCCACAAGGGAAGCCCCCAGGCGTCTTGATCACACCTTTTCTGTGCGTCAGAGCTGCCCATGTAATTTGGCCCGAGATAGTGTCTATTGTTCCCTAACTCCTTCTTATCTGTGAGTGTTATCTCCCTAAAGAATCTGGAGGACTGGGAGGTCTATTTTTTATTTCTTTTGGAGCCCGCCTTCCATTATTTTCTGGCGGAGTGCTGATCTGGGAGTTGGGACTTAATAAATGCTTGCTTGATTGAGAAAGATAATACTTTGTCAAGAGATAAAAGAAGCCAGAGATAAGGCACAACCGTTGCAACCCTTTAGAAGAGACAGTTGTGCTAACCAGTTGTGGTCCAAGCCCCCCTTCATTCCCTCATGACTCCCTTGGGGTCATGTGACTAGCTCTGGCCAATGGAAGGTGAGTAGCAGTGCCAGTGTCACTTCCTATCTGAAGGAGGTCAAGTCACTGAGAGTTTTTCACACCCTTCCCTACCCTCTGCCACTCACCCTGTTGCTATGGCAGCATTACAAGATGGTGGTGTCTCCATCAGCTTGGGTCCAAGTGACCCTATGGAGCCAAACCCCCAGCGTGAAAGTCATAAATTTTGTGTGAAAGAAATAAACTTTGTATAAAACCTCTGAAATGTGGGAGTTTGCTCCTGAAACAGAGCCTCACCTGACTAATATGACTCCTACTCTACTTAATATATTTTAGAAATAAGGATGATCTTCACATTGAACATGGAAACACAGAAGACAAAGAGAAATAATTGTAGTCCAAAATAAGCCCCAAAAGGGGCATCTTGCCTGTTGTTTCTTAAAATGTCATCCAGGGATATATGTGTTAAAATGCATATATGTGTTAAGACAGTGGTTAAATCGCAGATTCCTGGACCCTACTCTAGACCAGATTCTGACCTAAACTCTAGGTCAGAATCTCTTGTGGCAGCTCCTGGGCGTTTGTATTTTTAATGAGTTCCTAGGTAATTTTTTTTTTTTTTTTTTGCGGTACGCGGGCCTCTCACCGTTGTGGCCTCTCCCGTTGCGGAGCACAGGATCCGGACGCGCAGGCTCAGCGGCCATGGTTCACGGGCCGAGCCGCTCCGCGGCATGTGGGATCCTCCCGGACTGGGGCACGAACCCGTGTCCCCTGCATCGGCAGGCGGACTCTCAACCGCTGCGCCACCAGGGAAGCCACCTAGGTAATTTTTATGCACAGTTAAGTTTGAGAAGCTCTCATCCCACCACTTTATTTTATTTTGTTCTTTTGATGTGGACCATTTTTAAAGTCTTTATTGAATTTGTTGCAATATTGCCCCTGTATTTTTTATGTTTTGGGTTTTTGGCCGTGACACATGTGGGATCTTAGCTCCCCGCCCAGGTATTGAACCCACACCCCCTGCCCTGGAAGGCGAAGTCTTAACCACTGGACCGCCAGGGAAGTCCCTGACCCCACCACTTTAAATGAGGCATTCTCTGACTGGTGATTCAAAACCCTGGCTACACATCAGAATCACCTGAGAAGCTTTTAAAAAATGCTGATTCTCTGCCTCACTCCTACAGAACCTTTTCTTTTTAATTGAAGTATAGTTGATTTACAATGTGTCAGAGGGACAGCAAAGTGATTCAGTTTCATATATATGTATATACATTGAATATGAATATATATATGTTCTTTTTCAGATTCCTTTCCATTGTAGGTTATTCCAAGATACTGACTGTAGTTCCCTGTGCTATGCAGTAGGTCCTGTTGTTTGTGTGTCGTATGTAGTGTGTATCTGTTAATCCCAAATCTACAGAACCTTTTTTAATTGGTCTGGAGAAAGGCCTACATACCGCTCTGTTGTTGTTGTTGTTTGAAGTTCTCTTTTATGACTTTAATGTGAACTGTTGACCTGGATTAACTGTTTAAAAGCATTTTCAGTTCATATTTCAGAGGATTAAATAAGAAGGAATTGCTCCAAGCCTGAGACATGAGCTCAGATGAAGGTAACTGGCATGGTGTCCTGAGTTAAACATTTACGACCTTCAGGGACAAGTTCTCATTCATCTGTGGCTCCTCCCCATTCAGAGCTCACAACCTACACACACCACGAGGCAACACTGTAGGAAAGAACCCATGGGTGTGGGTGGCCTTACCCAGATGAAGGGACATTCTCTGGCACCAGAAACTTTATCTGCACAAAAAGACTGCTTCTTGTAAAATGTCCAGCTTTCATGAAAGGCTATTTCTGTCACCCACTTTTACCTCAACTGTTTTCCTCATCTGTAAAGTGGGCTTAATAGCAGTTTCTAGTCTTATAAGGTTGTTGTGAGAATTTAGACAGGAGCAAGTTACACACATACACACAAATCCACTCAGGATTCATTGTACACAAAAGTTTTTATTTCACACAGATGAATCAATTCTCATAGAAAAGCCACTATCAGTAATCTCCAAGGATTCCTGGAAAGTTAAAGTGTCAGTTGACAGGATATGAGCAAATGTCTTTTTTTTTTTTAAGTTTTGTTCCAGCAACTACAGACTGGCAACTTTGCTCTCTGTCAACACCAAAATTTTAGAATCAATCTTTCTTTATTTCTTTCTTTCTTTTTTTTGGCTGTGAGGCCTGTGGGGATCTTAGTTCCCTGACCAAGGATTGAACCCGGGGCCGCAGCAGTGAAAACACCGAGACGTAACCACTGGACCACCACGGAGCTCCCTAGAATCTATCTTTCAATTGTGATCACCAAGAACTGATATAGGTTCATTGAGAAGAAGCTTCTTTCTGATAAAATTGCTTATTGAATTGGCAAATTGGTAGATGCGATGTATCTTGACATTTAGCAAGGCATTTGGCAAGTTTTTTTTAAAGAGACTGTTGTGAATAAAATAAAAGTGTGAACTTTTAGTTCAATTCTCCAAGCCTATCTAAAAAACAAATTCATCAATGGCTCTGTGAGCTTTCTACAATGTTGTACACTGTCAACTGTATCTTAACTTGGAGTCCCTCAGAACCACCCATGTAGCATCCTACTTGGTGTGAAAACACTGTAAATAGTCATTAAATGACTGCTCTCAAGGGACAGAATTCTAGTTAACTTCCCCTCACTGCTCTCTTCTTGGCTCCCTTATTGACTTATAGCTTAGACGATAATGATGGATGGTGAGGTCAAGATCCCAAAAGTTCTCTACATGAAACCAGTTGGGAGTAAGATGACCTCTTTTTCTTAATGAACAGGGACATTAATGTAGTTGGGGAGATCTAGCCTAGCAGCTAGATCTTGTAAAATCAGTGTTCACTTGATTACAAAGTCAACTGTAGCCAGTAATGTTCTTGGCAACTGAAACATTAAAAATCTTAGCATGTTTAAAGTCATCAGATCATCTTAAGTAATGGTCTCATTGCACTTTGCACCAGTAAGACCTCATTGGAGGAATCTCATTGGCTGTCACTATAATGGTTGAATTGTGACATACCCACTCAGAACATGTGAGTGTGACTTTATTTGGGAAAATGGTCTCTGCAGATATTATTAAGTTAAAGGGAATTAAGTGAGATCATCCTGGATTGAGGGTGGGTCCTGAATCCAACACCAGGTATCCTTGTAGGGAGAAGGGAAGGCAAAGTGAAGATGGAGGCAGCAGAGATTGGAGTGATGCCACCACAAGCCAACGGAATCAGGATTGCCAGGAGCCACCAGAACCCAGAAGAGACAGCAACTGATTTGTCCATAGAGCCTTTGGAGGGAGCACAGCTCTGCCACCATCTTGATTTCAGACTTCCGGCCCCCAGAACTGTGAGAGAATAAATGTCTCTTGTTTGAAGCCCCCGAGTTGTGGTGATTTGCTGTGGCAGCTCCAGGAAACTAGTCCAGGCACCATGGTATTTAAGCAGAGGTGTGGTGACCAGAACAGTGACTGGTCTGGGAAACGGGATGGAGGTCTTTAAATGTTTAAGAGGCTGCCAGAGAGGAGAGGGAAGGAAAAGGATGTTGATGGAGCCCTGCTCTGAGCCAAGTGCCGGCTGGTTCAATCTGTCCCCTCGTCAGCCTCACAACACAGCTCCCAGTTACTGCTTCCTGCCTTTCTCTTTCGTCAGGAAATCTCTCCGGAGCACTGACAGGGTGCCGGGCCCTCCTCTGAGGCACTGGGGATAAACCAGAAGGACACAGGTGAAATCTCTGCCTCTGGAGACCATGTTCCAGTGGGGAGGAGGGAGGAGTTCACTGAAAGCAGAAAACTGGAATATGCAACAAAGCCAGAGTTTTGTTCGCTTGTTTTTTTTGTTGTTTTTTTTTTTGTGGTATGTGGGCCTCTCACTGTTGTGGCCTCTCCCGTTGCAGAGCACAGGCTCCGGATGCGCAGGCTCAGCGGCCACGGCTCACGGGCCCAGCCGCTCCGCGGCATGTGGGATCTTCCCGGACCTGGGCACGAACCCGCGTCCGCTGCATCGGCAGGCGGACTCTCAACCACTGAGCCACCAGGGAAGCCCTGCTTATTTGTTTTTAATGCTCAGATGAAGATGTCAATCACCACTAACAGTCCCAGACAAAGCTTTGACTTGAGGGAGATGTTAACATCCAGTGTGAGTTAAGAGACCCTTACTCTATCCTGGAGGAAAACAAAAGTCAGAATTCTCTTGTGTTGATTAATAGCAAAAAGAATTTGGAGAAAACTTCCAATTTTACCTAGACTCACTTTTCTTACTAACTTCTTCTTTGGGACTGTTGCTTATTCGTCACAATCAGTGTTATAGTTTTTACTTTCAAAGGTACATTTAAAAGAAAAGGACCCCGAGAGAAGCTTGGGTGGTTGAATCATAAAGCATTACTACCCCACTGGTGGTAATTTGCTCTAATTGAGGACAAAATACGTAGGAGGAATTGAAATGTCTCTGGATTGCTACTTTTTAAGCCCAGAACTTTAAGAGATGGTGAGAAGCAGAGAAAGCATTTTCAATGTTATAAAGGGAATTGACAGGAAAGCAATAGGCTTCTCTTGAAACGGAATCCCTTATGTGTTAGTTTTGCTAGAATTCAGCTCTTCCTCAAAGGAAAAGATAGCACCAATTACAAACCTACTGATATTTATACTGAAGCCAGTAAATTCCAATGACACATCTATTTATCAGGAACAGGGACGTTTTGGTTGCCTAGCTGCACGTATAGACTGCTCTGCAGCCCTTGGTTATGAAGAGTTCATCTGTTATTGTCGACTTTGCTTTTCATCCAATGAACTTTGTTCTAAAGCGATATTTCAAGAGATTTGTTGTTTGAAGTATTGCTGTGTACAAGAAGATACAGAAAGCAAGCCCCGTCTTTTTCCTGGGAGAATATGTTTCGGAGCAACGTAAATAAAGAGAGTAGAGGCAAAAGCGACGAAGGCCAGAGGATTTCTTCCGCTTCCTGTAATGGCCGGCCAAGAGGAACAGTCCAGAAGCCGCTGTGCAAAACCTCCTGTGTCTTAATGGGTTGAGCCCTTGCACAGAGACCATATCCAGGGCCGTGGATTTACCTGAACAAATAGATGAAGGCCTTCCAAAGCTGCAGCCTGAATGCTGTTGACACTGTAAATAAGAAAGACATAAACAGCTCTCTGAGGAGCTACTGTCCCATCTGGGCTGCCTCGTGGGAACAGAGGCATGTTCCAGCGGCTTGGCTGGCAGTGGGCGCATTTTGCTGAGATCGGCCCTCCTGGTTAAACTTGGGAGATGCAGCCGATAAGAGATCAGGATGCGAACCTTCTTGGTGCTCTCCAGGAGGATGTTTTTGAAACAGTACAGGGCTGCGTTCCCTCACCTATCGTTTCCCGCAAACTAGCCGTCTGGGAGTGTGTAGCAGGAATGAAAGCCCTTACCCAGCACTGGCCTGGTGCTGAAATCCTGGTCACTCCCTTTACCACTTTGGTGGTACCATTGGTCTGCAAAGGCCCAGAGATTAGCCTTCCAGCCAGCGGGCGTGTCAGCACGCCAATACTTATGGACAGAACACCCTACAGAGAGCTCTGTGCTCTTTGGTATGGAAGATGAAAATAAAGACAGCCCCTGCCCTCAGAGCTGTCATTCTAGTTGAGATTAAATTGGTAAGACTTCAGCCAGTGGAAGATGAAGGATGGTCCCCGGGGAGGGTGAGCCAGGCCCCAAGCCTTGGGCTGTGACTGGGCCCTTGACTGTTCGCTTGCTTTCCCCACCGCTCACCCCCATATCCTCACTCCGCGTCTCCCTCCAGTCAGGCCAGGTGTCTGCCAGCTTCCCTAACTCTCCCTGCGTGACCCTCTCTCCTTCTGGCAAGCTCCCATCCATCCCATCCCATCACCGAGCTAAGCCAGCAAGCCCAGCTCCTGTTTCTCCTCCTCCACGAAAACTTCTGTGAGCCATTTTTTGTGGAACATGTTCTGTTCCTCCTCTGAACTCTCATGGCGTTTATTGTCCAGAACTGTTGTCCCCAAACTGTGTACCGAGGGACCCAGGGCACCACAGCAAGCTCACAGTGTGCTGCAGATATTTTAGATTTTCTCAGAGAACCATGTGTCCGAAACCATGCAAAGTACTGGCTCAAGGTAGTGCAGTTTCCATGTTAAATTGCACCGCATTCCTTTGGATGGCATATTTTTTACAGTTGCTGTGATTTTTGTCCTTTTTTACAATGTTCCACGTGAAAATCAATTCGGAATGGGAAATAAGTGTGACAGTATTGTGTTCGACCTGATTCCAAGGTCTGAAAGGTTGTGCAGAGGATTATAATGAAATACAAATATTTTTTCTTTCTGTCTTTTGAGTATTAATTTTGCAAGTGGCTACTAAGTTATTAAGCCATGAATACTTAAGTTGCTTGGATCTAATTACTTAATAAATGGAATTGTTGGCATTTCTTCTGGCCTAGGGGCACCTTGAAAAAATTACTGAGACACTGAGGGTTCCGTGAACAGAGAAAGTTCAGGAACCTCAGGTCTAGAACATTCATTGGACGGGTAGCCTTTACTGCGTGAATTCTTGTTTTATCTCATCGTGTAGCATCTTGGGAATCAAGATGTGTTTCGTTTGCTTGTTTATTCAGTTTCTTCTGGGGCTAGGCTTGAGAAGAATAAGAAAATGTTCTCTCCAGAAGATCCAAATGAGCTTTAAGAAAGAAGAAAAACTGACCAGCAGGGAGATTGGAGAGAACTGCATGAGTTTAGACAGGAAGAGAACCCAAACAAGGGAAAGGCCAGGAGGAATCCATAAACAAAATTAAGTTTAATTAACTCAGTGGTTAGAGGATTGTATCACTTTTATGCAAAGGTAGGTCACCACTCCTCTGCACCAGGCTTTTGAACAGTGTATGTTTTTCCTTATTTCATAATGAAGGGTATATTTTAAGTAAACTTGTTTTATTACTATTAATAGATGTTTTAAAGTTAGTGCTAATGAGGGAATGAAAAGTGACTCCCATTTGTTTGTTTGTTATGTTTTGTTTTGTTTTCTGTGCTTCATATCTAGAGTTTTCCATGCCTAGAACACACTACTTTGCTATTCAAACAAAGCACCGTTTCCCCCACTGTTGACAGCTAGATGTAAAGATGAACTTGAGAGGAGTCTTTCCCCAGTGAAGTTGCCAGCTCCTGGTAAACAGTTTGCATATGCTACGTTCCTCTGACTCCTTGCAAAGAGTCTTGAATGCTAAATCACTATGATTCTTCATGGATTGACCCATGGGGGCCATGAATGGAGGAAAACTTGGGAAGTTATGATGATGGTTTAGAATTTAGATCATCTTGTGCTGACAGCTAGGAAGTCTGCTAACACTATAGTAGAACCAGTGGGTAGTAACTCAACCTCTCAGAGCTCAGTTTCTTCATAGCATTGTTATGAGGTTTACATAACGTTGGGTGACAGGATGGTGCACAAAATAAACATTCAATAAAGTCCATCCGAAATCAACGAGACAATCGAATATGTGTGTCCCTTAGACTGTTCCTTTTTTGTGTCCTTTCCTCCTCCAGACTCCTTGGTGGTTGACTGGCCGTGTGAGCTCGGTATATCCCTCCTTGTTCTGCCCTCTGGTCACTGTGTTCCTTTGATTTCTATTTGTGAACTTGCCCTGTGACCTTCACGCCCTGACTCTTGGATTTGTGTGCTTGGTGCCTTCTGGTTGGGTCCTCCCCCAGCAAGTATGACAGATTTGCTGAGGATCAAAAGGGCTGCAGCTGTGACCACGTCTTCAGACAACATTCAACCGTGGGGATCCCCCCAACAACTAGGGATGAGATTGTCTTCCGAGAAATTTACAATCAAGTAGTGGTTATATAACTGACTCCAGAGCCAGACAGCCTGTGCTCAAAAAACGGATTCTGGGGCTTCCCTGGTGGCGCAGTGGTTGGGAGTCCGCCTGCCGATGCAGGGGACCGGGTTTGTGCCCCGGTCCGGGAAGATCCCACATGCCGCGGAGCGGCTGGGCCCGTGAGCCATGGCCGCTGAGCCTGCGCGTCCGGAGCCTGTGCTCCGCAACGGGAGAGGCCACAGCGGTGAGAGCCCCGCGTACCGCAAAAAAAAAAAAAAAAACAACGGATTCTGGCTCCACTATTAACGGCAATTTGCTTCATGTTTCTGAGCTTCTGTTTCCTCCTCTATGAAATGGAAATAAAAGTAGCATCTACTTCATAGTGTTGCTCTGAACATGAGATGCCTAATACATGAAAGTGCTTAGACGTGTCCCAGGCACGGAAGAGGTACTCAGGCATTGGTGGCTGTCTTCCATCAAGGGCGTGCTTCAAGCCTGCACTACCGTCGGCTGGCAGTGTGACCATGACCTTTCACCTCTCTTGGTCCCAGATGTCTCATCTGCAAAATGTTGGTGGCACCTGTGTAATTGCTTCACGGTATTGTTGGGATAGTAAACTGGAAAAGTTCTGCACGCACGTAAGATTTCAATTTGTTCTTAGTGGCCCCTTCTTTTTCCATTACAGTCAACAGTGTGGTAAAGGTCTCTTTTCCTGAGAGAGGATGCTGAGTGCTGGACACAGTGCTCAGGCCCAGCCTAGGCATCCACTGGTCACCATGTTGGACTCAATGCAAGTAACCAAGGCACCCAGGGAGATGCATTTCTTGGATCCTCCCTGGGCTCGTGAATGAGTCCAGAGCCTGGTTTTCTGTCTCTCCTTTTCTCAATTAGGGAAACAGTTGAGCACTGTGTGTTCTTTTTCAGGTCTCGACAAGCCCTGGGGGTGGGGGGAGGAGAAGAGGGGAGACAGGAAGAAACTCTCCCTGTAAAACTTGGTTTTGACTGAATAGCTTCCAGTTGCCTTGAAATCCAATCTTCTTTTGAACTTGAATTTGCCATCAGTCACATTCTTGGAAGGCAATGAGCTCCAGCCCCAGTCCTGACAGTTGGGAGGGATAATACCTTTCCAAGAACCCCACTCCTGGTGTGGTAGAAGCTGACCGCCAGCTAACGCTTCTTTTCACCTGCTCAGGGAGAGTGGAGTGTCATGGACTTCAGCTCTGAGAGACCCTACAGACATCCTATGATCTGGTTCAGGAGAGAAAGTGCTCTCTTTCTACCTACTGTCTCTAGAGCTGAGGGATAGTTTGATATCTCTTTTATACACTGTTATTGAATTCTCAAATGCTTGGCTTCCCCACTGCAACCAACAAAACTTGACTTCAGGCTGGCATTCACTAACTCATGAATTAATTAATTCAACAAATGTGTATTCAGTACCTACCATGGGTTCTAGGCATTTGAAGAACAGTGGACAAAATGAACAAAACACCTGCTCTCCGTGAAGCTCACCCTCAACACTTAGCCAACCAGCAAAAATCAGGACTGAAATCTGTCAGAGAGAAAGACTTGGACTACAAGTCAGAAGATCCAGGTCTGAGAGAGAGAGAGAGCTTTACCATGTAAAAGACATCTGACACCAGGTATACCACTTAGGTTCCCCGAGCCTCAAATTCTCATCTATAATGGGCATTGTATGGCCTGCTCATCCCCTGTCCTTGCAATGATAAAATGAAGGGAAATAAGTGAACTCATTTTGTATGCTGCAACATTGCATGCCAACTGGTCCAGTACAGATCTACCGTGCCAACTCAAACTTTTTATTTGGTTATGGAAGGAACGTTTCTTGAGCACCTACTACGTACCCTGCATTTGGAATACAAGGATGAAGAAGATACGGCCCCTGCCTTCCAGTAGAGGAGACACACACAAAGCAGTTGGTTATACAGCTGTGTGATGAAAGCAGTGATGAAGCCATCCAAGAGAACCATGGGAGAGTAGAGGAGGGGGTCTAGCCCCATCCTTGGGTGACAAGGATGATGGGACACTTGAGCTGAATCTTAAATGACACATTGGAGGTAGCCAGATGAAGAGAGTGGGAGGGGAGGGGGGTATGCTTGGTAAAAAGGTGCTGAGAACAGAAGAATGGAAACCAATGACAGCTCAGTCCCGTGGTTCTCAGGCATTGAGTATTGACAGGAAGTGATGGAAGAACAGCTGTCTACAGGAATGAGCTTCTGGAAGGCCTTGTCTACCATGGTGATGTGTTGGGGTATATTCTCTAAACAGCAGGGAAACATTAAAAGGCTTTGAGCAAGGACGTCAAAGCATCAGCTCTAGGTTTTAGTTACTGGCAGTTGTGTGACAGATTGGCTGAAGGGGCACCTGCAGAGGTTGTGAGACAAGAATATTGCTGTAGGGCTTCCCTGGTGGTGCAGTGGTTGAGAGTCCGCCTGCCGATGCAGGGGACATGGGTTCGTGCCCCGGTCCGGGAAGATCCCACATGCCGCGGAGCGGCTGGGCCGGTGAGCCATGGCCACTGAGCCTGCGCGTCCGGAGCCTGTGCTCTGCAACGGGAGAGGCCGCAACAGTGAGAGGCCCGCATACCGCAAAAAAAAAAAAAAAAAAGAATATTGCTTTAACTGTATAGCACAGGGGACTATATTTAATATTTTGTAATAACCTATAAGGGAAGAGAATCTGAAGTACATATATATATATATATATATATAAAACTGAATTGCTGTGCTATACATCTGAAACTAACACGATATTGTAAATCAGCTATTCTTCAATTAAAAATATATTCAAAAAAAGAGAGAATATCGTCTTATACCCACAGCAGGGCAGGGGCCTGAACTTGGGTGGTAGAGAGAGGTTAGGGTGGATTTAGGAGGTGGAATTACAGGGCTTGGTAATGGCTTGGATGTAGTGAGTATGATCGGGAGATGAAATGATTCCCAGGTTCCTAGGCTGAGTGCCTAGGTGGAGGGTGCAGCAGGAATCAGAAAGGAGAGAGGATTTTGAGGGAGAGATGACAAATTCTAGGTGCTTGTTGGATTTCTGGGTGGTCTAGCAGCCAGTTGCATGTGGGCAGACCTCGCTTTGCGTGGTTCCGTACCTGTGAACTTCAGTCGCCACATATAGTTAATAACCAGTCCCCACCGCCTCCCGCTGCCCCGCGCCTCTCAGTTACCACAGCACATTAACTGTGAGTGATTGTAGAAGGCAATTACTCTACTTCTCTGCGAGCTCTTGGGTCCACAAATCACTACAGAATAAGAGTTGCACGTAATGATCCATGACCCATCACATCATAAAAAACAAGTGTGTCAAAATTCAAACAATATAGACATCAAAAAGCCCCGAGTCATGCCAACACAGCTCTCTGACCCTCTGCTCCCACACCCACTCCCTCCCCTGGAAGGGTTTCCTGGAAGAAATGGGACTTCAAACCAAGCCCTCAAACACAGGTCTTCGGAGGGAAAGCTAGAAATTTGCCGGACTTACCTGGCAGGGATTTTCCCGTTTTGTGCAAACAATGCGATTCATGTCATACTCGACCCGGACACCACTCCTGGCACCTCAGAATCAGAGAGGAAAACAGAAAGGACAGGGGTAGATATCATTGTTCCTCTTCTCTGTACCCAAACGAGTGTTTGATGACTCTTTCTGGACTGAGGAAAGAAGAGAGGAGAAAGGAAGTGGGGCTGCGATGAATGGTAGGAACAGCGCCAGCCTGGGAGCCTCAGTTTCTTCATCTGAAAAATGGGGCTATTGAGCCACCTGATGGGCTTTGTCGCAAAACCCAAACGAGATCATGTGCGTAAGAGAACTTTTTCAATTGCGAAAGACTGTTCAAAGTTGGGAGGCGGTGAATGTATCGGGAAAAAAGGGAGAAGAGGTGAAGAATATAGGATCCTGAGAGAGAAATAACAAGGACCTACTGTATAGCACAGGGAACTATATCAATATCTTGTAATAACGTATGGTGAAAAAGAATCTGAAAAACAATAGATATGTATGTATAACTGAATCAATTTTCTGTACACTCAAAGCATTGTAAATCAACTATACTTCAGTAAAGAAGTTAAAATTAAAAAAACAATATAGGATCCTGGTTTCCTGCACAACTCAGAATCAACTACAAGAGCTCAAAAACTTCCTGGGCTCCTGCTACACACTAGGCGCTGTCCTGTGATTATTAGCTTCTATCTATTTCGTGCTTGGAGCAGGTCAGCGATAACTCTACAGGGTTGTCTCATTCAGTGCTCTGAGGGTAACAACTCAGCCCTTAGCAGAGGCTGGTCCGTTTTTGGTATGGATTTATCAGGAACCAGAGGCTGGGGCATTTTAGAAGGGAATGCCTTCTAAATTTTGGAAGGGAAGAGGCAAAGTTTCGCAAGATGGGCTGCTTCCCAGGAGGCCAAGTGAGGGCACCCATGGGGCGGGGCCGGGCATGGCAGGAGGGGAGAAACATTGGGATCCATCAGATCTGGGTCAAAGCTCAGAGCCTCCACTGACCACCTCTGTGACTTTGGGCAAATAAGTCACCTGACCTTTACTGACCTTCCTTTTTTGTAACACTGGGGTATTAACAGCACCCTTCTCACAGTGATGCTGTAAAGCTTAAATTCAATAACGTACATGCCATCTTTCCCAAAGGAAATAAATGTTCAGTGCTGGCAACTAGCCCGCCCAGGGAGGCTGGAGAGCCTCTTCCACCAGGCCGCGGTGGCGGGGAGGCGTCACCAGGAAGCATCAGCAAACAGTCTGCCTCCAGGGAGCTCCTGGTCAACCGAAGCCCAGTCCCCAGGGTCTTGCATGCCTCTGCTGGGGGGATAATCTGAGCTGTCCTCAATGCAGAATTCTGGGCTGGGAATCATAAAAGATAGCTTGGGGCTAGTCAGACAACTATCGGGCTTGGGCCACACTCTGCATTTATTTTCCTCCCTCTCTCCTGTCCCCCCTCATTCCCTTCCTCTTCTCTCTCTCCTTCCCCCACCCCGTCCCTCCCTTCTTCCTTCTTTCTTTCAAAAAGTATTTACTGAGCATCTACTATAAACCAGACATTATTTTTAGAGCTGAGGATGTAGCAGTGAATAAAACAATGTCTCCGTCCTCAAGGGCCTTAAGTTCTAACTCTGGGAGAGACAAAGAAGCGAAGTAGATACTGATTAGGTCTGTGGGAAAACAGCTAAGGAGGGAAGGTGGGCAGGGAGTCAGAAGGTGGGAGAGGGGGGCCATTTTAACGAGGTTTGTAGGGGAAGAACTCTTTGAAAAGGTGATGTTTAAGCAGAAGCTTGTTGTGGGATTGATTTTCTCGTTGCCAACTGCAACCTGGCAGCTGCAACATCTCAACAGGCCCATTCGTTCTGTGTGTAGATACAGTTTTGCATGCAGTGTACACAACCCCATATATGTAAGTGCATATGCATATGAGGGTGTTCGGTAGGCATGGTCCCCAACACCCCTGGTGTGTGCATGCTGGACCCCATAACTGTCCACCCAGCTGGCTGACAACACCACCCTCTCTGTCCTTCCCCCACCAGCTTGGGCATTTCCCTCCCCTCCTCTCATAACTGCAGTCCCGCCACGATGGGGACAACCTCCTCCCTCTTCTCTCACACGGTCACGGCGCAGCTGGGGGCTGTGAGGGCCTCCAATGACTGGATGGAAGAGAGAGGAAGGAAGGTGGGGTCATTCTCCCATCTTCTCTCATGGCCACATCACCGCCAACGGGGCCCCATGGACAACATCCACAGCCCCTTCTTGCTTCCCACCTTTACAGAGACCCATCATTATTCTCACTCCCAGGTTCCCTTCCCAGATCCTGGGCTAAAGATCTTGGGAGATGCATGTATCTGTTTTTTCCTCGAGAGAATCTCTCACCCATAACTTCATCATCACCACCAAGATACACATCTGCCTTTCCTCACAGAGGCAGAGGGGGAAGGAGGGGAGAAGAGAGACAAAAAAAAAAAAAAGAGAGAGAGAGAGAGAAAGAAAGAATGAAAGAGAGGAAGGGGGAGAGGAGGGAGAGAGGAAAGAAGGAAAAAAAGCAGGAGGGAGTGGGGAGAGAAGGGAGGAGAGAAAATGGAAGAGCTGAGCCTTTCCAGCCCACAGGGTTACCATCTTTGTTACTGGCCACCACAAGCCTCGGAAACTCTCAAAGGACTAGGGTTTTGCTTCGGGACGTCATGCATGGACCCTCCTCTACAGCTCCCTGCCACCTGTTCTGCAGTAAAACAGGAAGAGAGAAAACCGATCAGAAGCTGCAGGTGGAAGAGAGAACAAGACAGGTCCGGAGCTGGTGGGTGAGGGTGGGAGTTGAAGGAGAAAGCAAGACAGCCAGGGCTGTGCGGGCAGCGTCCAGGAGGGTCTCTGCCGTCAGAATCCCCAGCTCCTCTCCAGCTCTAGCCTTGGTTGCGGGGGTGTGGGGGGGTGCTGCCAGGGGCCACAGGACCCCTCAGTGGTGCTTGGTGGGTGAGCAGGGCAGCCAGGTCGGTGGGCTCAGGTCTCAGCCACAGGGAGACCTGCCAGCCCCACCCACGCACCAAAGGCATTGAGTCTCCCATGGGGAGAGGGAAAAATTGCCAAACTCATTTCTGCTCTGAAGTCAAAGAAAACCTAGTATAAACACGGTGGGCTCTTTGAATTACCCACATGAAATATTTAACGTGTGTAGCCTGGAGCAGAAGAGATTTAATAAAGGGATGTTCTCATGGTGATTTTATTAAAAATTTTAATAATCAACTACCATTTATTGAGTGCCTGGTATCATCTCAGCCACTGGGCTCCAGGCACCTTGCCATGCACTCTTCTCTCTGAAACCCCCAGAAGGACCCCACCACCCAGACTCACACACATCCCCCACTACCACCAATGTTACAGCCGGGAAACTTCCCTGAGGTTCAGGAACATTAAGAAACTTTCTTAAAATCATGGAACTAGTCACAGTTAGATTCAGAATTGGAAACCAGGACTGGCTAACCCCAAACCCCAGGGCCTCCATCACCGAGCTATCCTGCTTCTACGTACAATTTAAGGATGAACCAGGCAAGCGGATTGTCCTGTTTTATATAAGGCAAAATGTGCAACTTGAGCACTCTACAGTTTAATTGCTTTTTCCTAGAAATCTAAGCAATTCTGCAAGACAGATCTTCTTCAAAGGTTGAGATACTTATAATCCCATTTAGGAGTAAGCACCTCATGCTCTACAAGTACTTTTAAAATCAAAAGGACCTTTTTAAACATGGGATGTGTTTTATTTCTAAGTGATAAGTTATTACCTGCACATGACAAGAGGTACAAACCAAATGATAAAGAAGAATTTATCCTCAATCTCACCTCCCAATTCATTCACTCCCAGCTTCGTGGGGGAAACCACTGGAAGACACATAGAATTTGCCAAAAACAATGAGACAAGGTGTTGGAAAGCTTCTAAACAGAACATCTTTAAAGCAAAGGGTTATAGGACATATATGTTTCCACCCAACTCAAACATTTGCAGGAAAGAGAAACAGACACGGAATCATTACAACAAAGTTAGGATTTTCCCAAAGAGTTTCCCACATGGTTGCTTCGAATCAGTCCCAGTTGTTTACCTCCCACGCTTTTCTGCCTCCAAGGCATCAAGTCCTGCCTTCTACTGCCCGAAACCCTAGACAAGAACCTCTCTCCTTGTTACTGCAATCACCTCCTACCCTTTCTCTGCACATGCGCTATTGCCCCCTCTCCAATCTTTTAAAAACGCGAATCTGACTGTTCTTAGAATAAAGACCTAAATTCTTAATATGGCCTCTACAGGATATTCTTGGTTTCTCAGCAATCATTGCCTTCTCCCTCCCTCCTAGGAGACATGCTGTCAGCTAGCCTGTGTTGAGATGCAAGCACTAGAGTGCCTGACCCGCAGTAGCCTAAGCAATAAAGACTTTTAATCATCTCGTGCATGTTCCTTGTTTAATGTAGCTGCTCTACAATGTTGTCAAAGACACACACCCTTTCCACTCCCTCATCTTCAGCATGTTGGCTGTTGGCCCTCACGTCTGTCACCACATGAGCACAGGAAGGCTGCTGTAGCACCATGTTTCACAGCTGCATTTAAAAGCAGGAAGCCTGGGGAAGGTGGTAAATGGGGCATTGCCTCAAATGATAGTCTCCTTTTATAAGCAAAATAAATATTGCCCAGAAGCCTCCCAGCAGACTTCCTCTCACATCTCACATATCATTACTGTGTCACATGGCCCTTTCTAATGACGGAAGAACCTAGGAAAGTGAAAATATGGCAAAGGGAAATGGTATTACCGTGACTGACTTAAATCAATCATGATTCATCAAGTGGGCTATTGGGACATGGAGGGAGGTTTGGCGGGACTTTGGGGAAAGTGATTTCTTTACTTTTCTAGGACAACATCTGTAAAAGATCTTGTTTTCTTCCTTAGGACGCAGCCTTGCATGGGAGTAAAGCTCTTCAATCTTATAGCCATGTTGTTTCTAGCCTGTTAAGCAGTGATGCACAGAAGAGGGGCAGAGGCAAGAGAAATCATAAAAGCATAGATGGAGCCTGTGGTAGGCGGCCTCTGAGCTCCACCTGCCCCCCCGCCCCCGCAACTCCGTGGTCCGTGCCTCCTGGGTTCATGCCATTGTGTAATCTCCTCCGCTTGCGTGTGGGCAAGACCTAGGGACTCTCTTCGAATGCATAGAAAAGGGCAGAAGTGGTGGTGTATCATTTCTGAGATTAGATGATAAAAAGACTGCAGCTTCCACCTTAGGTCTTCTCTGTCTGTCTGTCTGTCTCTCTCTGTGTCTCAGCTCACTTCCACTGGGGGAAGCAAACGTCCATGCTGAGCACATCCCTGGGGAGAGGCCCACCTGGTGAAGAACTGAGTTTCTCGGTCTAACCACCCTGGAGGAACTGAATAACCACTGCCAACAGCCACTCGACTGATCTTAGAAGCTGATCTTTTGGCCCCAGTCATGTCCTGGGATGACTGGAGCCCTGGTTGACAGCTTGGCTGCAACCCCATGAGAGCTCTTGAGCCAGAGCTTCCCACTAAGCTATTCTTAGACTCTTAACCAGATAAACTGTGAGATAATGTTGTTTTCAGCTGCTTAGTTTCGGGGATAATTTGTTTTGCAGCAACTGTTAACTAACACAGTCATTAGATGAAGTCAGCCCTTGTGCATAGGGCTTCCAGTTATATGAGACAATACATTTTCTTATTTATTAAGCCTATTTAAGTTAGGTTTCTGTTACATGCAGCCGAAAGCACACTAAATTGATCAAAAGAAGACTGCATATTATCTTTCTGTAGCCTGTCTCTCTGGCAGCATCTTAAAACACTTTCCCATTTCTCTAAAATACTCCAGCCACCAGCCACCATGGCCTTCTTCTAATCCCATGAGCACACCATGTTCCCTCCCATTTTCTGGGTTTTTACTTATCTTGTTCCTGCTACCCAGAACATTCTCCACTTTATCTTGTTAACTCTTTTTTAGTTTTTCAGACTTTAGCTTGTAATCCCATTTCTTGGTGAAGTCCCCAACCGCCCTCCAAATTATATCATATCCCCTTGCTATGCACCTTCATAGCACTATGTACCTTTTTCCGGGCCTTTACACAGTGGTCATTATGCTTTGTGTAATTATTTGCGTACCTCTGTCTCCTTTCTCCCTGAGGACAGGGCTCATAGCTGCTTGGTACCATTGGACCACGGTGTTCAACACAGTGCTGGAGCAGGGCAGGTTCTCAATGAATAATTAATAAGTGAGTAAACAAATGCGTTGGAAACATACATTGGTTGGCCAAGAGAAGGGCCAGGACTAAGTAGATAGATTTCGAAGTCATCGGTATAGAAGGGATATTTGATTTCCCGGGAGAAGGCAGTCTCCCAGGAAAACTATGTGAGGGCAAAGATGAAATTTCAGGATCTTCAGTCCATGGAGGCTGAAGAAGAAAGAAGCCTCAGGAGAGGAGGTCCACAGGTGGTGAGGGAGAAAGCCCAAAATGCCAAGGTGATCTAACCATCAGAAGGAACTCCAAGTCCTTGAGAGGTGACAAAGTGTGGGACTCTCAGAGTGCCAACATGGTACAAACCAAGCTGGGCTGCAGGAAAGCAGCTCAGAGTGTGAGGCCTTGAGAAGGACACACTAGTGAGCAAATGGACCAGGATGGGTCACTCCCTCTTCACACCCCTCCCTGTACCCCTGACCAACAGCATGGGAATAAGACAGACAGTAGAAGTATAGTGCTTTGAAAGCAATGACAACCACAGCATTTTGTACACGGAAAGGGATTTTCTCCCAGCACAGATTCTAATTGCAGTATCCATCAGTGTGCCCCTAGGGAAGGCTAGGCCAACCCTAGAGGAGTCATGACGTGATGGTGCACTCCACCATCTCTGTGGATAATTCAGGCCCCACCTCCTCTTTTTGTTTTTTTAAAATTGCTGAGAGAGGGGCTCAAATTATTCTGACAATTATTTTACCTTGACTCTTTTGTTCAGCCCCTGGCTCATACGTCTAGCTCAGCCTGAAATCTATGTGTTCATTAAAACATCATCTATCTCGCCAACTGAGGGAAGGATGAATGTGGATCTGATTAACACAGTGTCTATCTAAGCTAAGTGCTTGAGTTAGGAGATTAAATTTCCAGGGACTTCCCTGGTGGTCCAGTGGTTAAGAGTCTGTGCTTCCAATGCTGGGGATGTGGGTTCAATCCCTGGTCGGGGAACTAAGACCCCACATGCCATGCGGTGTGGTCAAAATATATATATATATATATATATATATATATATATATATTACTAGAAGGTGAAATTTCCAGATGGCTGGAATTTGCTGCTTGAGCAACAAAAAGTAAAAAAAAGAAATAAAGCATTATCAAGTTCAACACACACCTCACTCACTTTGAATGCAACCTGTAGCCCCTTCTTCCTTTTTCCTTCCTGATGGTAAAGGGGATGGTAGGGAAGCAGAAAGAGGAGGAAACAGAGAGAGAAAGAGAATGGGGGCATGGTTAGAGCAGGAACTGTCTAAAGCAGGTGTCAGCAAACTTTTTTCTGTAAAGGGCCAGATAGTAACTATTTCAGTCTCTGTTGAAACTACTCACCTCTGCCGTTGTAGCATAAAAGGAGCCATAGACAATGCACAACCATGAGCTTGGCCGTGCTCCAATAACTATTTATGGATACTGACATTTGAATTTCAAATGATTTTCATGTGTCACAAAATTTTCTTCTTCTTTTGATTTTTTAAAAGACTTTGTTTAGAGCAGTTTTACGTTCACAGCAAAACTGAGTAGAAAGTCTAGCGAGTTCCCATATACCCCATGGCCCCACACAGGCACAGTGTCCTCCGTCATCAACATCCCCCTCAAGAGTGGTCCATGTGTTACAATTGATGCACCTACATTGACACATCATTATCACCCAGAGTACATAGTTTACATAGTTCACTCCTGGAGCTGTATATTCAATGGTTGATATTTTTTTTTCAACGATTACATTTTAAAACCATTCTCAGCTCATGCACTATACAAACACGAGTAGGGGGCCAGATCTGGTTCATGGGCTGAAGTTTGCTGACGTCTGATCTAAAATAAGGAGTTAAAACTACCAAAAAGAAGCAAGTCTCTAGCTTTCCTTCCCTCTTGCCTTCTCTTCTCTCTCCACCCCTCCTTTTACTCCATGACGTTCAAATTTTATCCTGTAACAAACATTCAAACTGTTTCTCTTGGCTTCTACCTTGCCCGTCCTCTAACAAATACTTATACTTGTGTTAGCATTCAAGAAATTGGTCCTCAACCACACGTTCACTTTCCTGTAGCTGAAAGATTAAGGAACATCCAGAGCTTTCTATAGAGTAAGGTTCTTTTTTTTTTTTTAATCTTTGTTGGAGTATAATTGCTTTACAATGGTGTGTTAGTTTCTGCTTTATAACAAAGTGAATCAGTTATACATATACATATGTTCCCATATCTCTTCCCTCTTACGTCTCCCTCCCTCCCACCTTCCCTATCCCACCCCGCTAGGTGGCCACAAACCACTGAGCTGATCTCCCTGTGCTATGCGGCTCCCATGGGTTCTACCACCGCTTATCTTATTTCTTAAGAATCTTACTGCCTAGCACAGGGAGTAAGATTCTTAAAAAATAAGATAAGTGGTGGTAGAATCCATGGGAGTAACAGTGACTCAAAATTCAACTCTGTAAAGTATAGGCCCACCCACTTTTTTTCTCTATTGCTGTATTACAAAGTAGAAATCATTTCTCACTAACTATAATGCTTAGGTTTTATTTTTAATTTTTCTTACCTGCTCAGAATTTTAAGTGATTTTCTCTAAAGTCTAAAAATGTTCAGCCGTTCTTACTTTCGGATGAAACAAATGGTCAGTACTGAAGCTCTCAAGCAGGGAAGTCTTACTACGCGTACTTAATGAGGGCTGATGTCCTTGTCCTTATATTTGCATAAACGTCAGCCTCAGTGAATACAGGTCATGGACGTCAGGGAAGAATTCAGTGTCTGGAGTGAGACAGGCTTGGGTCCAAACCTAGTTCTGCCACTGGTTGTAGGACTTACCTTCTTGAAGCTTCAGTCCCATCCCCTGGAAGCTGGAAATAATAAAAGTCCATTGTTCTGATGTTTAAATGAGCTACACATATGAAGTCCTACTTCATGTCAGTGTTCTTCATCTCCTCCATCTCTGGAGCCTCTCCCAATCCCCTCCCCGTCTACTGAGCACCGTTGTTTAGTATCAGCAACAACTTTCTATTTTTTTATCTGAAGGCAGAGCAAGTAATAAAAAAGCATTCAAAGTCAATCTCCTGGATCGAAGGTGTTTTTTCTTTTTTAAGCTGTCTCAGAATATTCAAGTTAGTTTCAATTGTCGCAATAATTAATAGCACATTAGTCAATGAAGCCGGCTTTCAGAAGTCATAAACCCGGGAGCGGAACGTGAGCTCACGGCTGCTCTTAGCTCTTAAGTCTCTGCTGAGGAGGAGGAGAGGAGCCTGCCAAGGAATGCTGGGGGGAATTATCAGGGGTGTGGGTTTGCCAAAGCAGAATTAGCCGGGCTCTGATGCCTGCGGTGGGCGCCGTGCAGATGCGGAGATGCCTGAAAGCAAGGCAGGAGGAGGGGAGGGGGTGGGGTTGCTGCAGGGGAGCGTTGGAAGGATGGCGGCAAACATGCGCTGGGGTCGTGATGGGGGTAGCAGGGATGCTGGGCCGGGCATTGTGCACTGGAGTTACAGACCGGCCTTGCTGTATGGCCCAGATTTAGATACCGAAGCTAGAAAAGGCTCACCGTCAGGGGGCTCTACCCTCTCACTGTACAGATGATGAAGCTGAGACCCAGCCATGTCCTGACTTGCCCAGGGACATGCATGTTCTGTGAAGGAAGAGATATGTGGCTGGCTTCCTAGGGGTCATTCAGAGAAGGGAAGTCCAGTGTCCTGTTCTGGCCAAAGTAGACATAGACGTCCAGAAAGTGCTCAGCTCATCATGTAAATGTCCCAGGCAATATCGCCTACTTGTCCATCACCCCTGGGCAGAGAGGGTCCCGCACACACACAGACTCACTCACTGTTGTCTTTCTTTTGGAATTCGGGCTTTGTGAATGCTGAAGCCAACTGTTAGAGCCTTTTAAAAAATTTTGGTTGCTATTGCAACAAATATTTACAGTATTTATTATAATGAAATATTAATGCTAATAATGAACCAGACACCAGTTTGTGGAAATGACCCTTCTTCCCTGTCCTCTGTCCTGAGAAAGGGGCATGAATTGAATGCCTGTGATTAGCCTTGGGGGAGTGAGGGGTGCCCTTGAAAACCCACCTCCTGATGGCCCGTTGGAGAGTCTCCCAGCAAGAAGTTGCCCCTGCTCTGTTGCCATGGCCCTCCAGCCAGTCTCACCTGCCCATCCCCCGCCCCTACCCTGGGCTGAGCCCCCCACGTGCACCCCTCCCCACAAGGAGAGAGCCTGGCAATGGGAGAAGGCGGTTGCTTTTTCAGGGAAAAGAGGTGCCAATTACAGCCTTTATTAGGCTCACACCGCCGTCTCCCTCCCTGCCTTCGACGGCTGCAGACCACACACACACTCAGTTTTCTTGCACTAGGACGGGAGACCTGTGTGGTCCTGCCGACTCACTTATAATAAATCTGCGAGCTTAATAAAAGGCATCATTTCTATCATTTGATCTCTCTTGAGTTACTCATAGCTCTGGGTGACACACAAGTCTTGACTGACAGGCCCTTCCCAGGGAAAACCCAAGCTTGGTGGTTCTTCAAACAAAAAGCGGTGTGGAGAGGTGGGGTGTGTGTGTGTGTGTGTGTGTGTGTGTGTGTATGTGTGTGTGTGTTTGTGTGTGTGTGTGTTTGTGTCTGTGTGTGTGTGTTTATGTTTGTGTGTGTGTGTCCATGTCTGTGTGTCTCTGTGTGTGTGTGTTTGTGTCTGTGTCTGTGTGTATCTGTGTGTGTGTGTCCGTGTGTGTGTCTGTGTGTGTGTGCTTGTGTTGGGAGTGATGCACTGTGTGATTTGCAGGAAAGAAGAAGGGGAAGGAGGAGCTTGTGTATCCCAGGAGATGTCTGGGACAAGGTCCCCAGAGGAGATGAGCATCACCCAGGGCTGGTGCTGCTGGCAGAAGGTTCTAGAACCCTCAGGGCATCGGGCTCTATAGACCTCACCTGCTCCAATCTTCCCTCCTGCCTTCCTTCAGAATCCTTCTCAGGATCCTGTTTCTCCAGGCACCCTCTCTGTTGACTCCCTGTCAGCTCCAGGTCTTAGTTTTAATTTAATCTCAGTTTGTTTTCAATGCACTAAGGCCGGTTTCTTGTGGGACCTCCTGTCTGTAAATGCCTTGAAAGGATCAATATTCCACTTTCTTTCCCACCTCCCGGCACACCCAAAATCTATCGTATCAGCCACCACGTGTGGGTGTTGGCTGCACTTCCTCTGCGTCAGGCTCTGGGCTGAGCTCTGGACGTGGGTTATTCTCATGTGTCTTCACAACTCTGTGAAGTAGAAACGGTTATGATGTGCATTTAACAGCTGAGGAAAGTCAGGCTCAGAGAATGTAGGTGAGTTGCCTGAGGTCACACAGCTCATAGGTGTGGATCTCATCCCAGGGGTGTCTGAATCCACAGGCCCTGCTCACCCCCACTCTGCCCCAACCCCATGCTGGGCCTCCCTGGGCTGGTCAGCTGGGCTTGCATTTGCATCCCCTCCAGCACCCAAGCCCGAAGTCGAGGTGAAGTTCCCAGAGTTCCAGCCTCCCATGGACTCACGTCATGCCCACTCCCTCTGTACGACTTCACCCCGGGCCACGGCTGCTCTGGGAAACCGCAGCTACTCAGGGGACCGTGTGGTAGACGCCAGACTCAATATCCACTCACTCTGTGTTGGCGTTTCAGCTGAGAAAACAAAATTACCAGGCCAGCCATGTTTGGTCCTCTTTACCTCATAGACGCAGCCTTCTTCCCAGCCACCCTCACGTGAAGCCACAGGCTCGGGGATCACAGGGCCTCATGGAACAGAGAGGCAGCCTGGCCCGCTGGTGAAGGGTGCAGACCCGCAGTCAGCTGAGGCAGGGTCGGGCCCCAGCCCTGTCCCTCAGTATCTGTTTGACCTCGAGTAAGTCACTCAGCTTCTCAGCTCAGTCTTCTCACATGGAAAAGGGAGATAATAATGCTTATTTCATGTTACGTGAGAGAATCCGTGTAAAAAAGCCTGGCATAAAGGAAAGTCTTTTTTTAAAGGTTAGCTATTATTAATGTTCTGGGTTGAATTGAGCTCCCCAAAAGTTATGTTGAAGTCTTAACTCCCAGTACCTGTGAATGTGACATTATTTGGAAATAGGGTCTTTGTAGATGTAATCAAGCTAAAATGAGGTTATTCGGATGGACCCTAATTCAATATGACGGGTGTCCTTACAAGAAGAGGGAAATTTGGACACGGATGTACACCGGGTGGAGAACACACGTGAAGACACAGACATAGAGGGAAGGTGGCCATATGAAGACGGAGACAGAGGTTGGAGTGACACTGCCACAAGCCAACTCCTGGAGGTACCAGAAGCTGGAAGAGGCAAGGAAGGACCTTCCCCTCGAGGTTGCAGAAATAGCATGGCCCTGCTAACACCTCAATTTCAAGCTTCTAGCCTCTAGAGCTATGAGAGAATAACTTTTTCTTGTTTTAAGTCAACCATTTTGTGACTTTGTTCCAGCAGCCCTAGAAAACTAATACAATTAGCATTAAAAAGATCACTGGTCTAGGACCCCCAAGACTATTGTCCTAGTTTTGACTTTGCTTCTAAATAGTTGTGTGAACTTGGACAAATTATAGAGGCATCGACTGCTAGAACTGAAAAAGACCTTAGGCCCAGGTGAAGAAACTGAGGCCCACAGAGGGGAGGGACTGGCACGTAACCCCAGAGAACCTCAGTTACTTCATCTGTCAACAAGATGTAATTATCCCACCCCCCCTGCTTCACCCAGCTGTGGTTGACATGTCAATAACATCACCTGGGTAGACCAGTTGCCGTCACAATCACAGCAACACACACACCACTGTCTGCCTTCAGAGGAGCACCATTGTCAGTTTCCCAGGATTCTGGTTGAATCAGAGGAAGGAGCCAGGCCAATGATGAACTATTTGAAGCAGATGGAATCCATAAGAGCCTCTGGGCGCCCGTTGACCGCCAGCCCACTGTTTGGGTAAATAGGGAGGAACTGCGTAAATGGGGGTCAGTGTGCCACCTGAGAGGCAGTGCAGACAGCATCTACTGACATCCATGAAGGAGGGACTGGTCTCTTAGGGAAGCAAATGACAAATCAGGACACCTGGGTTCTGAGTCTGGAGCTGCTGCCTGACTCACTATGCATCCTTGGGCAATTCTCTTACCCTCTCTGGGCCTTTCCATGCCTGTCCATACGATGGGAAGCCAGGACCCGCACCCAGGCCTGTGTGACTCCAAAATCTCTGATCTAAACCACTGTTTTATACTGCTAAGAGAGATGAAAGTGACTGGCCATTCCAGGGAGTACAGGTGTCAGTAGGGCACTATGTATGTATGTATATATGAACTGAAATCATAAAGCTGACAGGGTCAGGAGGTCATCTGAATCACAGATGATAGCCTTCACAAGCAGATGTTTGAATAGCTTCTGGACATTCCAGTGAAGTTTTCCTTATTCTTCTTGAGGACACTCATTCTGTCGGCATGGAAACAGCCTTCCTTATATGGGGAAGTGACGAATATAAAGATTAAGAGTTTACAAAACCAGACATTTCTCCAAAGAAGACATACAGGTGGCCAAACAGCACATGAAAAGATGCTCAACATCACTAATTATCAGAGAAACGCAAATCAAAACTACAACGAGGTATCACCTCATACCTGTCAGAATGGCCATCATTCTGAGTCTACAAACAATAAATGCTGGAGAGGGTGTGGAGAAAAGGGAACCCTCCTCCACTGTTGATGGGAATGTAAACTGGTAAAATCACTATAGAGGACAGTATGGATGTTCCTTAAAAAAGTAAAACTAGAACTACCATATGATCCAGCAATCCCACTCCTGGGCATATATCTGGAGAAAACCATAATCTGAAAGGATACATGCACCCCAATGTTCACTGCAGCACTATTTACAATAGCCAGGACATGGAAGTAACCTAAATGTCCATCATCAGAGGAATAAAGAAGATGTGGTACATATATGCAATAGAATATTATTCAGCCATAAAAAAGAATGAAATAATGCCATTTGCAGCAACATGGATGGACCTAGAGATTACCATACTAAGTGAAGTAAGTCAGAGAAAGACAAATATCATCTGATATAACTCATACGTGGGATCTAATTTAAAAAGTAAAAATACAAGTGAACTTATTTTATTTTATTTTTTGCGGTACACGGGCCTTTCAATGCTGTGGCCTCTCCCGTTGCGGAGCACAGGCTCTGGAAGCGCAGGCTCAGCGGCCATGGCTCACGGGCCCAGCCGCTCCGCGGCATGTGGGATCTTCCCTGACCGGGGCACGAACCCGCGTCCCCTGCATCGGCAGGCGGACTCTCAACCACTGCGCCACCAGGGAAGCCCCACAAGTGAACTTATTTTAAAAAAAAGTTTACAAAACCAGTTTGGGTCATTTGGGGTTCTGCCACTTTTTTTAGCCCATACAACTTCGGGCAAATCACTTTGCCTTTGCTAAGACTCATGTGGAGACGTTGCAGAGTCACTGTGAGGGTGAAGCAAGAGAAGGCTGTGGAAGCTCTTAGCAGCCCTGGAACACAGCAGGTGCTCAAGAAACGTGGGCTTTCCCTCCCTTGTGTTAACCTGGAGCAAAACAAATTATACCTACTCTTTGGACCTCTGTCAGCTCTTCAACTGAAAACCGAGAACAACTCTCAGGTAGTCCCCCAGCCCTTAGCATCCTCAGCGCCTTCCTCCCCTTCATTATCTTCATCATAACCGTTAACATCATCGCCTTTCATTATCACCGTCACCAACAGCCTCCTCACCATCATCTTTCTCAACACCATCATCTTTTATCATTATCATCCTCATCTTCACATCACACACATGAACTAATACCAGAATTTATTATGTATTCCCATAAGTGTGGCTGTTGGGTCCTTTAACAATTCAATGAACTAAATATTCTGACTTTACAAATGATGAAACTGAATCTCAGAGAACTAAGGTGACTTTCTCAGGCTTGCACAGCTAGAAGCGTCAAAGACAGGAACCTAACCTAGGTCTCGTGATGCCAAATCTTAGGACGGTTCCTTCGAGGGCATGTTTTTAGCAAACATGTCACCCAGCTGGCTCAGGTTACACACGGGATGAGGTAGGAACCTCCAAGTGTTTTCCAGTGAGGTTTGATATTCTCCATTATGTTCTTGTGCAACTGACTTCTCAAATTTAAAGGGGAAATTTTACATTTGAGTGTGTGTGTGTGTGTGTGTGTGTGTGTGTGTGTGTGAGAGAGAGAGAGAGGAAGAGGATGTAGATATTCCTGGAAACCTCTGGCATTCTGCTCCTGCCAAGTAGACTTGGGATTCAGCCCGCACCTGCAAGATTTGGATGTCTTTTGTCCTCTGAGAGTCTCACTCCGTCTGGTTAATCCAGGCAGAGCTTCCTGTTGCCTCCTTACAGGACACGGTTCAGACCAGAATATTAATGGAGATTACAGCAGGGGGAAGAATAGATTCGGGGGAGGTAGGGAGCTGCCTGGCAGAGAAGCTTGGCACCCCGGTGGGGTCCTTCCATAGATGATCTCGAAGCACTTGTTTGGAAGCAGGATAGGACACAGGGGACCCTTCCTAGGGGTGCCTAGAGCTAGTCTATATCCTGTCCCCAGTTTGTTCCTAGGACAAATCTGCCCACCCTTTTTCTAGGAAATTGGCATGTGTGCATCTTTTTTCTCCCCTGCACATCAAATTCTGCTCGCTACAAATAGAGTGACCCTACAGCCCAGTGTGACTGGGACAGTCAGGTTTGCATCTGCTGTCCTGGCACCCCATCCAGTTTACTATTTGTCATCATCAAAAGCATCCCTATTTGGATGTTAACTATAGAACATTCTTTCAAGGATAAGCATCAAAGAAGGCAGGAAACAAGGGCCACCAAAGGCTGGGTTTGCCATGTAACCCATTGGTAAGAGCATTAGACTTGGAGGCAGAGAACTTAAAGTCTCAGCCATACCGCTTTCTACCTAAGTAGGACTCAGGTATCTCATCTGTAAAATGGGCATAATTATACCCACCTCACAAGGTTGTTGAAGGTAAATGACCTTAGTGGGCTCTGTTCTCTGCAGTCATTACCTTGAATGAACCATTTTACCTTCATTTTTCAGTTACAACTGAGCCAGTTTTTCTCCAAGATTGTTGAACATCTGGTCACATGGAATCAGTGGGAACCTTGGGTCAGTGTCAGGGACTCGCCACCTGTGGGGTCCACTCAGGGAGCTGTAAGTTACGCCTGGAAAAAATCCAACCCATCTTTCAGTGCTCCACCAGCTGAAGCGGTTACACACCAGGAACTGCTAATTTGGTAGATGGATTTGGAAAATCTGGAAGATTATAAAAATCTTTTACTTGTTAGAATTTTAGAATATTAGAGCCAATAAGCAGAAAGTGGTATTGGGAGGTGGGTTAACTACAGTAAAGGACTGAATTTGTTTGGAGAGGAAGATATTAGAGTCAGCCCTGCAATGTCATTCCACTGGGGAGCCTGGCCCAGAATGTTCTATCCAGCCTGGTTACTGAGCCCAGCCCTGCTCCCCAAGTCCTATGTTGGTGAGTTCCAAGGGGCTCCCAGGTGCCACTCTGGTGGCCAACAGCAACACCTACCAGTCACAACCTGGCCTGCCAACCATGCTGCTCCTTTTCCAACCACACACCAACTGAGCACCTAAGGCCTTGACCACAGACACACCTCTGAGACACTGGGGTTTAGTTCCAGACCACAGCAATAAAACGAATATTGTAATAAAGCAAGTCACACAAATTTTTTGGTTTCCCAGTACATATAAAATTTATGTTAATACCCTGTTGTCTATTATGAGTGCAATGGCATTATGTCTAAAAATCAATGTACATAACTTAATTGAAAAATGCTTTATTGCTCAAAAATGCTACTTATCTGACCCTTCAGCAAGTCATAATATTTTTGCTGGTGGGGGGTCTTGCCTTGATGTTGGTGGCCGCTGACCGATCAGGGTAGTGATTGCTGAAGGCTGGGGTGGCTGCGGCAATTTGTTAAAATAAGACAACAATAAAGTTTGCTGCAACAGTTTCACGATGATTTCTCTGGATCATGCAATGCTGTCTGACAGCATTTTACCCACAGGAGAACTTCTTTCAGACTTGGAGTCGGTCCCCTCAGAACCTGCTGCTGCTTTATCAACTAGGTTTATGTAACATTCCAAATCTTTTATTGTCATTTCAACAATCTTCACGGCATTTTCATTGGGAGTAGGTTCCATCTCAAGAAACCACTTCCTTTGCTCATCCATGAGAAGCAACTCCTCATTGATTCAAGTTTTATTATGAGATTGCAGCAATTCAGTCACATCTTCAGGCTCCACTTCTAATTTTCTTTCTATTTCCACCACATCTGCAGTTACTTCCTCCACTGAAGTCTTGAACCCCTCAAAGTCATCCATGAGGATTGGAAGCAGCTTTTTCCAAACTCCTGTCCATGTTGATATTTTGACCTCTTCCCATGGATCACACATGTTAATAGCATTGAGAATGGTGAAACCTTTCCAGTAGGTTTTCCAATGACTTTGCGCAGAGCCATCAGAGGAATCAGTATATATGGCAGCCACAGCCTTATGAAATGTATTTCCTAAATAATAAGATTTGAGAGTAGAAATTACTCCTTGCAGAATGGATGTTGTGACAGTAGGCAGGAAAACAAAATTAATCATATTATACATCTCCATCAGAGCTCTTGGGTGACCAGGTACATTGTCACTGAGCAGGAATATTTTTAAAGGAATCTTTTTTTCTGAGCAGTAGGTCTCAACAGTGGGCTTAAAATATTCAGTAAACCAAGTTGTAAACAGATGTGCTGTCATCAGGCTTTGCTGTTCCATTTATAGAGCACAGGCAGAGTAGATTTAGCATAATTATTAAGGGTCCTAGGATTTTGGGAAATCAATAAATGAGCATTGGTTTCAAATTCAAGTCACCAGCTGCATTAGCCCCTAATAAGAGAGTCAGCCCCTTTGAGGCATTGAAACTAGGCATTGACTTCTCCTCTCTGGCTATGAAAATCCTAGATGGCATCTTCTTCCAATAGAAGGCTGTTTTATTTACATTGAAAATCTGTTGTTTAGTGTAGCCACCTTCATTAATGATCTGAGCTAGAGCTTCTGGATAACTTGCTGCGGCTTCTACATCAGCACTTGCTGCTTCACCTTGTGCTTTGACATTATGGAGATGGCTTATCTCCTTAAACCTCATGGACCGATCTCTGCTAGCTTCACACTTCTCTTCTGCAGCTTCCTCACCTCTCAGCTTTTATAGAATTGAAGAGAGTTAGAGCCCTGCTCTGGGTTAGGCTTTGGCTTAAGGGAATGTTGTAGCTGGTTTGATCTTCTGTCCAGACCACTAAAACTTTTTCCAAATCAGCAATAAGGCTGTTTTCCTTTCTTATTATTTGTGTGTTCACTGCAGTGGCACTTTTCATTTTCAAGAACTTTTCCTTTTCATTCACAACTTGGCTAACTGTTTGGCCCAAGACACCTAGCTTCTGGCCTATCTTGCCTTTCGACGTGCCTATCTCACTAAGCTTAATCATTTCTAGCTTCTGATTTGAAGTGAGAGATGTGTGACTCTTCCTTTTACTTGAACACTTAGAGACCGCTGTAGGGTTATTAATCGGACTAATTTCAATATTGTTGTGTCTCAGGGAATAGGAAGGCCCAAGGACAGGGAGAGAGAGGGGCAATGACCAGTCGGTGGAGCGGTCGGAGCACACACAACATCCATCCATTAAGTTCACCGTCTTATCTGGGCTTGGTTCATGGGCCAAAACAATTACAATAGTAACATCAAAGATCACTGATCACAGATTTCCATAATAAATGGAATAACAATGAAAATTTTGAAACATTGTGAGAATTACCAAAATGTGACACAAACATGAAGTGAGCAAATGTCAGAAAAATGGTGCCAGGGCTTCCCTGGTGGCGCAGTGGTTGAGAGCCCACCTGCCGATGCGGGGGACGTGGGTTCGTGCCCCAGTCCGGGAGGATCCCGCATGCCGCGGAGCGGCTGGGCCCGTGAGCCATGGCCGCTGGGCCTGCGCGTCTGGAGCCTGTGCTCCGCGACGGGGGAGGCCACAGCAGTGAGAGTCCCGCATACCACAAAAAAAAAAGAAAAAGAAAAATGGTGCCAATAGACTTGCTGAACTCAACGGTTGCCAAAAACCTTCCATTTGTAAACAAAAAAAAAACTCCATATCTGCAAAGCTCAATAAAACAAGGTACCCTTGTACTCAGGGCTACATTGTATGTCCAAATGCAGAAGGTACTGCCAGGTCTTGTTCAGGCTGTTTCCTCTTCTGAACAAGCCCTACTTCTCCTCACCACGTGAATGCAGCCACCTTTCAACACCAAAATAAAGATCGTTGATTCTCAAAACTTTTCTTGACTCCACCTGCTCCAGGCAGTGTGAATTGTTTCTTCCCTACTACTGCACTGTAAGTTTAACTCTCTTTGCAAAAGTCGTCATACTTTTTTTTTTTTTGGCCACACCGGCATGTGGGGTCTTAGTGAGGCATATGGGATCACAATTCCCCAACCAGGGATCGAACCCATGCCCCCTGCATTGGAAGCATGGAGTCTTAACCACTGGACCACCAGGGAAGTCCTGTGGTCATAATTTAGAAGAGGCTGTCTCTGGATCTGTTCCCTCCATTCACTGTGAGCTCTGTCCCAGGCCAGCTCTGATTCCCTGATGACTCACACAGTGGGGGTCAGGTTAACCCCTCTAAGACCCTTATCATCAGGGCACGAGGTGTTTTGACCTCTGTGTTAGTCAGGGTTCTCCAGAGAAACAGAACACATAGGATATTCATTTTACATATATATGTGAAGGGATTTATTGTAAGGAATTGGCTCACATGGTTATGGAGGCTGGCAAAGTCCAAAATCCACAGAGTCGTGTCCCATTTTGAGTGTGAAGGCTGGAAGCTACTGTACAATCAGGTCTTCCGATGTCTCAGTTGGAAGACTGTCAGGCAGGAATTTTTCTCTTATTCAGAGAGGGTTGGCTTTTTGTGCTATTCAGTCCTTCAACTGACGGATGAGGCCCACCCGCATTGGAAAGGGCAATCTGCTTTACTCAGTCTTGCAATTCAAATGTTACTCTTATGCAAAAACACCCTTGCAGAAACACCCACAATAATGTTTGACCAAATATATGGGCACCAAGGGGCCCAGACAAGTTGACACATGAAATTAATCATCACAACCTCCCTGTGTTAGATAGTGCTTAAATGTCATCAACATTCATTACCTTGCCCTTCTATGCTCTCCAGTGCACTGCAGAGGCTAGAACCTGAGACCTATGTTTCCCAGACTCCTTTGCCAGCAAGGATACCATTAAGGTTCTGCAATCCATCAACTTGCAAGAGATTTGGAAGCAAGGCAGAAGCATCCTCCCTCCAGCACCAGGGACAGGAGAATAAGCTTCTGCAGATGTGAGTTCTACAGTGACTGCTAGATTCCCATCCTCTGTATGTCATCTGTGCTAGCTGCAGTGTAAGCAGATAGGATAAGGGGGTCCCTGGGAAAGAGAGCCAGGCATGGCTTTCTTGACAGAAGAGAAGCCATTTTGGTCTAAGGCATTCTGTGATCTAAGCCTAGCCACAGTGCTTGCCCTTGAACAGGTCTCAGTAATTAACAATCTTAAGGGGAAAAAAAGAACACAGGAACAAAGGAAAAACAGTCAAGAAACAATAGTTCAGCAATAAAAACAGAGTCCTAGTTCCTCCTCAAGGGATATACATCACCATCTGATACTTATCTTTGAGTTCTACAGTAAACCCCACCCACGTGGAGGATGGAATGATGATGTTGGCATTTTCTGATCCTTGAACTTCAATCAACTAAAGCTTGGACTCTGTCAACCTTTGCCCCATTTCTATGCTGAATTCTCCTCTGCTCCAGCCCCCTCACGAATACACATGTACTCTTAGCTTAAAACTTCCCCAATTTTGCTGTTCAAGGAGACACTGCTTTGGGAAAGATCTCTGGTGTTCTCCTTACTTGCTGCAAGTAATAAATCCTTCAAGTAAATAAATAATAAAAAATAAATAATCCTGAAAGTAAATAAAACCATATCTCCTAACATTGTCATTTTTGTTTTGTGGTTTTATTCCTACCAAATCTAAGAACATCTTCTGTTATAATACTTGGGCTTTGTCCTCAGTTCCTAAAATAGCTTCAGAGAGTTAAAGATAAATAGATGTCTTTTATTAATCATAACAAACCCCTTTCAACCATACCTAAGTTTGTGTTCTTTTTTTTTTTTTTTTTTTTTTTCCAGTACTTGGGCCTCTCACTGTTGTGGCCTCTTCCGTTGCGGAGCACAGGCTCTGGATGCGCAGGCTCAGCGGCCGTGGCTCACGGGCCCAGCCGCTCCGAGGCATGTGGGATCCTCCCAGACCGGGGCACGAACCAGTGTCCCCTGCATCGGCAGGCGGACTCTCAACCACTGCGCCACCAGGGAGCCCCCCGTTTGTTTGTTTTTTAAAGGCTTTTCTACTTCAGCCCACCTGTCTCATAAAATAATGCAAAAGAAAACACAAACATGCTTTACCTTTAACAACAATAACAAAATAAAACCATCTGCATACAGGGTTATACATTTTGCCATTGCTTTCCAGTATAACTAACACATTCCTTTAAGGCTTTGGCGAATAATTTTCTAAGTCAATAATTTTCTCAGGCAATGCCTCTGCCCTGGAGGTAGCTGATTCTATCTGGTCCCTGAACTATAGGCATAATCACGTCACTGTATTTCCCCCACAGTGTTTACATTTTTTTTTTTTATAAATTTGTTTATTTATTTTTGGCTGTGTTAGGTCTTCCTTGCTGCGCGCGGGCCCTCTCCAGTTGCGGCGAGCGGGGGCCATTCTCCGTCGCGGTGCGCGGGCCTCTCACTGCGGTGGCTTCCCCTGCTGCAGAGCACAGGCTCCAGGTGCGCGGGCTTCAGTAGTTGTGGCACACAGGCTCAGTAGTTGTGGCCTGCGGGCTCTAGAGTGCAGGCTCAGTAGTTGTGGCGCACAGGCCTAGCTGCTCTGCGGCATGTGGGATCCTCCCGGACCAGGACTGAACCCGTGTCCCCTGCATTGACAGGCAGACTCCCAACCATGGCGCCACCAGGGAAGTCCTACATTTTTTTTTAACATCTTTATTGGAGTATAATTGCTTTACAATGGTGTGTTAGTTTCTGCTTTATAACAAAGTGAATCAGCTATACACACACATATATCCCCATATCTCTCCCCTCTTACATCTCCCTCCCACGCTCCCTATCCCACCCCTCTAGGTAGTCACAAAGCACCGAGCTGATCTCCCTGTGCTATGAGCTGATCTCCCTGTGCTATGCGGCTGCTTCCCACCAGTTATCTATTTTACATTTGGTAGTGTATGCCACTCTCTCACTTCATCCCAGCTTACCCTTCCCACTTCCCGTGTCCTCAAGTCCATTCTCTACGTCTGTATCTTTATTCCTGTCCTGTCCCTACGTTCTTCAGAAACTTTTTTTTTTTTTTAGATTCCATATATATGTGTTAGCATGCAGTATTTGTTTTTCCCTTTCTGACTTACTCCACTCTGTGTGACAGACTCTAGGTCCATCCACCTCACAACAAATAATTCAATTTTGTTTCTTTTTATGGCTGAGTATATTCCATTGTATACATGTACCACATCTCCTTTATACGTTCATCTGTCGATGGACACTTAGCTTGCTTCCATGTCCTGGCTATGATAAATAGAGCTGCAATGAACATTGTGGTACATGACTCTTTGAATTATGGTTTTCTCAGGGTATATGCCCAGTACTGGGATTGCTGGGTCGTATGGTAGTTCTATTTTTAGTTTTTTAAGGAACCTCCATACTGTTCTCCATAGTGGCTGTATCAATTTACATTCCCACCAACAGTGCAAGAGGGTTCCCTTTCCTCTACACCCTCTCCAGCTTTTATTGTTTGTAGATTTTTTTATGATGGCCATTCTGACTGGTGTGAGGTGATACCTCATTGTACTTTTGATTTGCATTTCTCTAATGGTTAGTGATGTTGAGCATCCTTTCATGTCTTTGTTGGCAATCTGTATATCTTCTTTGGAGAAATATCTATTTAGGTCTTCTGCCCATTTTTGGATTGGGTTGCTTGTTTTTTGATATTGAGCTGCATGAGCTGCTTGTAAATTTTGGAGATTAATCCTTTGTCAGTTGCTTCGTTTGCAAATATTTTCTCCCATTCTGAGGATTGTCTTTTGGTCTTGTTTATGATTTCCTTTGCGTGCAAAAGCTTTGAAGTTTCATTAGGTCCCATTTGTTTATTTTTGTTTTTATTTCCATTTCTGTAGGAGGTGGGTCAAAAAGAATCTTGCTGTGATTATGTCATAGAGTGTTCTGCCTATGTTTTCCTCTAAGAGTTTTATAGTGTCCGGCCTTACATTTAGGTCTTTAATCCATTTTGAGTTTATTTTTGTGTATGGTGTTATGAGTGTTCTAATTTCACTCTTTTTCATGTAGCTGCCCAGTTTTCCCAGCACCACTTTTGAAGAGGCTGTCTTTTCTCCACTGTGTATTCTTGCCTCCTTTATCAAAAATAGGGTGACCATATGTGCGTGGGTTTATCTCTGGGCTTTCTATCCTGTTCCATTGATCTATATTTCTGTTTTTGTGCCAGTACCATACTTTCTCGATTACTGTAGCTTTAGAGTATAGGCTGAAGTCTGGGAGCCTGATTCCTCCAGCTCCTTTTTTCTTTCTCAAGATTGCTTTGGTTTTTCGGGGTCTTTTGTGTTTCTACACAACTTGTGAAATTTTTTGTTCTAGTTCTGTGAAAAATGCCATTGGTAGTTTGATAGGGATTGCATTGAATCTGTAGAGTGCTTTGGGTAGTATCGTCATTTTCTCAATGTTGATTCTTGTAATCCAAGAACATGGTATATCTCTCCATCTGTTTGTGTTATCTTGAATTTCTTTCATCAGTGTCTTATAGTTTTCTGCATACAGGTCCTTTGTCTCCTTAGGTAGGTTTATTCCTAGGTATTTTATTTTTTTTGTTGCAATGGTAAATGGGAGTGTTTCTTTAACTTCTCTTTCAGATTTTTCATCATTAGTGTATAGGAATGCAAGAGATTTCTGTGCATTAATTTTGTATCCTGCTACTTCACCAAATTCATTGATTAGCTCTAGTAGTTTTCTGGTAGCATCTTTAGGATTCTCTATGTATACTATCATGTCATCTGAAAATAGTGACAGCTTTACATCTTTTCTGATTTGGATTCCTTTTATTTCTTTTTCTTCTCTGATTTTTGTGGCTAAAACTTCCAAAACTATGTTGAATAATAGTGGTAAGAGTGGACAACCTTGTCTTGCTCCTGATCTTAGAGGAAATGGTTTCAGTTTTTCACCATTGAGAATGATGTTGGCTGTGGGTTTGTCATATATGGCCTTTATTATGTTGAGGTAAGTTCCCTCTATGCCTGCTTCCTGGAGGGTTTTTATCATAAATAGGTGTTGATTTTGTCAAAAGCTTTTTCTGCATCTATTGAGATGATCATATGGTTTTTCTCCTTCATTTTGTTAATATGGTGTATCACATTGATTGATTTGCGTATAGTGAAGAATCCTTGCATTCCTGGGATAAACCCCACTTGATCATGGTGTATGATTGTTTTAATGTGCTGTTGGATTCTGTTTGCTAGTATTTTGTTGAGGATTTTTGCATCTATGTTCATCAGTGATATTAGCCTGTAGTTTTCTTTTTTTGTCACATCTTTGTCTGGTTTGGGTATCTGGGTGATGGTGGCCTCATAGAATGAGTTTGGGAGTGTTCCTCCCCCTGCTATATTTTGGAAGAGTTTGAGAAGGATAGGTGTTAGCTCTTCTCTAAATGTTTGATAGAATTCGCCTGTGAAGCCATCTGGTCCTAGGTTTTTGTTTGTTGGAAGATTTTTAATCACAGTTTCAATTCCAGTTCTTGTGATTGGTCTGTTTATATTTTCTATTTCTCCTGGTTCAGTCTCAGAAGGTTGTGCTTTTCTAAGAATTTGTCCATTTCTTCCAGGTTGTCCATTTTATTGGCATATAGCTGCTTGTAGTAATCTCTCATGATCCTTTGTATTTCTGCAGTGTCAGTTGCTACTTACAAAATCCCAATAACTCTTAAACTGGTTAGCTCTCCAAAGGAAAGTATAGACAAATTTCACTTACAAATGAGTGCTAATATACACAAAAGTCTGTCAAGAGACAGACTCTGTGAGACTCTTGTGTTTCCACACATCTTGCAGATAGAGGTACTAACTGCCCTTTTGTTCCAGGCTATAATTTCAAGGATGTTTGTATAGTCAACAACTTTGGAACATAGTGATAGAACCTCCACCTGGAATAGAGAGAAGATAGCTTACTGTGTGATAAACATGATGTCTCCCTCCAGTGCCTTTGCTTACTTCTCTTTATAAAAGATTCAGGTTCCTAACCTTGGAGTTCTGAACTGTGATGCAAGCCTGCTAGATGTATAGCAATTACCTGTGTTGCCCCTATGGGATTTATGGAGCAAGGGAAACCAATGGAAACTTATGGTTATGGAAACTTATGCTGCTTGCTGTTCTGTGTGTAATAAAATCCTTTGTCTTTGACCCAAGAGTCTTGTGTATTCTGTAAGCTTATATGATACTATATTGGGTTAATTTGTTAGCTGGCAAGCAAGGAAAAAAAATCTCAGAACTCTCACAGTTCTCAATAAAGTCTTAAACTTTTATCAGGTTGAATTCAGTAAGGTGTGAAAAGATCATATATCATGGAAAAATAGGGCTTATTCTAGTTATTCAAGGATCATTCATCATTAGAAAAATCTCTTAATGTGAGAATTCCCTGGTGGCTCAGTGGATAAGACTCTGAGCTCTCAAGGCAGGGAGCCTGGGTTCGATCCCTGGTCAGGGAACTAGATCCCACATGCATGCCGCAACTAAGGAGCCCCCTGCTGCAAACGAAAAAAAAAAAAAAAAAGAAAATCTGTTAATTAATTGAATATATTAAAAAAGCAAGAAAACAAAGCATATGCTGAAAAACATTTGTTAAAATGTATCCATTATTTCTTAATAAAACTAAATAAAACAATAAGTATCAACAAAACTATTTATTACTGAGCTAGGAATAGGAAAAAAACATTCCTTAATTTAAGAAAATGTTTTTATAAGGAACCAAAAACAATGCTTTAAAAGCATTCCCATTGGGCTTCCCTGGTGGTGCAATGGTTAAGAATCTGCCTGCCAGTGTCGGGGACATGGGTTCGAGCCCTGGTCTGGGAAGACCCCACATGCCGCGGAGCAACTAAGTCCGTGCGCCACGACTACTGAGCCTGCGCTCTAGAGCCCGCAAGCCACAGCTACTGAAGCCCGCTCGCTAGAGCCCATGCTCCACAACAAGAGAAGCCACTGCAATGAGAAACCCACACACCACAATAGCAGTAACTATTATGTAGCTCGCTGCAACTAAAGAAAGCCCATGCACAGCAATGAGGACCCAACACAGCCAAAAATAAATAATAAATAAAGTAATTATTTTTTTAAAAAAGCATTCCCATTAAAGACAGGAACAAGGCAAAATTTTACACTATTACCTATACTTTTCAACATTGAATTGGAGTTAACTAGTCAGTAAGAATAATAAGCAAGAGGTATAAATATTGAAAAAAGAGAAAGATTTGCCATTTTGCAGGTGGACAATATTATCCTCTAAAAAATATAAGAGGGCTTCCCTGGTGGCGCAGTGGTTGAGAGTCCGCCTGCCGATGCAGGGGACACGGGTTCGTGCCCCGGTCCGGGAAGAACCCACATGCCGCGGAGCGACTGGGCCCGTGAGCCATGGCCGCTGAGCCTGCGCGTCTGGAACCTGTGCTCCGCAACGGGAGAGGCCACAGCAGTGACAGGCCCGCGTACTGCAAAAAACAAAACAAAACAAAACAAGAGAATCATCTACAGAAGTATTAAAACTAATGAGATAGTTCAGTAATATGATCATGATCAGATACAAAAATTCATGGCTTTCCTTTATAGAATCAATAATCAATAGAAAATATAAATTTTAAAATATCCCATTTTCAATATTAATAAAATCTATAAAATTACTAGTATAAATTTAACAAGGAAAAGTCAAGCTCCATGTTGTATATAAATATTTTTATAACAATCCATAAAATCTTACCGAATGTCATTAAAAAAGAAAACAAAAAACATGCTCTTGAATAGGAAAACTCAATATGTAAAGATGTCACTGTCCCCCAAACAATGTTTAATGTAATACTAATTGATTTCCCTAAAGAATTTTTTAATGTAACTAAAGAATTCCAGTGCTTACCTGTAGTAAGTAATAATATATGAGATAATTTTGGAAAAAGGAAAAATATGTGTATATATATATATATCCTCTTTCCCTTACGCAGAGCGGGCCCAGCCGCTCTGCGGCACGTGGGATCTTCCCGGACTGGGGCATGAACCCGCGTCCCCTGCATCGGCAGGCGGACTCTCAACCACTGCGCCACCAGGGAAGCCCAAAGCTTATGGTTTTGACTTTTGTTTTTTCCACATTATAATTTTTAAAGGTATATCTTGGTTATTCTGATAAAAATTCTTCTAAACCAGAGCTTAACATTACCCTCTCCATGGAGCACGGGTCTAGAAAATGTTGACAAGACAATAGTCCAGGTGCTATTGACCTCTTGAGTCATTGATGGTTGGGTTACTGTTGGTTTAGAAATGTCCTGTTACTCTAGGTCAAATGACTGGATAGTCCATGTGCATGAAGACTGATCTCGAAGAAATGAAACGTCCTGAAGTGGCTGCTGAGCCCTTGTCCAGCAGAGGCGCCACGCAAAGCATAGTTTATTGAATTCTAATTCTTTAAAGCTAGTATCTGCTGTTCTTCCTGTATTGGATTTACTGGAATATCCAATTTGGGCCGCTCTGGAAGCACTCACCTGGTGCTTCATGGTGACTGCATGCATAATTCTGTTCCCTCCTCCAGGGTAGACTTTCCCCAGTCTCGGATCCCAACGAAGCCACAGGCATCGGATAATTCATCTTCTTCTTGACTCTTCACTCAACAAGCAATACTCTGACCTACGGTGTGAAGTTCCTGCAGGGGTTATATTTTGAATCTACAAAGGAATTCCCTGTCTAGTAAGGAGCATGAAGAGAGTCAAAGCTGCCCTTTGAATAGCATGAAGTTTAAATAATACTTCAAAATGTAGGGGATGATTGAATTAAGAGCAAGAAGTAATTTTAAAAATTTATTTATTTATTTATTTTATTTTTATTTGGTTGCACTGGGTCCTAGTTATGGCAGGCGGGCTCCTTAGTTGTGACATGCATGGGGGGATTGTGTTCCCTGACCAGGGATCAAACCCAGGCCCCCTGTATTGGGAGCACGGAGTGTTAACCACTACGTCAGCAGAGGAGTCCCAAGAAGAGATTTTCTGGTCAGGAAAAGAATCAGGATAGTTTCATGAACAGAGAACAAAAAAATATACTGTTGTTGAAGAAAGGCGTGTCATTTGGGGAGGAAGGATAGAGAGGAGGATGGAAGAGTCTATGTAGGGGAACCGGAGATGGGAGCTGGAGAGGGAGGCCACAACCAGATGGTGATGGGGAGGCTGGACTGTATTCCCTAGCCTATAGTTTCCCCAAATGGGATATATATCAGTACAAGAGATGATTTTAGATGGGATATAGATGGACAATTTACATATTAATAGTTTTGCACTTAGTCGAACATGTATTAGAAAAATATACATCAACGTATGACCTCATGAATATTATTGCCTTGGATAAGGTCAGGTTGTTTTTTTTAAGGAGTCATTTAGAGAAAAATAGTACATAACTAACAGTACAGGAGTCCAGGGTGGAGAACAGATATTACCCTAGGTATTTCAAATGCAGGAATTGAATATGGGAGATTGGTTACCAAGGTGATGGAAGAGCTGGAAGAGCAAAAGGGAATTCGAAGCCGCTGATGCCTCTGGGCTGGAACCCAGGGGTCTACACCTGGTTCTACAAGGTTGGAGGTTGCTGGTACCTTCAGTTCTGGATCCACCTTGACCAGGCTGCTGAAATCTAGAGCCACTGCACTCCTGCTGTCACAGCAGCAACCACGAGAACTTCAAGTAACTGCTGCGGAAGGAAGAGTGTCTTCTCCTGCTGATTTCCAGTTGCCCTCTGGTTGGGTGATTGCCATGCCCTACGTCCTAACAGAAAAGCAGCTGGCAAAGGAGTTCAGAAAATATTATCTGTAGACTCCAGCCCCCAAAACACAGAGCCGAGTGGTGAAGTGGGGGGAAGGGGCCAAGAGACACAGGCAAAAAAAAAAAAAAAAAAATCTGGGCACAGGACATAAGGAGATGTGACAGCAATAAAGTAGGGAAGCTGATATGCTAGTGACAAAATTTTAGATATTGCTATGCTAGGTGATGGAAAGTCAACCAAAGTTCTTAAGCAGAGGAATGCTAATCAGATTGTGATTTTGGAATATTACTCTCTAGGTAGCGTGAAAGACGGGCTGGATGGAGAGAGAGCTGGAGGTGGAGAAATTGGTTAGGAAACTCCTGCAAAAATTCTGGCAGGAGAGGAGAGGAGCTGAACTTGGGAGGAGGTGAGAGTGTATGAATTGGAGAGCTATTCTGTGATTGTAACTGAGAACATTTGGGGATCCATTAAAGGTGGGTGAGAGGGAATGGGAGGAGTTGAAGATGCTCCTGGAAGCCCCAGTTTGGCTTACCATGGCGATGTTAACGCCATCCACACAGGTGGGAGATGTAGGGAGAAGACAGTCATCCTTGCCCCTTCCCTTTCCCCTCCTCCTAGCTGGAAGTATTTCCTCCTCACTCTGAACTCTAGTCACTATGCCTCTCTTACTGTTTGTACCACTCTATCTTACAACCTTTCCTAGGTTTTTTTTTTTTTTTTTTTACATCTTTATTGGAGTATAATTGCTCCACAATGGTGTGTTAGTTTCTGCTCTATAACAAAGTGAATCAGCTATACATATACATATGTTCCCATATCTCTTCCCTCTTGTGTCTCCCTTCCTCCCACCCTCCCTATCCCACCCCTCCAGGCGGTCACAAAGCACTGAGCTGATCTCCCTGTGCTAGGCGACTGCTTCCCACTAGCTATCTACCTTACATTTGGTAGTGTATATATGTCCATGCCTTTCTCTAGCTTTGTCACAGCTTACCCTTCCCCCTCCCCATATCCTCAAGTGCATTCTCTAGTAGGTCTGTGTCTTTATTCCTGTCTTATCCCTAGGTTCTTCATGACATTTTTTCCCTGAAATTCCATATATATGTGTTAGCATACTGTATTTGTCTTTCTCTTTCTGACTTACTTCACTTTGTATGACAGACTCTAGGTCTATCCACCTCATTACAAATAGCTCAGTTTCATTTCTTTTTATGGCTGAGTAATATTCCATTGTATATATGTGCCACATCTTCTTTATCCATTCATCCAATGATGGACACTTAGGTTGCTTCCATGCCCAGGCTATCGTAAATAGAGCTGCAATGAACATTGTGGTACATGACTCTTTGAATTATGGTTTTCTCAGGGTATATGCCCAGTACTGGGATTGCTGGGTCGTATGGTAGTTCTATTTTTAGTTTTTTAAGGAACCTCCATACTGTTCTCCATAGTGGCTGTATCAATTTACATTCCCACCAACAGTGCAAGAGGGTTCCCTTTCCTCTACACCCTCTCCAGCTTTTATTGTTTGTAGATTTTTTATGATGGCCATTCTGACTGGTGTGAGGTGATACCTCATTGTAGTTTTGATTTGCATTTCTCTAATGATTAGTGATGTTGAGCAACCTTTCATGTGCTTGTTGGCAATCTGTATATCTTCTTTGGAGAAATGTCTATTTAGGTCTTCTACCCATTTTGGGATTGGGTTGTTTGTTTGTTTTTGATATTGAGCTGCATGAGCTGCTTGTAAATTTGGGAGATTAATCCTTTGTCAGTTGCTTCATTTGCAAATATTTTCTCCCATTCTGAGGGTTGTCTTTTCATCTTGCTTAGGTTTTCCTTTGCTGTGCAAAAGCTTTTAAGTCTCATTCGGTCCCATTTGTTTATTTTTGTTTTTATTTCCATTTCTCTAGGAGGTGGGTCAAAAAGGATCTTGCTGTGATTTATGTCATAGAGTGTTCTGCCTATGTTTTCCTCTAAGAGTTTTATAGTGTCTGGCCTTACATTTAGGTCTTTCATCCATTTTGAGTTTATTTTTGTGTATGGTGTTAGGGAGTGTTCTAATTACATTCTTTTACATGCAGCTGTCCAGTTTTCCCAGCACCACTTATTGGAGAGATAATGGTTTCAGTTTTTCACCATTGAGAATGATGTTGGCTGTGGGTTTGTCATATATGGCCTTTATTATGTTGAGGTAAGTTCCCTCTATGCCTACTTTCTGGAGGGTTTTTATCGTAAATGGGTGTTGAATTTTGTCAAAAGCTTTCTCTGCATCTATTGAGATGATCATATGGTTTTTCTCCTTCAATTTGTTAATATGGTTTATCACATTGATTGATTTGTGTATATTGAAGAATCCTTGCATTCCTGGGATAAACTGCAGGTTTGTAGTTCCCGTTGTTTTTGGTGTCTGCCACTGGTGGTTAAGGTTGGTTCAATGGGTTGTGTAGGCTTCCTGGTGGAGGGGACTGGTGCCTGTGTTCTAGTGGATGAGGCTGGATCTTGTCTTTCTGTTGGGCAGGACCGCATCCGGTGGTGTGTTTTGGGGTGCTTGTGACCTTTTTATGATTTTAGGCAGCATCTCTGCTAATGGGTGGGTTTGTGTTCCCGTCTTGCTAGTTGTTTGGTATAGGGTGTCCAGCACTGTAGCTTTCTGGTCATTGAGTGGAGCTGGGTCTTAGCGTTGAGATGGAGATCTCTGGGAGAGCTTTTGCTGTTTGATATTATGTGGAGCCGGGAGGTTTCTGGTGGACCAGTGTCCTGAACTCGGCTCTCCCACCTCAGAGGCACAGCCCTGACACCTGGCTGGAGCACCAAGACTGTGTCAGCCACATGGCTTAGAAGAAAAGGGAGAAAAAGAAAGAAAGAAAGAAAGAAAGAAGAAAGAAAAGAAAGTTATTAAAATTTAAAAGTAATTAAAAAAAGAAAGAAAGAGGAGAGCAACCAAACCAAAAAACAAATCCATCCATGATAAAAAAGCACTACAAACTATAGTTAAAAAAAAAACCCAAAAAACAAAAAAAGTACAGACAGAACCCTAGGACAATTGGTAAAAGCAGAGCTGTACAGACAAAAATCACACAAGGCAGCAAACACATACACACTCACAAAAACAGGAAAAGGAAAAAAAAATATATCTATAGATAAAAAAAAGGAAGAGAGCAACCAAATCAATAAACAAATCTTCCAATGATCATAAACTCTAAATACTAAACTAAGATAAACATAAAACCAGAAACAAATTAGATGCAGAAAGCAAACCCCAAGTCTACAGTCGATCCCAAAGTCCACCACCTCAATTTTGGGATAATTTGTTGTCTATTCAGGTGTTCTACAAATGCAGGGTACATAAAATTGATTGTGGAGATTTCATCTGCTGCTCCTGAGGCTGCTGGGAGAGATTTCCCTTTCTCTTCTTTGTTTGCACAGCTCCTGGGGTTCAGCTTTGGATAGCACCCCCCCCCACCCCCGCCTCTGCGTGTAGGTTGCCTGAGGGCATCTGTTCTTGGCTCAGACGGGAGGAGGTTAAACTAGCAGCTGATGAAGGGACTGTGGCTCAACTCAGGCCGAGGGGGGGTGGGAGGGCTACGGATGCAGGGTGAGCCTGCGGCGGCAGAGGCCGGCGTGAGGTTGCACCAGCCTGAGGCATGCTGTGTGTTCTCCCGGGGAAGTTGTCCCTGGTTCCCGGGACCCTGGCAGTGGCGGGCTGCACAGGCTCCCAGGAGGGGATGTGTGGAGAGTGACCTGCGCTCGCACACAGGCTTCTTGGTGGCGGCAGCAGCAGCCTTAGCGTCTCACGCCCGTCTCTGGAGTCCACGCTGATAGCCACAGCTCGCACCCATCTCTGGAGCTCGTTTAGGCTGTGCTCTGAATCCCCTCTCCTCACGTACCCCGAAGCAATGGTCTCTTGCCTCTTAGGCAGTTCCAGACTCTTTCCCAGACTCCCTCCTGACTAGCTCTGGCGCACTAACCCCTTCAGGCTGTGACCACACAGCCAACCCCAGTCCTCTCCCTGCGATCTAAGCTCTGAAGCCCGAGCCTCAGCTCCCAGCCCCGACCTGTCCCGGCAGGTGAGCAGACAAGCCTCTCGGGCTGGTGAGTGCCGGTCAGCACTGATCCTCTGTGCGGGAATCTCCCCGCTTTGCCCTCCGCACCCCTGTGGCTGCGCTCTCCGCGGCTCCGAAGCTTTCCCCCTCCGCCACCCACAGTCTCTGCCCGCGAAGGGGCTTCCTAGTGTGTGGAAACCTTTCCTCCTTCACAGCTCCCTCCCACTGGTGCAGGTCCCAACCCTATTCTTTTGTCTCTGTTTATTCTTTTTTCTTTTGCCTTACCCAGGTACGTGGGGAGTGTCTTGCCTTTTGGGAGGTCTGAGGTCTTCTGCCAGCGTTCAGTAGGTGTTCTGTAGGAGTTGTTCCACGTGTAGATGTATTTCTGATGTATTTGTAGGGAGGAGGGTGATCTCCATGTCTTACTCTTCTACCATCTTGAAGGTCTCCACCTGAGTTTATGTTAATGATGATTTTTTAGGTGACTTTTTAGAAAACCCCTAGATAACCACAGGACGGGGGCTGGTTGCCAGAGGAGCCAACGAAGTGGTTACAGGGTTGGAATTTCAGTCTCTCCCCCATTCTGGGAGAGAAAAGAAGCTGGTGGTTGAATTAATCATCAGTGGCCAGTGATTTAAGCAGCCATGCCTACATAGTGAAGCCTCCCAAAAAAATCCAAATAATAGAGTTGGAGAGCTTCTGGGTTGGTGAATAAGGAACAGCCATGTGCCAGGAAGGTGGTGCACCTTGACTCCATGTGGAAAGATGCTCTGTGCTCAGGACCCTTCCAGACCTTGCCGTATCTTTTCATCTGGCTGTTCATTCTTATACTTTAATATCCTTTGTAATAAACTAGTAATCTAGTAAATTAACTGTTTTCCTGAGTTCTGTAAGCTGTTCTAGCAAATGCTTGAACCCAGGGAGGGAGTCATAGGAACCTCTGACTTATAGCCAACTTTGACGAGTCATGGGTAACATGGAGACACACCACTTGTGATTGGTGTCTGAAGTTGGAGGGGGCCAGGCTTGTGGGACTGAGCCCTTAACCTGAGGGGTATGTACAAATTCTGGTCAGTATCAAAATGGAATTGAATTGTAGGACACCCAGCTATAGGTGTTGCAGGTCCCAATTCTGTAGGAGTTGCAGAATTGCTTGGTGTGGAAACCCCACACATCTGGTGTGTGGGTTTTCCACAGAAATGAAAACTTTTCCACAGGAATGAAAAATTCTGTGAAGAGTGTTGCAGTAAAGGAAAACAGAGGAGCTTTTTGTTTCGATGTGATCCTTCAGTTTTTAGAGTTCACCGTGTACTATTTCAGTTGATGTCAGATTTCTTTCTTGATTATTATTTCTACAGGTAAATTCTACCAGTAATCATCAACATAAGTTAATTATGCAAAGATTGATTCTTTGCATGGTCCTTTAAGCAAAGTATATCAGACAAAAGAGGCAGAGGCTGTATGTGCGCAGCCAGCTCCTAGCATTCCTATCTTCAAGATGGTAGGGTAAAAAATTCCTACTTGTCTGGTTTCCTTAACTATAAAACATACTTGTTCTGAGGATTAAGTTAAGCAATATATCAATGCTTAGCACAATATCTGGAGTATAAAGCACTCAGTAACGATTACTCATTATTATATTAACTCTGTGAGTTAAATTGAATTTGGAATCCTGTGAGATGAATATCATTATTATCATCCCCATGTTACCCATGAGGAAGCATAGCACATTGGTGGCTGGCCCATGTGACTCTAGGACATGGCCCCAAGCCTTCTGACACCAAATCCTTTCTCCCACCCTACACAGCTCTGCAGGGGAAAGAACGTGTTCTGTCCCAGGAGACAGAGAGCTCTGTGCTGTGCCAATACAATTGTGCATATACAATTGTGGTATACGTGTCAGATCATTCCAGGAATTCCAACCGACCACTGCCAAGGGTTTGGGCAGGAGGGGCCAGGAAACAGCGAACAGGTATCAGAAATACCAAGACATCCATGGTTCCTGACTCAGTGCCCAGCTGTCCTATCAGGGTTCAAGAGAAGCAGGGCAGGAAACAGAAAGAGCAGCCCATTCTGAACACTGAGGCAGGGCAAGTCCAGGGCAAGAGCTATGTATTGGTTCCCTATTGTTGCTACAACCAGTTGTAACCAATTTAGTGTCTGAACAATGAACATATATTATCTTACACTTCTGGAGGTCAGAGGTCCTCCAGAGTCTCAGTAGGCTAAAATCCAGGCAACAGCAAGGCCCTGTTCCTTTCGGAGGCTCTAGGGGAGAAGCCATTTCCTTGTCTTTTCCTGCTTCTAGAGGCCGCCCACACTCGTCAGCCTCCTTCAGTACCAGGCTGGGTCCTTCTTATGCTGCCATAGCTCTGGTTCTCTCTTCCAATTCCTTCTTCCATTTCTAAGGACCCTTTTGATTACATTGGGTACACTTGGATAGTCCAGGATAATCTCCCTATTTTAAGGTCAGCTGATTAGCAACCTTAATTCATTCTGCAGTCTTAATTCTGCTTTGTCATCTACCCTAACATATTCACAGGTTCTGGGGCTTAACACACAGATATCTTTGGGAACCATTATTCTGTCCACCACAAGCCAGTAAAAGTGTGGCATAAGAGGGCCCATCATTATGGAAAATTGGTCAGTTTCTACATTTCATTCTAGCTGTTGGGCAAATTTCTGGGAGATGGTTTAACGTGGCTTTGGTGTCAGGCAGATCTGGATTAGAAGCCTGGCTTTAACACTTAATGATTAGTAACTCAGACGCTCAGTTATCTCCTCATCTTCAGGGCGGTGATAATACTTGAGGTACATATTTTTAGCAAGAGTTCAGAAAGACAACACATATGACAGTGCCTAAAACATTCCAAGTGTTCAATATCCTTCTACCGTCACTTACTTTACAATATGTAGGATCTCTTATCACCTCCTGACACTTATTTGCTTAGCAAGTATATATGGAACATGAACTATGTGCTGAGTATTGTGTTAGGTGCTGAGGGAGAGCCAGCACCTGGATCTGCCTTATCTGAACTTCAGAAACACAGCAGGGGATAGAGCTGGATGATGGATCATGCAAGGGGCAGCAACAGAGAAACTAGAGGACGGAGATGCCTCCCCCAAGATCTATGTGTGTCATCCTTTACCAGGTAGTGCCTGAGACCCCTAAATCATAGGACTAGGCTGTCAGGAATGGGAGAGAGTAGGTATTAAGAACGTGAGGTTTGAATTCAGACCTAGATTTTTAAAATATATATATTTATTTATTTATTGGCTGCATTGTGTCTTCGCTGCTGTGCGCAGGCTTTTCTCTCTAGTTGTGGCGAGCGGGGGCTACTCTTCGTTGCGGTGCGCGGGCTTCTCATTGCTGTGGCTTCTCTTGGTGCAGAGCACGGGCTCTAGGCATGCAGGCTTCAGTGGTTGTGGCTCATGGACTCTAGAGCGCAGGCTCAGTAGTTGCGGTGCACGGGCTTAGCTGCTCCATGGCATGTGGGATCTTCCCGGACCAGGGATCGAACCCGTGTCCCCTGCATTGGCAGGTGGATTCTTAACCACTGCGCCACCATGGAAGTCCAGACCTAGATTTTTTTAAAATATGTTTTATTATGAAAATTCCAAATATTAACAAAAGAAAAGAATATAAAACTGTGTTGTTTAATTCCGCGACTATTGAGCACTTGAAAAAAGACTAGTCTGAAATGAGATGCGCTAAAATACCCGCGAACTTCAAAGGCTTAGTAGTAAAAAAATGTAAAATAGCTCATTAGTAATTTTTATATTAACTAGTTTTGGTATGGTGGAGCAAATAAACTAGCATTACTATAACTAATAATACACATTTCATTCCTTTTTGAATGTGGCTAAAATATTTTAAATTATGTATATGGAGCACATTAAATTTCTGTTGAATCAAGATGATGTAGAATAAGTCACTCAGCTTCAACAATTACCAATTTCTGGACACTGTTGTTTCCTCTATACCCCTACCAACCTCCACCCCCACTGAATTGTTTAGCAATAAATTCCAAATAACATATTACTTCATATGTAAATATTTCAGTAAAAGGACTATTTTTTTAAAAAAATCTCATTATTACATTTAATAAAAACTAACATATGTCAACTATATCTCAATAAAACTGGGAAAAAACTAACAATAATTCTTTAATATTCTGGGGTAGAGATTTCTGGTTCCAGAAAAGGTGGAATAGACACATTTCTTCCTCTTTCTCTAAGAACAGGTAAAAACCCTGGATTTAATACATAAGACAAATATAAGAAGACTCTGAAATGTGGAAAAAAGGAGAAATGAGTAGGAATCTCAGGATTTGAGGACAAAGTAATGAGTTCTGAGATTTTCTCATTTACTCTTATATCTATTATGGTTTCCCTTCATCTGGAAACACCAAAAAGTATAGAAAAAATAATCTCCAAGAAAATCTCTAGCCAAAGAATTAGCAAAGGGGCAGCTTAGAAAACCGAACACATTTTGGAAATATTCTAGCCAAACATCATGGGAAAAAACAAGACACCTGTCTACAGCTGAGATCAAGTGGTAGGCAAGGCTTTCATCTATGCCCAGTCGTAATCAGGTTCCTCTTCTTCCTCTTCCCACCACCTGCAGTGTCAGCAGCGACTAAATGGGAATTCTGTATTTCTGCATTACATGGCAGTAATGATATGGCAACCCCGTTCCCCCTGCAGTAGAGGCCTGCTAGAATAGAATATTTAAATAATATCCAGGGCTTCCCTGGTGGTGCAGTGGTTGAGAGTCCGCCTGCCGATGCAGGGGACACGGGTTCGTGCCCCGATCCGGGAAGATCCCACATGCTGCAGAGCAGCTGGGCCCGTGAACCACAGCCACTAAGCCTGCGCGTCCAGAGCCTGTGCTCCGCAACGGGAGAGGCCGCAACGGGAGAGGCCACAGCAGTGAGAGGCCCACGTCCTGCAAAGAATAAAAAATAAAAAAAATAATATCCAGAGTCTTATAACATAATACCCTACATATCTAGGATACACTACAATAACACATCTTATACCAAGAATCAGGAATATCTCAATTTGAAAAACAAAACTCAAAAGTCACCAATACAGACAACACAGATGTTGGAATAATCTGATGAAGATTTTAAAGTAGCTATCATAAAAATGTTCTAACAAGCAATAATAAGCACACTTGAAGCAAATGAAAAAAGCTCAGCAAAGAAATAGAAGACATAAAGAAGAACCAAATGGAAATTTAAAAACTGAAAATATAATTACTAAAAGAAAAAATCACCAGGTGGACTCAATAGCATAATGCTGTGACAGAAGAAAGAATCAGTAAACTTGAAGATGAGTGAAAATAAATGATCCAATGTGAACAACACAGAGAAAATAGACCAAAAAAGAACAGAGTTTCAGGGATCTCTAAGCCAATAACAAAAGATTTAACATTGATGTCACAGGAGTACCACAAAGAGAAGAGAAAGAATCTGGAGCTGAAAAACATTCTACAAAATAATGGCTGAAATTGTCCCATGTTTGGCAAAAGACATAAACAGATTCAAGAAACTGATTAAACCCCAAACAGTATAAACCCAAAGAAGTTTATGCCAAGACCCATCATAATTAAACTTTTGAAAACTAAAATCAAAGAAAAATATTGAAAGTATCAAGTGAGAAATGACACCTTACTTACAAGGGGAAAAAGTGAATGACAGCAGAGTTCTCATCCAAAACCATGGAATCCAGAAGGAAGTGACACAGCATTTTTCAAATGCTGAAAGAAAAGAACTGTCAACTCAGAATTCTATGTCCACAAAAATGTCACTCAATAATAAAAGGGAGGGAAATTCCCCGGCAGTCCAGTGGTTAGGACTCAGTGCTTTAACTGCAGGTACCCAGGTTCAAACCCTGGTCCGGGAACTAAGATCCCACAAGCCGTGCAGCCAGGAAAAAAAAAAAAAATTTAATTTAAAAATAACGAAAATTGAAATCTAGAGAAATATTTTAAATAAATAAATAAATAAAAGGGAAATCAAGACATTCTCAGATGAAGGAAAACTAAGAGAATTTGTCACCAGCAGACCTGCCCTATGAGAATAGCTAAAAGATGTTCTTTAAAAAGAAAGGGAATTAGGGGCTTCCCTGGTGGCGCAGTGGTTGAGAGTCCGCCTGCCGATGCGGGGGACACAGGTTCGTGTCCCAGTCCGGGAAGATCCCACATGCCGCGGAGCGGCTGGGCCGGTGAGCCGTGGCCACTGAGCCTGCGCGTCCGGAGCCTGTGCTCCGCAACGGGAGAGGCCACAACAGTGAGAGGCCCGCGTACCGCAAAAAAAAAAAAAAAGGATTAAGAAATTAAATGGCACACTTTGTGTGCCAAAAATGACCATTCGTGATTTCCTCTAGTTGTCAGAAACCCTGCCGATTGGTCCTTCTGATTCTGCTTCCAGCGGGCAGAGCTTTCATTTCTCCTGAGGACAGCAGGTAGATGGCAGGGCCTTGAGGGTGATCTGGAAGGGGAAGCCCATTGGCAGCCGAGCCACCCATCCAACATCCTGCACAGCTCTCTCCTGAAATCCCATGGTGATGTTTACTAAGCTGGGGATTGACGAAGGTTTGGAACTTTTCCTTTAAAAACATTTACTGCATCTTTCATTTTACTGTCCTAAATTTCATAACCAAATCTTCTCTGTATCCTGATGTTTGGGTGACGTTCTTTAACTTCTAAGTAGAGGCCAGAGCTCCCCACTTCTTGCCCTCAGTTTCTCTGGGCTCTGGTCTGTTGCCCTTGATGATTCTGAGGTGGTAGGATTGTCTGATCAAGGGTAGGGTGGGGAGGGCATTCTTCTTGACTGGGGTGGGGGTGACCACTGGGGAACAGGTGTGAGCAGCCATGGTGTAGATTGCACAGTTCTGACTCCAGCCTAAGACCTAAAGTAATGGGCCACAGGGAGTCCTCAAGTCTCAGCCCAGCTCGCCATTCCAAGCCAAGCAGCCGGTGTGCCTCTGGGCCAGAGACCCTAAGCACATTTAGGGGATTCCCATTGTTCCAGTCTTGTCTACCAAGTAACAGGCTTTTCGGTGACCCATTTAAATGGGGGCATCTTTGGGATGTCTGTCCTAGAGGCTTTGGTGAAGAATCTTCATCTACCTGGTCCTCCAACAACCCCAATGCTGCCCTAGCCTCGCTTGTCTGCTTTGCTCCCAAGGAGCTGTGTAGAAATCTTGTCTGTCTGAAGGGAATCCCACTGGACAACCATGTTGGAGGAAATCTAAATCCCAGTTCTCTAGTTATCGATAGTTGCAAAAAAACAGTACCACAAACTTAGCAATTAAAACTACACACATTTATTACTTCACAGTCTCCCTCAGTCAGGAGTCGGGACATGGCTTAGCTGGGCCCCTCTACTTTGGGGTCTCTCATGAAGCTGTCGGCGAAGTGTCAGCAAGGGCTGGGTTCCCTGAGGCTCCAGGTGGGAAGGGCCCACTTCCAAGCTCATGTGGTTGTGGGTAGGATTCAGTTCCTTGCAGGTTGTCGGACTGAGGGCTTCAATTTCTTCCTGGCTGTTGTCCAGGGCCCACCCCCAGTTTCTTGTCACTTGCGTCTCTCCACAGAACAAGTCATAACACAGCAGCTGTCCTCACCAAAGGAGAAAAGGGAGAGTCTGATGGCGACATGGAAGTTACAGTGCTATGTAAAGTGATCATGGGAGTGGCAGCCTTTGCTGTATTTGTTGGTTAGAAGTAAGTCACAGGTTCACCCTCCTTCAGAGGAAGGGGTTCCACAGAGGCATGAGTGCCAGGAAGCAAGCAGCATGGGGGCACCTAGAGTCTGCCCACCACAGGGATCAGCAAACCTCTATAAAATGCTGAGGGGAGGGGTGGTGGCGTCAAGATGGTGGTGTGGGAAGACGCCAAGTTAGCATCTCCCCACAACTAGGGAGACTGCCGGCCGCTGGTGGGAGACCCTGACGCCCAAGGAGATGGGAGGAACCCCCAAGTGAACCAGTGGGATGTGGGGGGAGCTGACGGGGGAGGAGAAGTGGAGGCCAGACAGGATCGGCATCCCTGAGACCGGGTTGATCAGGACAAGCAGGTAGGAGGGGCCATCCCAGAGGAACGGGAGAGGAACGGAGGGCATTTGCCCTGCCCACTTGGACCGGGGAGACTGCTGAGTTCCCAGGCTGGTACCCTGCCCTCCAAAGCCCCCTGCAGGCCGCATGGGTCCTGGGGGCATAGGAGGGAGGCCAGGGGAGAACAGGAGAGGCAGGCGGGAAGGGTCCTCTGGGACTGGAAGAGCAGGAGAGGAGACGAGGGTGTTTGCCCCACCCACTCGAGCCCAGGAAGCCTGCTGGGCTCCCAGGTGAGTCCCCCGCCCTCTGAGACCAGGGGTGGGGGGCATGCCTGGGCCCCTTCTGTTCTGTTGAGCCTAAGCCCCACCCCCCACAGCCCCCAGGGCCTTTTCCAGCCCTGTGGGTCCTGAGCATTGGCCCCGCCCTCCACAGCCAAGCCCTTTCCCCCCCTTTTTTTCTGTCTTTTCCCTACTCTTTTTTACTAGTGTGGTACTGTTGTACCTTCCGGTTGTTGATTCATCTATATTCTTATTTTTATATTCTTTCTAACATATTGTTAGTTTCATAGTCTAATTTTTTTTCACTTTGTTATTATTCTCCCTCTCCTTTTTTTTTTTTTTTTTTTTTTTGCCATGCTACATGGTTTGCGGAATCTTCGTTCACTAGCCAGGGGTTGGGCCGAAGCTTCTGCAGTGGGAGCTCTGCATCCAAACCACTGGACTAACAGAGAACCTCAGACCCCAGGGAATATTCATTGGAGTGAGGTCCCATGGAGGTCCTCATCTCAGCAGCAAGACCCAGCTCTACAAAATAGCCTACAAACTCCAGTGTTGGAAGCCTCAGGTCAAACAACCAGTAAGACAGGAACACAATCCCACTCATTAAAAAAAAAAAGAGAGAGAGAGAGACAGCAAAAAAATATGTCACACATGAAGGAACAAGGTAAAAACCTACAAGACCAAATAAATGAAGAGGAAATAGGCAATCTACCTTAAAAAGAATTCAGACTAATGATAGTAAAGATGATCCAGAATCTTGGAAATAGAATGGAGGCACAAATTGAGAAAATACAAGAAATGTTTAACAAACATCTAGAAGGACTAAAGAACAAACAGAGATGAACAACACAATAAATGAAATGAAAAATACACTAGAAGGAATTAATAACAGAATAACTGAAGCAGAAGAATGAATAAGTGAGCTGGAAGACAAAATGGCAGAAATATCTGCTGAGGAACAGAATAAAGAAAAAAGAATGTGGCTTCCCTGGTGGCGCAGTGGTTGAGAGTCTGCCTGCCGATGCAGGGGACATGTGTTTGTGCCCTGGTCCAGGAAGATCCCACATGCCGTGGAGCGGCTAGGCCCGTGAGCCATGGCCGCTGAGCCTGCACGTCCAGAGCCTGTACTCCACAACGGGAGAGACTGCAACAGTGAGAGGCCTGCGTACTGCAAAAGAAAGAAAGAAAGAAAGAAAGAAAGAAAAAAGAATGAAAAGAATTGAAGACAATCTCAGAGACCTCTGGGACAACATTAAATGTACCAACATTCGAATTATAGGGGTCCCAGAAGCAGAAGAGAAAAAGAAAGGGTCTGAGAAAATATTTGAAGAGATTATAGTCGAAAACTTCCCTAACTTGGGAAAGGAAATAGTCCCCCAAGTCCTGGAAGCACAGAGGGTCCCATACAGGATATACCCTCAGAAAAACACACCAAGACACATATTAATCAAACTAACAAAAATTAAATTCAAAGAAAAAAAATTAAAAGCAACAAGAGAAAAAGAAAACAAACAAAAAATACAAAGGAATCCCCATAAGGTTATCAGCTGATTTCTCAGCAGAAACTCTGCAGGCCAGAAGGGAGTGGCAGGATATACTTAAAATGATGAAAGAGAAAAACCTACGACCAAGATTACTCTTCCCAGCAAGTATCTCATTCAGACTTGATGGAGAAATCAAAAAGCTTTTCAGACAAGCAAAAGCTAAGAGAATTCAGCACCACCAAACCAGCTTTACAACAAATGCTAAAGAAACTTCTCTAGGCGGGAAACACAAGAGAAGAAAAAGACCCACATAAACAAACCGCAAACAATTAAGAAAATGGTAACAGGAACATACATACTGATAATAGCCATGAATGTAAATGGATTAAATGCCCCAACCAAAAGACACAGACTGGCTGAATGGATAAAAAAATAAGACCCATATATATGCTATCTACAAGAGGTCCACATCAGACCTAGGGACACATACAGACTGAAAGTGAAGGGATGGAAAAAGATATTTCATGCAGGTGGAAAAAAATATTCCATGCAAATGGAAATCAAAAGGAAGCTGGAGTAGCAATACTCATATCAGATAAAATAGACTTTAAAATAAAGACTGTTACAAGAGATAAGTAGGGACACTACATAATGATCAAAGGATCAATCCAAGAAGAAGATATAACAATTATAAATGTTTATGCACCCAACTTAGGAGCACCTCAATACATAAGGCAAATGCTAACAGCCATGAAAGGAGAAATGTACAGTAACACAATAATAGTAGGGGACTTTAACACCCCACTTACACCAATGGACAGATCAGCCAAACAGAAAATAAATAAGGAAACACAAGCTTTAAATGACACAATAGACCAGATAGATTTAATTGATATTTATAGAACATCCCACCCAGGAGTGGCAGAATACACTTTCTTCTCAAGTGCACATGGAACATTTTCCAGGATGGATCACACCTTGGGTCACAAACCAAGCCTCAGAAAATTTAAGAAAATTAAAATCACATCAAGAATCTTTTCTGACCACAGTGCTCTGAGATTGGAAATCAATTACAGGAAAAAAACTGTAAAACACACAAATACATGGAGGCTAAACAGTGTGCTACTAAATAACCCAGAGATCACTGAGGAAATCGAAGAAGAAATTTAAAAATACATAGAAACAAATGACAACAAAAACACGATGAACCAAAAGCTATGGGACGCAGCAAAAGCAGTTCAAAGAGGGAAGTTTATATCAATCTTACCTCAAGAAACAAGAAAAATCTTAAATAAACAATCTAACCTTATACTTAAAACAACTAGAGAAAGAAGAACAAAGAAAACCCAAACTCAGTAGAAGGAAAGAAATCATAAAGATCAGAGCAGAAATAAATGAAATAGAAATGAAGGACACAATAGCAAAGATCAATGAAACTAAAAGCTGGTTCTTTGAGAAGATAAACAAAATTGATAAACCCTTAGCCAGACTCATCAATAAAAAAAGGGAGAGGATGCAAATCAATAAAATTAGAAATGAAAATGGAGAAATCATAACTGACACTGCAGAAATACAAAGGATTACAAGAGACTGCTACAAACAACTATATGCCAATAAAATGGACAACCACAAAGAAATGGACAAATTCTTGGAAAGGTACAATTTTCCAAGACTGAACCAGGAAGAATTAGAAAATATAAACAGACCTATCCCAAGTAATGAAATTGAAACCATTATCAAAAATCTTCCAACAAACAAAAGTCCAGACCAGATGGCTTCACAGGTGAATTCTATCAAACATTTAGGGAAGAGCTAACACCAATCCTTCTCAAACTCTTCTGAAAAATTACAGAGAGAGAAACACTCCCAAATTCATCTTACGAAGCCACCATTACCCTAATACCAAAACCAGAAAAAGATATCACAAAAAAAGAAAACTATAGGGCTTCCCTGGTGGTGCAGTGGTTGAGGGTCCGCCTGCCGATGCAGGGGACGCGGGTTCGTGCCCCGGTCCGGGAAGATCCCACATGCCGTGGAGCAGCTGGGCCCGTGAGCCATGGCCGCTGAGCCTGCACGTCCGGAGCCTGTGCTCTGCAACGGGAGAGGTCACAACAGTGAGAGGCCCGCGTACCGCAAAAAACAAAAAAGAAAACTATAGACCAATATCACTGATGAACATAGATGCAAAAATCCTGAACAAAATACTAGCAAATAGAATCCAACAACACATTAAAAGGATCATACACCATGATCAAGTGGGATTTATCCCAAGGATGCAAGGATTCTTCAATATATACAAATCAATCAATGTGATACACCACATTAACAAATTAAAGAATAAAAACCATATGATCATCTCAATAGATGCAGAAAAAGCTTTTGACAAAACTCAACACCCTTTTATGATAAAAACTCTCCAGAAAATGGGCATAGAGGGAAACTACTCAACATAATAAAGGCCGTATATGACAAATGCGCAGCAAGCATCATACTCAATGGTGAAAAACTGAAAGCATTTCCACTAAGATCAGGAAAAAGACAAGGATGTCCACTCTCGCCACTCTTATTCAACATAGTGTTGGAAGTCCTAGCCACGGCAATCAGAGAAGAAAAAGAAATAAAAGGAATACAAATTGGAAAAGAAGAAGTAAAACTGTCACTGTTTGCAGATGACATGATAGTATATGTAGAAAATCCTAAAGATGCCACCAGAAAATTACTAGAACTAATCAATGAATTTGATAAAGTTGCAGGATGCAAAATTAATGCACAGAAATCTCTAGCAATCCTATACATCAACAACAAAAAGTCAGAAAGAGAAATTGAGGAAACAATCCCATTTACCATCGCAACAAAAAGAATAAAATACCTAGGAATAAACCTGTCTAAGGAGGTGAAAGACTTGTACTCAGAAAACTATAAAACACTGATGAAAGAAATCAAAGATGACATAAACAGACAGAGAAATATACCATGTTCTTGGATTGGAAGAATCAATATTGTGAAAATGACTATATCACTCAAAGCAATCTACAGATTCAAAGCAATCCCTATCAAACTACCAATCGCATTCTTCACAGAATTAGAAAATTTTTTTTTACAATTCGTATGGAAACACAAAAGACCCTGAGTAGCCAAAGCAATCCTGAGAAAGAAAAACAGAGTTGGAGGAATCAGGCTCCCTGACTTCAAACTATACCACAAAGCTACAGTAATCAAAACAGTATGGTACTGGCACAAAAATAGAAATATAGAACAATGGTACAGGATAGAATGCCCAGAGATAAACCCAGGCACATATGGTCACCTTATCTTTGATAAAGGAGGCAAGAATATATAATGGAGAAAAGACAGCCTCTTCAATAAGTGGTGCTGGGAAAGCTGGACAGCTACATGTAAAAGAATGAAATTAGAACACTCTCTAACACCATACACAAAAATAAACTCAAAATGGATTAAAGACTTAAATGTAAGGCCAGACACTATAAAACTCTTAGAGGAAAACATAGGCAGAACACTCTATGACATAAATCACAGCAAGATCCTTTTTGACCCACCTCCTAGAGAAATGGAAATAAAAACAAAAATAAACAAATGGGGGCTTCCCTGGTGGCACAGTGGTTGAGAGTCCGCCTGTCGATGCAGGGGACACGGGTTCGTGCCCCGGTCCGGGAAGATCCCACATGCCGCGGAGCGGCTGGGCCTGTGAGCCATGGCCTCTGAGCCTGCACGTCCGGAGCCTGTGCTCCGCAATGGGAGAGGTCACAACAGTGAGAGGCCCACGTACCGCAAAAAAAAAAAACATTAATTAAAAAAAATAAACAAATGGGACCGAATGAAACTTGAAAGCTTTTGCACAGCAAAGGAAAACCTAAGCACGATGAAAAGACAACCCTCAGAATGGGAGAAAATATTCGCAAACGAAGCAACTGACAAAGGATTAATCTCCCAAATTTACAAGCAGCTCATGCAGCTCAATATCAAAAAAACAAGCAACCCAATCCCAAAATGGGCAATCCCAAAAAAACAAGCAACCCAATCCCAAAATGCCTAAATAGACATTTCATCAAGGAAGACATACAGATGGACAAGAGGCACATGAAAAGATGCTCAACATCACTAATTATTAGAGAGGTGTAAATCAAAACTACAATGAGGTATAACCTCACACCAGTCAGAATGGCCATTAACAAAAAATATAGAAACAATAAATGCTGGAAAGGCTGTGGTGAAAAGGAACCCTCTGGCACTGTTGGTGGGAATGTAAATTGATACAACCACTATGGAAAACAGTATGGAGGTTCCCTAAAAAACTAAAAATAGAACTACCATATAACCTAGTAATCCCACTACTGAGCATATACCCTGAGAAAACCATAATTCAAAAAGAGACCTGTACCACAATGTTCACTGCAACACTGTTTACAATAGTGTTCGAGCCCTGGTCTGGGAAGATCCCAAAGCTGCAGAGCAACTAAGCCCGTGCGCCACAACTACTGAGCCTGCGTGCCACAACTACTGAAGCCCATGCGCCTAGAGCTCGTGCTCCACAAGAGAATGCTGTGCACTGCAAGGAAGAGTAGCCCCCGCTCGCTGCAACTAGAGAAAGTCCTTGTGCAGCAATGAAGACCCAACACAGCCAGAAATAAATAAATTAAATTAATTAATTAAAAAGATAAAAACAGGCTGTGGGCCAGATTTGGCCTGTGAGCTCTACTTTGCCAAACTCGTCCTCATTTATCAGTTAGAAAAATTAAAGTTTTGCATATCAAGTTTTTTTTGTTTTTTTTTTGGCCGCGTTGTGCGACTTGTGATCGAACCGGGCCCAAGGCAGTGAAAGCATTGACTCCTAACCACTGGACCGCCAGGGAATTCCCAGCGTATCAACTTCTCTTAATGTGAGTTACCCCAGAGTCGGAGGCTTTCGGGCAGCCTCTCTGCATGTGGTCAACTTCTGCTGTTGAGTTTTAGAGATAGTTCAGTTTAGAGACTCTTTCCCAGACTATTTTGAAGGAAGGAAATAGTCCCTGCGTTTGCTGAACCACAATTCCCTCCTCAGTTTCACTCAGGCAAGTCAGACATGGAGAAATCCTTATTTGTCCTGAACTGATTTGTCCCCAGGCTGGAAAGTACCCTTTGACCAGAACATACAGGCCTCTGGTGAGGACCCCAGGTCCAGAGGGACAAAGTGACCGCTCCCCACTACCGAGGCTGCGATGGGATACTCTGTGCCCTACCTCCCGGTCCTTCTCCTGCCTGTCTCTCACATCAGCCCACACTGGTCTTTTCTTGTTGTCTCTCTCTCTCTGTCCCAACCCAGCCACCCATCCCTCAGGCCGACCTGGAGCTCCCTGAGACCTGCTAGAGTATCTCCCCTCTCTTCTGTCTGCACACGCTCCCTTCTCTCACCTCCACCACTAACTGGGGAGTAGGGGGTGGGAGCCAGGTGCACAGTGGGATGGGGGAGCAGTGCAGCAAGTTCTCATGGAGGTCACGTGAAGGCCAAAGGGGTATCTATAAAGAAAGCATTTGCAGATTCTGCTTCTGTATAAATCTGTTCTTGCTGAGCCGCTGGCTTTGGAGCTGCAGAAGAATATTTTACCCTGTCTACCTTCCCATTCGACTGCGGGGTGGAGAGTCCCACAGTGGCAAGCGGCAGCAAAGGCTGTTAGCGTTCAATTCTTGTTCAGGGGTTTGTGAATAATAAATGAGTAGTTACTCAGCAAAGTTCCTCCCGGAGGCTGAAAAGAGAATTTGTCTGTAGACTCTAGAGTGATCTTTTAAAACGTTAAGGGCATCATGCCTCCCCTTGCCTGACAGGCTTAGAATAAAATCCAAACTCGTCCCTGCAGCGCACAGGCTCTACCTGCTTCTCCCACCACTCCTTCCCGGGCCTCCACCTTTGCTGCAGCCTCCCTGGCTTCTTCTTTGTTCCTCCAGCGACCACGCACTTGCCCGCCTCAGGGTATTTGCACTTGCTGTTCCCTCTGCCTGCTGCCTCGTAGGCTCTTTACTGGAGCTTTTGAATTATTGATTCCCCCCATTCAGGTCTAGATTTAAATGCTGTTTCCTCTGAGGGGCGACCGCCAACCTCCATTCTAAAGGAGGCACGTGCACTCTGCCTGTTAGTCTGTTTATTTCTTGCCCATTCTTTATCACCTCTGCAATCATCCTCTTTATTTACGGGTTTATCATCTTTCTCTAATTTGCTGCTGCATCACAAGTACTTACCGTAGAACCTGGCACGTGGGGCAACTCCCTAGATATTTACTAAATGAACCAATAAAGGAAATATTTATTCCTTCTCTCATCAGGAATAATTGCAACGCAAATGCCCTTCAGTGGGTGAATGCTTAAACAAACCATGGTACATCCACACCATCAATACTACTCAGCAAAGAAAAAGTACACACTTTTTAGGGTTTTTTTTTTTAAATATTTATTTATTTGGCTGCACCAGGTCTTAGTTGCCGCACTCGGGATCTTCGTTGCAGCACGTGGGATCTTTTAGTTGTGGCGTGTGGGATCTAGTTCCCTGACCAGAGATCGAACCCGGGACCCCTGCATTGGGAGCGCAGAGTCTTAGTCACTGGACCACCAGGGGAGTCCCGGCACACACTGTTGATACATACAACAACTTGCATGGAAACTTAGGGGAACTAAACTGGGTGAATAAAGCCAATTTCAAAAGGTTACATACTGTATGATTCCATTTATATAACATTTTTGAAATATCAAAATTATAGTGATAGAGAACAGATTAGCGATTGCCAGGGGTTAAGGACTGTGTAGGGGAGAGTGAATCTTGCAGCATGTGGAAGCCCTGTGGTGATGGAACAGTTCTGCATCTTGATTGGGGCAGTGGTTACACAAAGCTACATGGGGGATAAAATTGCACAGAACTATATACACAATATACAAATGAGAGCTTGTAAAACTGGTGAAGTCTGAACAAGCTCTGTGCATTATACCAATGTCAATTTGCTGGTGTTTTTTTGTTTTGGGTTTTTTTTTTGGCTGTACTGTGTAGCTTGTGGGATCTTAGCTCCCTGACCAGGGATAGAATCTGTGCCCCCTGCAGTGGAAGTGTGGAGTCCTAACCACTGGACCACCAGGGAATTCCCAGTTTGTTGGTTTTCATACTGTACTAGAGGAATTGCAAGACGTTCTCTTTGGGGAAACCTGGGTAAAGGGTGCATAGACCTCCCTATTCATTTTTTTCCCAACCTCCTGTGAATCCACAATTGTCTCAAATAAGAAATGTTTCCCACAATCAAAAAAAAAAAGACAAGCTGAAATGTTTTTAATATTAAATCTATTTCTATAGGCACTATTATTTTTTAGGCCATTGCAATATAAAGCATATCTAATTCAACTAAAAGCCTCTTCCAAAAATAAGTGATCAATGTGTTTTGCCTCTAATATCAATGAACAATTCTTTTGGGATTGGTATTCCTCCCTGGTTAATATCTGTGCTTTACAGATCACACAGGCTTCCACAGGCATCATTTCACTGGAGACTATCAGTACTGAGGTGGTACTTTGATTGATATCTCCATTTTATGGATCAGAAAACCAAGGCTCAGACATAAAAATTATGCACCTTAACTAAGAGGTAGAGCATGACTGATTCAGGACCTAGTTCTCCTGATTCCAAATTTCCCCTCTCCTCCTTTTCCACCAATGACAAACATTTGAGTAACTGCTTGGAAATCCTAAATTAATCTAAATCTATGCTGATATTCAGACTCTGAAACCTGTATCCACTCTGTCCTCTAGAGGGCGGTGGCCTCCCAGACTCAACCAGCTCCAAGAGGCTAATTAGCACTGCTTTTTCAAAACTCAAGGTGCACTGACAGAGAAAAGAAAAATGTGTTGCTTGTTGCTCATTTGCAGATGTTTTCCTTGCAAAACCACATCAAAGCAGGGAAGCCCACCGTGCACTTGGCCGGAGACCAAAGCTCTCTGGCCAATCTGAGAAGTGGCAAGTTCCATCAGGCAGAAAACCATTTCATCTTCTGGGTCCAGATTCCTCGCTTAAAACTGTTGGAGGTGGGGCTTCCCTGGTGGCGCAGTGGTTGAGATTCCGTCTGCCGATGCAGGGGACACGGGTTCGTGCCCCGGTCCGGGAAGATCCCACATGCCGCGGAGCGGCTGGGCCCGTGAGCCACGGCCGCTGAGCCTGCGCGTCCGGAGCCTGTGCTCCGCAACGGGAGAGGCCACAACAGTGAGAGGTCCGCGGACCGCAAAAAAAAAAAAAAAACAAAAAAACTGATGGAGGTGGAACATCCCCCCAGCAGCAAAGCTCTCTCTAAGCCCCCAGTCAGCTTAGGGAGCCCCCCACTTAAGGAGCCCAGCCCCACGCAGGCCTGATTGGGATGGAAGATGAGTCTCCAAACAAACCCCATGGACCGTCACTGGGTGCCTTCTAGGTGCAGGGCACGTGGCAAATGTGACCTTGGGAGCAGCCCCATCACATTCGGGTACAAAAAAAAGAAAATGGGTTTTCATCTTCCTGAAAGGCATTACCAGACATGTGTTCATTTTTTTTTGGAAAAGAAATCAGAAGGGTCATCCTATTAGCCGCTAAGAGTATGTTCTGCAGGGCATTGCAGGAAACACACAGTAAAGATGGCATAGCCCACCCCCCCCCACCTCCCCAGAGAGCTCTCTGGGGGATTCCAGCATTCACAACACACAGAGAACCATCTAGGATCTCCCGGGGAGGAGTCTAGATTTGATCTGAAGGAAGCACGGGATTTACAGGATACAAGTACGGGGGTTGCTGTTCCAGGGAGGGCATTTCAGCAAGAGGCACCAAGGACACTTGGCCATCTTCCTGCATGACATTGTGCTCTTATCCTTCTCCTTGGCTACACCCTGAGCTCCTTGGGGGCCGGGCCCATGGCTTTCATCTTTATATTCCAAGTGTCTAGCACTGTACCTGGCACATAATAGGCACCGATACCCTTTGAGTGAATGAATGGGTTAGTGTCTGAGTAATGGAGATTAATCAAGGATTTCTGAGCTGTGGAGGTGACACAATTTTACCTGTGTTTTAGGAATGTCACCTTGACAGCCCTGTGTAAGCCCTGGCTGTAGGGTGAGAGTTTGGGGATTTGAGCTTGGCATTCTACGTCTGAGAGGATAAGGCAAGTCACTTTCATCTTTCCTCCACCCCCAATTTGACCTCTGGTCCTGTAAATAAAGAGTCCAATTAAGGCTTGGTGTAAGCTGGAGCTGAAAGACCTCAGGCTCTTTGGAGGTTTCAACTAAAGGTGACAGTTCCCTTCCCACTCACTGTGCCTTACAGGGACCTTGGATTTGATAAATACGTGTTGATTCATTAAACGAAAAGACCTGGGGAATTTCATAACTATGGAGGCGTGGTCATTTTTCAGTTCATCACATCTATTCTCTCTTCCTATGTTGGAAGAATTCCCCTCCTTATGAATCTTGGTGAGAAGAGCCCACCTCACGATAAGGAAGCAGAAACGCATGAAATTGTTTGCCCAGCCTTTCTTACAGCCAGAGCACTGGCCTGGGACCCAAGCTAGCCAACCAGAAGCCCCCAGCTTCCTTGGCTTTAATGAGGTACCAGTGATACTATCTCATACCTCGGCCATGAACTTCCGACAGGGCACAAATCACCCAGGTGGACAGGACATCTCTGCAGATATCAGTGACGATCCAGACAGCAGACAGCAGATCCAACCCTGCTGCCTAAAGGCCATCGCAAGCTACAGCTCAGCCTCTGCACCTAAGAGATGCCTCAGTAAAGGAAGAGCAGAGCAGATACGCACCACGGCCGTCCAGCTCAGGGGCACGGCCTTCGACTGACCAGTGAAGACTCCTTGATTCAGTATTTCAGACTCTAGGTAATGCTCCCTGTCAAAAGCTGGAGGGCCCTTGAAACTTTTTTCTTATACCAATGGTTTCTGAATGTTCTGAAGAGGTAAAACTTCGAGTTTGTTTCATATTAGAAGGGAGGTTAAAAGCAAAACGCAGAGGCTAAAAGCATAGACCCCAGAATCAAACAAACTAGCATTTGGTTCTAAAATCCTCCAGCTGTGTGACTTTGGTGAGTTCAGTTAATTGTGGCTCTTATTGTTTTGTTTTGTTTTAATCAATTTATTTATTCATTTTTGGCTGTGTTGGGTCTTCATGGCTGCACGCGGGCTTTCTCTGGTTGCATTCGTCGCGGTGTGTGGGCCTCTCATTGCTCTGGCTTCTCTCGTTGCGGAGCACGGGCCCTAGGCGCATGGGCTTCAGTAGTTGAGGTGCATGGGCTTCAGTAGTTGCGGCACGTGAGCTCTAGAGCACAGGCTCAGTAGTTGCGGTGCCCAGGCTTCGTTGCTCCGTGGCATGTGGGATCTTCCTGGACCAGGGATCAAACCCATGTCCCCTGCATTGGCAGGTGGATTCTTAACCACTGCGCCAGCAGGGAAGCCCCGCTATTATTGTTATGGTTATTACTATTACTGTCTGGGGAGACTATTTGAGGAGGCAGGGTTGGAGAGACGGAGGAGACAGGCTGACTCCAAGAACTGGGCCTGAGCTCCTGGCTGAGCAGAGGCAGACAGTGGAAGAAGGATTAAGCTTGCTCAGCGTAGCCCTGAGGGCAGAGGACCAACCAATGGTGGAAGCTCGAAGGTGACATGTTTGGCCTCAACATAAGACTTTCTAATAATAGTCTGAAAATCTGCCAGGGTCCTTGAGTGGATAGCAAATCTCCAGTATAGGAGGTGTTTAAGCCAAAGGTGGAGAAATACTTGGTGAGCTATTGGAGAGAGGATTTAATTAGACATTAGATTCGATCGAAAGATTAAACAAATGAAACTTCCCTTTTAGATGATACGTGCTGTGAAACCCCAGTCAATGCTGTGATTCCCCAAAAGGCATTCTAAGCATATGCTCAGAACACCGGTGAGGTGGGAGGAGGGAGAGAGAAAAGTTCCACTTGAATAAACGCAGCTAGAATGTTTCCATCAGCAAAACTAGAAATGAGCTACTTTAATGTCAGTGATTAAAATCCAGTTGTGTGTAGGCATGGAGGCATCACAATCTTCTCAGTATTCGGGGCCTTTAAAGTCTTAATCTGGTCCTGAGCTCATTATAACAAACAGATCAAAGCAGAGCTGCTTCAGAGACAGCAGAAGTAAGAGCCAGGAGCCCCTCCCCACAGGCCTCCCACTGAGGCCCCTGCAGGGACTCTGAGGACCCCTAGAGAGTCATGGAGCCCAGCCTGAAACAGCATCCTTCTAGTCCTGGGATTAGGGAGAGGTCCTCCCTTCTTGACACACGGGCTCAAGTCAAGCTCCACTTACAATTTCATCTGTGATATTATTTCATTTTAATTTGCTGAGCAATTTTAACTTTTCAATCTTTTTCCCATATCTATTATCTTAGTTTACTCTCATAACATTTCTTGAGGGAGGTTGAAGGATTCCTCTTTTTGTATTATAGGTAAGGTAACACGTCTCAATCACACAACATTTTTTTTAAGTGGAGAATTTCTAACATACAGAAAGTCCGTGACTTCCCTGGTGGTCCAGTGGTTAAGACTTCCTGCTTCCACTGCAGGGGGGTTTGATCCCTGCTCATGGAACTAAGATCCCGCATGCCGTGTGGTGTGACCAAAACAAAACAAAACCAAACCAAGAACAAAAAGTGAACAGAAAGGTATGATGAACCCCCAAGTATCCATTATCCAACCTCAATAACCATCAAGCCCTGGCCAGTTTGACCTTATCTATACCTCATCTATGTCCTCTTTCTGGTTTTTTTTTTTTTTTTTGCGGTACGCGGGCCTCTCACTGGTTGCGGAGCACAGGCTCCGGACGTGCAGGCTCAGCGGTCATGGCTCACGGGCCCAGCTGCTCCGCGGCATGTGGGATCTTCCCAGACCGGGGCACGAACCCGTGTCCCCTGCATCGGCAGGTGGACTCTCAACCACTGGGCCACCAGGGAAGCCCAATGTCCTCTTTCTGGTTTTACTTGAAGCAAACCCCAGCCATCATACCATTTCATCCACAAATATTTCAGTGTATATCTTTATTTTTTTAAATAACTTTATTTATTTTTGGCTGCGTTGGGTCTTCGTTGCTGCGCACGGGCTTTCTCTAGTTGCGGTGAGCAGGGGCTACTCTTCACTGTGGTGCACGGGCTTCACATTGCAGTGGCTTCTCATTGTAGAGGATGGGTTCTACCTGCACAGGCTTCAGTAGTTGTGGCACATGGGCTCAATAGTTGTGGCGCACGGGGGCTTAGTTGCTCCGAGGCATGTGGAATCTTCCCGTACCAGGGTTCGAACCCGTGTCGCCTGCATTGTCAGGCAGATTCCTAACCACTGTGCCACCAGGGAAGTCCCTCAGTGTATATCTTTAAAAGCTTAGGATTCTTTTCTCTCTCTCTCTTTAACACATAACCACAATACCATTATCATATTTTAAAAATTAAATATAATTCTTTAGAATCATCAAATAGCTATCAGGTTTTCACGTTTCCAATTATTTGGTAAATGTCAGAATTATTTCCATTAAAAAAATCATAATCCAAGTAAGGACCTCACTTTACAGTTTGTTAAGTTTTTTTTTTTTTTTTTTAATAAATTTATTTATTTATTTTTGCTGCGTTGGGTCTTCGTTTCTGTGCGTGGGCTTTCTCTAGTTGCGGCGAGCGGGGGCCACTCTTCATCGCTGTGCGCGGGCCTCTCACTGTCGCGAACTTCTCTTGTTGCGGAGCACAGGCTCCAGACGCGCAGGCTCAGTAGCTGTGGCGCACGGGCTTAGTTGCTCCGTGGCATGTGGGATCTTCCCAGACCGGGGCTCGAACCCGCGTCCCGCGCATTGGCAGGCAGATTCTCAACCACTGCGCCACCAGGGAAGCCCAGTTTGTTAAGTTTTAAAATAATCTTTTAATCTATGCTCTCTCTCATCTTGCAATTTATTTGTTGAAGAAATTCAGGTGTTTTTCTCCTATGGCGTTCCCCATAGTTTGGGTTTCTTGATTACATCTCTCAGGCGTGATTTAAAGTGTTTTTCTTTCCTCCCTCTTCTGTATTCCCTGTAACCTAGTATTTGGATCTAGAGGCTGGATCGGATGTAGATCACAAAGCTATTTATGGAAAGTAGGGAGCGACAAGGTGTCGCTGGAGTCCATGCTGTTGGGCTCGTGCATGACTCCCTCTCTGCCACCAGGGTCACTCTGCTCATGAGCCAGTGTGCAAACACGGGGGTGGCTGAGAACAGAAGTGGGCTGACAGCTATTGGCTGAAGTCCTAATCACACAGTTGTTTATTCCCCTCTTCCACAGGGGATGGTGTCTGACGGGCATTAACCGGTCAATGCAAAGATTCTCACACTTGGCACACAGCCCCCAAGGTCTATCCACAGACCTCTTCTCGAAACTTTCTTGTCCTTCATCTTCCAATTTTGCTCCTTCCAGGGCCCTGACAAATCAGCCAGCCGTTGACCACAGCCCAGGAGTCTGCGTTGACTCTTTCCTCTGTCTGACAGAGGATGATCGAGAGTCCATTGGAGGTCTCCTTACCACTACCTTTCAGGGCCACCCTTGAGAGAGGTCATAGTGTATCAGCAGTCCTCTTTGGGCTCATAGCTACCACTGAGCTGACCCATCTGTGATCCATACGGGGCTCTTTTTCTGCTTTGTCAGCTGGTCATAGGGAGCACCTCCTCCCTGTATAAGACCACAGGTGTGAGCCGAGGGAGGTATGTTTGGAGCAGTAGTGGTAAGAGGCGTGTGTGTCCGGGCCGTCCACTTTCAGCTCACTTGTCCCCCTGGACCCGCCCAATCCCCAATGTATCACTTTCATAGATTTCTGCTGCCTCCCCCCGCAGCCTATGACTTGCTGGCTCTCACAGTATCCAGCTCACGGCCTTGTGACCTCTTGGCCTCGCATGGTCAGAGGCTAAATTTCTACAAGAACCCAGTAACATGTCAGGAGCTGTTTTTGCAATAATGGTGCATACTTCTCTGCCGTAAATGCCTCTACGCTGTTTCTGAACCTTAAGAGCTGTGTTGGCGCTCTCTTATTGGGGTGTGCAGAAGTTCTACCTGGCATCTTTCTCTACCCTGTGTGATCTCCCAGGTCGTACAAGCCAAGAAGCAGGGCTGCTTGTACTATAGTCTGGAGCTGCTGTAGAACCTGCTTTGGCCCTGGACCCCACTCAAAGCTAGCAGCCTTCTGCATCACCTGATAAATGGATCATAACAGGATTCCCCAGTATGGAATATATAACATTCAAAACCCCAAGAAGTCTGCCAAGCACTGTGTTTCTTTCTCAGTAGTGGGAGTTTAAGATGCAGTAAGTTGTCCTTTGCTTTGGAGAGTTAGCCTGACCATGGCTCAAATCACTGGACCCTTAATAACTTTATCAATAGAGCAGTTCCCTGAATCTTCTATGTTTTTTCTCTAGAATGCATTTCTAGGGGGCGTGTCTTTTACCAAGTATTTGCTACTTTTTTGCACACTGGACCAAATTAGCATGATTTTACCAATTTCTTATGGGGGCTAAGGTTCAGCCTGTGTGCTGTGGGATGTCAATAGGTGTTTCACCAAAAAAAAAGCTCAAAGCTCTAGTAGCCATATTTTTGCTCTAAAAAATGTTTAAAATATCTGCTTAAGGGCTTCCCTGGTGGCGCAGTGGTTGAGAGTCCGCCTGCCGATGCAGGGGACACGGGTTCGCGCCCCAGTCCGGGAAGATCCCACATGCCGCGGAGCAGCTGAGCCCGTGAGCCATGGCCGCTGAGCCTGCGCGTCCGGAGCCTGTGCTCCGCAACGGGAGAGGCCACAACAGTGAGAGACCCGCGTACCGCAAAATAAATAAATAAATAAATAAATAAAAACAAAATTAAAAAAATTAAAAAAATAAAATATCTGCTTAAGAAAAATACTGGACACATTTATAGAGGTGCCATTGATATTATTATGTGATAATCTGCTTTTCAAAACTGATGAGCCTTATTGAAGAATGGAGGAAAGCATTACCTAATCATACACACGCAACATCCAGAACAGCCTCCATTGATGTATGGTGTCTAACAATTGACCCTTATGCTGTGTGACAGCACAACTCTTAGGGTTCAGGAACAGGGTAGAGGCATTTGCAGCAGAAAACGATGCGCCCTTATTGCAAAAACAACTCCTGACATGTGACCAGCATCAGCCTATATTGTATGTTCAGACTTATAAGATCCAAAGGTATTCATGATGTGTTTCAATGTTTCCTGTATCCTAAACATATCTGCTGTCCCGTATCAATCCGCATGGATCTAGAAGAAGGAAGTCTTAAATAAAAAGAATCGTGCGCTTCCAAGCTGGGTTTGAATCATACAATCACAAAATTAAGCAGCCTCCAAATGAAGAGAGTTTCTAAAAAGTTGGGAGAAGAGCTCTTGAAAAGGAAGTAATTAATTGCCAGTACTACTAATAATAACTACGATAAAACACAACACAAATATGGTAAATTGGGTTCTTGATGTTTTAGCCTTTGCTACACTGTAGTGGTAACAGAGATGGACCTGATGTTAAAACTCATAACAAAGATCCAAACCCACATCCTTGCTCCTATCATACATTATAATAAAAGTATAAAAATACATATTTAAAGGTGTGTTCTATTTAATTATTAAGAAAATTAAGTTGGTTTAATTTACAGAATTTGGAACTTCTCTTCTAAATGAAAAATACAAAACTCCTTTTCATAATTTCTTGCTACAATTAGTTAATCTGCGAGACCACGTTCTGCCTGGTGTGATCCAAGCACATTACTGCCTTTTAATCATCTTGGTGTCTCCTCAGTCCATTACGCTTTTAAAAAGTATTTCATGATGATGTAAGTCGGAGAAACATGGTCACAAGGGCTGGTGGATGTGTGTAGGGCCTTGGAGTCAGAGAGACCTGAGTTTGAACCTCTTTCCCTGCCATTTCCTACCTGGGAGCCCAGGGCAATTTCCTCATCTTCTCTTAGTCTTTGTTTTCTGGCTTTAGTACAAGGGCGGAACCCCCGTATCTTGGGGGATGAGACAGCCATGTTAAATTAGTGGTAGCCATTAGTATTTGCCACATATCTGCAGAGTCTGTGAGAAGAAGATTCCACCCACAAGTGCTGAGGACAGCGCTGCAGGGCCAGTGGAGTTGGCTTCCTCAGGAAGAGCTTGTTTTGTTACCACTCTGCGTTTTCCCTTCATGTCTCCTAAAACTGCCTGCCCTGCTCCCGCAAACTGCCGGATTGCCCCATGGCTTTGCTCCTATCTGGGTGAGCTTCCGGACAGCCCAGCTGGTGTCTCTTGTGTTTGTCTTCACAGAGACCACTGGTAAAGTTTGTCCAGGGGCAGCTGCCTTCTAACTGGTTTTAGATTTGGGCCTTGGTGAGCTCCAGCAATCCTGTCTGTCTCTCTCTCCCTGTCACACACACACCCCTTTTAGGACCGAAGGGTGTACAAGGGAATACGCCCCACACCCCAGCTGTTGGGAGCACCGCTACAGACAGCCCTGAGTCCTAACCCTATGTGGAAATTGTCTCAGTGGAGGGGAGTCACCTCACCAAGGGCCCCCTTCCTGGTGCCAGCCTGCCACCAATGACTAGTTGATTTGGGAGATAAACACCGTCCATGCCTGCTTCTCTCCCTTCCCTTCCTCTGAAAGGGCCGCCCTAGAATAACCCTTCTCTGTTACCCACCCAGCTGCACCCCTCCCTCAGCCAAGATGGCCACCTCTGGGCCCCTTCCTTGAGGCTGCTCCGCCAGCCAGCATCACTTTTGGAAAGGTTCTTGGACCATAATCTCCCTTCCTGACCTTCGTATGTCAAGGCTCCTGTTTTTTTGGTTTTCGTGGGGAAGAAAAAGGAGGGAGACTTCCAGAAAAGAAGAGGGAAAGAAAAATAAGAGAGAGGTAAGGATAATAGACCTGCCTGTTGTGAAGCCCAGTCCAGTTGGCCCAAAGGATTTTTCATCCGCATTGTCTTAGAGAAGAGGAAAAGGTACTGTTACTACCTCCAAGCAGTGAAATTTCAGGTGATCTTTGTTTTTTTTTTTTCGCTTTTGTATATTTTCAGGATTTTTTTTTTTTGCAATGAGTGAATAATCAGGGGAAAAAAAACAAACAAAAAACATCCAAGAAAGCTATTTTGAAGGAGGACTGGAGGACTTAATTCTTCTCCCTCTCTCTTCCCTGCTTTCTTTCCCCGAGAGCAGTGCGGTCCAGCGTGGCTTGTGGGCAGAGGAAATAAGGCCACAAAGCTCCGAGGGAGCTCAAAGCCGGGATTTCTGGCCCAGCAGATTCCCCCATTCTTTGCTTCCAGCCCCAAATCCCACGCTTACTCACTTCACAGCACCTACTTTTAACCTGCCAAATGCCACTAAATCTGCAAATTAAACCTCTGGTTACAGAATTCCTTTTGATGTAAAAAAAAAAAAATGTTGGGATTTTAAAAATGTAATTATTCATACACTAAGATTTTAATTGTGCTGCTTTTCTCCCTCTCTCGCCTGTTTTTTTTTTATTTTCGGGGCAGGGTTATTCCCCCGTGCAGGCCTGCCCAGGCAGCACCAGGGGCCGGCGCAGGAAGGAGGCTGCAGGAATTGTCTGATGCCGGCCGCTCAGGCTGCTGCATTCCGGGGAGGCTGCAAGGGGTCAGGGCAGCAGCTGGTGGCACAGGCCCCCACCTCACAACCTCCCACCTCAGCAGCAGTGTGACACCAAAGGCAAGGTCACGGTGTGCTTCCTACGTGGGGAGCCTTGGACCGAGGCTCGACATCCATGGCCCTGGGACCCGGGAATGTCCTTGGGTGGGAATCCTAGAGCCAGCCTTATAGGGTGCAGAGCAATGGGGAAGTGGCCTGGGCTGCGCCCTTTCTTCCAGCCTCTCCCTCCCTCTGCTCTTGAGCTGCAACCAGACTGAGTTTTTTACATTTGTGGCAAAATACACAGAACAGAAAATGTGCCACTTTAACCATTGTAAAGTGTCCAGTTTAGTAGCATTAAGTACGTTTACAGTATTGGGCAACTGTCACCACCATCCACCTCCAGAGCATTTTCATATCCCGAAGTGAAACTCTGTACCCGTTAAACACTAACTTCCCATTCGATCTCCCCTGCAACCACTGTCTCTCTGTTTCTATGAAAATGCCTATTCTAGGTACCTCATCTCTCTTTTTTTTTTTTTTTTTTTTTGCGGTACGCGGGCCTCTCACTGTTGTGTCCTCTCCCGTTGCCGAGCACAGGCTCCGGGCGCGCAGGCTCAGCGGCCATGGCTCACGGGCACAGCCGCTCCGCGGCACGTGGGATCTTCCCGGACCAGGGCACGAACCCATGTCCCCTGCATCGGCAGGCAGACTCTCAACCACTGCGCCACCAGGGAAGCCCCCTCATCTCAGTAGACTCATATGGTACTTGTCCTTTGGTGTCTTGTTCTTTCACTCAGCGTAATATCCTCAAGGTTCGTCCATGCTGTAGCAGGTGTCAAAATTTCTTTCCTTTTTAAGGCCGGATAATACTCCACTGTAGGGATATACCACTTGTTTACCCATTCATCTCTTGATGGACACTTGGGTTGTTCCCTTGTCTTGGCTACTGTGAATAATGCTGCTATGAACATGGGTGTACAAATACTTGTTCAAGTCCCTGCTTTCAGTTCTTTGGGCTATATACCCAGAAGTAGAATTGCTGAATCATATGGTACAGACTTTTAATTATGCAAGTTAAACCATTTTGTCCTAAGCCTCGCTTGGGCCTGAAAAGGTCTGCATGATGGGCTCCCTGCCGGGCTCAGGAGCTCATTTCATCCCATTTTCCCCTTATAGACCCTGCCACAAACACACTTACCTTCTTGGGGATTCTCAGACACCCAAGCATGCACCACCCTTAAGCCCCTGCTCTGGCTGTGACTTCCCCCTGGAATGTTCTTATGCTAGGCTACCCAGTCCCCACAGTTGGGGTGTCAACTCCTAGAGATCGTCTCCTGACCACCCACCAAAAGCTGGCCCTACCCCTCTGATGTCCATCACATCTTCACCCCTCTGTTTATTTTCCTTCACGCCTTTATCACAGTCTGGAATTATCTTGCTTATTTATTTATTCCTCTATTGCCTGCCCCCCTCCCTCCCCAGAATGAAGGCTCCAGAGGAGGAGGTACTTTATCTGTTATATCCCCGCACCTAAAACCATGTCTAGCTTATAGTCGGCATGCCTTAAAAAATTATTGGACGAATGAATGAATGAATGAATGCAAGCCCATGACTTTCCAAGTGGGTAGAGTTAGGCCACAGACTAAGCATTGGTATCTTACAGGAACATAAGGACCATACATTTTATTTGAAGATGGGGGGATGCTATTTTATTTATTTTAAAAAGGTATTTTAAGGTATATATTAGTTTCCTGGGGCTGCCATAACTAAGGACCACAAACTGTGTGGCTTAAACAAGAGAAATTGATGGTCTCATAATTCTGGAGGCTAGGAGTCTGAGATCAAGGTGTTGGCAGGGTTGGTTCCTTCTGAGGGCCATAAGGGGAGGATCTGTCTCTTTGACTTGAAGATGGTTTTTCCCTGTGTCTTCCCTCTGTACGTGCTGTGTCCTAATCTCCTCTTTTTATAAAGACACCAATCATGTTGGATTAGGGCCCACTCTAATGACCTCACTTTACCTTAATTACCTCTTTAAAAACCCCGTCTTCAGATACAGTTACATTCTCAGGCACTGAGGTTTAGGACTTCAACGTATGAACATCTGGGGGGCACAATTCAGTCCATAACAGCTGATAAGAATTCCCTTAGCCCAAACCTGAAACACACTTGACTCACTCCCTCTAGAAGCTTTTACTAACTGCCCGACACTGCACCAGTGATTTCTCCCATTCTCAGAACCACCACAGGAAATTACCCAGGGCTCCCAGCACTTCACATTTGTGTGTGTGCATGTGTGTGTGTGTGTGTGTGTGTGTGGATGTGTGTGGGTGTGTACAGGTCTTCTGGCAACTACTGGAGAACAGGAGCTTCCTTCTTCTTCAAGATGCTTCCTCATGCCTTGCATAGTACTGAGCACATAGTAGGGGTTTTATAAATGCTGAATGTTCAGCTGGCCACTGATACCAACGTTTTATTTGACACTGAGAACAGCGGTTTAATTAGAAACATTGGAAACCCATCCCCTCCCTCTGAAGGACCAATGCAAGCAAACGATGCAGCCCAACGGAAGGTTGTCAGAGTCCAGGGCCACTGGGACTGGGAAGAACACAGAGAATGTGGAGCCAACCCCACCATTCACAGCGCTGAGAGTGGACGAGGCACATCTGAGACCACAGCCGGACAGTGGCAGAAGCAGAAGCAGGAACCGGTTCTCCTTACGCCCAAGCCACTCCCCTGTCCACCACAAGCACCACCTCTGTCCCCAAGACAGGTCTAGATGACTAGAACGCTCTGCCCCAGCCCCTTGAGCTGATTACACACAGATCCACACACCCAAACATAGCAACTTTCTTTTACCTAGAAAAAAAGGCAGGGCGGGGGAGTACTCTGGCTCATTAAGAGTAACCACTTAAATCATAGAAAGATTATCAACTTTCAAAGAATTGTATAGACTAGAAGGGAAGATTCCTGGTACTAAATGGCACTGGGCAGACCTACCCTTTCTATTATTTTTTGGCCATGAGGTGCAGCTTGTGGGATCTTAGTTCCTCGACCAGGGATTGAACATGGGCCACGGCAGTGAAAGCGTGGAGCTCTTACCACTGGACCTCCAGGGAATTCCCAGACTGACCCTTTATTTGATGATGGTCCTGGTGCTGGCAGGATCTCAGGTCACCATTCTGAGCATCCTCTCAGCAGCCTGTCCTCTCTGCCATCTGTGAGATTGGATCTACTCCATGGTGGGTCCCCTGGAAGCTGAGTTCTACAGTAAATTTCAAATTTCAACATGTTTACTTTATTTCTTTTTTCCCTCAAGCTGAGAGCAGAACAAGGTCCCACCCCAGTTTGCTTGTTTGCCATCTTTGCCCTATTCTACCATTTTATTAACCATTTTGCACAATCCCATCCTCCACACCACCTCCAAAATATACTTTCTAGAGCATAAATCACACCATTTCAGTCCCTCCCTCCAATCATGTAATCCTTCACCCCACCCACCCCCATCATCACCTCTGAGGATAAACCACAAACTTCTTAGAAGAGCGTGGAAGTCTTTCCTGATATGGCCCCACCTCTCTCTTCATACACATCCTTTCACTAGGATGCCTTTAGCCACAAAGTACAGAAAACTCAACTAAAATGGATTTAAATATAACCAGCCTTGTTATCTCCTCTAACTAGAAGTCCAGAGGTGGGAGGCTGCAGAGCTGCTCAGCTCAGAGGTTCGCAGCCTCCCTGAGGGCTGAGGACCTTGTCCTGATCTCTGTTCTGTCATCCTCACGGGGGCTACATGATGTCTTCTCATCTAGTCACTCAACAAATATCTACTGAGCAACTTAGAAGCGCCAGGCATGGGGGATACAGTAGTGAACAAAACCAGACACTGTTACTCTCATTTTGTCCCTATTTCTATTACAGTACTGGACATATTTATTATGTTTTGTGGAGTGTGTGATATTAGGCACCTCTCTGAGCCTCAGTTTCCTCATGTATAAAAGGGGATGATAATGTCCAGCTCAGTGTTATAAGAGTTAGCGATCATGTACCATATAGAACCCAGGATGTGCCCAATTTATAATTGATGAACAAGAAATGGTAACTTTACAGATTTATTTTCCCCAAATGAAGAGTGATTTTCTTGTGTGTTCCTCAGTAGCCTGGAGGAATATTTTCAAATGCACAAAATAAAATACATGGGATAAGAAAGGAAACTAATTATACTGAAAGACAGTTACCAAAATACTTTTAAATATATGTAATATAGAAATATACACTCTTTAATAATAATTAAATAACATAATATAGTGTCAGATCTAATATTATTTTAAAGTAGTGATGAGTGTTAATGCTATTTCAAGACACCTACAACTGCTACTATAACGCCATGTGAAAATGTCTGTGATTTTTATCTTCCAAAAAGTCCCAGGTGCTATTAGTGTTAATTGGTTTGTTGCCAACATTTATATTTTAAAGAGGTGCTAAATTTCAGGTACAGGCCAGGGAAAATAAAGATGCAGTTTTTTTCCCATCTGGTTCTCAAACCTCCAGAATTCTATCCATGGACCTTTGGGAGTTAAAAGACCTCAAATTAAAAACCTGCCCCTGGAGTTGGGGAAGAGATAGTCTATTTTCCCCAAGCCGTAAAAGTAGTATCCAATAAGGCCTCAATATCTTAAAGGCTTAATAAGTATATATTTTGTTCTCTCCATAAACTTTCATATATATATATACATACATATATATATATATATATATATATATATATATATATATATATACACACATACATATATACATGTATATATATCAGAAAATGGAGTCTGGTAGGGCTTTAGACAAGTTCTTCCTATCTGTGGCAGTGGCTGTGTATATCTAATTTCTTTCCTGTTCCAAGCTTGGAAAGATGGCTGCTTGAAATGTGCAGGAAATTACCCAGGCTGCAATGGTTAATTCCTAAGAGAATCCCTAAAACTCCTTTCCTTGGGTCAAGCCTGTAATGGGAAGTATTACTGTGTAAAATGAGAGAGTCTCAGAGTCCTCAAGCTGCCCCATCTGATTAGCTGTGTGACCTTGGCTAAGTCAACTCTCCTCTCTGAGCCTGTTCATTCATCTGTAAAAAGCAAGGGTTGGGGGAGATAATGTTTGTCAAACAGGGATCCAGACATGTATTCTTTTTTTTATTTTATTTTTTTTTTAATTGACGTATAGTTGATTTACCAATATTATATTAGTTTCAGGTACACAGCATAGTGATTCAGTATTTTTACAGATTATACTCCATTAAAAGTTATTATAAGATAATGACCATAATTCCCTGTGCTATACAATTTATCCTTATCGTGCATCTATTTTATACATAGTAGTTTGTATCTCTTAATCCCATACCCCTAACTTCCTCCTTCCCCCCTTCCCTCTCCCCTTTGGTAACCCCTAGTTTGTTCTCTGGGTCTGTGAGTCTGTTTCTGTTTTGCATATACATTAGTTTGTATTAGTTTTTAGATTCCACATATAAGTAATATCATACAGTAAGTACTCTTGCTGTTTAAGAATTCTTAATCAATGGTGTATTTGTGTGTGTGATTTCATTTGATAATTTTTTTAAGATATTTTCTGCATCATCTGCCAGCCACCTTAAAAGTAAGTCATCACGGGCTTCCCTGGTGGCGCAGTGATTGAGAGTCCGCCTGCTGATGCAGGGGACGCGGGTTTGTGCCCCGGTCCGGGAGGATCTCACATGCCGCGGAGCGGCTGAGCCCGTGAGCCATGGCCACTGAGCCTGCACGTCCGGAGCCTGTGCTCGGCAACCGGAGAGGCCACAACAGTGAGAGGCCCGCGTACCACAAAAAAAAAAAAAAAAAAAGTAAGTCATCACATAATTTCAGTGTCTGCATTTGTACCTGTATTTACAATTGCAAGCAACAATACCATCTCAATTGTCACAAGCCAGTAAGGAGAGGCAGACAGATGTGGCAAATATATGATGAGCTGGTGCCACATAAAGGTTATATGACATCACAACGTGCTGTGCTTGGGATGTTTCCCGGTGGTTAATGTATGAAAAGTGATGAAGGAGCAAAGTTATTCCACCACAAAAGGAAAGTAAATATGCTAAACAAGCCACAACAGCGAAAATCCTGTCTGAGGAGTGCAGTGCCACTGTCACAGGGCACCAGAAATTTGAGTGCAGTACACGATGGATTACACACATTAATGAGATTACTCTGAATTTTACTGATTTTGTTTGTAGATTTGTTCTCATTTAATTTGAATGTTTGTTTCTCCTTGTTTGGGAGATATCAATATAAGGGGTTCATAGGTAGTTTCATGTTTGTACATGTTGCAGTAGCATTATTACAAAGCAAAAACTGTTTATGACAACACTGGAATTATATGTGATATATACTTCGTGAGTATATATATATATATACATATATATATATATATATATGTGAGTATATATATATATACCTTTTTTTTTTAAGCTTTAAAGGAGGAACTTCCCAATATTAAATTTGAGAAACAATGAGCTAAGAAAAAAGAAAAATCTCTGGGGCCCACCCCACTTTCTGACCCTCAGGGGCTCTAATTCCTAGAGAACAAGGTCAGACCTGCATGCCTGTGGGGTGCGGTCAGTCACCTTTGGAGGGAGAGGGCCTTTGGGTGTGTTCTGCTGCTCTCTGCTGGCCATTCCGGGCTTGAAGAAGACTTTGGAGGGCGCTTTTGTCCGGGGGTTGAGGGGGGGGCGGGGAGAGAGGGCGAGAACGCAGCTCGAAGGGACGTCCATTTGCAGGAGGTTACCCAGAGCTGCGCCCTGACCTTTCCGAACCCTCAGGACTTAAACTGCATCCGTTTTATAAACAAGCGCTGTCCCTGCTTGGGGATGAGGCCTGGGTCAGGGATGGTGGAAGCCAGTGATTCCAGCGACTTAGGAGACCAAGGGGAGGCTGGAGAGGTGACACTCAATAGGTCCCCCTAGCAGCTAAACCAAGGGGAGGCTCCAGGGGCTTCACCCTGGCCTAACCCACACAGAGCCCTGCCTCAGTTCTTGGCTCTGCACCTGTTACAGGACCTTGGCCTTGGTGACTTAAGGCCTGCACATTCATTCAGAGAAAAGAAGGTCCCCTCCCCAAGGAGCAAGTGCACAGACACTTCTGCTGCAACAGGAGGTCCCTTGCCTTCTTATAATAGATCTTTGTGATGGCTAAACCACTGAAGAGGAGAAGGGAACAGTCCCGAACCGAGGAGCATCCCCTTGGTACCTAGCAGACCCTTGGAGACCCAGCCCAGCCTTCTTCACTCCAGCCCCACCCTCTCCTGCCCAGTCACCTTTCCTCCTCTGGGCCTGCAGTTCCTCCCGCCTGTTCTGTTCCATACTCAGTGAAGGCTAGGTGTGGACGCCAGGTCCTGGCTTATGGGGTATTTGACAGCAGCCTTTAAGGACTGTTTAAGTAGCAGGGGAGCAGGCTCTAAACCAATCACTGCAACACTGAGGGTCAGTGTGGGAGGGGGCCGCAGGGGGACTGCCTGGGCTCCTGCCCTGGAGAACCAGTAACCAGTCCCTCACAGCCTTGGGACAGCCCCTGGGTGCTGCCACAAACTTTTATCCTTCTGCATAAGTCAACCCCAGCCCCATCTTTTCCTACTTTTTCTCTCTCCCCAGCACTTGGTAGGCAGTCGGAACAGTGGCCTTCAGCATTTGCCCAGCTGGCACCTGGGAGATGCCCAGGTTGTGGAATGGATAAACTGATGGGTTGGGCCTGAAAGGGAGTTCTGGGGAGATGCTTTTTTGGACAGAGGCAGTGAGCAGGACAGAGAAGTTGGCCCTCTCCTCTTTCCAGGAGGCTAATAGCCCAGCCCTTCCTGTGTTGCTCACCCGTTATTTATTTGGGGACACAGAAAACTCAACAAAGGCTCCCTGACTTCATCCATCTAAGTTTGAGTCTTTCCAGTGGGAACCACCAGGCTGGGCCTCTCTGCCAGCAGCTGACAATCCCACAGAATTACTCTCACCTCCCTCTTGTCCCGTAACCATACCCAATCCACTCAGCAGACACCAGCACCCCCGCGAGGAGCCCAGCTTCCAGCATCCCCGAGAGGAACCCAGCTCCAAGAGGGAGCCTGAGCCAGAGGAGAGCTCCCTGCAAAGGCACTGGCTCTGTGTCCCTCTCCCCAGATGGCCCGTCTCCTAGTGATGGGTCCTCTTCTCTTCTCCTCCACCCTCAGACGCAGCCCTCTCGCCATCGAGCTCACAGACTCTGATTGAAGAAAACTTGGAAGCCATCGGGCCCAAAGTTCCTGTCCTAGTCTAGCTCTGAGGTTAACTCAGCCTCACATCCTTCCTCCAGGACTCACTGGCTGGGTGGCCTTGGGAAAATTACTTAACCTCTCTGAGCTTCATTTCCTCATCTCTAGAATGGAGCCCCTAATGGTACTTTCTCATACAGTCCTTGTGAGGACTGAAGGAGCCAATGTCTGGAACGAGCTTTACAAAGGACTCAGCCCATCATGAGTGCTCAGGAAAGGGAATCATCGCACCATCCTCATCATTGCAAATTAATGAGGCTTGTTAACTGCCCAGCAGAGCCCCTACTGACTAATCCATGACATTCAACCCCCAAATGACCCCCACAGGGCTTGTCGCTGGGTGCACTGAGCAGGCCAGGGCAACTCCAACCCTGCACCCAGAGCTGTCCCAGCACCGCAGGGCCACGAAGGAACTTCATCCTTCAGGAAGAGGCAAGAGAAGACGAATCCGGGAAGCAATTAGTAAAAAACGCAAGATAGCTTAAAAGTACTAAACTGTTCACTGCAGACTAAATTATGTTAGTAAGAAGCACTTGTATGGCATTTTAGCATTTACCTAGGAATTGGAAATACATGATCTCAATCCTCAAAATAAACTAGCGAGGTAAGTGTTACAATGAGCTGATGAGGAAACTGAGGCTCACAGAGATGAAATGGCTTGTGTGTGGTCACACCGCCAGTTAGCGGATGACTCAGAAGGACAACTTCAACCTGATTCTAATTTCAATTGGTACCAGGATCCTTGCTTTTTCCATTGAGGGGGATGAGTGTGTATGTAGGTATGTATTTGCATGTGTGTGTGTGTCTGTCTGTGTTTGTGTGCCTGTGTATATTTTCACAGGGGTGGATGTTTCTTCAGACTTCATCTCATTCCTGTCCTCTCCTCCATTCAGCCCTAAGATTCCCTGTGGCCAGAATATCTTGTAGTTCATGTTTCATGTCTGTTTGTGCTGTGTCCAATGGCTTTATTCTGGGTCTCCTCTCACAGGTGCAGTGGGCTCTCAGAGTTGGATATCACTCCGAAGCCTCCAGAAGGTGAAGGGTTTTGTGACCCCCTGTAACTCCCAGCACTGCCCTGAGACCCTCAGAAATGCGGCAGCAAAGAATAAGGAAACACTGGCTCTGGCCGCATGCAGCAGGTGGGTGCCAGGGCCCGTGCAGAGACCTGGGAAGCAGGTTTGCAGCAGCCCCTGGTGGACCTCCTGGAGCATCATGGCCACGCTCCCAAATCCACCCATGAAAGGGAGGGTGGAAGAGGACCCCGCCGAAGGGCCACGGCCTGGGGCAGGATGGAGAGTGGCGGGCCACAGCAGAATGGACCAGCTCCATGCAACATGATAAGATGAAAGTACACGTCAAACTTGAAGCCACATGCCTGGGTTCAAGTCCCAGCCCCTCTGCTCCCTTGCGGTACCACCCTGACAGGTTACCTCATCTCTAAAACACAGATGGTAGCAACACGTATTTCACAGCTTCCTTGTCAGCATTAAATTAGTTGATTCTGGTGAAGTATTACCTGGCGTAGAGCGGGTCCTATGAGGGCCGCATTATGACTTTCGTGGGCTCCAGGCACTTTTGCTTTCAAGGGGTTCTTCTACAAAAACTATTTAAAGTTCTTTTTTACTAAACTGTTGGTATAAAGATGAATATAATCCAAGCCGGATTATATTCATTGTTTCTTTTAATAGAAATAAAAATATTTTCACGGGCCTCTAAGTATCTCATGACCCCGAAGTATCAGCCTGGTCTTGCCTAATAGATAAATGGGTCCTGGGGGCTCCATCAGGTATGCTCTCGTGGATATTAAAGTGTCTTGGAAGCTGTCAGGTGCTGATGGCTGTAAGGGTCACGGTCATTCCCTTAGGAATGCTCGCCCATCCTCCTGTGCGTCCAGCATTCCTGCCGTCTACGTACTGAATGCCATGCTTCGATGTCAAGTTTTCCAGTAAGAGGATGCCCTCCGGCCTCTCCTTTCAGCCCCTGGGCATCAAGTAGATGCGCGGCTAGTGGTTCCGATGTGGAGGTAGCAGGCAGAGATCAAGCTGGGTGGCCCAGAAGCTCCTTTAGACTTGGGGGGCCGGGAAAGGCAGCGTTGGAGGCCAGATGCCCACTGGCTCCTTTCACAGCGGCCCTCAGAGTGGTAGTAACAGCGCCCTCTAGTGGCCAAAAATACCTCCACGCGGTGCCTGCCTTAACTGCCTTCCAGAGGGGCCCCCAGAGACCAGAGCCTCAGGCTTGTGTTGACGTACACGTGTTTGCGTTTGTCTAACCCCCTCCCTCAATCTACATGAGATTTGAACCCAGTAATATAACTAAATCCACAACTATCTGCCGTGTGTTCATGTGTACCCAAAGCCTAGATCACTGCTGTCCGTAGAAATACAACGCGAGACAAAGGCGAACCACATATATAACTTTAAATGTCCCTGGAAAAGGAAAAGGAAAAAGACGGAATTAATTTTGATAACGTGTTTTATTTAACTCAATACATCAAAATATCATCCTTTCAACAGGTCATCTGTATAAAATTATTAATGAGATAGTTTAGATTTTTTTCATTGGAAGCCTTTGAAATCCAATATGCAGTTTACAGTTGTGACACATGTCAATCAGAACATTGAATTTTCATTGGAAATACTTATCTGTATTTTATGTACTTCATAAATTTCACAGCTCAAAAGGCAGATTCACATATCTGCATTTTTCCTATCATACCTAAAAGCTTTCCAATGACTGAATCAAGTAATAGTTTTGAAATTTAAATGTAAGTTAAACTTAAATAAAATTTAAAATTCAGTTCCTCAGTCAGACTATTGACATTGCAAGGGCTCCACAGTCACATATGGTTAGTGGCTCCTGAACTGGACAGTGCAGGCTAGATCATGAAAACAGTAGCAGGAAGAAAGCACGCCCTTGTGAAAAGGCTATCTCCCTGTGGAAGAGAATTATTCATACACTTAAAGCCTCTGGCCAAGGTTTCCCGAGTGAGAGGGTCGAAACTTACTTGGGGCACTTGTAAGGACTGAAGATGGCACACGCACGCCCACAGATTTGCCTTTGAAGGTCTGGGGTAGGGGCCAGGACAGTGTATTTTGGATAAACCCAGGGACCACACTTTGAGAGTCATCGCACAGTATCTGGCAGATGTGCAATCACAGGGGAGCTACGCCCCTGGTTCCTGCTGGTTCTGGAATGTACCAGGCACTGTGTTCAACCAGGACTGCCAAAGACAGGCCCACAGGCGATCCACTGGAGAATGGGGAGAAAAGATAAATATAGGTGTTGTTATTATTCCTTCATGTCTATTTTAGCTCACGGTTTGTGTAGTTTATACATAATTTAGTACACATATGTTGGGAGAACATATTAAAAGATTTTTAATCAATAGGGGCAAATCCAAAAAGTTTTAGCCCTTGCGTTAAACAATTGTTCCTATCTTCAAGGAGCTTAGAGACAGGAAGATAATGTCTCAAGTGGATAACCATAAAACAGGGCAGAAGGGAATACACAGCTTAAGAAAGCTACAGCTGGAGTTCTGCCAGAGTCAGGAAACAGGAGTCCTTATTTCCAGCTGCGCTGACGAGTAAAGACACAGTAAACAAGTACCAGGAACCAAGACAAATAGCCTGTGAGATGGGACTTGTGGGTTCATCAAAGAAGGACAGTCTCCCAGAGGCAAGTGTAGGGTCAAAGGCATGGAGAGGGGAGAGCGTCAGTCGTGTCTTCAGTGGAAAGAACAACTTGACTTCTCTGAAGCAGCGTGATTATGGAGGTACCTGTGGAAATGTAGGCATTTGGACTTTATTTAGTGTTTAAAGAGGGACCATTGCTTCTCGCTGCTATGATTGTGACTTGGTTTAATAAGGATGGTGAACCTGGTACATGAGCAACAGGGCAACTTGACCTAGTTTGAGGTCCCTGCTTTCCTACATGGCCTGGATCTGGTGATCCTGAACCCCAGCTCCTGTGCCACCTGCCCTGCTGGCAACCTGGGGCAGCAGATGGATGAGGGACACCATGGTACCACCATTACCACCTGACAGGCACCGGGCTCTGCCCACAGGGCACGCAGAGTCACCATCGCACTGAACCTGCACTTTTATTCCAGGGATTCCCAACGTTTGACAGGGTGGAAGCCCTGTGGCCAAGACGTCTGGATCTGACCTGGGGACCAGATAAACTAAGGCTCAGAGCCAGACCTGTGGTAATGGAGGCAGCGGGCCCCACCTGCACAGGTTTTAGGATCTGGGGGTCCAAAATCTTGGAGCCAAGGTTGCCCCTGAGCCCCAGACCTTTCATTTGCAGGCCCTTAGAGTTCCACAGGAAGCAGTGATGTTCCTGCACTGTCTGGCCCTGGGGGTGCACCCCCAGCAATCCTCCACGACTCCCTCCCCGCCTCCCCGCCTCCCCGGTGACCAGGCCCAACACGGCCAGCCAGCCACGGTGAGAGCACAGAGCAGCCAGGGAACAGCGCACAGCCCGCTGGCTCCAGACCCAGCTGGGCAGCCCCCTGAGAAACTCCTGCACCTGCATGGGGAGAAAGTGCACAAGGCAGCTCAGAGGGGACACCTCCCAGGGTCCGAAGCATGGAGAGAAGGTGCACCAGGCAGCTCAGAGGGGACACCTCCCAGGGTCCGAAGCCTAAAGGAAGCCTGGCTATGCCGGCGCGTTCCGGAAGCGCCCCTGCCGCTGCCGGCTCAGGTCCTCAATCAGGTCCCGAAGCATCCACGTCCAGTCGTCACCCTTCCGCATCGGGGTACAGCGCGCCTCCTTGTGCTCCAGGGCGAGGATCTCCGCGGGAGTCTCCGGGGTCAGCCCGGCAGCCAGCACGGCCTCCGGGAACTTGGCTGCAGAGGCGGGAGCCAGACAACAGCGGGGAGGGCTGCGGAGGCAGGGCAGGTGGGAACAGGGGGCGGAAGACAGAAGACAGAGGGACAGGTACAGAACGAAGGCCAGGAGGGAGAAGAAGGAACAGGGGAAGGGGAGAGGTAGGGTGCAGAGAAAGAGAGAGAGAAAAAGACGTGTTTGGTCCCTTGAACTTATCTCTGCAAGCAAATTGCTCCTCCTTGTTGGAGGCCCAGCTCCCCCTTCCAGGACCACAGTCTCAAGACACAGTTCCACGCAGCACCCATCATGCTCATAAAAGCCATCTGTGGGACTTCCCTGGCGGTCCAGTGGTTAAGACTCTGTGCTTCCACTGCAGGGGGGCGTGGGTTCCATCCCTGGTCAGGAAACTAAGATCCCACGTGCAGCAAGGGGCAGCCAAAAAAAAAAATGTCCATTTGTTCACATTCCTCTCTCCCCTGCTTGGGGAAGAGGAGGACCCCTGAAAGCCAAGGGGTCCCCCCGACACACAGGCACCCACCACCTGTACCTGGGCTGCCTCCTGTCCACCTGCTGGTAATGGTAGCTCACAGCCACGGCCGAGTGAGGGCACAGCAAGTACTGGTTCTCTTCCCAGCAGCGGCCCATGGTCTGGGTGATGGCCTCGTCTGACACTGACTGAGAAATTACTGCCTCTGAAAGCTGACAGGTTTCAGGGTCAGAGGGGTGGGAATCAGGGCTGAGGGGAAGTGGGGAAAAGGGGAGAAAATTCCCACCACGTAACATAGCCAGATATTCACCAGAAACTCGAATGAAACGTTCAGATTGAATGGCTCAGATCCAGCTCAGAGAAAAATCTGGTTTCCCACGTTTCCCAGTTTCAAATGGATTCACTCAAGTTAGGGGAAGGATACCTTTGAGTTTCAGGTCAACACATTTAGTTAGGATTTGGCTCATGAATCAGCAAATTAGTGTATGTAGTCTTGTTCAACAATGGGACGGAACACAGGGTAAGGGCACTCAAGCCTTCCTGCTGCTTTGTTGTTGGCACGCCCCCTTCCTGTGGATGTGAGAATAGCTTCCCGTCAGTTCCCACCCAGCTCTTGTGGCACCTCCTTTAGGAAAACTCCCCACTACCTTTAGACAGAGGAAGACTCCCTTCTCAGTGCTCCCTTGGTGTAGATGGTTTATTTGATCATTCTCTGAAAATTCACGCATGCTTACAATGTGCCCAAAACCCTGCATATACTCAACTGCAACCAATAGAGACCAGAGGGCATTATAAATTGTTTAGATACCTTCCTGACCCATTAGGGTTCACAGAAGACAATGCGTGTGTTTTATTTATCTTTGTATCTCCAGCACCAAGCATAGCTCCTGACTCATGGTCAATATGTAATATGAGTGAGTGAATGAATGAATGAATGAATGTTGCTCCAGCAGTTGGAATATCTTCTACGTGTACAGCGGGGGAGAGAATGAAGAATTGGGGGATATGGTGTCTGTCTTCATGGAGCACCTCATTTACATGAGGAGAAGGATTGTGGATGTCAATACAAACCATTAAATAAGTTGAACTTTGGCTGTGTTATGGTCTGAATGTTTGTGTCCCTCCCAAGTTTATATGTTGAAGCCCTAATCCCAATATGATGGTATTTGGAGGTGGGGCCTTTGGGAGGTAATTAGGTCACGAGGGTGGAGCCCTCATGAATGGGATTAGCGTCTTTATAAGAAGAGGTCAGAGGGCTAGCTAAATCTCCTTCCACATATGAGAAGGCAGACAACTGCAACCCAGAAGAGGGCCCTCAGCAGAACTCAACCATGGCACCCTGACCTCAGTCCTCCAGTCTCCAGAACTGTGAGAAGTACATCTGTGTTGTTTCTAAGCCGCCAGTCTGTGGTACTTTGTTATAGCAGTCCAAACTAATTAAGACAGGTTGCATCAAAAGAAGCATAGATTCCAGAAGACAGAAATTCCACTCCAGTCTGTGTGGGTGTATCTAGTTCTGGAGACAACCCTTTAAGATGGACATGGACCACTGAAAATTACGTCATGTAAGGGACAGCTAAAGGAAGGCTTAGCAGGTAAACGAAGATTCTCTTTAAGTATGGGGATCAGATGGCTCACCAGTGCACAAGCTAAGAAGTAACAGGTTCTAGCTTGATATAAAGAACTTCATAATGATTACAGCTGATGTGAGGTAGTGAGGTCCTAGGCATTGGAGATATACACAGTCTGGATGACGATTTGGTGGGAATGTGGCAGAGAAAATTAAAAGCAAATTCAACATATGAAATTCTTTTTTTATATTAAATAAGTTTTCATCGCCAGGTTACCTTAAAATAAAAGCAATCCCTCCCTAGGCTCCTACCCATCTGAGGAGATAAAATTTCTCCTTCTTTCTTTTTTTTTTTTTTAAAAAAAGCTAATAGAACAATAGTCTCTGCTCATACTGGATGGGAAAAGTGGCTTCCAGTTATTATTGGAAATCAACAATAATAAATAAAAACAACAGTTAATATATTAAGCCCTATATTGCCAGGCAGTATACAAAGTTCTTCATGGGTATTATTTGACTTAAAATTCAACAATGCTATGAGGCAGGCATTCTCTTTATCCCCATTTTATAGATGAGGAAATTGAAGCACGGAATTTAAGAAACTGGTCCAAGGTCTCACAGCTGGCTTGGAGTTAAGCCCCACCTGACTCTAAACCAATAACCTCTACTGCCTCTCCTCATTCAACAAAGAAATCCACATGAAGTGACGGCAGGTGTGCCAGGCTCATAGTAGGTACTCAAGAAACAAGCATCCCCTTTCCTTGAACAGATTTTCAAACCCCAAGTCTGGTCTTGTGGCTGCACCCTTTCCCTTCTCCGTGGTGTATGGGTGGTAACTGACCTTGCTGTGCAATTCCCTGGGTAGACTCACACTTCGGGTCCTTTCAAACTGCTCCATGAGGGCTCTTGTCACCTGGCTGTCAGAGCCAGAGAGCAGCCAGAAGATCCTCTCCATGTTGTATGGCACCTGGGCAGAAAGGCGGGGTCCCGAGGGTCACGCTGACCTCAGCCCTTGTCCACCTCCACCCAACCAACACCTGGGTCAGACCTGCACATCGCCTCACAGGCCCCACCTGAATGTCCATAGCTGATGCCAAGGTTGGTTTGACGGCCTCAGACAGAGAGAAGTCTCCCCGCTGGACGGTCCTGTGGATGATGTCATTGGAGTTCACTGCCACGACCAGGTGGATGGGCAGGCCCATCTTCTGAGCGATGAACCCAGCTTAAGAGAGGAGAACAATGGTCTCTTAGACACAACACCAAAAGCACAAACAACACAAGAAAAAAAAGTAGATAAATTGGACTTCATCAAAATTAAGAAGATTTTGTGCTTTTGGAAGCTTTTGTGCTTCAAAGGAGACTATCAAGAAAATGAAAAGACAACCCACAGAATAGGAAAAACTATTTACAAATCATATACCTGACATAGAACTTGAAGCCAGAATATATAAAGATTTCTTACAACTCAACAATAAAAATAACCCAATTAAAAATTAGGCAAAGGACTTGAGTACATACGTCTCCAAAGAAGATATACAAATAGCCAATGAATACATGAAAAGATGCTCAACATCATTAGTCATCAGGAAAACACAAACCAAAACCCCAGTGACGTACCACTTCATACCCACTAGGATGGCTAGAATCAAAATGATAGATAATAACAAGTCTTGGTCAGGATGTGGAGAAACTGGAACCCCCCCCCCATACACTGTTGGCTGGAGTGTAAAATGGTGCAGCCACTTCAGAAAACAGTCCAGCAGTTTCTCAAAAAGTTAAGCACAGAGTTCCAATATGACCCAGAAATCCACTCCTAGTTTCTATATACTCAAGATAACTGAAAGCAGGGCCTAAGCACAAATGTTCATAGCAGCATTATTCATAACGACTAAAAAACGGAAACAATCCAAATGTGCATTAACTGATAAATGCATAAACACAATGTGCTATAGCTGTACAATAGACTAGTATTCAGCCGTAAAAAGGAATAAAGTACTGATACATGCTACAACATAGATGAGCCTGGAAAACATTACACTAAGTGAAGGAAGGTCAGATATTGGATGATTCTATATATATAAAATGTCCAGAATAGGAAAATCTATAGAGACGAAATAGATTAGTGGCTACCTAAAGCTGGGAGGGATGAGGGGAAATGGGGAATGACTGCTAAAGGAACAGGACTTCCTTTTAGGGTGAGGAAAATGTTCTAAAACTGATTATGGTGATGGCCGCACAAATCTGTGTATACTAAAAACTATTAAGTTATATACTTTAAGTGGGTGAATTGTATGATATGTGAATCATAGAGCAATGAAGCCGTTACCAAAAAAAGAGGGAAAGAGTAGGAGAAGGTGACTGTGCCCTGACACTGTTCCCGTGCTCGCCACCATTTGCAGGAGAGAAAATGGAGGTTCTGAGAAGTTGAAATGACCCATCCAAAACCTGCTAAGTGGCAGACGAAGGATTTGAACTAGGTCTGTCTAAGTCTAGAGCACATGCTGAGTCCCCTGACTCAGTCTCCTAGAACCAGCGCCCTCAGACTGCGTCCCCTGGAAAGGGACTGAGGGGGCACAGAGCAGCCCTAATAGCGGTGTCTATTGGCATGGAACAAACAAGGAATTCCTCACCCTGAAAGATGGAAAGCCCAGAAAGGCAACGTGGTTTGGGGGAAGGTTCCTACTGCCATGAATGGCTATCTCTGATGAGTAGGTGAAAGGAGTTAAGGATAACCGCACCACCCAACATCACTCTTAATTTTGCAAAGCACATTCACAGTCTTATTTCACGTGATCCTCAGTAAACATCATGATATCCTTGTATGACAGAGGAGCGACGGAGGCTCAAGGGATGCAGGGGCTTATGGTCAAGCAGCTAGTTCCTGATGGAGCAGGGCTAGATCGGAGTCCCCTCTGCAAACACTGCTTTTGTGCCAGGCACTGTGGCAGATACTGGGACGTGTGCAGGTGGCATCGCTCCCTGGAGGGTGATGCAAATGGGCAGCCATGGATGGGGAAGAAGGCTGAGCCATCCTTGTCTAACAGCCAGCCTGCCGTTCTTTCCATCCCTGTGTTAGCTGAAGTCCGGAAGACTCCTGACCGCTAAGATACTTTCATGGTCTCACCTAAGCTGTCCCGGATGCCCATCAGAAGCGATGCCACTAACAGAACCATCAGAAAAAAAGTCATGCCAATCAGGAGGCATGCTTGTGAAGATTCAGGCTCTGGAGCCAGCCTGCCTGGGCTGCCATCCTGGCTCTGGGACTGACTGCTGTGTAACCAGGGGCAGGCTGACCAACTTCTCTGTGCCTCAGCTTCCTCGTTACAAAATGGAAATAATAGTGTCGTCCCCCTCACAGGCGCATGTGAGGATTTAAGGGGTTAATACGAGAGAAGCATTTAGAGCAGTACCTGATGCATCGTCAGTGCTTGATAAATGTTAAGTATTGTTATAGGAAATGATTTGAATGCCACGTAGCTCTATAGCTCTTGACCCTCATAAAGTTCACAGACACGCATAAAGAATCTTATTTCTGCGAGAGATATGATAAGTGTTCCAATCTTTGATAGCTGAGGAGCTGAATCTAAGAGACAAGACGTTTAGCGAGTAAAGGACAGAACTGGCACAGAAGCCTAAGTCCAGTACTCTTTCCACATCACACGGTCTCCAGGGAAAACACGCCGTGCCAGGCAAGCCCTTATCTTCAGAGCGGGCAGCTGGCTGGAGCTGGGAGGAAAGTCCACGTTCCTGGCAGAGGGCACTGCCAGCCGGGCCAGCGGCTGAACCTTGGCCTAGTCTCCCCACGTTCTGCTGAGCAAACACATCAGATCAGGCAGCCGGAGCACCTCGGGGTTAACCCATGCTCCTTTCCCTGTGGCAAGAGGCCAGGATGTCACCCCCAGGGAGTTGGGGCAAGTTTTCTGGAAGCTTCTTGTGTGTCATTTCCCATCACTTAGGACCCAACCTTTATCCTCAACCAAAGTGCAGCTGGGAGGATGGGGACCACAGGCGTTTTTCTGGAAAGCCCATTTCCGCCCAGGGGTCTCCTTACCTGCGAGGCTACCGGCAGCCCCCGATGGTACAACCACCTCCACGGGGGGCAGTAGGTGCAAGTCTAAGGTTGGTGCACACCGGAAATAAGCGAAGAAGTGGTGGGCCATTTGCACGAGGACCCGGGACCAGTTGATGGAATTCAGACTCATCAGACTGTGCTCCTTGACAAAGGCCACGTCAGCAAACACAGCCTTGATGGGCTCGTCCAGCTCATCACTGTTCCCCTCCACTGTCAGAGGAGAGAGGAGAGGGAGTTATCATGAAGGACCCCCCGGGGGCCAGGACGTGCCCATAAGGTCAGCATGTACTCCTAGAGACCATCCTGCTGGGACCTTCACTCAAACCATGTCTCATATCCTTGGGGTCACATTTCCAATGTTTCTACCATTATCTAAAACGAAAGAAAATGTCAGCTTTCTGGGATATTGGGGGAGAATTCCTCTTTGTATTCCATGCCCTCTTCCCCAGTCTCCGGGGATGGTTTATCAGATTGTGAGATGGTGAGAGGCTGGGCTTTACTTCACCGTCCTCCATCAGGGGCTGGAGGGAAAGAGTCGCTCTTCCCACGTGGGTCCCTAGTCCAAGTTGCATCCCTCAACCCAGCCCAACCAGCAATCCAGCCAATATTGTTCTCTTGTCTGAAACCTGGGTCTGTTTCTCCACTGGGTCCAGACTTGGAGGACGGTGGGGGAAGATTATCAGGGGAAATGCCAGAGTAGGCACCGAGGTTATTTTTTTTTTTTAAATAAATTTGTTTATTTATTTATTTATGGCGGAGTTGGGTCTTTGTTGCTGCGCACGGGCTTTCTCTAGTTGCGGCGAGCGGGGGCTACTCTTCGTTGCCGTGCACGGGTTTCTCACCGCGGTGGCTTCTCTTGTTGCGGAGCACGGGCTCTAGGTGCTCGGGTTTGCGGCACACGGGCTCAGTAGTTGTGGCTCGCGGGCTCTAGAGCACAGGCTCAGTGGTTGTGGTGCACGGGCTTCGTTGCTCCACGGCATGTGGGATCTTCCGGGACCAGGGCTCGAACCCGTGTCCCCTGCACTGGCAGGCGGATTCTTAACCACTGTGCCACCAGGGAAGGCCGGCACTGAGGTTACTATTCATTCCACCCTTCATCGTGTAGCAGTAATGAGGCTGCAGGACTGACTCCAGATCCATGTACAGGGGGGATATTTGCTGGGGTGCTAGGAAAAGATTCACTGTTTTTAAGAGAGAACCACAGGAAGAGAGACTTGGTTACCATCATATGCCACAAGAGGAATGAGGCTGAATGGAAGATGGAGCAGAGAACCTGGCTCCAGTGAACCAGCCAGTCGGGAGCCTATCCCACCTGTAGACTTCCAGGGACATGAGCTGAAAACTATCCCTGTTCAAGCCAGTCTGAGTTAGATTTTCTGTTACTTCCAACCAAAAACATCCCAAGTAATATATAACTAGCCCTTGCTGACTATCCTGTGCTTAAGAAGAACCAAGTATACAATGTATATGGAAATGCATGACTTTAGAAAACATTAGTGTCCAACACACAGCAATCCAGGTGGCCCATCTCTACTCCCTGAGCTCACCAGCCCAACAGAAAACACATGCCCACCGTTAGCTCCTGAACTAACACACGTCCTCCTGGAAACCAAATCAGAAGATTCCAGAAAGGAAGGGAAGAATTTGAACAGTCCCGTTTTAGAAACAAAAGCTAAGTCCTTTAAAGGTTCCTGCCTTATTTTCTTGAAGCGCGGAACACGTATGAAACAGAAATGCCCTTGGCCTCAGGCAATAGCACATTTATGACATACTGTGTTCATCACCATCTACGTGTCTGCCACTATTTTTCTTTTCTTTCTTTCTTTCTTTCTTCTTTTTAAAATTTTTTGGCCATGCCACACAGCAGGGTCGAACCCACGCCACCTATGCTGGAAGCGTGGAGTCTTAACCACTGGACCACCAGGGAAGTCCCTGCCACTATTTTTCAAATGTGCACCATTCTCCACCCCATGGTCAGGAAGGGCACTTCTACACATGCCCTTAGGTCAAAGCCTTCCAACATCTGTGGACAAGGAGAGAAGGGCGTAGGTGCAGATTAGAGGTACGAAAAGCTCTTCTCTGCTTTGATTCTAGGTAAAGACAGTCCTAGATTCATAAAGAGCAATTTTGGTGCTTAGGGTGTAACAGGGACACTCAGGAACCTGAACCTTGTACATTAAAATCTTGTCGTGACTGCAGGAAAATGCAGCCAGATATGGGTAATTCATTACTAAGGCTAATGTGTAAGATTTTTGCCAACACCCGCCTCAGCTAAACCATAAACTTTTCAGTGGAATGCGTACGTGCTTGCTAAAGAAAAGAGTAGAAGGGGCTTTTTGTTTGCTCTTGAACAAACAGACAAAGAATATTCATGCTACTCCCATGGGTAAGGTTCGTTCTCACTGTTCTTTTGGTCCCTGACAAAATTGGTGTTCTATAAAAACATCACCTATGGGCTTATAACAGGAGGCCAGGCCAGTTATAGAAGGAAGGTTTTCTGCCACCACATTTGCTGTCCTGCCAGGTGAGTGACCAAACCAAGCCAGGCCACCTGGACAGCTTGCCCAAGGCCACAGTGCACAAAACCTCACCAAGACCCCTACTGCTCATATTCCAACCCCTTCCTTGGGGCTACCTGGGGGGTCGTAGGGTGTCAGAGGTAGAAATAAAAAATAAAAAGTATGACTCCACTCAAACCCATCCCGCCTTCCTACACTCTTGAACTCCGTAATGATTAAACGCACTCAGAACAGACGGCCAGATATTAAGGAGATGGCTTTTTGCCTCTCTGCAAACACGAACGCTACGATTCGTGATGTGGCTCAGGAAGGGGGGTCACTAGCGATGGGTCCCACTGAGTAGCTTCTTATTTTAAATACTTAGACCTGCTAACCAAGTGCATAGCTTAGTTGATTCAACACTGCAAGGGAGGGCATGAGCTGCCAACATGCAACGGCACATTCTCTTAAAAATAATTATTAAACGTGTTTTTGCCGTCTGAACTTCAGTGCCCTGGGACAGAACCCAAGTCAGTTGGCTCAGGCTATGACTCTGGGTAGCTGCCTGTAGATATGGACCAGCAGGGTGCACATGCAGGGAAGTGGCATTCTCTGGGGTATGATTTTCAACCTGCACTTCCTCGGTTGTACTGTCAGTATTGGTTTACACACCTGTCACCTCCAGTAGTTTCTGAAACTGTGTAGCCACGAGCCTGCTCAGAGCTAAGTCAAGGCATACACCAACCTCTAAATATGACTGATGAAGGAAGGGAAGGAGAGAGAAAGGGGAGGAGGAAGGATGGTCAGCTAGTCGATTGACTAGTTTTGTTCCAGCCCATCTCCCAAAACAGACCACTCGAGGCAAAGCCATGCTGTCCCCGGAGCCTCTGTCCCACCACTCACCTCCAAACACGTGGACATTCTCTCTCAGCACTGTCGTCATCTGGAGCTCCTGAATCTTTGTGCAGCGACCTTTGGGCAGCAGAACGATGATGTCCACGTTCTCTGCCCCCTGAACACTCTCGATAGCAGCACTCCCTGTGTCCCCAGAAGTTCCTGGATGGGAAGAAGGAGGAACCCTCCTCTTTAGGACGAGGGAGATGGAGAAGGAAAGCAATGGCCCCTAAAGCACTGTCGCCAAGTGAGGCAATATCCTGGAGGGTAGGAACCCAGTACTTAATCTGGGGTCCTTGAACCTCCAAGGGGTCCACGGATAGAAATCAGGGCATCTGTGAGCTTGGCACTGTATCTTCTGTGTATTTTATGTATTTAAAATATTATTCTAAGAAGGTTCCACAGCCTCCACCAGACTGTCAAAAGGGTCTGTGGCACAAGAAAAGTTTAAGAACCCTGCTCTATAAATTAGGAGGTTGGGATTACCATGTACACATTATTATACATAAAATAGATAACCAACAAGGACCTACTGTAGAGCACAGGGAACTGTCCTCAGTATTTTGTAATACCCTATAAGGGAAAAGAATCTGAAAAAGAATAGATAGATAGATAGATAGATAGATAGTTAATGTATAACTGAATCACTGTGCTGTACACACACACACACACACACACACACACACACACAGTACTATAAATCAACCATACTTCAATTTAAGAAAAAGAACCCTGCTCTGGAAGAACCAATAACACACTCCCCGAGAGACATCAGTGGAGGGCATCCTGTGGCTGGACCCTGGCAAGCTGGGGCACGGTAGGGCTCCAGGGCGCACGGCCACGATGCACACCTACAACCACGGTGATGTGTTTCTTCCTCTTCTCCAGGAAGTACTGCAGGAACTGTGCTGCGCAGCACAGGGACAGGTCCTTAAACGCGTAGGTGACCCCATGCCACAGCTCCAGCACGTTCAGCCCATTCCTCAGTCTGGATAGATGGACCACCTCTTTGTGTCGGAATCTGCTGAAGGCTCGGTCGATCAGATCTGCGAGGGGAGAGAGGGGACGTTGGACGGTGATTAAAGGCCATTCTCTTGTCCCTCGAGTTCACTCTCAGTCTCTTTACACTTTTACATTTGAAGTTTCTTTCCCTTGTTACCAGATAAAAAGACCAGAAGTTTTTATCATGAAGGATACTGTGTATGAATATAATTGTTTAATCCTAGGAAAAATGTCTGAAAAGGCATGAACTAAACTGTTCCTGGATTCCTCATAGTAATGGCCCCAGAGACCAGAATTGGTGCTATAAGACTTTCATTTTTTACTTTATAAATTTCTTCATCATTTGGATTTCTTGTGTGCATGTATTCCAATGAGATTCAATTAAACAATTGCATAAGAAACAAAGCAAATGTCTCATCTCTTCTAATTTTCCTTCCTAAAGACAGAGACTTATTTGTTTGTTTTTGCATTACTTAATCTCACACCTGTGATGCCAGCACCTTGAGATGGTTTACTTAGAATCCTACCTAAGGCTAAGGTCATCTAGAGTAGTGTTTCTGAAACTTTAATTAGTGAACCAATCACCTGGGATCTTAAAATGCAGGTTTGGGGTCTGTAGGTCAGAGAAGTCTGAGAATTCTAATATGTACCCAGGCAACACCATCAGTGCGGGTCATCGAACTACATTTTGAGTCCTCTTCTTCTCAGCCCCAAACTCTCACCATTACATTTGGTCCACAGACCAGCAGCACTATTAGCATCTGGACATTTGATAGGAATGTAGAATTCTCAGGCCCACCCTAGACCTACTGAATCAGAACCTGCATTTTAAAGATATTCCCACAGAGAATCTGTAGGCACATAACAGTCTGAAATGAGCTGGACCAGAACACTCTCAAAGTCCCTTCTGGAATTACCATTAAAGGAGATAAAACAGCAATCTGAGGGTCTGGGTGTTTTATATGCAGGAAGGAAATACCCCACATTCAAGCATCTCAGGACAATAGCAAAATCCCTTGAAAGAGTTTTTAAAAAATAAGCAAAAAAAAAAATCTCCGCAGATCACTTTGGCATTCATCTCACTGGAGGTGGGAGCTGGAATGAATGAACACTTTGGGGATATTTCCAATTCTGGGATTCCAGAGTCTGGAAAAAACTCCAAAGTTTCGGAAATGTGGCTAGGGACCTCCTAGGGGTTAAATGATGGATTTGCAACTCCACGGTGGGCTGGGCTGGCAGAAGAGTGAGATGGGAGAGTAGAAAGGCAGGGTCTGCTCACCATTTAAGTCATCTCTTGGAATGAGCTCGGGGCCAATGAAGAGGCTACACAGCTCCTTCACCAGGCTGGGGTAGGAGGCCACACTCCACTGACGCAGGGTGTCTCTGTCCAGCTGAGGCAGCTTCTCGGGCATGTAGAGGCCCCCATCCGGAGCATAGCCAGAGAAAAGGGCCCCTTCAAAGTCAACGCGTGGGGCCATCCCCCGAGTACTGACGTACCACATGATCCTGGAGGCCTGCAGAGAGAACAGTCCCAGAGACACTTGATCTCCAAGCTCAGTACCCCATGGGACAATGCTGAAGTACACCCAGCCCCTTCGGCTAGCCCCTGGGCCATGATCCATGGGAGGCTGGGGCTCTGTGAAATCTCAGGCCAGCTTCACCTGAGACTGCGCAAATCCTGACCTCTCCAATCAAAATGAGGTCATTCTACTGACCTACTGCCACGGGAGAGGGGGTACGGGAGCATTCTGGGAAAGGAGAACACTTGGTCCTCACTGATGAGGAAGAAGTCCTTGGGGTGGGGAGAAGGAATAACAATAATAAGGCACGTGTCATTTTGATACCCCCCTCGATAAGGAGAGGATGACACACTTGATTACACTCCCTTTTGAGAGATGTATCTACTTCTGCTAAAAAAATAATCATCACCTTCAATGGATTTTTAGCAATGCTGCCTATAACCTAATGGTTCTCCACTCTGGTAGTTTGTTGCAATCGGCCTGGGAGTGTTTAAAAAAAATACCCCTACTTGGGACTCTACCTGGATCAATTAAATTGAAATCTCTACATGAGGCTCCTTGGGTGGGTCTAATATGAAGCAAGGATGAAGAACAGGGTGGCCAATCCATCCCAGTTTGCCTGGGACTTTCCTAGTTTTACAACTGAAAGCCCCAAGTCCCAGGAAACCCCTCAGTCCCAGGAAAACTAGTACGGTTAGTCATCCCAGGTGAAAAGCAGTGCCCTACCTCTCAGCCCGATCCTAAAATAGTTAGAAGTGCTGATATGCTACTCTTACTATCATCTGGCCCGGCTAACTGGTCCTGTCCTGGCAGAACTCTGATTAGCATGGAAGGGGATAGGGTCCAAGGGCACCCCAGGCCTAACTTTGGTCACACTTCACATCACTTAGGTTCCCAGGAGCCAAGAACCATGTTAAGCAGCTAGGCTTGAGCTCGGAACACCTTTCTCTGGATCATGGCTGTGAATTCTGATTATAAATCCCCACAACACCTCTGGGGATGAATTTGACTCTCAGTACCAGCTTGGACTTACTTCTGTGCCAGGGCCAGAGGGGAACCCCTGCCCTCTGGGGACAAAGCCACCTGAAGCCTTCCACCTATGAGAAAGGGAATGAGCTAGCATTGACCTGGAGGAATTCTGGTTCCCTAGACTGTGACTCTGACACAGAGAAGCCGTGGCAAGCATGAGGGCAGTCAGAGCTACAGAGAAGTGCGAAAGAAAATCTCTGCGGAATGCACTTTCCCGGGGCGCTGGTCTCCGTTCCCGCCTCCACCTGGCCCAGAAACAAAGGAGAGGGCCTGAGGCCGGGCTCTGCACATGTCAGTGGGAAGAAGTGGACTGATAAGCACACGGGCGGCTGTCTGCACCAGGAAGGGCCGCCGCCGCCGTTCTATCCAAAGACCCCAAGGGGCAGCCTTCTGAGGCCAACACGGCAAAGCTACATGCGCTATACACCACTGGGTTCAGTGTAAGGTAAACTGGAGAGAGAAGCCCTGAAGTAGAAGCCGCTGCCACAGGACGTGGAGAAGCTGACGAAAAAAATCAGGCACTCTGGTTGGACTGCTGTATGGGGGCTGTATGGGGGCTCCAAGCATCCGACGGGGACTGAACTAAGTGGCCTCTGGCGCACGATTTTATAATTTGCCCCTGTGACTCCGCTGGGCCGTATTCCAGAGTGGAGACAGGTCAGAAAAACTCTCACCAATAATCTGGATGAAAAGCAAGGGAAACGAGAGCGCCGCAAGACAAGGAAACGTTTCAAGAAGGGTTCCTCCAGGAGGCGAAGAGATTTCTGAGCAGGGGTGAGGCCATGGGGAAGACTTAAACCTCTGCGGCCGAACCCCTGGCAGCCGATCGCTGACCTCGTACTGCGGTCCGTGGGGTGGAGGCCCCGATACGCCCACGGCAGGCGCCGGCCTCTCCAAGGTCACTGGGCACCAGTCCTCCGGCTGGCCTGGTCTTGGGCCAAGACGGTTTTGATAAGGTCTTAGGGATAAGGCTCCACTCCCAGCCTCTGAAAACCCCGCAGACTTCTCAGTGTCGGGGCTCTCTGAGAATTGCAGAAATCCTGCCAAAAGTGCAAAGCATCGGGAACCCTCAACCCTCCCAGGTTCCTCCAAGTCGCAGCGCCCGAACTAGAAACTGAAGAAAGGGGTTAGGGAGGCCGATCCAGCCACGCTGAAATCCGGGTTGAGCGAAAGTTCCAGAGCTCAAAAGTTTCGCTACCGATTACCCCGGAGAGGGTGCCGCGATCGCCGGAAGAGGACCCGGAAAGGGGACCGGGGGCCGGCGCGCTCGTGCTGGAGGCTCGGCAGCTGGGGCGCCCGCTCGCGGGGGGGCGGAACCCCAATCCCCGCCCCGGAATCGGCTGGTTGGGCGGGAGAGTGGGAGGGCTGCGGGGTCCGGGCCAGGCGCGTTTACCTGGTGCCAGGCTCTGGGAGTGGCGGGGCGCGGCCCGGGAGGCGGATCGGGCGCGGCGAGAGTGCCTGGTTCCGGACGTGCGCGCGGACGCGGGGGCAGCGGCCAGGCTTCCGGTCGGAGGATGAGCCTGGCCACCTGGCAGGGAGGCTAAAGGCGGAAGAAAGCGGCGTGGGAAGAGGTGGAGGAGGGAGCGGCAGGGAATGATAACGAGAGGGAAACCATTTATTCTTCACTTAGTTTGCATTTCTGACACTTTGCTAAGCGCTTTATTCACAGTCTCTTAAATCTTCCTTGCAAGACCCGGAAGCACCACATCGTCGCACGTTTCAGGGTAGAAAACTGAGCGCAAGATGCAAAGAAGAAAAGGCCCTTATCGTCTCTGGGCTTCATGCTTCCCACCTACGAAAACTGGAAGGCTGACGAACTGTTTCTCAAACTAGGGTTAGTGAATCAGGAATTCAGAATCCACAGGGATACATGACATCGTATTGTAGGAAAACACTTTTTATTAAGCACAGATATATTCTAGGGTAAAATGCCTCCCCAATTTATTTTAAAGAAAAAAAGCAAGACGTGAAAAAATGTCTTCCAGATATAGCCAAATGCCCTTGGACTCACGTCCCTGCTCCCGGGACCCGACCCACTTAGATGGCAAAATTTGTGGAACTGGATGTGACAGATGCCGGATAAGGTTTAGACTTGCCTCTAGGCCGGGCTTGGTCACTGTAGGTGGTCCCACTGGGCGTCATGGGGATGGAGGGAATGGCCGCCCTCTGGTGTTGCCGTTACTTCTGCTACCTTCCTTCTATTTATGACATTCTCCTAAACCTGTGGTCTCTGCTTACTCAAGTTACCTGCCCTCCAAACTTTGGCCCACACATGGTGTCCACATCCATATAGGTCCACGCACCTGCCGTCGACTGACTCCAGTCTGAGTGGGTCTCAAATTCCTGAAAGAGAAAGTCTGACTGGTCACTGCTCAGCTTAGAGATTGTTGTCATGGAATTCACACAGCGGCCAGAGGGGCCATTCCCAGAGAGGAATATAGGTCAGGCAGGGACCTGCAAAGAGTTTCCATCCCCTGCATCAAGTGTACTTAATAACTCAAAGGCCAGGGAAACTGAGACCCATGGCAAAAATGCCATAAGATGCCGCAGAGTTTGTTACAATACTCGTAACCAACAAAGCATCTTCTATTGCTGGACGCTTCTTATATGTATGGTTCTTTTTTTTTTTTTTTTTGGCCACGCCGGGGCATGTGGGATCTTAGCTCCCCGACCAGGGATCAAACCCACCTCCCCAGCACTGGAAGGGCAGAGTCTTATCCACTGGACCACCAGGGAAGTCCCTGTATGGTTCTTATATGTATTAGTTATGCACCCTTTTCTATCATACTAAATAACTTCCTCCATTTCTGAATTTATTTGGAATAGCAGTAATTGTGCCTAATTAATAACAATCAGATGCCTTTTAATGTTCTGATAACTGGTTTTACTCAATAACTTTTGATAAACTTGTAGAATACATTTGAGAAGGGTACAAACAGTTCTGCAGTTAATATTACTTCGTGTTGCTCTTTTTTCTATTTTCTTCATAGCATTTATTGCTCTCAGACTCATGTGCTTGTTGGCTGTCTTTCTCTCCTCTCTATTCTAATGGAAGCTCTATGAGAGCATGGACCTTATTTGTTGTATCCACCACTCTCTCCCCTAGAACAGTTACTGGCCACACTCAGTACATGCTTATTGAATGAATGAATAAAATGCATAGAAAACAAAATTGACTTGTTTAAAATATTAGCCATCTGGATGTCGCTGGTAACTCATTTAGCAAAGGCCAGCCTACAAAAGTTGATTGGATACTAGTGTGAAATTCCATCACACTAGTGGTGGCCGTGTTAAACATCCCTGGAAAACAATGGTCAGCAAGAAAGTTTCAAGCTTCAGCATGAGAACGCACTTTTGCAGTTCCATACATTGAGAATTAGACAATCCGCATAGACTGAAGTGATCTTAAATGCAGAAAGGGAATCTGCAGGCTGTGAAACTTTCTTATTCCTCTGGGTGAGCCAAGCAACCATTTCCCATGGCCCAAACCCGAATGTAGACCCTATTCTAAGAACCTTTTGATGGCGTTAGGTCAGTGGTTCTCACACTCCCAGGCGTATAAACATCATTTAGGCCTGTGCTTCTCAAACTTTAATATACCAAAGCTTCACCTGAAGATTTTGTTAAATATGGATTTTAATTCAGTAGATCCGGGGTGGGGCGTGAGATTCTGCATTTTTAGCAAGTGTCCAGGCAAGACCAATATTGCTGGTCTGAGAACTCCACTTTGAGTAGCAAGTACCTAAGAAGTTTGTTTTAAATGCAGATTCCCGGGTGCCATCTCTAATATTCTGATTCAGAAAGTCAGTGGCAGGGACCCAGGAATCTTTATTTTTAACTAGTGCCCCAGGTGACTCTGATTCAAGTGATCTGTTGGCATATTTAGAGAAGTTTTGCATTTGACCGTTGTAATAAAAAAAAAACCCTCAAGAAGAACAAGGAGGGCTTTCCTGGTGGCGCAGTGGTTAAGAATCCGCCTGCCAGTGCAGGGGACACGGGTCCGGGAAGATCCCACATGCCGCGGAGCAACTAAGTCCATGCGCCACAACTACTGAGCCTACACTCTAGCGCCTGCGAGCCACAACTACTGAGCCCAAGTGCTGCAGCTACTGAAGCCTGTGTGCCTAGAGCCCATGCTCCTCAAGAGAAGCCACCGCAATGAGAAGCCCGCACACTGCAACGAAGAGTAGCCCCCGCTCGCCACAACTAGAGAAAAACCCGCGCGCAGCAACAAAGACCCAACGCAGCCAAAAATAAATAAATAAATAAATAATAAAAGAAGAATAATGAGCTAACAAGCTGCCTTGAATAAAGGCAAAAATGGCAATAGGAAAAGTGTTTGGGGGGGATAGAGAGGAAGCTTTTTATGGGGACCCTCTCACGGGTGGTGAGGAAGATTGACTCAGGGTAATGCTCACCTTACAGTGCTTCGAAATGGCCTTTGGACACCTAAAAATGTCCAACACGGAAGTTCGTGAAGGGGTTAGTGACGTCATGAGCTCTTAGTATAGAGCATGACGTCCTTCATGACAATGAGCCTGGATTCATATTTCAGGAAATAATTGGAGCAACAGCTCCTTTTTAGAGGCAATTAGAAATATAAGAGCGTTAACATTTAACTTCATCCCCTATACTCTCCTCCTCGCTCTGTCTGCTCGGGCCACAATGGTGCCCACCTCTTCCAACACGTGACAAACATGGTGTCACTCCAGGTCTTTGCAACTGCTCTGTCCTCTTCCCAGAATGCTCTTCCTCTCGGTGCAGTCAGGTTTTTGCTCCAAGGTCTCCTAATGCGAAAGGGCTTCCAAAACCACTTGGTCTAAAACAGTACTTAGTTATCCTTCTACGCTGCTTTACTCTTCTCCATAAATATCACCATCAGACACTCTAGAGGGTCACTGGTTTCTCCTCACCATAATGGAAGCTCCCAGGAAAACAGGGAATAGTTCTGTTCCATTCTCTGATGTATCCCCTGTGCTCAGACAGTGCCTGTCATATAGTAAATGCCCCGTAAAGTATTTGCTTAAGGAAGACATTACTACAGCAACGGAGATGCTTTTCCCTCTCTCTACCCTGACACCTTCCCTTCCTCCTGGTCCCAAGGTTCTTACCAGCACCCTGACCGGGAATGAGAACAATCAGTTAACTCTTTTTAATAACTAATGCTGCGGGCTTCCCTGGTGGCGCAGTGGTCACGTGCCACGGAGCGGCTGGGCCCGTGAGCCATGGCCGCTGAGCCTGCGCGTCCGGAGCCTGTGCTCCGCAACGGGAGAGGCCACAGCAGTGAGAGGCCCGCGTACCGCAAAAAATGCTGCTCTGAGTGTGGTTACTCTATTTTGTCTTTCTCAACAAATTATAGAAAGACAAAAGAGTAAGGTCAACATATAATAATTTATTACTTCAGGTGAGTTACAAAACGATAAGTGACCGTCAAGTTGACACAGGTATTATCCACGGCATGTGGATGACACAGGTCAGGGTCACAGAGAACAAGCCTGAGACAACATGGGACACGAGTCGGGCAGGTCAGTCATAGATCAAGGCGAGGCTGGGAGGAGATGTTGACTGTCTAGGACAGGGGTCAGCAAACTATAGCCCACGGGCTAAATCTGGCCCACGGCCTGTTCTTCTGGATGCAGTTTTACTGGAACCCAGCTGTGCCCATTCATCTGAGTACCGCCTGTGGCTGCTTTTGCACTAAGACAACAGAGTGGAGAATCTGCACCATAGACCCTATGGCCTGTGTCAACTGAAAAAAAAATGCACAGAAGTTGAGAATTGTGTTTCATTCGGTGGACTGGCTGAAGACTTAAGCCCGGGAGGCAGCCTCTCAGATAGCTCTGAGGGACTGCTCTGAAGAGGTAAGGGAGAAGCCAGGATATATAGGAGTTTTTGCAACAAAGACCAGGTAGTCGGAACATTAAGAGATTACTATTAATTAAAGGAAACCAGACATCTCAAGTTAATGAATTGAGCGCTTTTCTATGTATGGGAAGATGTAAAAGTCTGGGCTCATTGAAATCATTCCCTCGATGTGCACCGCAGCTGTCTAGGGACACTATCTTGCTTTTCTCCATCCTGAGTCCCCTCAGGGTGCACAGTGGGTGGAAGCTGCAGTGGCCAACGGCTTGATGGCCCCAACATCTTTTGTTTACTGATACGACAGGTGACATTTTTCACCCACACCCGCAAAGCCTAATATGTTTACTATCTGGCCCTTTACAGAAAACGTTTGTCCACCTTGGTCTAGCAGCTTCTTCCTAAGTAGAATGACAGGCAGAGAGTGAAGGTGGGAAGTATTTGTCTGAATACTCTGTGGGAGACTCGGAACTTGTTGACCATCTATCTCACAACACGACTCCACAAGCAGAGTCAGGAAAACACCTGCCAAGGGAAGGAGGGAAAGCACCAGGGCCAGGAAACAATGCGAGTCACACAGGGGCACAGAGGGAAGGGGAACAGTTTAAAACACAGGAAACATTTTAAAAACCTATGATGCTCAGCTGAGCTACCTGAAAGGAAGGAGCAAAAATGCTGGAGGTGTATCCCAAGCTGTAGGAGGTTTCCCCTGGTGCAGAAATGGAGCAAGTTAGCCAGGGCTTGGGGACGGAGGCACACTAGGTCCCTGGGGGCAGATCTTAGAGACATCACAGTGTCTTCAGGAATCAGATATGATTCTATAAATCACTCCTGCATTGGTCAGTCATTGGACACGGCTACCCCGTGGGGGAGGTATGACCTTGGACGAGGCTGATACAATCGCTGTCTACAATTGTACCGTCAGCTGATACAACCTCCAAAGAAGGCTGTGGGTCGAAGGTCTTCTCCCAGCAGTTCCCAGCCTCCATACTGAAGGAGTATGTGAGCAGAACATCACAGTATCCTCCACATTTAGAAAATGATTTAAGAGGAGTAGAGCTCTCATTCTCTGGAACTGACATTATTAAAGTGATGAACACTTACTCTGCCATTCACTCATTTTTATTCCATAATATATATATATATGATGTATGATTAAAGATATTTTATGTATATTGGACACCTAAAAAAGTACCAGGCACTGGGCCAGGCTCCAGGCTCTGCCCATCAGGATCCCATAGTCTGCAGAGCAGCGGGGTAGGGACAGACAGAAAGACACACACAGCCCAACCGAGAAGTGCTGCAGGGGAAGCAAGCACAGGCCTGGCTCAGCACACAGAGTTGGGGCTCAGGAGATGCAGCCACGGCTTCACAGAGGAGGAGGCCCCTGGTCTAGCCTGAGCGACTCGGATTTACAGCTTTAGATGGAACAGAAGTGGGCTTCTTTCTACCCATTCACGCCATGCAGAAAGTTGAGTGATACAGAGCGTGTGGCTCCCTTCTCTCGCGCCTGGTACTGCCAACCTGTGTTCCAACTCTCTGGTTCCTGATTCCAGCATAAACCAGGGTGTTTACATTCATTGCCACTAGATGGCAGTATTCGGTCAAGAGGACCGGCTACCGTGGCTTACTGCTGTCAGCCCCAGTTCCGATTTTGGTTGATGCGGGGAAGGGAGGCACGGGGAGGCGTCCTGGGAATGGCAATAGGGTTTTCCATTGTTTTTTACTTTAATTCATAAAATTGTATATGACATACATATCCATGCGCCTAAAGGATTGAAAAATCAAGCAAATACTGGAATATTGGTGTCCATGGTAGACTGGAAATTACTGCCTGATGTTTTCCTAGAAAATTGGCAGAACTAGAATTTTGCCATGAGAATTATTTTTTCTTACTGTGTCCCCCCTACCTCCTGGCCAGGTACCTGGTGTACAGATTGGTGATGTTATACTTAAATTTTTTTCATGATCTCCAGCTGGGACCACCTTCTATCACTTTTGAGTGTCCCGCCCACGCTCCACCCAGTGAGGAGAAAAAAAATTTCTAAATGCGGAGGATACTGTGATGTTCTGCTCACATCCTCCTTCAGGAAGAAAAAGCTTCTTCCCCAGCGGCTGGACTTTCTGTGGCAGTTGATATGGGGCACGTCTGGGGCATTCCCTGACAGCAAGACGACACAGGTGTGCCCAGCTGCGCACCTGAAAACCACCACATAAGCCTCATGATCCTAATCTTCCATGATAATGAGTCACTGATAATATCTAAAGCTAAAAAAGGAATGAGAGGGGGACCTTCAAGGTGGCGGAAGAGTAAGACGCGGAGATCACCTTCCTCCCCACAAATACATCAAAAATACATCTACATGTGGAACAACTCCTACAGAACACCTACTGAATGTTGGCAGAAGACCTCAGACTTCCCAAAAGGCAAGAAATTCCCCGCGTACATGGCCGTGTGGCTGACACGGTCCTGGTGCTCCGGCTGGGTGTCAGGACTGAGCCTCTGAGCTGGGAGAGCCAAGTTCAGGACATTGGTCCATTGGAGACCTCCCGGTCCCATGTAGTATCAATCGGCGAGAGCTCTACCAGAGATCTCCATCTCAGTGCTAAGACGCAGCTCCACTCAACAACTAGCAAGCTCCAGTGCTGGACACCCCATGCCAAACAACTAGCAAGACAGGAACTCAGCCCCACCCATTAGCAGAGAGGCTGCCTAAAATCATAATAAGTTCACAGACACCCCAAAACACACCACTGGACATGGTCCTGCCCACCAGAAAGACAAGATCCAGCCTCATCCACCAAAACACAGGCACAAGTCCCCTCCACCAGGAAGCCTACACAACCCACTGAACCAACCTCAGCCACTGGGGACAGACACCAAAAACAACGGGAACTATGAACCTGCAGCCTGCGTAAAGGAGACCCCAAACACAAAATGAGAAGACAAAGAAATACACAGCAGTTGAAGGAGCAAGCAAAAACCCACCAGACCAAATAAATATAGAAGAGATAGGCAGTCTACCTGAAAAAGAATTCAGAGTAATGATAGTAAAGATGATCCAAAATCTTGGAAATAGAATGGAGAAAATAAAAGAAACGTTTAACAAGGACCTAGAAGAACTAAAGAGCAAACAAACAATGATGAACAACATAATAAATGAAATTTAAAATTCTCTGGAAGGAATCAATAGCAGGATAACTGAGACAGAAGAACGGATAAGTGACCTGGAAGATAAAATAGTGGAAGTAACTACTGCAGAGCAGAATAAAGAAAAAAGAATGAAAAGAATTGAGGACAGTATCAGAGATCTCTGGAACAACATTAAACACACCAACATTCTAATGATAGGGGTCCCAGAAGAAGAAGAGAAAAAGAAAGGGACTGAGAAAATATTTGAAGAGATTATAGTTGAAAACTTCCCTAATATGGTAAAGGAAATAGTTAATCAAGTCCAGGAAGCACAGAGTCCCATACAGGATAAATCCAAGGAGAAACATGCCAAGACACATATTAATCAAACTATCAAAAAAATATATTAAAAGCAGCAAGGGAAAAGCAACAAATAACATACAATGGAATCCTCGTAAAGTTAACAGCTTTCAGCAGAAACTCTGCAAGCCAGAAGGGAGTGGCAGGACATATTTAAAGTGATGAAAGGGAAAAACCTACAACCAAGATTACTCTACCCAGCAAGGATCTCATTCAGATTCGACAGAGAAATTAAAACCTTTACAGATAAGCAAAAGCTAAGAGAATTCAGCACCACCAAACCATCTTTACAACAAATGCTAAAGGAACTTCTCTAGGAAGGAAACGCAAGAGAAGGGGAAGACCTACAATAACAAAGCCAAAACAATTAAGAAAATGGTAATAGGAACATACATATCGATAATTACCTTAAATGTAAATGGATTAAATGCTCCCACCAAAAGACATAGACTGGCTGAATGGATACAAAAACAAGACCTGTACATATGCTGTCTACAAGAGACCCACTTCAGACCTAGGGACACATACAGACTGAAAGTGAGGGGATGGAAAAATACGTTCCATGCAAATGGAAACCAAAAGAAAGCTGGAGTAGCAATTCTCATATCAGACAAAATAGACTTAAAATAAAGACTATTACAAGACACAAAGAAGGACACTACAGAATGATCAAGGAATCAATCCAAGAAGAAGATATAACAACTGTAAATATTTATGCACCCAACATAGGAGCACCTCAATACATAAGGCAAATGCTAACAGCTATAAAAGGGGAAATTGACAGTAACACAATCATAATTGGGGACTTTAACACCCCACTTTCACCAGTGGACAGATCATCCAAAATGAAAATAAATAAGGAAACAAGCTTTAAATGATACATTATACAAGATGGACTTAATTGATATTTATAGGACATTCCATCCAAAAACAACAGAATACACTTTCTTCTCATGTGCTCATGGAACACTCTCCAGGATACATCATATCTTGGGTCACAAATCAAGTCTTGGTAAATTTAAGAAAATTGAAATCGTATCAAGTATCTTTTCTGACCACAATGCTATGAGACTAGATATCAATTACAGGACAAAGTCTATAAAAAATACAAACAAATGGAGGCTAAACAATACACTACAAAATAACCAAGTGATCACTGAAGATATCAAAGAGGAAATCAAAAAATACCTAGAGACAATTGACAATGAAAACAAAATGACCCAAAACCTATAGGATGCAGCAAAAGCAGTTCTAAGAGGGAAGTTTATAGCAATACAATCCCACCTCAAGAAACAAGAAAAATCTCACATAAACAACCTAAACTTACACCTAACACAATTAAAGAAAGAAGAACAAAAAAACCCCCAAAGTTGGCAGAAGGAAAGAAATCATGAAGATCAGATGAGAAATAAATGAAAAAGAAATGAAGGAAACAATAGCAAAAATCTATAAAACTAAAATCTGGTCCTTTGAGAAGATAAACCAAATTGATAAACCATTAGCCAGACTCATCAAGAAAAAAAGGGAGAAGACTCAAATCAATAGAATTAGAAATGAAAAAGAAGTAACAACTGACATTGCAGAAATACAAAGGATCATGAGAGATTATTACAAGCAACTATGCCAATAACATGGACAACCTGGAAGAAATGGACAAATTCTTAGAAAAGCACAACCTTCTGAGACTGAACCACAAAGAAACAGAAAATATAAATAGACCAATCACAAGCACTGAAATTGAAACTGTGATTAAAAATCTTCCAGCAAACAAAAGCCAAGGACCAGATGGCTTCACAGGCGAATTCTATCAAACATTTAGGGAAGAGCTAACACCTACCCTTCTCAAACTCTTCCAAAATATAGCAGAGGGAGGAACACTCCCAAACTCATTCTACGAGGCCACTGTCACCCTGATACCAAAACCAGACAACAATGTCACAAAAAAAGAAAACAACAGGCCAGTATCACTGATGAACATAGATGCAAAAATCCTCAACAAAATACTAGCAGGCAGAATCCAACAGCACATTAAAAGGATCATACACCATGATCAAGTGGGGTTTATCCAGGGAATGCAAGGATTCTTCAATACATGCAAATCAATCAATGTGATACACCATATTAACAAATTGAAGGAGAAAAACCATATGATCATCTCAGTAGATGCAAAAAATTTTTTTGACAAAATTCAACACCCATTTATATTAAAAATCCTCCAGAAAGTAGGCATAGAGGGAACTTACCTCAACATAATAAAGACCATATATGGCAAACCCACAGCCAACATCGTTCTCAATGGTGAAAAACTGAAACCATTTCCACTAAGATCAGGAACAAGACAAGGTTACCCACTCTTACCACTATTATTCAACATAGTTTTGGAAGTATTAGCCACAACAATCGGAGAAGAAAAAGAAATAAAAGGAATCCAAATAGGAAAAGAAGAAGTAAAGCTGTCATTGTTTGCAGATGACATGACACTATACACAGAGAATTCCAAAGATGCTACCAGAAAACTACTAGAGTTAATCAGTGAATTTGGTGAAGTAGCAGGATACAAAATTAATGCACAGAAATCTCTTGCATTCCTATACACTAACGATGAAAAATCCGAAAGAGAAATTAAGGAAACACTCCCATTTACCACTGCAACAAAAAGAATAAAATACCTAGGAATAAACCTACCTAAGGAGACAAAAAAACCTGTATGCAGAAAACTATAAGACACTGATGAAAGAAATTCAAGATGATACAAACAGATGGAGAGATATACCATGTTCTTGGATTGGAAGAATCAACACTGTGAAAATGACTCTACTACCCAAAGCACTCTATAGATTCAGTGAAATCCCTATCAAACTGCCAATGGCGTTTTTCACAGAACTAGAACAAAAAATCGCAAAATTTGTATGGAAACAGAGAAGACCTCGAATAGCCAAAGCAATCTTTTTTTTTTTGTGGTACCTGAGCCTCTCACTGTTGCGGCCTCTCCCGTTGCTCTTGTTGCGGAGCACAGCCTCCGGACGCGCAGGCTCAGCGGCCATGGCTCACGGGCCCAGCCGCTCCGCGGCACGTGGGATCTTCCCAGACCGGGGCGTGAACCCGTGTCCCCCGCATCGGCAGGCAGACTCTCAACCACTGTGCCACCAGCAAAGCCCAGCCAAAGCAATCTTGAGAAAGAAAAACGGAGCTGGAGGAATCAGGCTCCTCGACTTCAGACTGTAAGAGCTACAGTAATCAAGACATTATGGTACTGGCACAAAAACAGAAACATAGATCAATGGAACAGGATAGAAAGCCCGAGATAAACCCATGCACATATGGTCACCTTATCTTTGATAAAGGAGGCAAGAATACATAATGGAGAAAAGACAGCCTCTTCAATAAGTGGTGCTGGGAAAGCTGGACAGCTACATGTAAAAGAATGAAATTAGAACACTCCCTAACACCATACACAAAGATAAACTCAAAATGGATGAAAGACCTAAATGTAAGGCCAGACACTATCAAACTCTTAGAGGAAAACATACGCAGAACACTCTATGACATAAATCACAGCAAGATCCTTTTTGACCCACCTCCTAGAGAAATGGAAATAAAAACAAAAATAAACAAATGGGACCGAATGAAACTTGAAATCTTTTGCACAGCAAAGGAAACCATAACAAGACTAAAAGACAACCCTCAGAATGGGAGAAAATATTTGCAAATGAAGCAACTGACAAAGGATTAATCTCCAAAATTTACAAGCAGCTCATGTAGCTCAATAACAAAAAAAACCAAACAACCCAATTCAAAAATGGACAGAAGACCTAAATAGACATTTCTCCAAAGAAGATATACAGATTGCCAACAAACACATGAAAGAATGATCAACATCATTAATCATTAAAGAAATGCAAATCAAAACTACAATGAGATATCATCTCACACCAGTCAGAATGGCCATCATCAAAAAATCTAGAAACAATAAATGCTGGAGAGGGTGTGGAGAAAAGGGAACACTCTTGCACTGCTGGTGGGAATGTGAATTGGTACAGCCACTATGGAGAACAGTATGGAGGTTCCTTAAAAAACTACAAATAGAACTTCCATATGACCCAGCAATCCCGCTACTGGGCATATACCCTGAGAAAACCATAATTCAAAAAGAGTCATGTACCAAAATGTTCATTGCAGCTCTATTTACGATAGCCTGGGCATGGAAGCAACCTAAGTGTCCATCATTGGATGAATGGATAAAGAAGATGTGGCACATATATACAATGGAATATTACTCAGCCATAAAAAGAAATGAAACTGAGCTATTTGTAATGAGGTGGATAGACCTAGAGTCTGTCATACAAAGTGAAGTAAGTCAGAAAGAGAAAGACAAATACAGTATGCTAACACATATATATGGAATTTCAGGGAAAAAATGTCATGAAGAACCTAGGGATAAGACAGGAATAAAGACACAGACCTACTAGAGAATGCACTTGAGGATATGGGGAGGGGGAAGGGTAAGCTGTGACAAAGCTAGAGAAAGGCATGGACATATATACACTACCAAATGTAAGGTAGATAGCTAGTGGGAAGCAGTCGCCTAGCACAGGGAGATCAGCTCAGTGCTTTGTGACCGCCTGGAGGGGTGGGATAGGGAGGGTGGGAGGAAGGGAGACACAAGAGGGAAGAGATATGGGAACATATGTATATGTATAGCTGATTCACTTTGTTATAGAGCAGAAACTAACACACCATTGTGGAGCAATTATACTCCAATAAAGATGTAAAAAAAAAAAAAAAAAAAACCTAGGAAAGGTTGTAAGATAGAGTGGTACAAACAGTAAGAGAGGCATAGTGACTAGAGTTCAGAGTGAGGAGGAAATACTTCCAGCTAGGAGGAGGGGAAAGGGAAGGGGCAAGGATGACTGTCTTCTCCCTACATCTCCCACCTGTGTGGATGGCGTTAACATCGCCATGGTAAGCCAAACTGGGGCTTCCAGGAGCATCTTCAACTCCTCCCATTCCCTCTCACCCACCTTTAATGGATCCCCAAATGTTCTCAGTTACAATCACAGAATAGCTCTCCAATTCATACACTCTCACCTCCTCCCAAGTTCAGCTCCTCTCCTCTCCTGCCAGAATTTTTGCAGGAGTTTCCTAACCAATTTCTCCACCTCCAGCTCTCTCTCCATCCAGCCCGTCTTTCACGCTACCTAGAGAGTAATATTCCAAAATCACAATCTGATTAGCATTCCTCTGCTTAAGAACTTTGGTTGACTTTCCATCACCTAGCATAGCAATATCTAAAATTTTGTCACTAGCATATCAGCTTCCCTACTTTATTGCTGTCACATCTCCTTATGTCCTGTGCCCAGATTTTTTTTTTTTTTTTTTGCCTGTGTCTCTTGGCCCCTTCCCCCCACTTCACCACTCGGCTCTGTGTTTTGGGGGCTGGAGTCTACAGATAATATTTTCTGAACTCCTTTGCCAGCTGCTTTTCTGTTAGGACGTAGGGCATGGCAATCACCCAACCAGAGGGCAACTGGAAATCAGCAGGAGAAGACACTCTTCCTTCCGCAGCAGTTACTTGAAGTTCTCGTGGTTGCTGCTGTGACAGCAGGAGTGCAGTGGCTCTAGATTTCAGCAGCCTGGTCAAGGTGGATCCAGAACTGAAGGTACCAGCAACCTCCAACCTTGTAGAACCAGGTGTAGACCCCTGGGTTCCAGCCCAGAGGCATCAGCGGCTTCGAATTCCCTTTTGCTCTTCCAGCTCTTCCATCACCTTGGTAACCAATCTCCCATATTCAATTCCTGCATTTGAAATACCTAGGGTAATATCTGTTCTCCACCCTGGACTCCTGTACTGTTAGTTATGTACTATTTTTCTCTAAATGACTCCTTAAAAAAAACAACCTGACCTTATCCAAGGCAATAATATTCATGAGGTCATACGTTGATGTATATTTTTCTAATACATGTTCGACTAAGTGCAAAACTATTAATATGTAAATTGTCCATCTATATCCCATCTAAAATCATCTCTTGTACTGATATATATCCCATTTGGGGAAACTATAGGCTAGGGAATACAGTCCAGCCTCCCCATCACCATCTGGTTGTGGCCTCCCTCTCCAGCTCCCATCTCCGGTTCCCCTACATAGACTCTTCCATCCTCCTCTCTATCCTTCCTCCCCAAATGACACGCCTTTCTTCAACAACAGTATATTTTTTTGTTCTCTGTTCATGAAACTATCCTGATTCTTTTCCTGACCAGAAAATCTCTTCTTGGGACTCCTCTGCTGACGTAGTGGTTAACACTCCGTGCTCCCAATACAGGGGGCCTGGGTTTGATCCCTGGTCAGGGAACACAATCCCCCCATGCATGTCACAACTAAGGAGCCCGCCTGCCATAACTAGGACCCAGTGCAACCAAATAAAAATAAAATAAATAAATAAATAAATTTTTAAAATTACTTCTTACTCTTAATTCAATCATCCCCTACATTTTGAAGTATTATTTAAACTTCATGCTATTCAAAGGGCAGCTTTGACTCTCTTCATGCTCCTTACTAGACAGGGAATTCCTTTGTAGATTCAAAATATAACCCCTGCAGGAACTTCACACCGTAGGTCAGAGTATTGCTTGTTGAGTGAAGAGTCAAGAAGAAGATGAATTATCCGATGCCTGTGGCTTCGTTGGGATCCGAGACTGGGGAAAGTCTACCCTGGAGGAGGGAACAGAATTATGCATGCAGTCACCATGAAGCACCAGGTGAGTGCTTCCAGAGCGGCCCAAATTGGATATTCCAGTAAATCCAATACAGGAAGAACAGCAGATACTAGCTTTAAAGAATTAGAATTCAATAAACTATGCTTTGCGTGGCGCCTCTGCTGGACAAGGGCTCAGCAGCCACTTCAGGACGTTTCATTTCTTCGAGATCAGTCTTCATGCACATGGACTATCCAGTCATTTGACCTAGAGTAACAGGACATTTCTAAACCAACAGTAACCCAACCATCAATGACTCAAGAGGTCAATAGCACCTGGACTATTGTCTTGTCAACATTTTCTAGACCCGTGCTCCATGGAGAGGGTAATGTTAAGCTCTGGTTTAGAAGAATTTTTATCAGAATAACCAAGATATACCTTTAAAAATTATAATGTGGAAAAAACAAAAGTCAAAACCATAAGCTTTGGGCTTCCCTGGTGGCGCAGTGGTTGAGAGTCCGCCTGCCGATGCAGGGGACGCGGGTTCATGCCCCAGTCCGGGAAGATCCCACGTGCCGCAGAGCGGCTGGGCCCGTGGGCCATGGCCGCCGAGCCTGCGCGTCCGGAGCCTGTGCTCCGCAACGGGAGAGGCCACAACAGTGAGAGGCCCGTGTACCGCAAAAAAAAAAAAAAAAAAAAAGCTCATAAGCTTTGTGTCCAGCAGACGGGGTTCAAGCTCCTATTTGGCAACTTCCTATTTGGATGGCCAGGTAGCCATTACTAATCTCTTATTACCTTAGTTTTCTCTCCTGAAAAATGGGGATAATAATGCTTACCTTAGAGTATTGCTTTGAGAATTCAGGAAGAATTTTCAGAGAAAGCACCTACTTAGTAGTCAATTAGTGGAAGCCGCATTTTATCACTCTTAACGTGATAGAATTCATGGAATCAAATAGAAGTGATGATTGGGGATGTCAATCTAGAGGAACAGAACCCCCAGGAGGGCTATATGGAGAGGGACTGTGGAGCTGAGCCTGGAGGGGTGTCAGTGGAGTGACCATTCTGGCTCTAAGGGGCTGATGATTCTAAGGCAGAGAGAATGCAGGGCTGCAGGGTCGGGGTGGCTAGTTGGCCAAGGGCTGCTGGAGACAGATTTCACTTTGAAGTGTCAGGCTGACTTTGAAGCCAACTGGAAGCCTCCAACCCTCAGAGGGCAAGGGACATAAGGACACAGGGACACAGGACAAGCAAACATGATTAGCTTTTACAGCCAACACAGGAGACTTAGGAACCAGCCTTGCAGATAAGTTTTGAGTTCTTCCTTGATTACATCAGCCCTCAAGTTAGTGCCACTCCCTGCCACGTAATCCACAGGATTTTCTACTCTACCGTGTCACAGGAAAGGAGAACTCACTGGGGGGCCCAAAGGAAATCACAGGAAAGTCTCACTTTACACAATAGGGATATTCCTAAAAGTTATGGCGTAAAGGGAAATTTTGCTGAATGCGTTTTTCAGTATAGTCTGTGTAAGTGTGATTCCCTTTACAGGGCAAACCACAACCCGCAATTCTTGTTTGGCATATTTGTCCTTTTGTCCCACTGTGGCTTCTCCAAGGAGGCAGACCTCTAAAAGGCCAAGGACATTGAGTGGTTTCAAGGCAGATCCCATTCTAGGTACCGGACAGTTTTTATAGGGGGGATTCTTGAAGGAATTTACAATGATCGAAGAGACAGAATAAGCATATGAAAAGCAAGGCTTAAGAATGTCTTTTAAAAGTTTTCGTCAAAGGATGTACATCCTGAAATTCCAACGAAAAGATTTTTTAAAATATTTATTTATTTATTTGGTTGCATCAGGTCTTAGTTGCAGCAACTGGGCTCCTTAGTTACAGCTCACAGGCTCCTTAGTTGCGGCTCCAGGGCTCCTTTAGTTGCAGCTCGCCGGCTCCTTAGTTGCAGCATGTGGGCTCCTTAGTTGTGGCATGCGAACTCTTAGTTGCAGCATACATGTGGGATCTAGTTCCCTGTCCAGGGATTGAACCCAGGCTCCCTGCATTGGGAGCGCGGAGTCTTATCCACTGCGCCACTAGAGAAGTCCCCCCACCAAAAAGATTTGAAACAGCACATGATAAAAACAGAGGACTTGCAGGACTGATGACACGGCCCGCGAAGCTGATACAAATTCTTCCCTCAGGACGCATCAAATGTGCAGCTGGAACCATACTGCCTTTTCCGATGTACAGCTGAGGTCTCAGGAAAGAAAGAAAAACCCCCAGATGCCAGGAGCACCGTAGGAATTGTAAGTCAGACAAGTAAGCAGTGAGCTGAGGCTGGGGCACCTGGAGACATTACCACTGGCCCAGGGAGATGGGAAGGAAGCTAGTCCCCAAGTCAGGAGATAAACATAAAAGTTGGCCCTGGGCTGGGGATACCTCTGGACACCTGGCACAAGCAGACGCCAAGTGCTCTGATCCCCTCTGACTTCACTTTCCTGAAGGACTTGGGTTGACACAGGGCTTTCACAAGGCAGAGAATGTCAGGACCATTTACTAGATAAGGAAGTGGAGGCCCAGTGAGGTTGAATGATTTGTCCAGGGTCACACGTCTGTTAGCCAGAAGAGCTGGACCCAAACTCAAGTCCTTCCCCTCTTGCAGCCCTGCCTCCAGTGAAGTACATGGCATCTCCTGAAACACCCAGGAAGTGGGGAAACGGACACTGCAGACATCCTGGGATCAGATCCAAGTGCAGAGGTGCCTGGCCTCAAATAACTGGCAGTCATACCCTGGCTACCAAGAGGCTGTCACCCCTCCCACGCCTCCACGTTGCTCATCTGAGTAGGGAAAGTGAGGAGAGGGGATGTCTGGTGGGGCTTGGAGGGGGCTGGAGTCTGCGAGTGGACAAAAATCAGAAGCTGGGCCCGTGAAGTGGGATTCTTTCTTTCTTGAAAGCCACTTGAACTTTGTCATTGCAATTAGGCTTATCTCTTCTTGTGTTTACTTAGCTTGTGGGCGGGAGATGTCATTACCCTTTTTTAATTTTATGGAAAAATACTTACAAGTGGTAAATTTTGAAATGGCCACTAATTTCTGTGACTTCAAGGCTCTCTCTCTCTCTCTCTCTCTCTCTCTCTCTCTCACACACACACACACACACACACACACACCACATACAGTCTAGCCAAGAGGAGGCTGCCCCTTTGCCATGGGAGCTGTCACGTCTCCAACGGCTGTGCTAGCCCCTTGACCAGCCTCTGAGCTGGTCATACCAGGCACTGCCTGGACGGGGAGGCAGGAAGGGCAGGGCAGGCAGAAGGGTCTGCAGGGAGTCAGTTCACAGGCACTGCTCTTCCTCGGACACCAGAAAAGGGTCCAGGCTTCCTGAGAGGCCTCTGGGATTGGTGCCGTCCTGCCCCATGGGGAAACTTTCATGATGCTCTGTCTCCCTAGCCACCTTAGAGCCCAATGAGCAGTACTGTGGGTTGTGTCATTTGACATCCATGGTCAAGGGGAGAGGAGGGGTGTTGGGCAGGCAGTGGCTGCCTGAGAGAGCGTGCTGTGTCCAGGGCACTGCCAGGAGATCCTCCCAGATAGAGCACTTGATGGCGGGGAGGGATTGGGGAGTGTCTCAGGTATAACTTGAATTTAGCCCGGGGCTCAACCAGCGCACGGTCGTTAGGCAGACACACGTCAGCTATTAGCCAGTGCGTTACCCTGCGTAACCCAGATGCCAGCAGGGATTAGATGGTACTCTGGGACTTGGACAAAATTAGTTTGAATTCCTCTAAAGCCCAACCTAGGATTTAGGGGGATCCCTGGGGAAAATGCACCCCATGGCCACTCGGCTTCCTGGTACTGTTTTCAGGGTGCTGTCTTGGCTGCATTACATCAACCCAGAAATGAAACTCAGCCCATCATGTTCCTCTTGCACATCTATTGATTCACGGGTTATGTTTACTGAAGCATGGAAGTAGCTGGGGAGAGAACTGAAGAAAGACGGATGGGGATTCAGTTGGCAGTTTCAAATTCAACACCAGCCTTCCTGGAAGCCTGCCTGCCTCCCTGCCACTGGGGATGCCTTAGGGACTCGGTCACCCTACACCCTCTTGCTGGCCCCTCTCCTTTCTGCCTGCTGCACTGTTCTCTCTCCCTCCCCCATCATCCAGGAGGGAGAAAGATGCCACTGATGTGTCTCTCTCAGTCTCCTGCCCAGAACAGCCCTGCTGCCTCATCAACTCAGCCCCACTAAACACAGACCCCGGGCTCCCTCACCCTCTCTCCCTTATCCTGTCATTTTCTCTCTCTCTTACACACACACACACACACACACACACACACACACACACACACACACTAATCTCCTGGCTGCCCAGCCCTGCCCAATCTGACTACTCTGTATCTCTCGTTTTTGTTTAACGAGAAACACCGTGGACTCATTATCTGCTGACAGTTTTTATTTGCTGACTCATCATTAATTGGACGTCTACTACGTGCCAGTATTGGGAATACCAAGGAAGAAGTACAGTGGAAAAAAGGCAGAGAGAAATAATCCCAGTAGGAATGACAATATAGGTACTTGCAAAGTGTTCTCTGAGCCCAGAGGATTCATAGAGGAGGCTACCAGGGGGAGAAGGACAGAAGGGCAGGGGGAGCCCTGTGAAAGCCAACACAGAGGCATGAGCACCCCGACAGGTTCAGGGGGTCCAACAGGTCCTACCTTCTTCCTTCCCCTATCTTGTCCCTGCCTAATTAAATGCATCTCAATCTCCACACACCTGGTGTAAAGGTACCCTTTCACACTTCCAAAAGGAGATTTTATTTTTTGGCTGTGGTGGGTCTTCCTTGCTGCACACGGGATTTCTCTAGTTGCAGCGAGCGGGCTTCTCATTGCAGTGGCTTCTCTTGTATCGGAACACAGGCTCTAGACACGCGGACTTCAGTAGTTGTGGCTCGCAGGCTCAGTAGTTGTGGCTCACGGGCCCTAGAGCGCAGGTTCAGTAGTTGTGGCGTCCGGGTTTAGTTGCTCCGCGGCATACGGGATCTTCCCGGACCAGGGCTCGAACCCGTGTCCCCTGCATTGGCAGGTGGATTCTTAACCCCTGCCAAAGTGGTTAGTGGAAAGTCGCCAAAAGGAGATTGATTTGGACTGTGGAGGAGCCTGTGAGGAATTCCCAGAATACAAAGCAGCTCTAGGGACTGATGACAACTTGGTAAAAATTAACTTAGTGTGATGATAAAGATGAGAAGAGATCATAAGGTAACTGAGGTGAGGTTTTGAGATTAAAGGGATTCTTTGGTATTTTTCTGAGTGTCTAAATCTAGATCCACACGTACACATACACATCTCCACGTATATACGTATACATACACATGCACACGCACACATATATGCGTGTGCAGGTATGTATGCATACGCGTACACGCACACACACATTTCATGGGATAGCAGCACCTTAAGGTCTGCAGAGCCATAGGGCTTTGTACCTGATTGGCTCTCATCAAGGTTTGCTGAATTGGAGCAAATCACTGCTGTGCCCAGCCTGGTTTTTTTTAATCGTTGACCATTGCTCTCAGGAGTTAATGTTTGAACCTGGCCATAAAGGAGTCGACAGCGGCTGACCTATGACCTACATTTGAAGGGGAAGGAGCCCCCCTATAAATCAGCCCACGCTGGCAGCCCTGCCAGCAGAGCTGTTGACTCAGCTGTGAAGGGAGCTTCGTCGCCACCATGAACTTCTCCGGCAAGTACCAAGTGCAGAGCCAGGAAAACTTTGAGACCTTCATGAAGGCAGTCGGTGAGTGCTGGGCCAAGGCTGGGGGCCATGGCCATGACGGTCTGGTCCTACACGTGGTGGCGCTTTGGGGTCCTGAGGTCTGGATGCGAGGAGCGGTCCAAGCTTTGCACAGACCAGGGGTCCTGTTCTGTTACTTTCGAAGCGCATGCTAGTCCTCCCTGCACAAGGCCACGCCTTAGGCAAGTGGAAATAGCACTGAACTAGGGTCCGATCTGGATTGAAGCCGCCTCTACTGGTACCTCATGGTGTGACCCTGTTCATTCACTCGTTCATTCATTTATTCATTCTTTTTTTAAAAATATTTATTTATTTATTTTTGGCTGTGTTGGATCTTCGTTTCTGTGCGAGGGCTTTCTCCAGTTGCGGCAAGTGGGGGCCACTCTTCATCGCAGTGTGCGGGCCTCTCACTGTTGTGGCCTCTCCCGTTGCGGAGCACAGGCTCCAGACGTGCAGGCTCAGTAGTTGTGGCTCACGGGCCTCGTTGCTCTGCAGCATGTGGGATCCTCCCAGACCAGGGCTCGAACCCGTGTCCTCTGCACTGGCAGGCAGATTCTTAACCGCTACGCCACCAGGGAAGCCCCATTTATTCATTCTTCTAACAAACTTTGATTCAAGGCCAACCGCACGCTGAGATGAGTGCCGTGCTGGGCAGATACCACGGAGACAGATAGCAATGAGCCACGTTTCCAAGGTCACAATTTAGAGAAAAAGAGAAGAAATAAATGCAGTCAAGCATGCACTAACGTGTCCTGAGTGCTGACTCAGCATCAGGCCCTGTGCTAAGCCCTGAACAGGCAACATCCCGTGAATGCCTCACCAGAAGACTCTGAGTTGGATACTATTATTTTTCCCATTTTATAATTGAGGCAATTGAGGCCTTGAAAGGGGAAGTAATCCCAACCGGGGTCACATAGGCAGTAATCCCAAACTGAGCTGGGATTTGAAGCCGGCTCTAGTTCCCGGAGACACATTTAAAATCCCTTTGCCCCACCCCACCGGGTCACTTACAGGAGGATGTGGTGGTCCTGGGAGGGCATCAAGGGAAGCATTGGGAGGAGCGAAGGCGAGCCTTGGGAGATGAGCAGGTGTCCCCTGTGGGGCTGGGGGAGGGGAGTGTCCTCCAGGGGGAGGGAGCAAAGGGGCAGGGGGACAAGGAAGGATGCTGAGAGGAGAGGGTGGGTAAGACAGCAGAGGCAAAGAGAGGAGGAGATTCGGGGAAGCTGAGAGCTAGGACCTTCTCCTGTAGGGCACGTCGTAACACCTCTCTGTGTCCTGCATCCCTCACTTGGGCAACAGGACCCTCCCCACCGCTGTCCATGCACCTGGTTTTCATGAAGCTCAATTCATGTAAGAACATAGACATGCTCTGAAATTCGTAAAGCTCTGTCCCCGGGCAAGGGACACCTTGTCCATCTTCCTCAGGAACCTCAGTGGCAGAGGTGGAGGTAAGGATAGGGGGACATAGGTTTGCCAGGCACAGTCTGGGTGTGTGCCTGCCGTTCTGGCATAATTATTCAGAGCTCCCCTTCCACTCTCGGGGGGGGACCTGGCTTGGGAGACAAGCTGGATGGTCCCCTGAATGTGGAGGACAAAATCCTTTACACTCAAAAGAGCAAAGTCTGAAGGCTTTAAAGTAGGAGGAACGAAGAGGGAGAGCAAGTAAGAAGCAGGTGCTCGGCCGAGAAAAGCTTCCCCGGGCAGAGGGGTGTGTTTTTTTTATAAACCAACTGGCAAGATAGTAGGTACATGAGATCAGGCCAGGTCAGGCCACTGACCTTCCCTTTCAGAGGTCAAAACCCACACTGCTCACAGGACTCCAGAAAGTGCTGGGGCCTCCGGGAAAACACGGCATCTCCCCTCCCCCTCCACATCACGGGGTTTCTCTTGTGACCTTGCAGCTCCCACCTCTGCCCACCTCTGAACTTCCAGTGCTTTCCACCAGGTATGCCTGATGAACTCATCCAGAAGGGTAAGGACATCAAGGGGGTGTCAGAAGTCGTGCATAACGGAAACCACTTCAAGTTCACCATCATCACCGGCTCCAAAGTGATCCAGAACGAGTTCACCTTGGGGGAGGAGTGTGAGATGGAATTCCTGACTGGGGAGAAGGTCAAGGTAGGAGGTGCCCCCTCGAGCCACCCTCTGCTTCCAGAACTTTCCCTGGAGCCTGGTCCCAGGCTTCCTCCCTCAAGGCTCCCACCTCACAATTCCCACTGCTGATACCCTATCTCCGAACCCACTGCCGGGGTGAGAGGCAGAGAGACAAAGACAGCTCTTAAGGAAGAAGCTCTTAGGGAAGCTGCCAGTTTCCTGTGACCCTCTGGAGGAGTTCTGGCCCAAGGGTCCGAGCTCTCCCATATAGAGGGTATGGGGAACCAGGCCCAGAGTGGGAGTCTTAGACTCAGAATCTCCCAGGCCCAGCAATGGGCAAGTGGCAGTCTGTGCAAAACCCCTAACAGAGCCCTGAGTTCATCCGTGAGCCAAAGGAAATGGCTTTGCTGAGCCTGGAGCTGGTGGTCGTGGGGAGAGACTTCCTGAAGGAGGTGCCTGTGACACCAAAGAACCAAAGCAGGCCTTCAGACCAAGCCTTGTGGGTTGGTCAATGAGCCCCTAGACTTTGCTACCTCATCTGTGAAATGGGCACAGTCACCCTTCCCAGAACAAAGGCAGCGGGCGGGGCGGTGTCACCTCCGCTGGGCTGTGGCTGAGGTGTGCGATGAGAGCTGGGTGTGGGATGTGTGATGGTGGGCAGGCGGTGGCAGGGAGATCCAGGCAGGGGGGCGCCCCCCACAAAGGGCCTCTGTTCCTCCGTCCGAAACCCCACACACCCCAGCACCACCAGTACCACTGAGTGGCCATCTTCACTCCTCTCCCCCAACATCCCCTGACCCCAGACAACTTTGTGCATCTGTCTCCGCACAACTGTTGGTCTTTTTTTTACCTCTTCTGCTGGCTCTTGATTTCTGCTTCTCTAGATATAACATTACAGGTCAGGAAATGTGCGATACATTTTAGGAGGGAAATTCTCTTATATGGCCCACGGTAAGGGGCAGGCTGTCATGGGTTTTACCACAGGCCTTTTACAATTGTCCGTTTTGGAGGCAAATTTTAACGTTGGCCAGTGTCTTCTGCTCCGTGCTGGGTTTCTGTTACCTCTTCCTGGATGCATATGAAAAGGAGACCGCAAGAGGAAAGATAAAGGTGCTAGAAAGAATAATATAAAATAATACAAAGCAAAAATATGTGTTCTTCCAGCTGGCCAGGATTTTGAATTTTGCTACTCCCTCCCTCCATTGGCTTGGAGAATTGCGACTTGAATCAATTTTATTTGTGTTTGATTTGAGACAGCCTAGGGGTCTTATGCTGACTCCTAGATCACATCCCATAGATGAAAAGTCTGGCAAAAGAAGCCCTGCCGTTTTCTTCAGTTCTTACACGCACCTCACTTCTGTTCAGAGCCAGAGAACAGGGTTTGGTTGCTGCAAGCAGAGACCTATGCGGGGGAGCCAACCTCATGAGCTAGAGGTTTACTCCCTCGCAGACCCTTCCTCCCAGGCCGTTCCTTTTGTTCCATGCAGGCGGTGGTTCAGCTGGAAGGTGAGAATAAACTGGTGACAACTCTCAAAGGCATCAAGTCCGTGACTGAATTCAACGGTGACACAGCCATCAGCGTAAGTTGACGCTCTGACTTGTGGTTCCTCGTGCTTGCAGCCAGGGGTCAATCTCTGCTACCACTTACTGAGCACCCGCTGCGCCCAGGAAGCTTTCACACATTATCTCGAATCTTCCCACCAACACTGAACTTTCTTAATGGGGAAACTGAGGCAATCATACCGCCAGGAAATGGCAGAGCTAGGGTTCCTCTGAGCTGGATCTGTCTCACAGGGCAGCAGTCCACGGCGATACACTGCACCACCCTAGGAGAAGCCAGCTCCTACTGTAGACGGGGGAGCTTTGTACATTTCTTACTGGCTTGCAATGCAGCTAGTAAGTCATCTTGTTCTAATAAAACCAGTACAGTGTGTTAGGGCAGTTTTCCAGTAGAGAAGTATGGTGTCTTAAGGAAGGGGCACACTTTTCTAATTCACCAAAAGCCCCCCATGTGCTGGTGCTGGCTCCAGCTGGTGCTTCCCTGCCTCTCCCAGTTCCTTCAGGCTGTCCTTCCACCACCAGTTTCCTGGTCAGGGTCGACCACTCCTACCTCCCCCACTTCCTTCCTTCCTCACTGCCATCCCCTGCCTCCTCTCCCCTTCCTCCCCCAACACCCAAATAGGATGGGATAGGAGAGGATCTTGGTAGGAGACACAGGGCCGTGCAAAGCCACCAGCACAGGTCACACTTCTTAGACTCTGCTGGGATGTGGACACAAGTCTCGCTCACGGGCTGGAGGACAGAAATCCATTCATTCCCACCTGTGGTCCTCTGATTCATGGAGCAACCTTCCCATGGACGCAGCACCCACGCTCAAGGAAGGCTTGGTTTGGCAGAAAGTTGGGCTGTTTCATTGCTTTTTCTATTTTATGACGTTGCAGTAATTGTTAGCTATAACGCTTCCCTTCTGCGTCACTAACCAATGAACCCAGAGGCCTCCATCTGCCTTGCAAGCCCAGGGAACTCAGTAAATGCCTTTGCCCTTTGGGCATTTATAAGGAGAATCGTATTCTCGGCAATTTCATGGCAGCTTATGGACGTGACACTCCGGTTTGTGTGTGCCACTTCACCCTTGGTGTCTGGCTGTCGGCCACGTCCTCTCCCCCATATGGGAGTGAATAGTACAGTGTTTCTCCTGCAGTTATAGTACAGTGTCCCCACGGCTTTTCCTTGCCCCCAGGTTGTATTTTGGGGAGTAACAGAGGCAGAACACTGCTCAAGGGGAGAAATCCCTCAACGAGGGAGAGAGTGAGGGTCAACCATGAAATTTGCGGTTCCCAGCACATTCATAGCAGAGAGAGGCACCTGCAGGGCAGTGGTAGATAAGCTGTCCTGGACTCAGTCCTGGCCAGTGTCTTTGATATGATCCATTGCCCCTATTCCTCTCATGTCCTGTGAGGGAGGCAGGATGGGGGACTTAATAGACAGGTTGACCTGTCCAAGGTCATCCAGCTAATGAGTTGTAGAACTAGGGTTCAAACATAGATCTTTCCGTTCCATTTCATTGCTGTTGAAACTAAAGGGCTGCCTTTTCACCCTGATGACATCACCCCACATCATTGCCATAGTCTTGTTCAAGAGAATCAGCAGGAGGGAAGGGCTGGGGGAGAAAGGAGCAACCCTCAAAAACTCAAACACTTACGGATCCAATGAATCTAATGTTTTTATAGGCTCCACAGCTTTGGGAGGGAAATTATGCACTACCTACTAAGTTCCAGGCTGGATGCCCAGGTGTTTCCCCATACACTTGTCCTCAGTGCTCAACACGTTTGGTCCGTAGTAGGTGCTCAATGAAACTTTGAGAAATTGGATCAGATTGGACTGGTTTGGATGGTCTTGCTGTAACAGTCATTGATGTAGAAAGGAATTCAGTAAAAGGCAGGACAACTCTGCACGTGAGGAAGTAAAGTGACCAATGGGATTTTAGAAAAGATTGCAAACCCTTCCTCCGGTCCTATAGAAAACAGAGGAGTCTTTGAATTACTACATATGTTAGCATACTGGGGGCTTAACTATCACTTACAATTCAACATCAGATGAGTGTTTCACGATGTCTTTTCTGGCTTTCAGACCATGACACTGGGGGACATCGTCTTCAAGAGAATCAGCAAGAAAATTTAGACAAGTCTGCATTTCACATCCTTTTAGTATATACAATTAATGTAATAAAGTGAACTTTGTTTTTAAAAAGTGTGTTTTCCTCTTTTCATCGATGTGGTTATTGAACGCCGATCACCTCTATTTTTGTAAATCTTGATCATCTGCACATTCCATCCTACAGAGTCGGGTCTGATTCTCAGCCTGAAAGCAGACCCCAGGCTGCCCGCTCAGGTGACCCTGTAAGGGACACATGATGTGGCTGGATCTGTAGAGCAGCCCTGGAATGAGCTGTCCCAGTCAGCCACATGGCAAGGAGCTGGAACGAGAGGGGCTGTGTGCTGGGTCATCCCCATGGGGACAGAGACAGCAGAAACACTGGGCAGGCGAAGGGACGCTATGCTCACAGCAGCCCCACCCACCAGGGGACATGAACAAAAAGATCGGGCACTGGCCCACCCAGGGACAATTCTCCCTCCTGGAGGAGGGCTGAGTGAGAAGCTTCCAGAAGCAGACAGAGGAATCTCAGGTAGAAATTCCCTCCATGCTGCGGGCAGAAGCAGAATATGGGAGAAGAGGGATTTCTCCAAACGGCACCTTGTACCAGGCTCTGGTAGCTGTGATGGGTTGAGTTGCATCTCTCCAAAACTCACATGTCGAAGTCCTAGCCCTCACTACCTCAGACTGTGACCTTATTCAGACATAGTCGTTGCAGATGTAATCAGTTAAGTTAAAATGAGCTCATACTGGAGTAGGGTGGGTCCCTAATCCAATATGGCTGGTGTCCTTATAAAAAGGAGAAATTTTTGCACACATACACCCACAGGGAGTCTGCCATGTGGAGACGAGTTATGCAACCACAAGCTGAGGAACTAGCAGAAGCTAGGAGAGAGACCTGGACCAGATCCTTCCCTACCTCTTGAAGAAGGAGCGTAGCTTTGGTCACCTTGATCTTACACTTCTGGCCTCCAAAACTCTGAGATAATAAATGTCTGTTGTTTGAGCCACCCAGTCGGTAGTACTTGGTTACAGCATCCTTAGCAAATGAACACAGAGCTCATTTCCCATACCCAAAGAGCTACCAAGCTCGGGCATCTCTACCTTATATCTTTCAGCTCTCAGAACGGTGCCCAGACCACAGAAAGCTCTCAACAAAGATGCTTTAATGAATGAATGAATCTGTCACCTTTCCCACCTTCCCTCTTTTGGGGTTGAAACCCCGTTACTCATTACTTGCATTGTTTCACAGGCCACTATGTCATCTCCCTGCCTCTCTCTCTCACCTGCAAATCTCCACCCCACAAATTGTCATCTTCCCTAAAAACAGCACTGATCGTAATGCATTGCCCTACACATAAGAGTCAAACTCCTCAACCTGCATTCAAGGCTCCGTAACAGGGATCAGTAAACTTCTTCTGTAAAAAGCCAGAAAGAAAATATTTTCAGTTTTGTGGACCACCCAGGCTCTGCCACAACTCCCTAATTCTGCTGTTGTAGCACTGAAGCAGCCACAGAACAATACCCAAACAGGTGGGCATGGCTGTGTTCCCATGAAACTTTATTTATGAACACTGAAATTTAAATTTCACATCATTTGCCTATGTCATAAAATATTCTTCTTCTTTTGATTTTTTTCAACCATTTAAACATGGAAAACCATTCTTAGCTCGCACACCATATAGAAACAGGTGGGGACTTCCCTGGGGGTCCAGTGGTTAAGACTCCGCGCTTTCACTGCAGGGGCGTGGGTTCAATCCCTGGTCAGGGAACTAAGATTCTTGCATGCTGTGCAGTGCAGCCAAAGAAAAAAATGTGGCAGCTGGACCTGACTCATGGACCATAGGTTGCCGAACTTTGCTCCATTATGTCCTGTGCCACCTTATCTAGCTTTACACCCTTCCTATAATATACACTGCAATCGAGTTAAACAACCTCTCATTCCTCTCATAATTTAAGTGCCACCTCCTCCAAGAAGGCTTCCTAAACTGCACAGCTGAAAGTACTCTTTCCCTCTCTCTGGCTTTTTATCTGCACCGGTCTATTGGATGAAGTTCTTCCTTCCTTGCTCTATAGTTTTCCTCATATGTTAGCCCTCCTTCTTCCATATGGAGCAGGATCTTGGGGGGAAAAATGGGAGACAATTATTTCAGGAACTAGGGCAGACTTAAGGAAAGTGCTTCAGAACTTCAGTAAGAACTCAGAGCTGGAAGATACAGGGGAAAATACAACTAATAGGAGACTACAATATGCCATTCACAAAATAGATTCCAGATGAACTAAAGAGCTAAATGAATAAATATGAAATATTAGAAATAGATATGATGATAGATAAATAACTTGAAGTATAGAAGACCATCTTAAACAAGGTGCAACATCCATGAAGGGAAAGATTAATTCATTTTACCACCTTACAAATTTTAAATTTGATATGAAAGAAAGACACTGTAAACACAGTTTCCAAAAAGAAGCAATAATGTGGGAGAATATATTTGTGGCTTACATAACAGAGGTTAATAGACAGAATATAAAAACCTCCCCCAACTCAATAAGACCAACAAGTCAATGGAAAAGTGGGTTGAGGACATATACAGGGAATTCACAATATGAAATATGCTCAGTCTCACTGTTAATCACAGAGGAGGGATGTAAGATGAGATATCATTTTACAAATCAAACTAGTAAAACGTAAAAAGATTGACCACATCCAGTGTTTGCAAGGATGTGATGAATGGCTCTCCCATCAGTTGGTGGAGACGTAAACTGGTACAGCCCATTTGGAGCACCACTTAGCAGTATCCGTTAATATTTTCAATGCGAATTTCCTAGCACCTAGCAATGCCACTGTTGTACATCGCCCTAGAGTTGTGTTTAAACACCTGCACAAAGAAGCATATAAAAAATGCAGCAGCCCCAAACTGGAAACAAATGTCCATCAGTAAAAAAAGGATTAGATAAACTGTGCTATGGCCACACTCTGAAATAACCTTTGGTAGATTAAATGGACGAGTAGATCTATATGTACTGTTATAGGACTATCTCTAAGACCGAGCATTAAAAAAAAAAAAAGTAAGTTTCAGAACAATATCAACAGTACCATATCATGTAAATTTTATTAAAATACGAAACAAAATTATCTATTTATATAGATATACAGATATGTCTATGACCATGGATGGCTGGAACACCAGATAATAGCCATGACTTCTGTGGCAGGAACAGGAATTGGGTGGGAGGTCAAGAGAGCTTTTTGCATTATTTTTATTGTTTGAACCTTTTACAAGGAACTAATTTTGTGGAACTACTTTTTTTAAATGAGCAATGACTTTTTAAAAAGCAGATGATTTCAAGTAAAAATAGTGGGCTTGAAGGCACAGTTCTAGTTAACTAATCCATGATTTTGGACCTCAGTTTTCTCATCTGTAAAATGGGCAATACAACACCTTCTCTCATAGCTTTTGTAAGGATCCCATGAAATGATGCCAGTACCATGCAAATAAAACATGTCATCATTGCCACTTGGATTCCTAGGGAACTGCGGTTGGGTTTGACATTTAGACTTTTAGTAGCAGAAGCTCTGTTACTGCCCAGAGAAATTAACCTCTGTGAGCAGATGAAGCACAGAGAAGAAACAAGGTTTGCTTAGGACCACCCAGCTGATAAATGGTGCATCTTACGTTCTTTGACTCTTAATACACAGGAGGCAGAAAGTAGTAGAAATGAGGTCTTCTCCTCAGCAAAGCCTCTAGGGATCTGACAAACTTCCCAAAATCTCCTAACTGGGAACAGCTCTGGATTTAGGAGGGTGTTGTTTGTATGTTTTTGCCTGAAAAGGAGAATTCATTTTAAATGCTGAATTTGGATTTCGTACAGGTGCCTAGAGAAATCTGGGCCCGAAGTCTGCTTTAAATAAATTGAATAAACAGCTGTTGATGGTATCAGCTATTTTTAATTGGACCCCTAGTCTCTTCTGACCCCTCCCTCTTCCCTCTGCCTGTCCTGTGGGCATCCCACTACCAGAGACGGCTCTTCCCCTGTGACAGCGGATTGATTTGTAAAGAGTCAGTTTTGGTGTCTATATCCACACAAAAGTAGACATTTCTGTTGTTGTTGTTTCAACTGATTGTCATTAGAATAAAGAAAGTGATTTTTTTGTGGGGGGGGAGTTGGGGGGTTGAATATAACAGCTCATACTCAATCTTCAGACCATTTTTTCTATATATACTAGAGGCATCTTGACCATCCTATGATTTTCTAGTATTTCTTACCAGTAAAACACAGAGATGTGGAATTACATGTATCTTTTCCACAACCTAGACTCATTCAGCCAGATCAGGGCTGGCCAATGCTAAGCTCTGAGGAGACAGTAATTCCTGGGAGACGTGATGTCTAGCAGGGAGACCAACCCATAAGCCACATGGCGACAGTATGATCCGTGCTGTGATGCTGACGTGTACAACCACCAGAGCCTGTCTGCCTCAGAAAATGTCTCAGCGGAAGTGACGTTTCAGCCGACTCTCAAAGCATCTGAGTGTGTTTGCTCGGCAGGGAGGTGTGGTATAAATGGAGGTTTGGCAAGAGATGAGGCTGAGAAGGACACAGAGTCTCTGTCATGAATATTCTCGTAAGGAGTTTAGACTTGACCCTGGAGACCATAGGGAATCATTGAAGGGTTTTCAGCTGCAAGAGGAACATGATACTAAAGGCTGTAGAAAAATCATTCTGGCCATGGTGTCGAGGATCAAAGAGAGGGCCACGGCTGAATACAGACAGACTATGAAGAGACAGCGGCGATGGTCCAGGCCAGAGATGTTGGGGACCTGAACCAAGGCAGTGCCTGTGAGGATGGAGCAGGGTGGAAAGGTTCACGAACATTTAGGAATTAGAGTCAATGGGATCTAGTGACTAGGTGTGAGAAGTAAATTGGAAAGATATATGTCAGGGAAATACTGTATGACATCACTTCTGTGTGGAATCTACAAAACACAACAAGCTAGTGAGTATAACAGAAAAGAAGCAGACTCACAGAGAGAACAAACTCGTGATTACCAGTGGGGACGAGGCAGAGGGGAGGGACAATATAGAAATGGGGAAGTCAAAGGTACAAACTATTATGTATAAAATAGGCTACTAGGATATACTGCACAACATGGAGAATACAGTCAGAATTTTGCAATTACTATAAATGGAGTATAACTTTTAAAACTTACTCCCTATCTAGTGAATCCCTATATTGTACACCTGTACTTATATAATATTGTACATCGACTATACTTGAATTTTTTTAAAAAGAAAGATACATGTCAGGGATGTATCAGCAGGAAATAAGCCTCACGCAAAAGGGTTTTCTTGATGAGAATTTAATGAAAGCACCAGATACAAAGGTGTGGTTTGAATAAGGGGAGCTTACGGGGTAGGTGAGGCACCCAGGGACCCGCAACCACAGAAAACCATTACCACCCATGGGCCTGAAGTGGCAACCTGGAGGACAGCATTACTGGAGCTCAGTGAGAGCTGGGACCCTTCGAGAACAACCCAACAGGCGCTGGTTAGGCAGGGAGGGGCCAGGGAAGAGGGAACATGGTGGGGAATAACACCCACCTCTCTCTCCTTCTACCATCCCATCTCCTGCCAGTGCCTCCCACTGGCTGAACAAGAAAGCAGAAGTCAGCCCCCCTGGGCGCAGAGCCGGGCAGAGAAGGGTGGAGAAGGAACGTAGGGAAGATGGAGACAAACTAGCACAATGGGAATTCCTTTAGCTGCGAATCAAAGGAGCCCACTTAGGACTTCCCTGGTGGCGCCGTGGTTAAGAATCCGCCTGCCAAGGCAGGAGACACAGGTTCAAGCCCTGGTCCGGGAAGATCCCACATGCCACGGAGCAACTAAGCCCGTGAGCCACAACTAGTAAGCCTGCGCTCTAAAGCCTGTGAGCCACAACTACTGAGCCCACGTGCCACAACTACTGAAGCCCGCGCACCTAGAGGCCGAGCTCCACAACAAGAGAAGCCACCACAATGAGAAGCCCGCGCACCGCAACGAAGAGTAGCTCCCTCTCGCCGCAAGTAGAGAAAGCCTGCGCGCAGCAGTGAAGACCCAACGCAGCCAATAAATAAATTAATTAAAATTTAAAAAAGAAAAAGAAACCCACGTAAACTGGCTTAGGCCAAAATTAAAGGTGGGACGGGGTAGTTCACTGACTCATGTAACTGTCAAGCAGGAATGGATCCAAAGCCTTACAAGAACGTCATCAATACTTCTCTCTCTCCTTGTCAACTCCTTTTTCTCCCTCGATGCCAGCTGTGTTCTCCCAGAACTTTCCAGGCAGCAGTGAGTCTGACTACCAGCATCTCTAGGGTCACAGACCGAGAGCTTTTATTCCCAGAGAAGGGCAGGGACTCCTTCTCCAGTTCAGAAGGGCCCCAGCAAGGGGCCGACTGCCTGGCATGGGTCGCATGGGGTACTGGAGGCAGCTAGGACCAGCTCCTGACTCAACATACAGCTTGGGAGCTTGGCACTGGCCATGGCGAGAATAGTTACACTGAGAAAAATCAGCAAACGTTACCAATCAGGGTTCTTCTTAACTTAGTTGCTGAATGTTTACCAGCAAACCATTGTGGGTCGGGAAATGCTGCACCATCATAGGTTCAAGCTGGGTGAATGAGGAAGGGAAAGAAGGTAAGTTGGACATGGCTGTCAATGTGATGGATGGGAAGGAAGGTTCATTCTCCTGGTGCCTGGAGATCAGGATGCGAGTCCCAAGCCTTCTGCTCAGAGACTTGCTGCTGTGTCTGCATGACTGGTCTGAGGGCTTGATGACAAGACTGCTGTGCTAGGCAGAATGATGGCCTCCAGAGATGTCCCCATGCTATCCCCCAGACCAGTGACACGTGGCAAAAGGGATTTTGCGGATGCGATTAAGGCGAAGACCTTGAAAAGGGAAGATTATCCTGGATTATCCCAGTGGACCCAGTGGAATCACAAGTATTCTTGTCAGTAAATAGGAAGGCAGGAGGGTCAGAGAAGGAGTGGTGTGTTGTTGACTGGGGGCCACAAACCAAGGAGTGTGGGCATTCTAGAAGAAGCTTTTAGAATCTGGAAAAGACAAGAAACAGATTCTTCCCCAAGGGCCTCCATACAGATTCCCTTCTGCATCCTTGAGAAGTAAGCCCTGAGCAATCTTCCCAAGCAGGGGTTATATCTGGCCTCTAATACATGTGTCTGTCAATACACTGGTGAGGCAGTGAACAAGTGGCTTAGTCTGCGGGGTAGTAATCAGAGTCTTAGACTTGTTTGTGAGGCCCTGCGGGATAGAGGTTTCAGAATGCAGAGCTCACCCCAGCTGAAGTAAAGATTTCTTTAATGGTCTTTCTAAGTATCTGTTCTGCTACAGTTATGTAGCAAACCCCATATTTATAGATTGACAACACTACAAATTAATGTGTTCTTCTAGAGTTAAACCGATTACCATGATGTAAATATTCCCACTGTGGCTAATGGAGGGCTATCAACATGATGCTGATAGATGCAGAGGTGGGAAGAAGTGTATGCGATTGGCTGTCTCGAGCTGGTCCAGCATACCACTGCTTATCTCTACCCTTCACCTCCACTTTCTTAGTAGGAGAAGGGACACCCTGATAGAAGCATGGTTGGAATGCTCATGGACCACTTACGATGGGCCAGGCACTGTCCTAAGAGCCTTACATTTTAAAAACGTAATTCTTTATTAAAAATTAATTAATTTATTTTTTATTGTTGGCTGCGTTGGGTTTTTGTTGCTGCGTGTGGGCTTTCTCTAGTTGCGGTGAGCAGGGGCTACTCTTCATTGTGGTGTGTGGGCTTCTCACTGCAGTGGCTTCTCTTGTGGCAGAGCACAGGCTCTAGGCGCGCAGGCTTCAGTAGTTGTGGCACGTGAGCTCAGTAGTTGTGGCTCGCGGGCTCTAGAGCACAGGATCAGTAGCTGTGGCACACGGGCTTAGTTGCTCCGCGGCATGTGGGATCTTCCTGGACAAGGGCTTAAACCTGTGTTGCCTGAACTGGCAGGTGGATTCTTAACCACTGTAACACCAGGGAAGCCCAAAAATGTAATTTTTTTTTTTTTTTTTTTTTTTTTTGCGGTACACGGGTCTCTCACTGTTGTGGCCTCTCCCGTTGCGGGGCACAGGCTCCGGACGCACAGGCTCAGCGGCCATGGCTCACGGGCCCAGCCTCTCCACGGCATGTGGGATCTTCCCGGACCGGGGCACGAACCCGTGTCCCCTGCATCGGCAGGCGAACTCTCAACCACTGCGCCACCAGGGAAGCCCCCCAAAAATGTAATTCTTATAGCAACACTATGTGATAAGCAGAAATAAGGAAACTGAGGCATGGATGAGATAACCAGTCCAAGGTCATCTAGCTAATATCAGGAGAGCTGATATGAACTTAATTTGTGTCAGTGTCCATAATCTTGAGAACTACACTGAAGTATTCTCTAAAACTGCACTGTCTAATACAGTAACCACTAACCACATTAGCTATTATAATTGAAATGAAATAATTAAAAGTTCAGTTTTTCATTCATATTAGAAACATTTCAAGTTCTCCATTGTCACATGATGCTAGTGGCTACTGTATTGGCCACAGATAGAACACATTTCCATCATGACAGAGGGTTCTATGAATAGACTGTCAGAAGGAAAGAAGCCACACTCATTTGCTTGGAAATACAGAAAATTTAATGGCCTCTGTGGACTGCAATAACATAAAAACTCGAGATACACAGTTTCATGTCTCTTCTGCTCTGATCTAAGCGAATTCATTCACTAATTCATTCATTCATTCAATACACATTAACTAACCACCTACTATGTCCCAGGACCTGTGCTAGGTTCTGGGGATAGAAAGATGAATAAAGGAACGAAGCTCCCGCCCTCCAGAGCCTCACGATCTGATGCTGGAGGCAGACAAGTGAAAAGGCAATTATAGGGCCACGAGGGGAGTGTGATGATGGGAGACTCAAGGATAATAGGACAGACTCCGACAGGCAGCCAGCTGACTCTGAGGCTTTCAGGGAAGACTTCACAGAAGGGGTGATTTCCAAAGTGGGTGTTGAACGATGAATATGAGTTGGCAGGTTTCGGGTATTTTAGAGAGAATGTTTCAAAACTCAGAGAGGCACAGAAGAGCATGGGCCACCCGGGGACCCGTGACTGAAGGGACCTGACTAACGTCTCCGATGCGGTAGATACTCAGGAAGTGACTAGAAGTCAGATGTTCTCCTCAGGGGTGGAAGGAGGGCAGCGCTGAGCAGGAACAGGTGTCGGGGTGGAGAGAAGGGAAAGAGAAAGAGCTTCCTTTTGGACACGCCAAGTTTGATGGGCCTGCAGAATGTTCAAGAGGGTATGCGGGGCTGAGGGTATGCGGACCAAGGTCAAGGGATACAGATTTAAGGACATCAGCCTCACGGCAGTGATTAAACGAAGGGCCTGGCCAAGCTCATGGGGGAGGGTGTGCAGAGAGAGATGAGGACAAACTGAGAGTGACCCGAATGAACAAAACCAGCTCCAGGAAATGCCAGGGGCAGGAGAGAAACGGGGCCAGGGGAGAAACCTCATTAGAGGATCATCGCAAAGGATGTGGTGCCCGGAAATCATGGGCTGTGATGCCAACTGAGGCAGAGAAGCCAAATCACATGAGGGCTGAAAAGTCCCCCCAAGAGTGAACCGTGGGAAGGGCCACATTCATGGACTCAGAAAGCCAGGCTCAGTGGGTTCAGGAAGAAATGGAAAGTAAAGGAAGGCAGATAATAACTGTGGGAGACAAAGCCTTTTTAAAAAATACTCAGCCTTGGGCTTCCCTGGTGGTGCAGTGGTTGGGAGTCCACCTGCCGATGCAGGGGACGCGGGTTCGTGCCCCGGTCCAGGAAGATCCCACATGCCGCGGAGCGGCTGGGCCCGTGAGCCATGGCCACTGAGCCTGCGCGTCCGGAGCCTGTGCTCCTCCACAGGAGAGGCCACAACAGTGAGATGCCCGCGTACCGCAAAAAAAAAACAAAAAAAGCAACTCAGCCTTGAAGATTATGATCAGAGTTTCCCCAGCACATCTATTAACTGCTTTGAAGAAGCCAGTAGACAGAGAAATGTGAAGAATCCAGGGTGAGAAGGAATAAACGGGAAGCAAGGCCCCAAGGACCTAGGAGGGGATGGGATCCAAAGCACAGGTGGAGCGTTTGGCTTTGGAGGAGAGGGGCTCTCATTCCACTGGTGTGAGACAGAAGCGGGAAGGATGAGCACAGACACAACATGTGTGAACGCGGGAAGAGGAAATTGAGGAACCCCATCTCCTGGCCTCTGGGTGAAGCAGGAGATGAGGTTCTGCTGAAAGCAGAGGACTCGCTCAAGGACAGGAGTGAGGACCTGAAATAACCACTGGGCAAAGGGAGTAGCACAGGGAGCACGCCTGGGCTGCACCCCAAGGCCAGCTGAGGTTGGAGAAGAGGCCGTGGATGCGCCTGAGGTGAGAGGTACCATTTTCCTGGCTGTGCTCAGACCTCCAGGTGCAACAGAGGAACAACAAGACAGCTGAACTCATCCAGGCCTGGACTCTGCCGAGTAGGAAGGGGGGATGGGCAAAAAGAAAAAGAGGCTGACGCCCTGGTTATCTGGAAGGATGTGAAGACAGGAGGAGGGGGGACACACTGGAGAAAATATGATGCCATCTAGCAATCAGGGGTGGAGGAAAAAGAGAAGTGAACAGATGGAAAGCAATGACCAGAGAGTCAGACATCAAAAATGAAGAAATTGGGAATTCCCTGGCGGTCCGGCGGTTAAGACTCCACCCTTCCACTGTGCCGGGGCACAGGTTCGATCCCCGGTCGGGGAGCTAGGACCCCGCATGCCACAGAGGGCGGCCAAAAAATGGAGGAATTATGGGGGATGACAGTGTCCAGGGTGTAACTAAGAGAGGGTTTTAATGGGGGAAGTGGAAAGACACCTGGAATTGAGTAAATGAAGAATCTGTAAAACAAGTGGTTTAGATGGTCTGTGAAAGTGGACTTCGAAGACACCGAATCTGAGGAAGAGGGGACGGAAAAGAAGACCTTGAATGTGGGGGAATGGCCAGCGGTGTGGCAGGTGACAGTGACAAGGAAGGGAAGAGGTTTGGGGGAAGGTTTCATATGAGGATAGAAGAGAGACCATTTGAACCGGCACAGTTAGGTCCCTGGCAGAGGGCTGGAGCCATCCTTACGTGAGCTTAGAAGAACTGTCAGTCTCCCTGTGAAAGTTCTGAAGCAGCAGGTGTCCTCAATGAAGAGCCAAGTGCCAGGTGCCAGTATTCCGCACAGAGGCGGCACCTTTGCAGAGTTTTTGGACAAAGTTTTTGGCACATGGGCAGAGCTGTTGGTCAGGTTACAAGGGAGGCAGTGGATCATTCTGAGGACGAAAGGGTGGGGATGGAGGAACTGACACTTTAGGCACAGATGACAAATATGGAGCCTGATGGGATCACCTGACCTCAAGAGGTTAGCTAGAGCTCTGGGGTCAAGGGTGGCCCCAGAGAGTAGAGAAGACTTGGTGACACTCTCAAATGGGGGGGGGCTTTTGTCCAGGATCCCCCAAAACATTCATGAGAAGTTTGGGATCCCAGAAGATAACAGACCAATGGGACAACTAGATCGGTTGATTCCCAAGACCCACACTCTTGGGTGGAAACCAGAGCAGCCTCCCAGGAGATGAGGGCAAGTTGGTCACACTCCCAGAGAGGTCCTCACCTAGGTGTGCAGAGTCCAGACTAGACATTCCTTCTGGTAAGGAAAGCAGAGGACCCAGGGAATGGACAATGAAAGAAATCAAGCAAGGGAAGTCATAATTATTCGTTACTAAAAAATAGAGATTTACTGGGGGCCAGTGATGAACTCTAAGCTGGTAAAGGCCACCCAGGCACACGTGACAAAATAAAAGACGCAAAGGCCAATTCCGCTGGACCCATGATCATCAGGTATGTGGGTTTCCAAGTTTCTCCCTCAACTTCACCCTGAAGAGACTTCTCCAATCCTAGGAGGCCAATGGTCAGAAAAATCTCAGCTATTATCCAAGTAGTGGGAATCACAGGGCTTGGCAGGGAGAGTGTGGAAAGGAAACACTCCCTCTCTGTGTTCTAGAAGTAGTTTCTGAATAATGCTGGGAACCCAGACTTTAAACTGAGGCCTCAAGTGGTTTGGGCAAAGCCCTCCTTCTGCATACGTGCCCTTCTGAAGAAGTTTCAGTTCTCTGAGTAGGACCTGAAAGGCCCAAAGACAGTCTCTTCTTCATAACTCCACACTCGCCTGAGGAAACTGAACATCACCATCCCAGTCAGCAAATTCCGAATATTCCAGAGACACCTGCACAGATAGGTGAGCGGCCACCTGAGACTCCAGGTACCTGCCACCCTTAGCTCAGATGTCATCTCCTCCATGACACCCTCACCACTACACACACACACACACACACACACACACACACCAGACACATGCCCTCCACTGTACTCCCTCTCTCCATAGAGTTTACCATTGCATTTATTATCACACTGTGCTTTAATTGTTTACATTTTGCCTCTCCAGCTACATTTGGAGCTTCTTTATCCCTATAAATATTTATCCCAATAAATATTTGTAGGAGGAGTTGGACTGGTCTGGGATAGGGTTAAATTGAATTAAACTGAGTTGAAATGAACCGAAATGACACTGGGAAAAAAGAGTAGGACATTCCTGCGGCAACAAGGCTGAGCGTTACGCTGATTTCCTCATCAAGGGTCTCCCCAGAAACCCACCACCTCCAGAATGTCTCCCCAGTTCCCCAGCCACGGCGCCCCTCTCCCACCAGGCAGGTCCTCATTGCTTCTTGTGGAACAAAGCCGGCGCCGGCTCATTGCTGGGTTCAGCCATGACCTGCATGGGCTGGTTGTTCAGGGCGGCCTCCCGCATCTTGTGGTACATGAACTCGTTCTGTCGGAACATGCGCAGCTCCATCTCCGTCTGCATCCGCATGGCCTGTGGGACGCGGATACACCGAAAACAGTGAGGACAAACCCCCAGGATGTGTTGGTTTCTGACCTACCTTGGCCCTTTTGGAAATGACAGACTATGGGGTAAGTGGCTCCCAGCCACTGAGATTCAACTGTACCTCCCCAGAGGACACACACACACACTCATACACTGCGAGTCTAATGTCCTGGCCGTGGACTCCATTTGTTGGGAAGAGGGAGTCAGACCCCTGAGAGAGTAGCTTGAGGGAATGCTCTCAGCAGAGAATGTTTGTTCTTAGGAACTGCTAGGTGGGGAACTGGATTTGAACCCTGGTTCCTGAACTTAAGTCCCATCAACACTGTGGGACATCAGGCAAGTGACTTAATCCCTTCAGCCCTCAGTTTCCTCATACACGAAATGGGTGAGATTCCCTTGTACTTTACAACGGCCGGGAAGATTACTATTTCTATGTGACACACAGAAAAACCCTCATTCTCCCGTATGTTAATTCAAGAAATATTTATCAAGGGCCAGGCTTCGTTGAGGGGCTGAGGTTAGAGCAGTGAATACAATGACAAACACTTGTATTTGACAAGCTTAATGTACTGACATACATTCTATGACACCAAAGTCTGTCCTCTTTCCCTGTACTACTGCCTGAGGACAGTCCTCTGAACCCCGTCACTTTCAAATAAATCAGCCCTCGAAGCACAAAGCCAGCCAGCAGCTATGAAGAGCATGCCACTCACCAGACACTGTTGAGCGCTTTTCACACATCAGTTCATTGACCCTTTGCCGCAATCTTACCCTTTTGTCTCCATTTTTCTGATGAGAAGACTGAGGCCCACACAGTCAATATTTGTAGCCACAAAGCTGGAAAGTGGTCAAACCGGAATTGGATCCCAGCAGTCTGGTCCCAGAGCCTGTGCTCCCTGACTCTACTCCATGTGGCACGTTTTCTAATGTACGTGCTACACACACATGCACACCATTAGGTTTTCTCGGTCCAGGCCTGGAGCATCCCAGCGTTCAAGCCTCAATGTTGCCGTCCACTCGCTTTGTGACCAAGGACAGGTTACTCCCCTTCTCTGGGCCTCAGTTTGCTCAGATATAAAACAAGGGGAGTGGACTAAGCATTTCTGAATTCCCTTCTGGCCTAGCAGGCAATCTAGGGTCTTTCCAAAAGCAGAGTCTAGCCCTCAGCTTCCATCTTCAGAGAGCCCAGACTCGCCCCAAGAAGCCACTTGCCTCTAAGTCCTTGGTGATGGGGTGGGAGGGTCCGTGTGTCACCAGGAGAATGGCGTAGGCTTTGCAGATCATGCCGTGCCCCACCTCAATGTTGCCAGCGTGCCAGTTGGTCAGCCCTGCCCGCATGATGGCCATGCCCAGCTGGGCATTGTTGGGGTGATACAGCTTCCTGCAGGGGCAGAGCGAGTAATGATGACACATATTCCCAACCTACCTTTTATCTGCACAACATTTGACAACTTATAAAGTGACCTCACTGATGAAGTCCATATACTCTCCCACCAGCGCTGTGAGGCGTCAACCATCAGGGGAGACTAGGGCACACAGAGATGCACTGAGATGCCAAACACCCCACGCAGTGAGGCTGCAAGAGCTGAGACTCCGACCTAGCTACTGAGCCAAGTCCTAATGGGGAAACGGGGTCAGGATTGTACTTGGAACTTGAGTACAAGGAGCTGGGAGCCTTCAGCCCTCCTTTGAACGGGCTAGGAAGTTCAGGGGAAAAAATATAATTCGAATGTCCTTCTCGGGACAGGGTTGTATCTTCACCTCCTTGGCACTCTCTTAACAGGACTTCCTTTTCGCATGGTGCACAGTTTTCCCAGATTTTGTTTATGAGTAACATCCACTCAAAAAAATGCAACTTTCTTACGCCAACATATTCATTTGGCCAGAAATACAAATTCACATGCCCATGTGGACACATAAGGCAAGAGAGGACATTAGCAGAGGGAAGGCAAAGGAGCTGCCTTTTACAATTTATAAGCAAGAATGGCTGACACCTCTTTTTTTTTTTGCACCTTGCTGTGCAGCATGTGGGATCTTAGTTCCCAAACCAGGGATGGAACCCATGCCCCCTGCAGTGGAAGCGAGGAGTCTCAACCACTGGACCACCAGGGAAGTCCCTCTTTTTTTTTTTTTTAAATAAAATCTAAAGCTGACAAGATTGCCTCTGTTGATTGTTAGGGGGGAGAAACTTTTCTAAGCACTTAAAGTCAAGCCAGATTTAGCCTTAAGGAAACCACAAGCAGAAGATGCCTCCCAAATGACAGACAAGCTGGAGGATTTGGGGAAGACCGGGGATGACAAATAGATTTCATCTCAGGTATCAAATCTGATTATTTGGACATTATTGCTCAGAACTCCACGATACAAAGACTCAGTTATAAAGAGGACAGGTATCAATTACTGATGCCTGCTGTGGGCGCAGGAGGGAGAGGTAGTGATATGCATGCCATCTCTTTGCCATCCCTGGAATAGACACGTTTCCAGGAGACTACCTGAGACCCAGGATCGTCACCTACATATAGCCATCCACCATCCTCCTGGCGTAGTGTGAGGCCTCCTCAAAGGCCTGCAGGTAGGAGAGGACCTCGGAAACGGTGCTCAACAGCCGCAGCGTGTAGATGTTGGTGTCGGCAAACACTGGCTCCTGCTTCTGCAGGCACTCCCGGCATAACTTCACAACCTAGGAGACACAGGCCCTGTCTGTTACCCCTGCACCAGAGCACATGCTTGACTCACATATGGGAGCATCACGCTGGCATTGGACACTCACTCTTCGAAGCTTGAGGAAACTACCGGCAGAGAAGGGAAAGCACAAGTTTGTGATCTGAATAGCAAAATGGCCCTGTTTGGCTAAGATGTAGGGATGGCAAGGGTAACAGTGGGAGACACAGCTGACACGGCAGAATGAGGAGTTATCATAGAAGTCAGCAGGGAGTTATGAAAGCCATGTTCATACATATATATGTACTTCTTCTCAGAACAACGCAATGAGGTAGGCACTACTAATATTCCCATTCTCCCAGACGAGGAAACTGAAGCACAGAGCGGCAAGTGCTTTGCCAAAGTTACACAGAAAGTGAGCAATGGAGCAAGTATTCAAATCAAGCAGTGGAGCTTTATCTTAACCATCATTCCCATGATTCTGCATCCTGGCTGTGCTCTGGAGTCATCTGGAGAGCTTTTATAAATCCCGATGTCTGAGTCCTACTCCAGACCAATTGAAACTGAATACCCGGGGGAGGGACCGTGGCATCCTTCACATCTGCCCCTGGGTGGCCCTTATGCACAGTGAGGTTGGACAGTCATGCCCTGCTCGAAGTGTACGGGAGGGATTGGCAGAGAGAGAGGCCAGGCGACCCATCAGGAGGAGGCCACATGGGTCCTGGTGAGGAAGAAGACGGGCCCGACCACAAGCGGCTTTATGGTCGGGCTTTTCCAACTGATTCATGTGTAGACGTATCTTCAGTTACACCCTACAGAGTCAGATGGTCTCTAGATTTTAGTGGTTCACAGTTCTCCCCTCCTTCCCTTGCCACTCTCACGGGAGAAATGTCACACAATTCTTTCCATTTCAAATGCGTGGAAACCAGTTTTCTCTGAGACTCTCCCAGAGGCCCATGAGGCAGCTGGGTAGGGGCGTGGCAAACTGTGAGCTAGCAAACAATCCTTCCTGAAGACAATCCTTGTAAGCCCATGGGCAGCGTCCAGCCCTGCACCCGACCCTACCAAGCTTGAGCAGAGAAGAGGACAAACGAAGAAGACGACAGAGGAATGGAATCCGGAGCTCCAGCTCCTACCGCGAGCCTCTGCCATAGATTTTCCGTACTGTACAGCAACACTTTGTTCATGGGACTCTCTCCCCGCAACCTGACAGAACTCCCGGGAGGCAAGGAGCATGTCGTGTGTTGGTCACCCCAGTAAGGGCTCAAAAGTGGGCAAAGAATGAGTGAGGAAAGGAGGCGAATGAAGATCAGAGAAAAGCAGATAGAAACGAACAGAAATTAATCTCCCACCTTGCCATGCCCTAGTGCCATCCAAACCTAGCTACCAAATTGTCTAAAGAGCTTGGGGGAAAAAATACTGATTCATGGTCCCTGTGTTCTGTTGCAGACTAGACGAATCACACCTTAGGGGGTAAGACACGGGAATCTGTACTTCCAACAAGCTGCCTTTGTGAATTCAGTGCAGGCACGTGCTCTGCAGGTCAGTGTTGGCCATGGGTCTCAACTCTAGGTGCCTGTTGAAATCACTCGGGAGCTTTACAAATCTTGATGTCTGGGTCCCACTCCTAGAGGTTCTGGAGGAATTGTCCTGAGCATCAGGATTTTTTCAATGATTCTTGTGTACAGCCAGTTGAGAACGCCTGGTGTTTCTAGAGCCAGGGTTGAATGCACAGTTAGTAGATCTGGACACTGTAGCCAGGACGCGAGAAAGCAAGACACCCACTGCCATTTCCATTCCTCCATCCCTGATATCACAGACACCCCCAGCCCCAGGACATTTGTCAGGCTGCCTGTGCTCTCCTCAAACCCAGTTTCAGTGAGTTGCCGATGCAGGGGACACGGGTTCGTGCCCCGGACCGGGAAGATCCCGCATGCCGTGAAGCGGCTGGGCCCGTGAGCCATGGCCGCTGAGCCTGCGCATCCGGAGCCTGTGCTCCGTAACGGGAGAGGCCACAACAAGGAGAGGCCCACGTACCGCAAAAAAAGAAAAATGAATTCTTACCTCGTGGTACAAACCCTCAGAGCGAGCCTTGTCAATGTTTTCGAGCGTATCCTTGGAGAACTGTATCATCTCCTTCACCACCTCCTGAGAGGGCTGGGAAAGGGAGGGACATTCAGTTGGAGACCCCCTTGTGAGGCAACCCACTGCATCTTTGAACAGCTGCCCCCTTTGACATTCACTGTAGTACAAGATTAATGCCTTCTTCATTGAATGCTTCAGTTCTGTAAATGCCATGCAAGGTCCCTATAGCTCAGGACTTCCCTGGTGGTCCAGTGGTTGAGGACAGAGGCCGGGGACTTGACCAAAAAATATCATACTCCAGTTTGCCGTTGGAGCTCATTAAAGAGGGCCCTGTGGCTATGGGCTGTCAACCCTTCCAAGTGTCTCTGCAACCAGTCCCTATTTCCCTGTCTAGACCAAAAGGATATCCATGAGAGAACTTGTCAGCCGTGAAATCTAGACCTACCAGGCTCCCTATGTTTGCCTAAGCAGTCTAGTGATCTTGTAAAAAAAAAAAAAATGAGGTTTTGATATTTGAGGTACCATAATTAAGAAGCCAGTTCCCGTGAAGCCACGATAATTTTGAAGAAAAAGTGCCAAATTTCTCAAAGACCAAAGGAAAAGTTTGCTTGCTATGTTTATCCATATCAGAAGCTCTTTTCTGGGGGGACTTCCCTGGCGGTTCAGTGGTTAAAACTCCTCGTTTCCACTGCAGCGGGCACAGGTTCGATCCCTGGTCAGGGAACTAAGATCCCGTGTACCACGTGGCAAAAAAAACCCCAAGAAACTAAAGAGCAAAAAAAAAAAAAAAAAAAAACTAAAGAAAGAGAAGTTTTTTTCTGAAAAAAAGATTTTTTTTTTTTGCTTGGGCAAATCTAACTTTTTTCCAAAATAAAAATACCTTTATTATTTATTCTGACTGTAAAATTAACATATGCAAACTGTAAAAAATTAAAACATTATGAAAAAGTACGGAGAAAACAGTAGAAATGCCCAGAACCCACACGAAGATGGACACAGCACGTTGAGGAGTATTTTCCAGTGAGTATACAGAGGAAAAATATTTAAACTATGTAACAACTGGTACAGGAAAGGCACCGACCTATCAAAGGCACAGACACATCAACAAAGAGTATGTCTGTATGACTGTATCAGTGTGTTCTGGCTGAATTGCAGTCCTGCATGTACACACATGCATGAGGGTGTATATGTCAATAGCATCAATCTTTTTCTAACTGGAATAATAACATATTTCTGTCTATTGCCTACTTTTTTTCACTCAGTAGATTGTGGATATTTTCGCATATAAATATAAAAATACCTATATCGCCTTTTTAGTAACTAGAGTTTTCCACTGTACAAAACTAGAACAATTTAATCAGTTCTCTGGTCGTCCAATTTTTTCACCACAAAGAATCGGGATCAACAGCTGTGTTTATATCTGCTGCTCACATTATTTTGTGAGGTCACCATCACTAAACTACCAAAAAGTTACAGGAGAATGGGCATCTGTTCCCTTAAAAATACAGCCCCCTAATACGTGGAGATCAAGGGTCTTCCCTCAGGCTCCCAGCCTGTCTTGAGCCAGTTCCACAGTGTCCATCTTGTAATAGGAGAACCCGAACCCAGGACAGCTTGCCTCAGGGTCGAGATCACTTAAGGAAGTGGGATTATATTTATGCTTCTCCCCACTTCACCTACTTTGGCTTCTGCAGAGTTCTTGATCATCCCTAAAATTCTGACTACCTTCCTTTCCATATCCTTCTGTATCTGGGCCTCCCTGCAATTCTTCTGTATTTGTTTCTGTACTTGTCTCACAGCCCGGCTCCAGCATCTGATGCATCCATCAATGCTCTGAGTTCTTCTGGCAGGTCTCACTCCTGACTTAACTTTCACCTTGACCTTTGATTTGTCTGAGATTCCTGGCTTCTGGCTGCCTTCCTGCCTGACGACCCGAATGTTGGCTTCCCACCCGAGCGCTACTCAGCATTCTGCTAGTTAGCAGACCATGCCTTGGTCCCAAGACCAGTCATTTCAGCGTGCGTCTGCTTTCCTTAGCCCGTTGGAATCAAGCACATTAGTGAGAGGAGTCCATATCTTGCCTGGTTGTGTAGAGTTCTATGACTGGTGGTTCGGAGGTATGTCACCCATCCATCAAACGTACATCTTTAGTTTCACCTATAGGTTGTTGCCCAAGTGTTGGCTCATAAAATCACACTAGTCTCCAACCCACTGTACGTTCCATTGTCTTTAAAACTCAAAATACTTAGTGAATCTAAGCTGTTAGGTGTTAATGAAAGCCTTGCTCAGTTTGATGTTGTAAGGAAGAGTGTTACTTTAAGCTCTGGAAGGGAATTAAATTTTTTCAAGGAGGCAACTGCCAATGTTCTCAAAACAACCTGGCTGAAAGGTTGTTAACTGACACATGCAACATGGGATAAAGCTATTCGGAGAAGGGAAATGGGCGGTTCCACTTGGCTCCCTTTTCGGAGTAAAGGCAGGAAAACCTGATCTGCAGATAGGACGTAAGGAAGCCCACAGAGAGAGGCTCCCCTCTCGAGGAGCACACCACAACTAATAGAAAACAGGGAGGAAGAGAAAGGAACCGGAGGAGAGGGGTAGAAGCCAGAGGAGGAATCAAAAGAGGAGGGGAAGGAAAGAGGGACATTAGCTCCCCAACCTTGAGAAACTGGAACATTCCTATTGTAAAAACCATAGCTGAAGGCTGGAGAGAGAGAGAGAGAGAGAGAGAGAACCAAACAGCCTAAACAAGGAGGGTCCAAAGCTACAATCGGGGGAAATTGGTGTTATGTTCTCATTTTTAAAAAATTTGGTTTTTATTTTTATGCAGGTCTATATGTGTATGTTTTTATTATATTTATTTAGTTATTTATAATATATACATAGGAGTCAGAAACAATTTTGATGCCAATTTAAGGTTTGAAGATGAGTCACAAAGGCTGGTGTATAGAAAGGAGCTTGTCAGGCTGGGATAAAGCATTATTTAAATGAAGAAAGAAGAGCAACTGTGATGACATCGTAGATAGAAAAGCTTGAAGGAACTGTTAATAAGTTAGTCCAATGCTCCACTTTACAGATGAGGAAACTGAGACCCACAAGGAAGAGACGTGCCCAAGCTCAGACATTCAGGGTCACAGCCAGAACTAGAACACAGGCCTCCTAATTCTCCAGTATTCTTTCCACTACAATATAATGCCTTTTTATTATGCCTTCAGATGCACTTGCCTTTAAAAAGTTATACTCAATTTTTTTTTCTGCTTACTTGTTTTGGTTGAGTCATTTTAATTTTGAGTTATTTCTTTATTTTAACAGAGAAACCCAATGTGATATAAAAATAATAGACAGTTTTCGCTTTGAATCAAGGTCGGTTCAAGCAGAAATCATCGATGTTTTTATATCAAGAGAGATGTCAGCTCTGCTAATTCAGACTGAAAGACGTGGGCATACAGTCACCAGCTGGTGAGCGTATCTAAAGTGAAGGGACAGGAGCTAACAGCCACACATCACCTATTTAACTATCGGAGTTGCCAGGTAAATATTGAAAAATTTAGAGAAATGACTACACAGTTGTTTCACTTAATTTCTGAAGGGAGAAAAGAGGGTCTGGCCTCTTTGAAAAATTAGGTAGTGGTGGAAGCAAGTTATGAAAAAAATACTCAGGGCCAGGCACCAGGAGGGAAGGCTGGCTGGCTTGCTGATAAGACACATATTATCCTGCAGGTTCTGGAAGGTCAGGGTGAGGGTGGACACAGTGGCTTATTCTTTTCTGTAGCTCCTGTGGTACTGTGTTCAGTGCCCCACACATAAGTGTCAATACACATTTCCTGGAAAACAGAACCTTTGATTCTGTGAAAATGGGGTTGTTCCTATAAGGCACACATTCCTGCTTTGTATCCTGCCTGGGAGGGATGACTCTCAACTTCTCCACACTAGGCATCGTTGATCCACTGGTTACAGATTCTTCCTCCTACTTCTGTCTGTTTGGAGACTGACTCTGCTTGCACACCCCGGTGGGGTGAGTGAATCTGTGTCAGGGCATGTGTCCCTTTTAATTGAAATAATTTAATAAATTTAATTTTCAGAAATGGTAGCATACACAGTGTTATGGATTGAATTTCATCCCCCCAAAATTAAATTTCTATGTTGCAGTCTTAACCCCCAGTACCTCAGAATCTGACCTTATTTAGAAATGGGGTCATTGCAGATGTAATTTGTTAAGATGAGGTCATACTCAAGTAGGGTGGGCCCTTAATCCAACAGCACTGGTGTTCTTAAAAAAACAATGCCAGGTGAAGAGAAAAAGACACATGAGGAGAAGACCATGTGAAAAGGCCCAGGGCCAGCTACAAGCCAAAGAAAGAGGCCTAGAACAGACACTTCTTTCACAGCCCTCAAAAGGAACCAGCCCTGCCAAGACCTTGATTTCAGATTTTAGCCTCCAGACCTGAGAAACAATACATTTCTATTGTAAGCCACCCAGTTTGGGGTACTGTGTTATGGCAGCCCTAGGAAACGAATTCATATGTCAATGTTCAGCCCCTTAACTCTTTTCCTTAAGAAATAGAGCTCAACTATTTACAATTACCAAGACATGGAAACAACCTAAATGTCCATCGACAGATGAATGGATAAAGAAGATGTGGTACAATGGAATATTACTCGGCCATAAAAAAGAATGAAATAATGTGATTTGCAGCTACATGGATGGACCTAGAGATTATCACACTAAGCAAAGTAAGTCAGAAAGAGAAAAACAAATACCATATGATACCACTTATATGTGGAATATAAAATGTGACACAAATGAACTTATCTATGAAACAGAAACAGACTCACAGACATAGAGATTTGTGGTTGCCAAGGGAGAGGGGGATGGGGGAGGGAAGTATTGGGAGTTTGAGACTAGCAGATGCAAATTATTACATGTAGAATGATAAACAACAAGGTCCTACTGTATAGAACAGGGAACTATATTCAAAATCCTGTAATAAATCATCATGGAAAAGAATATGAAGAAGAATATATATATGTATGTATAACTGAGTCACTTTGCTGTACACCAGAAACTAACACAACACTGTAAATCAGCTATACTTCAATTTTTAAAAATAATAAATAAAAAAAAAGAAAGAGAGCTCATTCCACGTCTGTACACAAAGATCTACCTCATTAGTTTATTTTCTTAACTTAAATATTTCCCTATTGGTGGTTATTTAGCTTTTTTCCAATATTTTGCTGTTCCCAACAATGCCATAATGTACTATCTCTTTACACATATATTCCTGTGCACATACGCAAGTATATCTGCAGGGTAAATTCTTAGAACTGCTTGGCCAAAGAGTAAAAAATATTATATATTGAGAGTAAAAATAAGTTAGTGGCAAAAGAAGCCTCGAATAGCCCGAAAATGAAAGAGAGGTGAATCAAGTGGGGGAACAGAGCTATCTGGACAGTAGCACTGACACCACTGGGTAATGAAGTCATTGAGAGGGGTCCCTCCATCTGAACCTAGAAGTCAGTTTTGCTTGTAGCCTTTGCTCTAACCAGAGACAAGTTTCTGCCCACACTTAGGATGCAGAAGTTAATTCAGAAGTATATTTGTATCTTAAATGCTCTGGTGAACTGCGAATTATATAGAAGTGCTGGGTTAGCCTCCCCGAGGAGAATGGCTCCCGGTTAAAAACCTACGTGTGATTTTTCAGACCTGACCATAGGCAATTCCAAAGGCTCTCCCTGGCAGGCCTCACGGGTGGGGGGAAAGCTGCCCTCCCCACAGGGGATTTGGTGCAGGGCCAGAGCACCGCAGTCTGTGAAGGGAGATGCAGCCAAGGACTAAGGTCCCCCGGCATGCTCTTCGCATATTTGCATTCCTGGCCCAGGTGCCTTCGTTCCTAAGTCTCTCTCTCTCTTTTTTTTTTTTTTTAATTGAAGTATAGTTGATTATCTGAGGTCTTGAGGTCTTCTTCAGGAGCCTCTACGAAGGCCTGCTTATTGTGAAGGGGGCGCTGGGGGACATCCCCCTTGGTAAGACTTCAGTGCTCAGTGGTCCCACCATCAATTAGGCAACAGTTACTCAGGAATTAAGCATATTAAGCAATCCAAACATTGCCCCATCTCCCCATTGCCCATTTCCATGGGACTAGGAATATCTTTGTGATAACCCGACAACAAATCTCTTTGCCCATCTGGTCTCTCTATATGGAATTCTCAGCATCACTCAACCTGCAAAGGGGCAAGAAGAGCAACTTAAATTTACTGAGTGTCTACTCTCTATGCCACTCATTTAGCGTCTACTCTCTATGTCACTCGTTTAGTGTCTACTCTCTATGCCACTCGTTTAGCGTCTACTCTCTATGCCACTCGTTTAGCGTCTACTCTCTATGCCACTCGTTTAGCGTCTACTCTCTATGCCACTCGTTTAGCGTCTACTCTCTATGCCTCTCCTTTAGTGTCTACTCTATGCCACTCCTTCAGCGTCTACTCTCTACGCCTCTCCTTCAGCGTCTACTCTCTACGCCTCTCCTTCAGCGTCTACTCTCTACGCCCCTCCTTCAGTGTCTACTCTCTACGCCCCTCCTTCAGTGTCTACTCTCTACGCCCCTCCTTCAGTGTCTACTCTCTACGCCCCTCCTTCAGTGTCTACTCTCTAAGCCTCTCCTTCAGTGTCTACTCTCTATGCCTCTCCCTTAGTGTCTACTCTCTATGCCTCTCCTTTTACATATATCATCTTGCTTAATCCTCATAACAACCCCTGTAGCAGGTGCCATCATTCCTATCTTACAAATGAGAAAACAGAGTAACTTCCCCAAAGTCAAACACCTGGCAAGCAGTGGTACCAGGACGCTAGCTGGGACCCATCTGCGTGCTCTGTCCACCAGGGCAGTGGCGCCTTGGTTAGCTGTGGAATCTGCCCTCGCCTGGCTCCTGGGGAAGATGCCCAGAAGCACCCCAGTGGTGGGGCTGCCTGTACCTTCGGGTCGTCTTTCACACCCAGGAAGAGGTCGTCCTTCAGCCCTTTCTGGCAGTGCTCACACGTACAGTCAAAGTAGTACTGCTTCTTCAGCTGCTTCTTGCGTTCTTCGCTGACGTTAAGGAAGTCGATATAGGACACGGTCAGCTCCTCTCCTTCTGAGATCTTGCCCAGGGCCCGGAGTTCAATTCTGGAGCAGGGTAAAGGAGAAGAGTCCATCAGATCCGGGGTGGGATGTACGCTCTTCATGGTTTCAAGAAGTTGAGTCTCAAAGACAACGACCTCCACTAACACTGAGAAAACTCCATTCCCCCCCAAAGGGGGAGATGTGGTGTAAAGGACAGTTTTCTGGAGAGTTCTACTCTACTCATTATAACAATCAAATCTGCTCCATTCAGCTAATTGCTCTGGAATCAGCTCAAATAGACTCCCAGTAGAGGTCTGGGCTCCATCATAAAAGCATACAAAGGTTCCACGCCTGCAGTTCTCCCAGTGCATTTAGCTACTGATGGTCTGTAACAAAGGAATGGAGAAATAATAAGGCAAAAACTCCAAACAAGAGAAGCCTTGATAGTCATTTCTGGTTAGTTTGGAGACTGCTTCTCTCAGAAACACGCACATTCAGTTACCCAGAAGCTTGGCCCGTTCTGTGTCTAATTATAAGCCCCCTCTTACCTTAACCTTTGGTCCAATGGCTCAGACCTAATTTATGTGAGGAGACTTATGCCTGGAGATCTCTGAGGCAAAGCCCACTGCATTGTTCACTTTTGTGTTTATTGGGGGACATGGCTTTGGGGTTGAAGGTGGTTAGCGAGAGCAGATGACATTGCAACCCCCTTCCAGCCTAGACCTGACCCTCCAATTACCTACAGCACTACACACCTCACCATGTGATAGATACAGAATGTACTGAAGACAAAATCCCACTGCACAACTGACACCCAGCTAAGCCAAACTAGCTGAGACCAGCCTGTGGGCCTCTCAGCCATGCATCTTCCACCCAGGAGTCCAGAAACTACAGAAAGAGTGGTGAGCCTGGCAAGCTGGATCCTAAGCTATGCTCCTGTATCCCTACAACATCAGGGGGCCTCCCTGCCCAGAGGGAACCCATCACCCAGAGAGTGAGGGGCAGGATGCAGAGGGCTGGGAAAGCATCTACAGAGAAGTCCATGGTCATTTCCTTTACCTCCCAGAGAGGCTGATTCAGATGCCACGTGAAAGGCAGGAGAAGATTCCAGCACCAGAGAAAGGTCCCAGTCAGAGGGAGCCCCTTCCACGTGCTCAGAGGTGACAGCCAAGCGAGGAACAGCAGTGACTTGCATGTCCAGGCCCCTGAGGTGACCACTTAAGGTTAAAGAACCTTCTCTCAAAGTGGGGTACACTGCCTTGCCCAATATATGTGATAATATAGGATAAGTAAGCAATTCTGCTCCCACTAGCCCTTTCACAGAGGCAGCTCACTATATTGACATGTCCTCGTTCAACAGTAAATCAGTGGCCAGTTGAGTTGGCCAGTAGCTTTGCTTCGCACCAAGGTTAATCCAATTCTCACAAGGTCTCAGAGTATCTCAAATTATTTCAATGATATGAGAGAGTTTTCAAAACCAAATTAATGTGAAGTCACTTAGGTGTAAGAAATGCACATTATATGCCCCACTCTACCTAACCTGGCACTGGGAATCAGGGGAGGAATAGTGACCACTATTCTGTTTTGGATCCCAGACCTCTTCCATCTCTAATGCTCTGCAGTTCTACAGTTCAGCCAATTGAGCCACAAGTAGGCAACTTAAGTATTTCTTGTAGAGAGGTCAGGAGCAGAGTCCAGGGCCACAGAGACTTAGAATTAGGAAGGTCCCTAGACACGCTCTCACCTTGACCTTTGCTCTACAAATGTAGAACCAAACACCCAGGAGATGATGTGACTCGTCCAAAGTCCCTCGCAACGCACATCAACACAGACTCAGGTGCACCGACCACTCCTACCCCTGCCCTCCCAAGGCCCAAACTTCCACACAGCATTTTGTTGTTAATCCGAAGATCATTTCAAGTACTTTCAAGCCCACCTTGAGAAAAAGGCCCACTGGGGCTGTGGAGTTGTCATTAAGAAAAGTCCGAAGTAAAATCTAATCTAAACCACTAATTCATAGTTGGCCAGAAGCAATAAAGAGAATGCTATGAATAAATATTTATCAAAAACATCACAGTTATGGGTACCATTTTCAGAACCAGTCTGAGTGAGAAGTTGGAGGTTATAAACAAACACAGAGTTCTTGGGCTTCCCTGGTGGTGCAGTGGTTGAGAGTCTGCCTGCCGATGCAGGGGACACGGGTTCGTGTCCCGATCCGGGAAGATCCCACATGCCGCGGAGCAGCTGGGCCCATGAGCCATGGCCGCTGAGCCTGCGCGTCTGGAGCCTGTGCTCCGCAACGGGAGAGGCCACCACAGTGAGAGGCCCGCGTACCGCAAAAAAAAAAAAAAAAAACACAGAGTCCTTTAGTAGGTCAGTAATATCAACAGTGCTCATTTCACGATAAGCAGGGTTTAAAGGGAGAGTGTGGGTTTTTGCTAAGATGGTGTGGACTGGAAAGGACCTTCACGCTTTGAGGTTGGAGGAGAGAGAGAAATGAGGAGTAAGAGAGGGAAGCATAGGCACAGCAGGTAGTGGGTGGGTGAGGAACAAAATGATTAATATAAATGCATTAAACACACAGCATACAGCAAAGACAAGATTCTGGGGAGCAGAAGGACATTACGGACAGACAGCCAAGGAGTCTCGTGAAGGGGCAGCCCCAGCAAACCAGGCAAGTGAGGGAGATGGGTCAGAGCAGCAGGGATGTTTCCAAAGACTGACCCACCTCATCTGGGTGTGAAACATGGATTTCACTGCCTCATGACTGAAAAACAAAACAGACACCCAAATGGAAATCATTACCATTGGCTTATCCCGTATGGCTAGCAAGGGTGCACAGCACTCCAGGTTATGCCATCAAAGCTTTGGTCATCACAACCATCTCTATCCCAGCCGCTCCTAGCTGGGCTCCCTTGACAAGAGGCAGCCTGCTATAGTGGAAAGTGCACTGGATTTGGAATGAGAAGTTCTGGGTTCAAAGGGATTCAGCCCTGGACAAGTTGCTTCACTTCCCTGGGCCTCGGTATTCTCATCTGTAACCTGGTAATGAGACCGTCATGAGACAACGCATTTAAAAGTAGAGTGCTACAGTATTTTTCAATGGCAGGGCACAAAAAGTATGTGAACCATTCATGAAAGATGCTCCAGGTTGCCCAGTCCTGTTTGAGCGCCAAATCGTGGGCAAATTGGGCTTGGAGTACCCCTTCAGAGCCTTGGGGTTTTCTGAGTGGTACACCAATAAGGGCTTCAACTTAGAGTCCCCAGCTGTGTGGCCACCAAGAAGCAGCATCAGGCGATCTTTGGATGATTCAAACCCTGGCTCAGCTTTCTCTTCTACTGAAATAAACCTTCCTTCAGGCATTCTTTTCCAAAAGAATAAAATAAAAGTAGAGTGCTAAGAAAACACATGGGAGGCTATTATTGTCCCACTAACAAGCATCTTGGACAAATAAGGGTGGCCTCTTTGAATGTCTATTTCGGGAACAGTTTGAACTGTGTCTGGAGACCCATCACACAGGAAGTATGCAGAAGTTACTGGGGTTAGAATTGGGCTCCTAGCTCCGCGTCCCGTGTTCTTTGCACTATGGCAGGCAGCTAGACAGTGACTGCAGTCGCCTCTTGCACAACATCCACGAAGCTCGGGTACAATGTGGCTGCTTGAAATTAGTGGACGCGTGGAAGCCAGAGCGGGCACTGGTGACGATCTGAAGAAAGGGCCCCCGGGTTCTTGTGGCTGCTACATGTGGTGACAAGAAGAGCTCTGGGTCACCACCACTTAGGGGAATGGTGACCAGAAAGACCAGCCCCACATGTGAATCTGATCTTCTCTGCCAACCAGGGTAACTCCAGACACCAGCTCCTCTGGGGAGGATTCCATGAGGTCCAGGCCAGTGACCCCAAGAGGCTTACAAAGGGAAATACAAATGCTGCGGAAAGATAATCATCTGGGTGCAAAATGAACTGTCCTGTCTTGAGTGACTTTCTCAAGTGCTACTGTCATGCACGCCCTTGCTTCCAGAAATAGGAAGGAAGAGGGAAATCAGAGCCCTCGCTCTATTGGAACTTAAGCTTGACTCTTGGCTGAGAACCAGAAACCATTATCTTTGGGGGGAAGCCTGCTCCTTGTTGATGGCTTAGAGTCAGCTTGCACCTGTCATAAGAGCTCGTCTCTAAGAGCAAAAGAAATATTGTTTAGGCCTCATTCCCCCAAAGCCCCCCAGCCTAAGCCATGGACAACGAGGGGCTCATCCTGTTTGCTGACTCTTCTCCATTTGCGCTCCACCCCAAATTCCATTCTCTGCCCTTCTGTCCCCTGACCTGTGCCTTCCAGGGGGGCAGGGCTGACCTCTGAGGGCTTCATCACCCAGGTTCCTTGGCCCTCTGGCTTCTGGTTGGGGTTTGGCCCACGGGAGGAGATCAGAAGATGGGAGGAGAAAGAGGTTGGGGTATTTAGTCTCTTGGCTCTCCCTCTGCCACACCACGGTTCTAGCAGTGGCTGGTTTCTCTACAGGTACAGCCAAGCTGTTGGAGTGGCGGGGGTGGGCAGGGAGAAAGGGCCCCCTCCCATGGCTACAGCTCTCACCAGCTGCAAGAACCGTACTTCCTCCATTGCCCCTCCAGGTCAAAAGGTGGTAATGGTTTCATTCTGTCACTAGACCCTGGACATTTCACCATTCTTTGTCAATTTCTTCGACTCTACCCACACTTCCGTCAATTGTGCTTTTACTAACTTCTCTTAGGGTAACCCCTGCATGTGCCTTCTGACTTCTGCTGGGAACTTGACTGTTCCTGCCAAGCGCCTTCTCAGTTGATGATGTTCTGCAATGACCTCTAGATAGAAAATCTCAGGCTTCAAGTTCTAAATTATGTAGTAGTTAGAGGTTTATCTAACATATCTAGGCAACCTCAAGAAACATACAGAGACTCCAAAATTACTCACGTGGAATTCTTTGCCATCTTCCTCATTATGTTTCTCCTATTCACAATTATTCTAGAATAAAATTTCTATGTTCTGTCCATTTGGAGTCCATGCTAGCTCAGGTTCAACAGGTTACTTTTGGTTTAAATCAAGGGTAGAGACAATACCATAAGGTCTCCCCATCCCCAACATACCAACCCAAGTTGAAGACATACTCACTTGCCGTTGTTAAATATGACCGTGCAGTTGGGCCAACAGTCATGGTTCACCAGGCCCAGGTTGGGGAAGATGCCCACACCCACTGCCTGCAGGCCTCTCTGGTCACTGAGCGTGAAACCATTGCAGTTAATCTACCCAGGGGAAAAGAGGAGAGTCAGCTAACATAGACTTGGCGCAGAACACCCTCCAGCTGTTGAAAGTTTTTTAAAAAATAGAAAACCTGGTCTCATCCTGGAAATGCTTAGAGAGTCTGGAAACGAGACAGTCAGTCTCCTGTTCTCTGTGTGACTCCAAATGACCCTCAAGATTAGCACCGTGGGAGAGTCTCCTATTTGCTAAAATGCACCACCACCTTGAAAGTTTTGGGTAGCTGTATTCTAAAAAGGCCCAAAATGGGAATTCCCTGGTGGTTCAGTGGTTAGGACTCAGTGCTCTCACTGCTGGGGCCCCAGGTTCAATCCCTGGTCGGGCAATTAAGGTCCCACAAGCCGTGTGGCACAGTCAAAAAATAAAATAAAATAAAAAAATAAAAAGGCCCAAGATGGAAATGTTGGTTCTGAGAAGTTTCTCCTTTTTCCTGTATCTGGGTCTCACGAGTCTTCCCCAGCGTCTATCTTGGTTTCTCTCTCTGTGCCCTTCTCTGCTTTGCGTGTGTGTGTCTCCTCTGCTACCTTTGACTACTCTCAACTCCTATAACTATTCATAAAATAAAATTAACATCTGTTTTTTGTGTCTGGTGGATACCTTGTACTCCCTGTCCACAACTTTTAAATCTGATGAGTGCAACATTTATTTCTGAATGCCAGGCATATCAAATTGGTTACTGCTTATACGGCACCTGATTTCTTTCTTTTTCCTTAAAAAAAGTTATTTTTTTATAGAAATAGATTCCAAATGTCTGCTCTCAGGGTATAAAAAAATGTATAAGAATAAATATTACCTAGGATACATTAATATCTGCACACAAGTTTCTGCCAAATGTAAAAATCATATATATAAATACATGCTATCCATAATATTTATAACACAATATACATTTATTGATATATACTGATCTGTATAGCACATAGCTATTTGTTATTGATACTAGAGGACAGTCACTTTCTCCATCAATCTTATTGGTCATTCAGCAAGTACATGAAGTTAAGCCCGTCAGTACCACTAATAAGCTGTGTTACCTTGGGCAAATTTCTTTCTTCTCTGAGCTCTTATTTTCCCATCTGTAGGTTAAATAAGTTAGACTAGATGATCTTCATGGGTCCTTTCAGCTCTACGCCTTGGTGATTACAGCATCCTTGGCTGTAGTCCCCAGACCACCTTAGAGATACTCAAGATAGTCTATGACACCCATTCACACCAAGGCTGTGGAGCATAGAAACTCCACATGTGAGAGTAGAAACTCTGGCATCAGACAGACTGCTTCTAGACCTTCCTTGGACACCAGCTCACTGTGTGACCTTTGGCAGTCCTGTAACCTCTCTGGCCCTAGGCTTTCTGTTTTATAAAATAGGAATGTTAAAACCACGGACTTCATCTTGTTTTGTAAAGACTGCACAAAATAATATCTGGAAGGCTATGATGGTTATCTTTCTGTCAACTTGGCTGGGCTGTGGTGACCAGATATTTGGTTAAACATTATTCTGTATGTTTCTGTGAAGGTGTTTTTTGGATGAGATAAACATTTGAATTGGTAGACTTTGAGTAAAGCAGATTACCCTGCACAATGGAGATGGGCTCATACAATCAGTTGAAGGCCTTCACAGAACAGAGACTGACTGCCCCTGAGCAAGAAGGAATCCTGCCAGTGGACTGCCTTTGAACTTGAACCGCAATTCTTCTTTGGGTCTTCAGCCTGATGGCCTACCAGCAGCTCCCACCATCACAAGAGCCAGTTCATTAAAATAAATCTCCTTCCCTCTCTCTCTCTCTCTCTCTCCCCATATATAATATATATATGCTATCCATAATATAAAGCGTAGAGTATAATATACTATATATATATATGCATATACATGGACACACACGGTACATCCTTGTGGTTCTGTTTCTCTGGAGAACTCTCACTATTACAGAAGCACTGGCACATGGTGAGAGATGCTGCGTGTGATCATGCTACTGTTATCACAATAACCCCTTCCTCAGCCCACTCACCATCACCCCACAAGGGTCCGGGCCTGCCAGATGGGAGACATGCCCCCATAGCCCACGGCCTGAGACTGCTGACCCCCTGGGCTCCCACCCTGTCCTCCCGGACCCTCATGGCTTCAAGAGGCCTGGATAGGTTGCTCAAGGCAGTGCCCTCCAGAAAGCCCCTACTCTCCTCTCCCTGGTTGCCCATGATCAGCACATCAGATGTGGGAAAAGGAAGAGTCTTACTTCCAAAGTGACTGGTGGGCAAGAAGGGACAGTGACGGGGTCTTCGTTTTCAATGTGGAGAAGAGAAAATATAGGAAGTGCAGATGAACGAGAAGGTAAATCACCAGCAAAATCTACCGCTCAGAGCTAATGAGTAGTTTACGCTTGGGGTGCTGACTTCAGCCACGCAGGCGTGACCTCAGAGTAAAGGAAGACCAGAAGGAGAACTGGGTAAAAGTTCGTCACGTGAGGTCTCTTTCCCTCGTCCAGCACTTCTCTTGGCCTCCCCTTCCACACGGACCTGGCAGCATCTGGAAGGTCCTTCGTCGGACAATCCCAGGCGCCGGCCCAGCCCCAAGGCCACTTTGGGAGAAATCTTACCACGCCGAAGATCCGCGAGATGTACTGCATGCTGAACTGCTGGCTCTGGGGCGGCCAGTACTGCAGGAAAGTGTCCACGTCCCCCCGCAGCTCTTTCAGCGCCTCCTCCTCGAAGTGTTCCACGTGGCTCTGCAGGTCGTCCACGGGGACCAGGCAGCCCTCCGTGAGCCCGCCGCCCTCTCTCTCCACCCGCCACATGACGCGCGCCGCCAGCCTGCGCAGAGGGGCGGGGTTAGAGAGGCCTCGCTGCGCTCATTCATTCGACAAACGCTTGCTGAGAGTCTAGTACACGCCCGGCACAGGGTCGGGCCCAAGACACCGTTTTGAACTAGACGGATGGAATTTCTTGTAGCATGAAGCTTCTCAGAGTGGGGGAGACCTAAGTTGAAAAGATAATCTAAAGTACTGTTAAGTGCTATGCCCCAAATCAAACAGGGTGACCTGATAGGGAGCGGTTGGGGAAGGGGAAACCAAGGTGATGGGGGGAGGCTCGACAAGGCACCCCCTGGCTGCCAGCGGAGTGAACAAGCGCCCGCCCTGTGCAGATGGGGAAAGAGCAGCGAGTACAAAGGAACAGGGAAAGAGCTTGGCACGATTAGAAACAGCAAGGTGCTGGAGCTAGGGAGCAAGGAGAGGAAATCACATAAAGGTGGAGAGGTGGGCAGAAGCCAGGTCACGTGGGTCTGGGAAATCATGGAAGGGGCCTGGGGACACAGTGAGGTGCGGCAGCCTGGGTCTCTCCTGACTGTGCGGCTAAGATGAGCACTGGAGAAGGAGTCTGACGACTCCACTTCTTACTGTGTGACCCTGGGCAAGTCACTTGACCTCCCTGAACCTCTCCAGTGGCAAGTAAAGTGAGGATAATATGTATCCCCTGCCGTGCTAACCTGCAGAGTGTTGGTTCACAAACTGGCCCCCATCCACAGAGGGCAGGAAGAGAGGCAGACCACTCCAGATTGGTGGGTGTCAGTTTGAATCAGCAGGGGACTTACTTAGGAGGCTTGTCTTGGGCGGCCACAGATAAAAAGATCTTGGGGGCTTCCCTGGTGGCGCAGTGGTTGAGAGTCCGCCTGACGATGCAGGGGACACGGGTTCATGCCCCGGTCCGGGAAGATCCCACATGCCGCGGAGCGGCTGGGCCCGTGAGCCATGGCTGCTGAGCCTGCGCGTCCGGAGCCTGTGCTCCGCAACGGGAGAGGCCACAACAGTGAGAGGCCCGCGTACCGCAAAAAAAAGAAAAAGAAAAAAAAAAAAAGATCTTGGCCCCTGCCAGCCAAATTTTAGAGTTTATAAAGAGGCCTTTCCTGGGTTTGGTCATACCTTCCAGGTGATTTCAACACCACATTGCTATCTCAATGCCACATTCTTGGGCAGCTTCTGGGAGGCGGGGAAGGCAAGCGAGCACATTCCAAGGACAGGGGAGGGGATGAAGACCTGGGTCCAGCTTGCAGGTCAACCGGAAGTCGTGTCCTCTCAATGCCCTCCTCCAACACAGAGGTGTTTAGGAGACAAAGTGAGGTAGTGGATGTCGACATCATGTGTGAACTTATTCACATTCTTAATGATTAGATAGAGAGAAGGCAGAGAAGACAATCTAAGAGGGGAAACAGTATAAGCAAAGGCCCTGAGGCAGCCCCAAACGTGCATATGCAGGGAGCAGGGGCAAGAAAGGCCTCGTCTGGAAGGAGCAAAGGACTCTGGAGGAGAAGGGGGTTGGTTAACGTGGGACAAGAGGGAGGGCCCTAGAAAGCACAGAACTTTGTTTTTTGGGGAGTTTTTTTTTTTTTTTTTTACATCTTTGTTAGATTATAATTGCTTTACAATGTTGTGTTAGTTTCTGCTGTACAACAAAGTGAATCAGCTATATGTATACCTATATCCCCTCCCTCTTGGGCTTCCCTCCCACCCTCCCCATTCCACCCCTTTAGGTCGTCACAAAGCTGATCTCCCCGTGCTATACAGCATAGAAAGTACAGAACTTTGAGTATGAGACAGAGGGCCTTACTTCACTCTGAGGGCAGAGAAGGCCCACTTGTTAACCATTAGGCAGCCCATGCCCACAAGATAAAGCCTGTGACCAAGGGACACTTTGGTGGCTCTCTGCCACTCATTAATTTTTTGACACAGGCAGATCAATTTTTAAAAAGTAAACATTGGGGGGCTTCCCTGGTGGTGCAGTGGTTGAGAATCTGCCTGCCAATGCAGGGGACACGGGTTCGAGCCCTGGTCCAGGAAGATCCCACATGCTGAGGAGCAACTAAGCCCGTGCGCCACAACTACTGAGCCTGCGCTCTAGAGTCCACGAGCCACAACTGCTGAGCCCACGAGCCACAACTACTGAAGCCCGTGAGCCTAGAGCCTGTTCTCCGCAAGGAAGGAAGCCACGGCAATGAGAAGCCTGCGCACCGCAGCCAAGAGTAGCCCCCGCTCGCCGCGACTAGAGAAAGCCCGCGCACAGCAACGAAGATCCAACATGGCCAAAAGTAAATAAACAAATAAAATAAAATTTTTTTAAAAAATTAAACACTGGGGAGCCGCACGGAACAAGTCTGCAACCAGCTCCACCAGTGGAGATCCCCTCATAGATGGGCTTCCCAGACCAAGGGAGAGCACGGAAGAAGTGACCATATCCTGTCACTTTGGGACTCTTTCCTGATTTGCACTCATCCCAGCTTGCTTGGACCTGGGCATGCTGTCCCTGCCGCCATCCCCCGCCTGACATTTGGGAATCCCAGTCTCCACCCCGGGGCCCAGCTCTGACCTGATGTTCTCATTGGGCACCTTCCCGTATCTCTTGATGGCCGAACACTCGTTCTTGTGGTTCTGCCAAGCATCCTTCTGGCAGGTGCGGTCACAGTAATGGGCAAACTTGCACTGCCCGCAGCGGTGGAGCTTCTCCTGCCTCTTGAAGCAAGTGTGGCACACAACGTTCACAAGGCTGGAAATGGAGGGAGAAAACCTGTGATTGGAGGACACCACACTGGCTTTTGGGGGACTGGGGTTCGGGTACTGGCTGTCCTTGTCTTTCTAAGCTTCAGATTCTCATTTTTCAAAATAAGGGGCTTGGGTTTCCAAAGATCCCCTCTAGCTGTGGCTACGCTTCTGGCAGATATTTTTCAGTGAAACCAATGTAGGGAACTCTACTGTGCTCTTCATATAAGCCCTTCAATTTAATTCAGCAAGAGGTCGTAGAGTTACAACCTTTATGCGTTAGCCACCGGGAATACCACAAGTTGCTGGATGAACACTTGAACTTGGGATCACCATGCAGCATGAGCACCCACTATAATAGGGGGGCCTCAGGGTATTCCTGGATCACAACGGAGGAACCAAGGAAGTCTCCTAAGCCAAGGGAGTGGCTGGAAATTCCTCCCAATCCTCTTGCTAAAAGTCACTTGTCATTGGCACCGTGGCCCGGGAGAGGGCATACTATGCAACATATCCTTCTCATTGTTGAAATGGAATGTCCCTTTCCCCAAAGAATAAAAATATCGTAACTACTTACGATATGATGGGACATGAAACATGGCATGTTTTACACAAAATGAAGTCTACACGTTATGATGTATGTCATAGCTCTGCGTGTTTTGCAGGAGTAAAGATGGACAAGGTTACTCATGTCACAGATGTTATCTGATGTATTCTCCTGGCTCAGAGAGAGAGTGGAAGTGATGGGTGGCCAACTCCACAAACTGCTGTGTCCCCATCTGCTGTGAGGTGTGATGCTAGTAATTTGTTACTAGTCATAAAGTACTCAAGGGCATGAAAGGTTAGTGCTTATTTATAACTTACAGTAGATGCAAGGTTATTCCCATAATAATGTCTTCCTCTCTCCCTTGCATTCCCTTAAGCTTTCCCAACGAGAGAGGAAGAGTAGAATTACCCTGACATACTTACAGTTGCACAGAATCCGCAGCGCATCATAATTATGCCGCTACTGCTGCTTTGACCAGGAGAAGGCTGGGGACAGAGCCCCAAGATGCTGCAGTATAGATTTCACCCCAGTCTGGGTGATGGAGAGACCTTTACAGTCATGCATATAATCCCTTATGAGGCCTTGACTCAATGCAACTATCAGTTCAATAATATCTCACCTTCATATTGTCTCATGAGAGTCTTTACAATCACTTTGCTGTAATAAACGTTTAATTACTTTTCATGAAAAGAAAACGTGATCAATCTGAAATGATTTTTCTCCTAGTGAACACATAGTGGGTTCCAAAGGTTAACCACCAAAGTATTTTCTACGGGCTCACACACCTGTTTAAATCTCATTCCACAATTTTTTTAGGACCTAGAGTCAATTTTTAAAAGCTGGTGAAATCCAGGAAGTATTATGAGCTATCTCCTAATTTAGATCTCTTGAGATGAGGCTGACCTTTCTCTCCATCACCCCACCTACCATTAAGGCTTAGCCACGAGGCTGGAACTAGGAAGAAGGAAGAGGGTGGGTCTGATGCAGAGAGGGGTTCCTCCAACTTTAGTGTGTGTGCACATCTTCAGAGATCATGTGGTTCTAATTCAGCGGGTCTGGGGTGGGGCCTGAGATTCTGCATTTCTAACAAGCTCCCAGGTGATACTGATGCTGCAGCTTTAAGTAGCATGGATGTAGATATGAGAGATAACCTAAATTCTACCCTTTCTTGGAGGGCGGGAGGGGGGCAGTATGCATGGAAGTATCAGGTAGGCAGGAAGGGGAAGTTTAAAAAAAAAAAAAAGCTTGTCTTTCTGGTCTCCATCTCTTTTTGTTGGTGGTGGGATGGGTATTACAGAAAGTCAGACCTGGAATAGGTCAGAGTTGAGTTCAGCCCCTGATTCCAGTATCTACTGACTGTGTGACCTCAAGCAAGTACCCTAACCTCTCTGAGCCTTCGTGTCCTTATGTGAAAATGAGAATAGCAACACTTAGATCTTGATATCATTTAGACAAATGACTGTTACCTTTTTTAAATTTTTTAAATTATTTATTTATTTTTGGCTGCGTCGGATCTTCGTTGCTGCACCCAGGCTTTCTCTTGTTGCGGCGAGCGGGGGCTACTCTGTTGCGGTGTGTGGGCTTCTCGCTGCGGTGGCTTCTCTTGTTGTGGAGCATGGGCTCTAAGCGCGCGAGCTCAGTAGTTGTGGCTCACGTGCTCTAGAGCACAGGCTCAGTAGTTGTGGCACATGGGCTTAGTTGCTCTGCCGCATGTGGGATCTTCCCGGACCGGGGATCGAACCCACATCCCCTGCACTGGCAGGTCGACTCTTAACCACTGCACCACCAGGGAAGTCCAACTATTATTTTTTAATGAAACGTACTTGGTATCTTAAAAAACTCAAGCAAGAAGAAAATTACAAAGAAGTTCCAAAATTCTCCCACTCTCAGAGTGATTCGAGGATTAAATGAAACAACAGCTAAGAGCCTGGCACAGAACAAGTCCTCAGTAGGTGTCAGAGGTTGGGCCAGGTGATCTCTGAGCACCTGCTCTCCTCCAGCACCCACTAATTCCCAGGCAGCCGCCACAGAGGACGACTTCCCAGCTGGAAGAGAACCTATAGGTAGGGGGCCAAGGGTACTTCCGTGATAGAAATACCACCCCTTCTTTACTTCCCCACCATGAGAGCATCTAAAAGACGTGATGTCTTAGAGGGAAGTGATAAGTGAAGTAAGACAGAGAAAGGCAAATACTATATGATATCACTTATGTGTAGAATCTAAAAAAACACAACCGGGCTTCCCTGGTGGCGCAGTGGTTGAGAGTCCGTCTGCCGACATGGGGGATGTGGGTTCGTGCCCCGATCCGGGAGGATCCCACGTGCCGCGGAGCGGCTGGGCCCGTGAGGCATGGCCGCTGAGCCTGCGCGTCCGGAGCCTGTGCTCTGCAACGGGAGAGGCCCACGTACCGCAATAAATAAATAAATAAACAAACAAACAAACAAATAAATAAATAAATAATTTAAAAACACAACCAACTAGTGAATATAACAAAAAAGAAGCAGATTCACAGATATAGAGGACAAACTAGTGGTTACCAGTGTGGAGAGGGAAGGGGGAAGGGGCAATATAAGGGTAGGGGAGTAAGAGATACAAACTATTAGGTATAAAATAAGCTACAAGGATATATTGTACAACCCAGGGAATAGAGCCAATATTTTATCATAACTAAAAATGGAGTATAAACTTAAAAATTGTGACTAATTATATTGTACACCTGTAACATATAATATCAGGCATCAACTATACCTCAATTAAAGTTCTAAGACCACTTATTAATTTATTTATTTTATTGAAGTATAGTTGATTTACAACGTTTCAGGTATAGAGCAAAGTGATTCAGTTATACATACATATATATAATATATATTCTTTTTCAGATTCCTTACTATTATAGGTTATTACAAGATATTGAATATAGTTCCCTGTGCTATATAGTAGGCCCTTGTTGTTCATCTGTTTTATATATAGTAGTGTGTGTCTGTTAATCCTAAATTCCCAATTTATCCCTCTCCCACTTAAAACCACTTTTTAGATGACAGGAGAAAGAGTGCTTCTTCCAGCCAGCTTAGCTAGTGACCTTCACCAAGCCTCATTTCTCCTCCTTAGTTTCATTTTCCCAGTCCCCACAAGAGTCCCATTCACACAATGCTTTGCAATTGAAAGAGATGTTTTTTAGCAGTTCTCTTGTGTTAAACCTTCACAACAACCCTTTAGAGTACAGGTCATCGCTATCCTCACAGGGATAGTATTCTCATAGGGGTCCCTGAGGGCTGACACTGCTCCCAGCACAGAAGGCAGAGGAAGCCACCAGACCTACCTGCTTTGCCTGCAGCCCTGAGTGTGCCCTGCCCCAGCCAGCGGTCCCCGCTCACTTTTTGCTCGGCAGCCCTGGGCTATGTCATCTGTCAGAGTCAAGTGGGATGGAAAGGCAGCTGTTGCTCAGCTCCTTGTATGGAAATAACCAGTTACTGGACAGATAAATGCAAATAGAAGGTGTCTGCAAGGTGGATGAGTCCTCCAAGAGCACAACCAGAGAGAACTGGACCAGCAGTGCTGGCTTCCTGGGCTGCTTAAAAACTCTCATCCTGCAAAGTGGTCTCCCCTCAAAAATCGAGGGGGAGGGCACATGTCTTAAAGAACATCACATCCCTCAAGTACCCAGAGAACTTTACAATATTTTCAATTCTGTCTCTCTTCCTTGTTCCTTCCCCTCTTTCTTCTTTTACAAGTATTTATTGGGCATCATTTGCAACAATGTGGATGGACCTAGAGGGTATTATGCTTAGTGAAGTAAGTCAGAGAGAGAAAGACAAATACTGTTTGTTATCACTTATATGTGGAATCTAAAAAATAAAATAGACGGATGAGTATAACAATACAGAAACAAATTCATAGATATAGAGAACAAGCTAGTGGTTACCAGTGGGGAGAGGGAAAGTAGGAGGGGCAGGATAGGGGTATGGGATTAAGAGGTACACACTACTACGTATAAAATAAATAAGCTATAAAGAAATAAACCGGGCTTCCCTGGTGGCGCAGTGGTTGAGAGTCTGCCTGCCGATGCAGGGAACGCGGGTTTGTGCCCCGGTCCGGGAGGATCCCACATGCCGCGGAGCGGCTGGGCCCGTGGGCCGTGGCCGCTGAGCCTGCGCGTCGGGAGCCTGTGCTCCGCAATGGGAGAGGCCACAACAGTGAGAGGCCCGCGTACCACAGAAAAAAAAAAAAAAAAAAAAAAGAAAGAAATAAGCCATAAGGGTACAACACAGGGAAATATAGATTATTTTGTAACAACTTTAAATGGAGTATAATCTATAAAAATATTGAATCAATATGTTGTACACCTGAAACTAACATAGTAAATCAACTATACTTCAATTTTTTAAATTTTTTGTTTTTATTTATATTCTTTTTAAACTATACTTCAATTTTAAAAAGTAAATTAAAAATTTTTAAGTTTATTAAAAAATATTTATTGAGCTTCTATTATGTGCTGTGCATTGAGCTAGGTGACAGAGGGCCTTAAAGACAAAGAAGATACAAACTTTGCCTTCAAGCAGTCCCAAGGCTGGGCTGGGGCATAAACATATATAAGCAAGGTGAGGCATGCCATCCAGGAGTGCTGGGAACCTGCTGCAGGGTTCAAGGTGAGGGAGGGAGGAATCTGGTAAGGTGATCACCGAGGAGGGGGCGACACACTGTTCTGACCCTCTAAAGGTGAGTTGAGTTGTACTCAGAAGGTCAAATTCTTCCACCATGGAGAGGCACTGGCACGAATCAAAGGCTTCCATAGGGGGAGGAGTCAGGGCAGGCACATATAGGAGAGAGGAGGAGATGTTTGACCAGATCATAGGATGCACCGTATGGGGAAAAGATGTTGGAAAAATGACCGGACTGTGGGGGACCTGGAATGCAACTCTCAGTAGCAAGTCCTTATTCTGCAGCAGAAGGAAGCCACTGGAGGCTTCTGCAAAAAGGAGAAACACGGCCCGAGTTGGTACACTCACTTTCTTTTCCCTATGGCATCTACCTAATGTCCTTTTTAAACGGCCCGCGTCAACACTTAAGGGGTATCCCTGGATTCACATCTGCATGATTAGTTACCTTAGCAGAAGAAGTTAGGTGGTACTGCAACCCTAGGTCAGACCTAGGGATTACCTATTTATTTTTAACATCTCTTTCATTAAAATAGCACTTCTCAAATTTTCTCTGCCGCGACTCCCAGGACAAGGTTCACACGCCCCACTCAGACCTGGACGCATCTCCCACATTCTACCTGAGACCAAACCCCTCTTCCCAGGCTCAGAACACATCTTTAGAGGCAAATGAGTGAAGGTGACATTGTTATGGGGACAACATGGCATTTGACCTAATCTATGTTTAAAAAGCTATTATCCCCAAACTTCTGCATTTAAGGATTAGTTAACAAAATTTAGCAACACAGCTCACAACGGGTCATAGGACATTTCAACACATCTGACCTCCACAGCTAAATTAAAGCACCAAATTAAAAGCATATTTCTAAATCTACTGTGGTTACCCTTAAAATCAAGTGCCAATGTTTAAGGCTGTAACCTGAATACTTTCACAGTTACTCATTTTCTGAACTATCTGTTCAGGAATTTCTCTAATCCCTTTATTAAATTATTTCCATTTATAGCATCATTTATCCCCCACCACCTACCCACCAGCTGTTACCAGATTAAAGGCTACACTTGTGTTTGTGCATATGCCATGGTTAATTCTGGTGTTCCCATGGGCCCACATAGAATTACATGGGCTGAAAGCCCAACTCTCTCCACGGGACCTGAAGAAGCTCATAGTCGGTTTGATTTTCAAACAAGTCCGGCTGACAGTAATTTCTTTTAAAATACCTTTCTTTTTCTCATGTTCTCATCTTTATTTTTCCCTACTCAGATAGATAGATAGATAGATATTCTCATATTCTCTTGGGCACTTTCAACTCTTTAAACAGAATCATTTAGGAGCTAGTCAAGAACTTTAAAAAAAAAATCCACTATCCTTGCCACTTCTTAACATCTTTGGTGATAAATTGGATTAATAGGAAATTCATATGATTGGTTGTGATAGGCTGTAAAATAGCCCCCCCAAAATGTCAATGTCCTAATCCTGGAAACTGCGAATTACCTTACATGGCAAAAGGGACTTTGCAGATATAATTAAGATTAAGGACCTTGAGATGCGGAGATAATCCTGAATCATCTGGGTGGCCTAACGTAATCACAAGCGTCCTAATAAGGAGGCGGCAGGAGGTCAGAGGAGGAGAAGGTGCTACGTAGCTGCTTTGAAGATAAAACCCAGGGGTGCAGGCGTTCTGTAGAAGCTAGAAAAGTCTAGGAAACGTCCTGTGGACCCATTTCAGATCTCTGACCTCCAGAATTGTACAATAATAAATGTGTTGTTTAAGCCACTAAATTTGTAGTAATTTTTACACCAACAGTAGGAAACTAATACATTGGTTTGTTATTATAAACACTTCTTTTTCCTGTATAATCACATGTATAGCTCTATTTCTTACCTATGAGTTTTTGGATCTAACCATTCTCAAGCCCCAGAACCAGATGTTTATTCTTCTGAAACAGATGGGTGTGTATTCTTTCTTTTATTAAGGCTAAATAATATTCATTGGACTGACAAGAACAGAAGAAAATTAAGTAGGCAATGCTGGGCCCACTTGTGTGTCAGGGCATGGGAGGCAGTGAGAAATGATGACAGACGAGATCCTGGGAGATTCATACCTGCCCTATGACTCACTCCTGTGACCTGGCGAAAGCCTCAGTTTCCTCATCTGTAAGAGACGATTGTATGAATTCAATGGGTCTTGACCTTCTTCTGGGTTGAGGATCGTTTTGAAAGAGATAACTTTCTCCCCAGAAATAAAAAGCATGCATGCACATCCACATAAACTTTGACCCTCCAATTATAGGTGTTTCCTTAGCTAAGGATCCGTGGACTCAGGTTAGGAACCAGTAGGCTAGATATACTCTAAATTCAAGACATCTGGGACTGTTAAAAAAAGAATAATCAAATCGTATTTTTGGCTTCTAGAGATGCCCACAAGCACATTTCCTATGCCATATCTTGTATTTGATGCTAAAATAAAATAATAATCAGAACAAGCTTTATTCCTATATTAGCTTAGCACCCTTCTCTTCCTGAACTGGAGTCCTTTGCATGTACTGAAGAAATGGTGCAACCCAGAAATCTCAGGCTGGAAGAGATCCTCAGCGTCATATGACTCAATTCCCCTCTATGGCCCGACTCTTCGTGTACATCATCTCTGCCAGGTTGTCACCAGGAAATATACAACCTTGAAAATAGCACTTTCCATCTCCAGACTGTGCCTACAGCCCTGTTCTACCTATCAGGCAATAGAAGCTCAGTGTCAAAGGCCTAAAAGCTTGCAGGTGCCCCAGGAAAAGGATTGGGACTGATAACACCTTTTAATAGTTCCAATTTTTTTAAAACAAAAACAAAAATGCAAACTGGAATTTAATAACAATTTCAAAAGCAGCGTTATGAAAGTCCATTCAGAAGTGGTAAGCAAAACTACACTTTGACATGTTGTGAGTTGGCGTCTCTAAAGGTAAGGATATCTAAGACCTTCTTAAATGGCTTGAGCTCTGGCTAGGACTTTTTATCTCTCCCATTTTGACCTGAAATATGACTCTGTATCTTCTGCTCGAGGTGCCCATTTCTTACTCTTCTGTCAATTAAAAAAGAAAAAGTTCAGAACCCTCTTTCTTGCAAATAACAGTTTGGTATCGGTAGATGGCTATTAGGAGAAGTTTTTCAATGTTCCTGTAAAACATGCTTCAAACTCATGCCCCTGGTGAATTCTTTGGAATCTATTCCAGGCTGAGCATGTATCTTTTGGTTGTGGGTATTGTTTGAAGGTGATGGTGATGATGTGACTTTATTCATATTGCAATAAATTGTGCCCCATGGACCTTAGTCTGTGGGTCAACTGGGTTAACCAACTGATTGATTTTACAGTTTGGAAAAGATGGAGGTTGTACTTCAGAGGGCTGGAAGGGTCCTTCCAAGACCAAGCACAGAAAAGATAAGGATCCAATCTCCTTGCTGAGGCCTGAGTCACACTTAAGACTAAAACCATTTATCTTCTCATTCCATTTGATGTAAAATGAACTAAATAAGCTAAAAAAGGAAAATGAAAGATGCAATGACAATAAGTAACTGGAATAAAAGTAAACTAAAAGAAAAAAAAGAAACTTAAAGCTTAGACATCATTTTAAAAGATACATGTAAAATGAGAAAAATGGATAGTTTTAAATATAAAAGACATGAAAAATTAAAGAAAGTCAAAACTAATTGAGGACTATAAAAGAATTGAAATCCAATGAGCTGGGGACTTCCCTAGTGGTGCAGTGGCTAAGATTGCACACTCCCAATGCAGGGGGCCTGGCATCAACCCCTGGTCAGGGAACTAGATCCCACATGACACAACTAAGAGTTTGAATGCCACAACTAAAGACACTGCCTGCCACTACTAAGACCCAGTGCTGCCAAACACATAAATAAATATTAAAAAAAAAAAAGAAATCCAATGAGCTAAGAAACCAAAATGATGCAAAAGAATTTAGAAGTCTTGAACATTAAGAAGTAATAAACAAATGAGCTACACATAATTTTAAAATGAGGGCATCAATATAAAATAGACAAATCACAAAAGAAGAAATGTAACGACCAATAAACTTTTTTTTTTTTTTGCCACACTGTGCAGCTTGCAGGATCTTAGTTCCCCAACCAGGGACTGAACCTGAGCCCCCAGGAGTGGAAACTCGGAGTCCTAACCACTGGACGTCCAGGGAATTCCCCAATAAACATATTTTTAAGGACCTTTCATCTCCCTAATAATAATAAAAAATTTCAAAACAAAATAATGCTAAAATAAGTTTTAAAGGTTAAGGTGGAAAATACAAAAGTAAAAGATAACTTTCCATGCTGGCCAGAGTTGGGAAGGAGAGGCAAATGCTCTACTACTCATGGAGAAAACTGGTTTGATCCCCTCTGGTGGGGTGATTTGGAGATCTATAATAAGAGACTTAAAAATGTCTTTTGAATCCAAAATATATACATTTCTAGTTCATTTTTAATAAATAATCAGAGACATAAGGAGAGATCTACTAGGAAAAGTAGGAAAGAACCTTGATACCCAAAATATAACACTTGTCAAATTGATGGACAACAGTCAACAAAAGGAATATTATACAGTCATTAAAAATGCTTTGAAAGGATAATCAAGGTTTGGAAAGTTGCTCACAATATATCGTGAAGTAAAGAAGACAAATTGCACAATACTTCCACTTTCGTGTAAAGAAAAAATGTATATGTTAATTACATTGAATCTAAGATATCATCAATTATTAAATGCACTACTTTCTTTTACCATTAAGAAACAACAGCATCAAAATGCTCCCAATTAAATCATAATGAGCCAATATCTATCTTAGGATACATCATGATTTCAGAGGTGTTAAAATGAAACGTGTATTCTAGAATTGATAAAATACTATATTGTGTCACATTCCTTTCATTGTAAAATAACCTCCCCCAAATATTTTAATATCTTGAATTTAGAGAAGCATTTTATGATCAAGGTATACATTTAATACAGTGTTTCTCCCACCACTACCCTCCACCTACAAATCGCTGGGATCAAGAAAATATTTTATATGCATCATATTTGCATAAAAGAATTGTAAGAAGCCAATTACACCTCAATTTTTAAAGAAAAAAAAAAGTTGTAATGATATATACCAGAAGGTTAACAGTAGTTTTCTGTAAATGCTAAGGTTGCAGAGAATTTTTATTTTCTTACTTTGGTTCTCCTATATTTTCTAAAATAAGTTTTTAAAAAATCTATACAAGAGAGCATAATGAATTTCCATATTAGCCCCACCTCATGCAGAAATAAGCAAGATCAGTCAGGCTAAGGAATCATGGAGCTCCTATTCTCTGTCCTCCCTGGAACTGGGAACCCTCAAAGTACAGAGCTAGAAGGACAGAGAGAAACCTTGAACAGCCCCTTCACCACCCCTGGGGTCTCATCCATTTTGAAAGACCAAATCCATGTAAAACAACTCCTTGGTAAATTGACCTTACCCACTTACTTTGCCTTCATCCCTTTCCAGCACCCAACCCAAAATACCTAAAAGGGACGGCAAATAGGCTTTCTTTTAAATACCAGTTTTGGTTGATTAGCAGTGGCTCCCTGGAGTACCCTGCTAGAGAGAACTCTCAGGCCAACTTGGAGTTCAGAAGAAAGGAGTTGCCTGATTGATTAGCCATGTCTGCCAGGGATCATGGTAGCCCAAGTGCTACACATTTGCCAGGTCTAAATGGATTATCTTTCTTTTATTCTTGCTCCTTTATGTTTAAGCAGACCAGCTGTTTTTCCAACAAGCAAAATTAAAGAGATCCTAACCAGACTAAGGACTATATTATAAAGTCCTGGATTGTTGCTCTTAATGCTAAGCCCAGTCTATTCTAGCAAAGACGCAATTCAACTTGCAAGTCAGCATGACACAGTGCAGCATTATATTTTATTTATTTATTTATTTATTTGCGGTACGCGGGCCTCTCACTGTTGTGGCCTCTCCCGTTGCGGAGCACAGGCTCCGGACGCGCAGGCTCAGCGGCCATGGCTGATGGGCCCAGCCGCTCCGCGGCATGTGGGATCTTCCCGGACCGGGGCACAAACCCGCGTCCCCTGCATTGGCAGGCGGACTCTCAACCACTGTGCCACCAGGGAAGCCCAGCAGCATTATATTTTAAAGCTGAATATCACATATATTATGAACCAGTAATTCCACTCCTAGGATACTCACCTCACGTATCTGTTCACCAAGAGATACAAACAAAAATGGCCATAGCAACCACTTGCAGGAGAATGGAAAAATAAATTGTGGTACCTACACACACAGAGCTTATTCGTTTTATTAGTAACACAAAACCATATGGATGAATAAAAGAACTACATTTGAATGAAAGAAGCAAGAGGAATAAAACCACATATAACATTATACCATGGTTTAAAAGATGATAAATAGGGACTTCCCTGGTGGCACAGTGGATAGGAATCTGCCTGCCAATGCAGGGGACACGGGTTCGGTCCCTGGTCAGGGAAGATCCCACATGCCGTGGAGCAACTAAGCCCGTGCGCCATGACTACTGAGCCTGTGCTCTAGAGCCTGCAAGCCACAACTACTGAGCCCGCATGCTAACTACTTAAGCCTGCGTGCCTAGATCCCGTGCTCCGCAACAAGAGAAGCCACTGCAAGGAGAAGCCCGCGCACTGCAACGAAGAATAGCCCCCGCTCGCCACAACTAGAGAAAGACTGCACGCAGCAACGAAGACCCAAAGCAGCCAAAAATCAATAAAATTAAATCTTAAAAAAAAAGCTATATAGAAAAGATGAAAAATAAACTATAAAAACTAAAGTATATATTGTTTAGGACTATGTACATATGTGATAAAACTAGTATTCAAAAGGCAGGGGAATAAATAACACAAAATTCAGGATACTGCTGTAGCTACCTTTGCAACAAGTATGAGACAGGATAGGGAAAGATAGGGAAGATGCATGTATTAGAATGTTCTAGTTAAGTAGGATGGTGGTTTCACAGGGGTTCCTTTGTTGTAATGCTTCATAACATACATATATACGTACATGTACATGTCATGTATCGTTTGCAAGAAGAGATGTTCATTTAATGCAGTACTCAACTAAAGATAAAATCTTTCTTCACGTTTGTGTTTGGAGGGTAAGGCAGAAATAATATGGCTTGCAATAACATGGATTAGAAGGTGCCTCTTTTATAGAGTGACTTTTGTGGGTCACCTGGTCCTACCTCTCCAGTCAGTTTTCTCCTCTACAGCGGCTGAGTCTCCACAGGAGCCTAAAATTGGAGTGAAGACAGGATGAGCAAGGCTTTTCTCTGATGCCTCTCTGGGCTGTCTCAGGTGCGCCCGAGCAGGTCCCTCATCTGTGCAGTGATGAGTTTGAGTATATCACTTTTTTAAAAATTGTGAAACAGTAATTTGAATATCTATCTTTCTTTTTTATTGAAATATAGCTGATTAACAATGTTGTGTTAATTTCAGGTGTGCTGGGTAAATCACTTTTTAAAATAGTCTTTTAGATTGTTTTTAATCATTTTAAAGATTGTTTACTCCAATCATCCTAATTTTTATTAGTGTTGTAACAATAATATAAGATTTTATTAGAATCTTATCCACAACATACACTAAAGTTTTTTATAGTTATTACTTCAAATGAATGATGAATTCTTTATAGTAAGAAAAACAGGTAAACAACCTAAATGTCCAGTTATAAAGGAGTGGTCAAAAAGCACGCAGCCGTTAAATACTATCTTTATGAAGAGAGTATAGTAACGCAGAAGGTACTTATATCATTAAATGAAAAGCCATGATAGTTTATAAGATCCCAGCTAATAGTACAAATGAAACCTATGTTTTAAAATAAGCTGGAAGGAAATAGACAACAATGTTAATGTTAGCTTCGCGTGAAGATACATTTTTTTTCTTCCTAAGTTTTACTCTTGTAATGAAAGGAAAACCTGCTCAATTCCAAACGCTCTTGAAAACGAAACGTGATTGGCTATATTGGCTTTTAGGGAATTGGAGACACCCACAGAGGTGTTCCATAAAAGGCAAGGTAGCAACTCAGCAATAGTAACAAGATCATTGTTCAGAGTTCCTGTGTTTCTAGCTTTTTATGTCTTAATTCTGAATCCAACTGACTCCTCAACTGCCCCCAACACACACACACAAGTAAATAACGACACGCTCCCCTTGAAGAGGTATTACTGTCATCTCAGCCCCCCTAAATTCTTCAGCTGTAGCTAGCCGTGTACTCTGTTCACTGCCTTTTCCCTGAAGGTCTTGGTAAACTGGAAGAAATGAGAATTTGAATGCTACTCAAATTATCTCTGAAAAGCCGTGCCTATTCTCAGGATGGTCATACAGTGAGCCAACCACAAAGCCTAGATTATCAGAAGCCATCTTAATTCAGACCACTTCAACGTCAGGCAGGTCACCCCAGTTCTGGGGCTCAGAGGATACTGTCATGATTTTATCACAGTGCAGGGTTTTGTTTTGTTTTGTTAATAAAGAAAGATTTAGTACTACTTTAAAAGTTTGGTGGTCAAGTATGGACAGGATTGTGAGGAAATGGGGATGTAATTTAATAGAGCCACTTTGGAGATCCTATTAAAATGGAAAACAGCACACCCTATGGCACAGTGATTCCTCTTCTAGCCATTTATCCTAGAGAATAATCACACATGAATACAAGTGGACACGGTCAAGGATTTTGATCACAGAAATGTTTGTTTTTATGAAAAATTGGAAACCACCAAATGTCTCTCAATAGGGGAACAGATTTTCAAAAGTTCATGTATTTATAGGTTAGACAGTCCACAGCAGTTAAAATCCACAGCAGTCCATACAGCACATATATCAACATGGATAGATCTACGTGTGGCAGGAAAAACACAGATCTTCGAGGATTTAAAAGAAGTGGCTATAGACTTATAATTCCCATAAGGATATATATCAAAACATGTCATTGAGTGAAAACAGCAATTTCCAGAATGACATCCAAAGTATGATACCATTGGGAGTTCTCTGATGGCCTAGTGGTTAGCATTCCAGGCTTTCACTGCCACGGCCCGGGTTCAAGCCCAGGTCGGGGACCTGAGGTCCCCCAAGCTATATGGCGCAGCCAGAAGAAAAAAGAAGTATGACACCATTTCTGTTAAAAAGAAAAAACAGACAAACGACAGCCATACTTCTTGATAAGTACGGATATACATAGGCAGGCAGGTACATAGATAGATAGATAGATACATAGATACATAGATAGATAGACAGAGATATATGTAATAGTACAAGAACATTCTAGAAGGAAACACATTAAAATCATAACAAGGGTTACCTCTGAGGAAAGACAGAGGGGACTGGGACATGGGGTGGGAAAGGTGAAAGGGGATTCCAGTTCATTGGAGATATTCTAATTTTTAAAGGTAAGTGGATTCCAGATTACTTGTGTATTTACAATTACTTTTTTAAAGTCTTAGCAATGACTTAATCCTCTAATATATTTATTACACCTCAGAAACTAAAAACATGGAGGCTTCCATACGAGAACATTACCTAGGGCAACACACCCACCTCTCCACTCCCTGTCCCTCCACCCTCTCCACACACAGCACTCCCACTCGGCCAAGTTCACTGGTGTTCTGAGAGCGTGCCCCAAAACTTTTGCTCACCTTTGCAACCCTCCCGGGCACCAGAGCGAACCCCATTGGCCATGACTGTTTGCAGAAACAGTCATGCCAGCAAACACTTAGCTGTCCGAGTGCCCTGCGTTATCAATGGTCACATGGATTGTATCCCTTTCCCTGCTGATTTTGAGAGCAAAGTATTCGAGAATGCGGCACCGGCCAAACCAATGGGAGAAAAGAAGACAACCCACATTCCGTACCTGTCAAAGACCACTGCGGAATAAGCCCGCTCAGCAAAGATGACGTCAGCAGCCCAGAACTCCTTAGTGGCCTTCAGACCTCTGCCTTTGCCCTCAGAAGTGAAGACCTCCACGTTCTCCATTCCCCCTATTGTCATCTCAGAAGCTTCGGGCAGCTCGGCAGATATATAACACTGAGCCAAGTCCCTTGTCCTCGCTGCTATTTCAGCACCTTCAACATCCCAACAGCAAGACTATAAATGGACAGGCACCTCCCCTTCCCTACCCCCTCTCAGCCACCGGGCCCTCACCCCCCCTCTGCCTCTTTTCCTGGAGACGGGGATGGGCCAGGCCAGAGGACAGTGACCTGGGAAGGGTCCCATTCACCGCCCAGCAAAACTGACAAAGTCGAAAATGACCATGGGCTGGTGTGCTTCTCAAATTGGGCCTGAAAACTTTGGAAAAGTTCCTTTGCAAGGAGTCGTGAAGTCCTGGATTGCAGTCATGCCCAGCTGTAGTTGGGATAGGCAGCCCTTGGTCAGTAGGGTATTTTTAGAAGCCAGATGCCTCTGTCAATCCAAAGCAGACAGCTGACATGGTCCAAGAGAAGAGGCGAGGTGATGCTTGCTGCTCTGGGACCCTTCAGCTGTCAGGCTTGGACTTTCTCAAGTCAGATGGGCCCCTTGTTTCCCTACTCCCTCCCCCACGGGTAGATTGTTGGCAGAGAGCAGCAGATGCTAAATTGACCCCTTTGCCGTGTATATAACAGTACTATTTAGGCTCCAAGGGACATCCCTCTTCTCCAGTATTACCTGGGGCTCCCACAACATCCCCACCTGGGGCATGGAGGTCTGAGCGTTCCCTGATGATGTATTACTCAGGCTGTCTTATGAGAGGAGGTAGGCCTTGAAAATGAAAACCCTCATGTCTATCATTCTATCAAATCTCCCTTAAATGGGTGTCCGCTGCCAGAAAAATACCAATACCTTGTTCTTTCCCAGGAATGAGGACATTGGAAGGATTATTCTAAAATCTCTATTGAACTAAATGCTACTCATCTCGATCTCCAGGCAGCTCTCACTGATGTTGAAAAGAAAGACATTTGCAGATCTGGAGCTATGGCTTACCTTCAAGGTAATATTTTTAGTTTCAGGGATGCATCTGTGTACAGATTTCTGTGCTCCGGGTTTCTGTGAGTGTAGTAGTCTACAAGCACTGGCTTCTGAGTCAGATAGATCTGTGTTTGACTTTTGAGCCTACTAGAACAACTTTGAGATAGTACCTGTAAAACAAGAGTGATAATTTCTACCTCACTGGTAAATGAGATAATATATACAAAGGACATAGCACAGCACTTGGTACTTAGTACAGAACTTATTAAATGATAGAAAATTTATTTTATTTATTCTGTCACGTTATCTTCCCCAAACCATCAAGATATGCTAGAAATTCTGATGTGTCTTTAACCAAATTGCATCTCCTGAGACTTCTTTGACTCTTGGAAGCAGATGCAGAATCCTCTGTCAGACCACGTATCCCAATTTTTAGGTCATAACGCATAGCCCCTGGAACCAGAGGATAACTCAGTGACTTCTGATGTATCCAAAAGACCAAAACACGTTAAGACCTTTAAAACTGGGTGCCCCCCAAAAGTAAACATCACATGCTCTCAGGGGAAAAAAATGATTAAAAAGGAGTTCTTTTAGTTAGTTTCAAAAGAATGGCTGCATCCACATTGCCTGGCAACAGCCAGAGTCCACCCTTGGGAGCTAGCAGCTCAGCCTGGCAGGGATGGTGTCGTTCTTCTCTAGACACTTATACCCCTGGAACAGGTTCAGCCCAAGCCAGGGCCAAGGAGGAACTCTACCTGCCACAAGTCAGAAGGAGAGAGGGAGCATCAAACCCAGTGCTTTAGCTTCAACTGAGTCTCAACCTTATCAGAACAACAAGAATTATATTATTAAAGTGTGGTAGACAGAATAATGGTTCCCCAAAGATGTCCAGGTCCTACTCCCCAGACCTGTGAATATGTTACTTTACATAGCAAAAGGGACTTTGCAAATGTGATTAAATTAAGTATCTTGAGAGAGGGAGATTATCCCTGGATTGGATTGTCCAAGAGGGCCCAATGGAATCACAAGAATCCTTATACGAGGAGGTTAGGGGAGTCAGAGTCAGGTGGAGATGTAACAGTGGAAGCAAGAGGGTCAGAGTCAGAGAGACAGTTGAAGATGCTATACTGTTGGCTTTGAAATTGGAGGAAGGGGCTATGGGCAGAGAAATGCTGGCACCCTCTAGAAACTAGAAAAGGCAGGGGTACAGCTGCTCCCCGAAGAGCCCTCAAAGGAAGCATGGCCCTGACGACACCTTGATTTGAGCCCAGTGAATCCCATTTCTGGCTTCTAACCGGCAAACTTTAAGATAGTAAATTTGTTATTTTATGCCACTAAGTAATTTGTTACAGCAGCAATAGGAAACTAACACATAAAGTATTATACTTAGTTTCTCATTATAGTAAGTATTATATAAAATCCCTTTTGCTGGGCTTCCCTGGTGGCCCAGTGGTTGAGAGTCCGCCTGCCGACGCAGGGGACGCGGGTTCGCGCCCCGGTCCGGGAAGATCCCACATGCCGCGGAGCGGCTGGGCCCGTGAGCCATGGCCGCTGAGCCTGTGCGTCCGGAGCCTGTGCTCCTCAACGGGAGAGGCCACAACAGTGAGAGGCCTGCGTACCGCAAAAAAAAAAAAAAAAAAAAAATCCCTTTTGCTGCTCTGAAATAAAATTCATACAGAATTTATCAGTTCTTAAACTTAAAAAACATAAATTACTAACTCCTATAGTCTGAACGTTTGTGTCCCCCACCAAATTCATATGTAGAAATCCTTACCCCCAAAGGTGATGGTATTAATAGGTGGAACATTTGGGGGGTACTTAAATCATGAAGGTGGAACCCTCATGAATGAGATTACATAGCGCCTTATAGAAGAGCCTCCAGAGAGACGCCCTAGGCCGTTCTCTTCTGCCATGTGAGGACACAAGGAGAATCCTGTGACCTGGAAGGGAACCTCCAGCCAAACGTGCTGACTCCCTGATCTAAGACTTCAATCTTCCAGGAATGTGAGAAATAAATTTCTGTTGTTTACAATCTACCCAGTCTTTGCTATTTTGTTATTGCAGCTCAAATGGACTAAGACACTGGTCTAACATAATAAGGGAGAAATAAAAATGAAAGTTAAATTATAATAAAAGTATATATATTCATTGTAAATTAAATATGTCAATGTGCTCACAAGACACATGCTTGAGTACAACTACACTAGAAAACATGATAAAGTAGTCAGATGTTTGCACCTGTAAGTAGAATCACTACGATGGTGAGAGCTAAAGATGTAGATTGATTTGGGGAACACAAATACCACACAAGGCATTGTTGTCTGTGACATGATTTTCTGAAATGGTGAGTGACTCCTAGTAAGCTCTGAATGAAAGAAAGTATAATCTTTCTTCAGTTAACAAGAAGTTGCCTTCCTGGAAAATTTACCGTACATTAAAACTTTACAAAAACTGCTCTAAGATTACATAAAAGAGTTCTAGACTCAGATAAATATAAACAAGATTTTGAAAGCAGCTCTTTCGCCCCTTTCCTGTTTGCCCATTTCTGTTCCCCTCTAACCTTGAAAGAACCTAATTATAGGAATGAGATCACCAGGCAATTTAACCTAACTCCTGACATGTTCTCCTGAATACACCCCATGCTTTGTCTAATCTGTTGATATTTTTCCTAGATAACAAGAGGTAAAAATGAAGAATTAAACAGCTAACAAATGACTAGCTCTCTACCCCCAACAGCCCCCTTAAGCAATCCTGCAGGTAGATCACGCAGGCCAGATCACATCTGAAGAAAGAGTCAGCCAGTCTACCTTACAGAGAATGATGCAGAACCCAACCTCCTGCCTCGATGATTCACTGAGATTCTTCCCCTTTTTCCCCTTTAAAAACTGTCACGGCTGAGCAGAATCTTCAAAGTTGGCCTCTGGACGTGAGTCCAACTTTTCCCCAGATTGCCATCTTTTCTGATTAAAGTATCCTTCCTTTCTACTGACACTTGCCTCTCAAATTATTAGCTTTTGAGCGGCGAGCAGTCGAACCTGAGTTTGGTAACAGTTTTACATAAGTGAAATACACATCTGGATATTTGAAGTTGTATAGGATGGGCAGAGAAACTTTAACGTACAGGGCTGTCCCTTGCTTCCCAGGACATCCAGCACCTCTGGCCAGGACCAGTGAGACAGGGGATATTGGCTCTAGTTATCAGGCTGGTGAGAGGGAAGGGAGCACAGGGCCCTGCTATATTACATATTAACACAAATCCTATGTAAATGTATTTTGCTCATCTGCCCCCCTCCAGTTCTTTTTTTTTCCCCACTGGGATCCAAACCTTTCTTGCTGGCCCTAGCCCTGCCCACAATACGTGAGTAGCAGCCCTCAGTCATCGTGACAACCAAAAGTTACCCCCACATTTCTAAGATGCCCCCTAACTAGTGGAACTGCCTCCATTGAGAATTGCTGGTCTTCGTCCTCAGGAAAAGCACATCTAGAGGTTTGAAAGGTTTTCTTATTGCTCTACTGGGGCTGTTTAGCCAGAGAAGAAAAGATTCAGGAAGGACATGAAACCTTTCTTCAACGTCATTCATCACAGTATGGAAGAAGCAGTAGATTCATTCTGCTTTTCCTGAGAGAGAAAATTAGGAGGGCAGAGTGGACATAACCATATGGCAATGTGGTTTAGCTGTTAAGATCGTAAACTTGAGACTCACAGGCCCCCACGATCATGTTTCTGTTGAGCCCTTTTCTGCTCCGAAAAGATGGAAAATTGTTCCATTGTTAATGATTTTAATAACCATCCGGTCTCTTTCTTTGGCATGTGTGGATAAAGAAGGGTGGTGAGAAAAGAAGAAAAATGAGATTGTTCAAGTCAAAGGACCCCTGGTCCAGGAGAGTGGTCTGAGCTGGGAGATTCCAGACAAGGGGTGACGAGAATGACCATTACGGTCCCATTTACCTCTATTTTAGCTGAACTTCCCTCCCGACTCAGGCCACACACACACATGCCAAGGACATTACTATGGCTACTGAGTACTCCCATACCCTAAAGGGGGTGTGGGGCAACTGTTGGCAGCAACTGTTGGCAGCAAGGGTAATGCTGGATCCCCAGTCATGCACCTTAAGGGCAGAAGGTTAGACTTCCCTGGCAGTCCAGTGGTTAAGAATCCGTGTTTCCACTGTAGGGGCACAGGTTCGATCACTGGTCAGGGAACTAAGATCCCACAGGCCGCGCTGTGCAGCCAAATAAAAGGGTAGAAAGAGGTGCTGTGAAGAGGACAGGACTGAGGGCTGTTTTGGAGAGCGTTAGTAGCGTAACATCGCAAAACTAGACATGGGTTTCAAGTAGCCCTTACTATAAGCTCCACTGGTTAACTTTCATCTTGGGTAGAATCTGTTCCCGGATTTCACATTGCAGCCCTAAAATCTTTAACCATATTCTGTATTTGTATTGTCCTGGACCTTCAAGCAAACAATCTCAGAGGTCTTAAGAGAATGATTGTGTTCCCGTCAGTTGGATATGCTGCAGTTCAGAGAATATGTGCAAATAAGTGTGAAGGTGGAGAAATGAAACCTCGAGTAACCATTTTGAATCACTGAGACAGTCTGTGTGCCTGTGTTAATACCGCACTGGTTGATCTACCGCAACCTGGAAAAACTCCAATCATCCCTTCTGTTGAAAGGCTCACTGTCTGAGTCACACATCTGCAGGGACCACCATCTGGTGGCAAATCAAGGGAGCTGCAAGATTTTAAATCTTTTTCTAAGGCCTTTTTCAGTAGAAGAACAGCCCTTTATCATTGGATTCCACCTTCCTTCGTACCCAGAGCTAAGATTCATTTAGGCCAGGGGTCAACAAGTTTCCTTTGGGCCTGTGAACTAAGAACGGTTTGTACCTTCTTTAATGGTTGGGGGGAAAAGTCAAAAGAATATTTTGTGACACATGAAAATTACATGAAGTTCAAATTTCAATGATGACAAATTAAATCGTATAAGAAAACAGCCATACTCACTTGTTTACATATTTTCTATGGCTGCTTTCACGCTACAACAGCAGAGTTGAATATCTGCAACAAAGACCATAAGGCCCACAAAGTCAAAAATATTTACTGTCTGGCCTTTTACAGAAGATGTTTGCCAATCCTGCTTTAGACCTAGCAGTGTTAAATAAGCCAGGGGTTGCTCATTGCTTTCAAGTGTATTCACTGGCTGATTTAGTCATTCATTGCATAATCACAGGATCAAAGAAGTTCTTGTGCACACCTAGCACTCACATTCCAGAATGACAGAAGCAGGCTCCCTCCTGAATAGTCCATTATATCCTGTATAATTACATCATTGACAAAACTTTACACTCTCTCTGGTCCCTGTGTTCTTACTCAAGCAGCACAGTTGCTTCCATCGTTCTTCCTTTGCTCTTAGAAATCCTTAGCTCCTAACTGCTTTCCTCCCAAGAATTGCCTAAATTCACTCATTCCACATGCATTTATCAGCACATGTACCAGGTACTATACTCAGTGCCCCGATACAAAGATGATTAAAACATAGGCCCTGTATCTAAGACATTGACCATTTAGAGAGGATTATGGAAAAGCATATAAAGATGGTGAGAGAGATGTAGGAGGCAAAGGGGAAAGGGTACTTAAGGCAGCCTGAGGAATCAGGGAAGGCTTCAGAGAAGCAGCAGACAGGGATAAGTGCGGAGGGGGAGAACCAGAACTGGAGGAGACCATTTCAAACCCAAGGACACGGCAGCAGGAGCAGAGATGTGGAGGTGAAGAAACAGCATGACATGGGCAGAAAATTACAATCAGCTAGGTATTCTGGGAGCTACAGAAGCACATGTATTACACTTCTTTATCATTCTGGCACCAGACTATCACCCTTTATGTCCCAGCTTTTCATATACATTTGAGAGATAGTCTAACAGCAAGAATTCATGTTTGAATGCTTGAAATTGTGCTTTATTTGCACCACCTCATAGGTTTTCACAGCACCCTTTGAGGTGGGTATTATTGAGCCCTCCTAGTTAAAAAGCAGCAGCATCTCCTAAGTATAAACGCCAGAGAAACTCTCAGGTGTGTACACAAGGAGACTGCCCAAGAAGGTTAAAGCAGCACTGTCTGTAAAAGCAAAAATGGGAAATAAGCTCATAGTCTTATGAAAGGAGAACGGATAGCTCATGTGCATTCATTCAATGGATGTTATAGAGATGTGAAAGGGAATGAATTAGAACCTCACATCTCAGCAGAGGTTAACATCAAAAAACAATGGTGAGGGGCTTCCCTGGTGGTTGAGAGTCCACCTGCCGATGCAGGGGACATGGGTTCGTGCCCCAGTCCGGGAAGAACCCACATGCCGCGGAGCGGCTGGGCCCGTGAGCCATGGCCGCTGGGCCTGCGCGTCCGGAGCCTGTGCTCCGCAACGGGAGAGGCCACACAGTGAGAGGCCCGCGTACCGCAAAAAAACACAAAAACAAAAAACAAAAAACAATGGTGAGTGAAAAAAGCAAACTGTAGGGGAATAAACAGCAGGTATAATAACATTTATATAAAGTTTTAAATCATGTAAAGCAATACTTCATGTTAGTTAGGGATAAATACGTATGTAGTAAAAATACACATATAAAGAAAGGCATGGGCTTCCCTGGTGGCACAGTGGTTAAGAATCCACCTGCCAATGCAGGGGACACGGGTTCAAGCCCTGCTCAGGGAAGATCCCACATGCCGCAGAGCAACTAAGCCCGTGCGGCACAACTACTGAGCCTGCGCTCTAGAGTCCGTGAGCCACAACTACTGAGCCCACATGCCACATCTACTGAAGCCCAAGCGCTCTAGAGCCTGTGCTCCGCAGCAAGAGAAGCCCGCGCACCGCGATGAAGAGTAGCCCCGCTCGCCACAACTAGAGAAAGCCTGCGCACAGCAGCGAAGAGCCAACACAGCCAAAAATAATAAATAAATAAAATTTTTTTAAAAGGCATGAGAATGAGAAATACTGAATTCATGATAGTATTTACTCCTAAGGGGAGGAAGAGTTCTTTAGGAAGTAGGGAGAGGGTGTTTCAGGAAGAAGTAGAAGATACAATAAACTGAGTTATGCAGTAGCTTGGCATTTAGGGGAATCAATAAAGGTTTAATGTTGCTGAATCGTCAAGTGAATGCAGGGTGGGGAGGTGAGAACAGTAGGAAGATAATGATATCAGGCAGGCGCACAGAGGTCCAGGAATAGCAGTCATGTTTGACTTTCTCCACCATAATACGGGGAGCCAGGATGATGTCCAGATGGAACCCTTCGGCAGTATGGAGAGTAGATTGGAGGGGGGAAATGAGAGGAAGGATAAGTTAGGCAGCTGTTGCCATGGCACTAACAAAAGATGATAAGAACCTGAAATTGGTCAACAGTAGTGTGACAGGAAAGGAGAGCATACCCAAGAGAAACTTTTGCACAGTGCACCCAGGGACACGCCCATCAACAGGAAAATGGGTGGAATTTGGTACAGCAATTAGATGAATAAATAACACCTATATGCAGCAGCCTGGATGAACCTCAAAGTGTCCAGTGAAACAAGTTCCTGAATACTTCTAGAGAAAGACATAAATCTTATGAGATTCAGAAACAATCTAAATTTTTTTCATCACACATATATATGATAAAGGTATATACATACGGGGATTCCCCTGGTCGTCCAGTGGGTAAGACTCCATGCTCCCAAGGCAGGGGACCCGGGTTCGATTTCTGGTGGAGGAACTAGATCCGCATGCATGCCCCAACGAAAAGATCTCGCGTGCTGCAACTAAGACCCTGCGCAGCCAAAATAAATAAATATGTATATTTTAAAGATACGTATATACATATGAAAGGAAATGATGACTACAAACCATGGTAATGATTTCTTTGGGAGACAGGGAACGAAAGGATGAATGTGTGTGTGTGTATATATATACGCATATACTGAGGGAGCCAGAAGGAGAGAGAAAAACGTCACTTATGGAGCAATAATGACAACGTATTATAACCAAGGATTTTGCTCAGTCTACTCTGTGTATTAAAGGTTCTAACAAAGAAAAGAAAAACAGATAAAACAGGAAAGCATATATTTTTCAGATATTTTGGAGGTAGAATCCGTAGATTTCCTGACTGTTTTTCTCAGTGGTTTGAAATTCACTCTCCCAAGGTCAGCGGCCCAACGAGCGTTTCCTTCCTTCCAACGGAGAGACCCGGAGCAGCCGAAGACCACCAGGCGCGAGCCAGGTTAGAACCGAGCCCCGGAAGTAGCGGGCGAAGGGGGCGGGGTAAACAGGAAGGCGGGGCTAAACGGGGCTTTCTGGGAGCGGGGCTGCTGGGCAAGCGCAGTAGCGCGCCTCGCCGCCATGGGGGCGGTGCCGTCCAGTTAGCCGCTGGTGGTGGCGGCGACTTCCCCTCCGGAAGTCAGGTCTCCGCCTCTTGCCCCCACCCCGCTAGCTCGGCTGCGGAGGCAGCGGTTGTCCCTGCCTCTCCGCCTACTCCACCTCGGCCTACCCACCGGGCGGCGGTGTTGGCGGGGAGGGGGACAGTAGTTGTAGACGGCCGCCCCTGCCTCAGAGAAGGTGAGTTCCCGCCCCGTCAGCGGGGGCGGCCCAGGCGTTCAGCCCCTCGACCCCACGGCCCGGGAGAGGCCGGGCGGGCCCGGAGAGTACGCTCCCCTCTCCACCCGCCACCCCCGGAAACGGGCGCCGGGGCCCCCACACGGATCGCTGCCGGGGAAGCTGAGGTTGGAGCGGGAGAGAGGCGACCACGCCGAGGCCGTGGATCTGAAGCGTCAGGGAGAGGGAAGGGGGTGATGAGGACACTCGGAGATCGAGGGGACAGAGACGAGGAGAGAAAAGGCTCCAGACGTGGAAGGGCGTAGACCTGCGCAGGGTGAAATCAACATCCTGGAAAGTAGCGACCTCACTCACACGTGGGGAGAAGTGGAGTTTGGAGTTCGGGGAGAGTAGGAAGTAAACACGCGAGCTTGAAGGTGCCGGGCCCTAGAGGAGAGAAGGGGGTGAGGCTTTTGAGGGATTACTTTGTAGAGTTTGCCCGGGTTTTTGAGGATAACGCCGTGTAAAACAAGCCTCTAAGATTTACAGCCCTATCTTGACAGTGGTCTGAGTTTTAATATGTACCTGCCAGCGTCAAAGCTAATAAAGCAGGACATCGGGGCGGCGAAAACAACTTTTATTCAGCAACTACTGACAGTAGGAAAAGAGCTGAGCTCCATTCCGATTTGCGCAGAGGTGTCCGGGGGGGTTTAAAGAGAAAATGTAGGAATGGGGCAAGGTGGAGCTCAAGCAGAGGCAGGGACGTGCAGAATTACAAAGGGTTGGGTAGTGTCCTTGCATCAGGCGAGCTGTGTCAGTTTGCTGGCAGTTACGGAAGTGAGGATTCTGTTTTCCCACAGGGACTGGGAGACAGAGGCCCTGTCCTTCCTGATGATTACACTGCAAAGGAATGGCTTCCAGATCCTTGAGAAAGACACTCCTAAGTTGTAGGAGGTACACACATACATCTCAGAGGGACAGAGCAAGGGTTCACAATCGTAATCCCTTTTTAGTTAAGCACTAAAGAGCGGCCAGGGACCTGTCATCAGGTGTTGGCTAGAACAAACAGTAAATGTCTTTTGACAGCCCCAAGTTGTTCCAGATCTGAGCTCAAAATGGGGCTGGTTCATCCGAGGGCCGTAGCCACAGGCTGCTGGAGGCCAAGTTAAAGTTTGGTCAAGCCTTTGTGCAGAAGTTTGGAAGGAGTATATCTGCCTAGAGTTTTCACCAGCACATTTTCCCTAACACAAAAAGCTATTTCTTGATCATCTCAATCTAAGAGATGTTTGAGTTTCTACAATTATTGTATACCTGCAAACAAACTGCTGGTTCCAAACCCTGAGTTTAGGCTTTAAGGAAGTTTTGGAAAGGATTTTAGACGGTGGAGCTTGATCCCACTGCAGAAGATCTAGTAAAACATTATGCCATCTTCATAATTAATTTCTAGTATTTGCAGTGTTGCCTTATGTTGCTTTTTGTCTCCAGAGAGAAAGATGGTGGAAGCCAGAACATTGTTGGATAATTTAATTTCTTTTTTCCTGAGGGACAACAGTAAATATAGTAACTTCATTAAAATAATTTTTATTTTCATCCTCTTCCACAATATACTCTATTTTTGTGTGGTATTCGGTAATCTTTTATACCTTTCACTTGGAGGAATGGCAAACAGTAAAGTATTATAAATTTCTTAAAACATTTTGTAAGAACTTTATATAAATTCCATTCACTAAAAATGGAAATTAGAATTTCATTGCAACCAAATGATGTTCCATTAAGTCCCTTAGTGAAGACAACCTTTGGAAGACTAGATTTAGTGTCTTCAATCAACCTGGGTTAGTATGATTGTTAGGATATTAAAAAATAAAATCTCTTGAATTTTCTGCTTTCGTACCAGATTTCCTGCCTTTCACTAACAAGTAAGCCTGAGCAGTTTATATGTGTCAAGACTACAATTCATTTTAGCTCCCATGGCCACATCACAGGAAGATTTGGAAACAGTTTCTTACGAAAAAAAAAAAAAATACAGCTTTCTGCCAGACTTGGTTTTTTGCAATGACTTTGAATATGTGCAATTACTAAACACTTTAAATCAGTTCACACGACGCTAGCAGTTACTTTTCTATACTGCTTCAAGGTGGTATGAGAATACTGGAATAGGAGTCTTGACTGTTAAGTTCTAATGCTAATTTCTTAACTAGCTGTATGACCCTAAGTCCCAAACTTCCTGGACTTGAGTTTTGTCATCTGTGGGGAGGGGAGTTGGACTAGCCCAACTGAGTGGTTCTCAAATCAGGGGTGCTTTTGCCCCACCCCCTCCTCAGAGGACATTTAACAGTGTTTGGAGCCTTTTTTTTTCCCCTTGGTTTTTGCCACTGGACAAGAAAGGGCTTGGTGATTACAGGTGCTACTGGCATCTACTTGGTATAGGCCAGAGCTGCCGCAAACAACCTAAAATGCACAGGCCACCAACACAAACAACAAAGGATTATCCTACTGAAAACGTCAGTAGTGTCGAGGTTGAGGAAGTCTGCACTAACTAAACTGAGCTCCTTGACAGCTCTAAAATGGTGAACTGATTTTGCTGCTCCATACTGGTATTCTTTCCATGGCCTGGCTGTGTACTAGAACAGCAATTCATAAAACATGAAACTTTGACCTCTAATGGCCATCAAATGACATTCAAAGACTAATGAAGTCTGTTGAGTTATGCTTGAGACCACTAGGATTTGAAAAACAAAATACAACTTGTTACCTAAAAATTACCTCTTGTCGCTTTGAGTAAATATCCTATTAACTTTTCAGTTAACTGCTACTTAACACATGGTAAATATTTGATATGCTGTTTAAAACACTAGTAGGAGTAGGACCCAAGGTATTTTTAGTTTAGATATTTATAAAAGCCTAACGTAATTGCCAATAGTACATGAACAAGAAGAGAAAAAAAAATTTGCTTAGTACTTGGCCAGTATCTTTTTTTTTTTTTCTTAAAAGACTATATTAGGAGATTCCCCCAAAAGGTATCAAAGAATTGGCATGCTTCCAGTTATTAAAATTCCACTCTCACTTTCAAGATCCTGATACTATTAAAACTGCAGATCCATTTTCACCTATAGCTGTAACACTCTTATAAGGAGCTCCTCTGTATTGGGCTTGATAATAAACAAAGGTCAGTAAGGATTAAAAATTAGCAATCAAAAAAAAAATTAGCAATCAGGGAATATATAGACGGTGTAAGATTATAAATAGAAAATTGAGAAATTAAACTCAATCACAAAAACCCAAAGAAATACCACATGACCAGACTTATATGAAAAGAAATATGCATTGCATTTATGGTCAAGGGAAAGATTTTCCAGGACACTTTGTAATTCATTCAGTCAAGTTTCTCAGATATTTTTGATAGTTAAAAATGTTCTATTGAGGGGCTTCCCTGGTGGCGCAGTGGTTGAGAGTCCGCCTGCCGATGCAGGGGACACGGGTTCGTGCCCCGGTCCGGGAGGATCCCACATGCTGCGGAGCGGCTGGGCCCGTGAGCCATGGCTGCTGGGCCTGCGCATCCGGAGCCTGTGCTCCGCAGCGAGAGAGGCCACAACAGTGAGGGGCCCGCGTACCACACACACAAAAAAAATGTTCTACTGAGTAATAATATTCCTAAGAAATCAGTAAAAACAAAACCACAGCAAACAGTTCTTGCTTATCTGCTTTTTAGGGAAAAAAATTAGACTCATTTTAAGAATGAAGAACATTTCTGAATTCTTATTGAATCATAAATCCATTTACATAGCAATTGCCAAAAATGTTCCTTTGTTTTCTTGACAGTAAGCAGAGATTCGAGTCAACTGACAGAAAATCTAGCTAACAGCCCTTCTTACAGTTATTCAGAAAACAGTTAGAGCTCCTACTATGGACCAGGTACTGTGTGTTAGGACAAGAGCATTCACAGACCCATTCACGTTTACTGATCTTTTAGGAGGACTGGCATGTATTTGGTGGCATTCTGACATAGGATGTCTGCCATGGGTCCAAGTAAAACTAATTTCACAAGCAAGAGCCTTGAGCTAGCTAGCCATAGATTACATATAATTATTGATGTTCAGAGGTTTAGTTTAAGTTAAGACATATTTTATGTTAAGTATGTAACTAGTGCCTGTAATTAATGATTTTGTTAATTTCTTTGTATTTTGTCATTGGAAATATGCCATAGTAAATCCTCAGTTACTTTTATGGTTGTAGTATTAGTGTAAAATAGCTAGAGCTTGGCAAACCCGTAGGTCACATACTAATCTCATTTCCTGAAAAGGCAAGGTTAATAACTAACACAGTTAAGAATATTCATGACGCTAACAGGTACACGCTGCATCTCTCAAAACTTCTTAAATGGGATTTGACCCTCAAAGTCAAAACAAAAAGAAATAAAACAGCATACTTTGGTTAATGGTTTCTTTGGGGGTTTTTTGGCCGCACCACTCAGCATGCAGAATCTTATTAGTTCCCCAACCAGGGATCGAACCTGTGTCCCCTGCAGTGGAAGCGCAGAGTCCTAACCACTGGACCACCAGGGAAGTCCCAGCATACTTTGGTTAAGATAACAGAATCAGTTACCTAGTCTCCTAAAACTTAGTGCTGTGTTCTACTTAGTCTTTCCTAAGATTATAATGGTATTAAAAGATTGCAAATCTCAAGAGCCAGGAACAAGGCAAGGATATCCATCCTTACCACTTCTTTTCAGTATTGTACTAGAGGCCCTAACCAATATAGTCAGACAAGAAAAAGAAAAACGTTTACAGATAGGAGAGGAAGGAATCACACTGTCTTTATCTGCAGATGCTATGATCATCTATGGAGAAAACCCCAAGGAATTTTGAGAAATGCTACTAGAATAAGAAGTGAGTTTATCATAAAGGACACGAAATACAAGGTGAATATACAAATCCAATAGTATTTCTAAATGTTAGCAACAAGCAATTAGACATTGAGATTTTTTAAAAAATACTATTTACTATTGCATCAAAAACCAAAATACTTTTGGATAACTTTAACAAAGTACAGTGAATGCTAGATAACATTGCTGAGAGAAAGAAGATGCAAATAGTGGGGAAAATTGTCTTTTAATGCTTCTTAGTGAACTAAGTTTAAAAGTATAGGACCATGCCATTAATTTGGTATATTTATTAAAGAGGAAGAATTTATTAAAGGGAACCTAATTACACCTAAAACTTAGCAAATTAACATTCCTAATTTTGCTCAAACATTTTTTTCTTAAGTGATTAAAGATATTTAATAAATATTTTTAAAACCTTTATGCTGTACTATGTTTTAATACCATGTCACAACACAAATCAAATAATGTGCTGTGGGCGTGAAAAATTTTAGTAAATTTTTCACTCAAATTGAGTTGATTTGCTCGTTCAACCTATTAAACCTATTGAGGCATGTTAAAAACATTTCATACAATGCAAAAGTTAAATTCAGGTTTTGCTATTTCTAAAAGGGTGGTTGGAATGTAATAAATTCTCTCTGACAGGTCTAGAATTAGGAAAAGTGGAGTGGTTCTTAGTATTTTATTAAGATATGAAGCATTTTTTAGACAGTTTTGAATTACGAGTAATTCATACTCTTCATGTGTTTCATATTTAACTCAGTAGTTCACGTGCAGTGTTTTTATTACTTTAGCTTTTGCAATGGCTTTAGCTACTAATATTGAAATAAAAAAGACCAAACCTTGTACAGCAATTGAATAACAACGTGCATAGTTTCATTTCTCCAAAATAAAAGATGCCATTTTCTTTCTCTTTCCACTATGATATCTTTCCTGGAAGTAAATGGCATTGTGAGTGTTGGTCTATAACTAGGCTTGTGGTGTACAAATAGGAATGTCAAGTTTTCAGAATTTTGCTAGATTTTTTCCAAAAATTTTAGAAGGTACAACTGAAAAAATACTCCAGATTAGTTTCAGAAGAGACAAACTATTTCTTTCTTGAGACCTAATACCAGCTTGTAAATAGCCTGCGTGTTTCTGCTTGACACTCCATATTCTTTTAGACATTATATGTAGCAGACATTAACACAGGACGTAAACTGAAATTTTTATAAAGAGTTGGTTTAAAATCAGAGCAATCAGAAAAGATAATAAGGATCAAGTTGAACTTTCAGCTTTCATTAAAAAAAACAAAAACAAAAAAAGTCCCTCTGAAACATGAGTTAGCTTGAAATACAAAGAATAGATAGGTACTCCTGTCAGGCACTCCTGACCTGTTTACCCATAACCTTTTCTACTTTCTGTAGTTACTAGAATAATTGGTTGGAAAAACATTTCATTCTATCAGTTAAGTAGATGAAATCCTGAATAGCAATAAAAACAGCTCAGCTGTACAGCACTCAGTATGTGCCATGCACTCTTCTAAGCACTTTACATTTACTAATTTCCTTAAGACACACAACAACTCTGAGGTGTATGTTATATCCTGTGTTAGAGGTTGAGAAACTTGACCAAGGTCATATAACTAACAAATGCCAGAACTGACTCCAGAGTCCCTATGTCTGGCTCCTAGAAGCAGTGAGATAATTAACATAATATGACAACCAGTAGTTCTGCATAGGTGACTCGAGCTTTGTTAGGTGGGTGATCTTTCTAGAAACAAAGCCAACACTTAAAACTCCAGTTTAACAAATTAAGGTAGAATTTTTTTTTCAAAACATTCATCATAGATCTTTAAGGTTCTCTCGTACACTTTACTGAGGTATACTTACAATAAACGACACTTATTTAAAGTGTACAGTTCAATGAGTTTTTGACAGGTGTATACTCCCATGAAACCACCTTCATAAACAAAATGCCGAATGTTTCCACCAACCCCAGCAGTTTCCTCCTGCCCCTTTACAGTCCATCCCTCCCTCCACCCCTGTCCCTGGCAACCACTAATCTGCTTTCTATCACTATAGATTAGTTTGCATTTCTAGAACTTTTTATAAGTAGACTCATAGTAGGTACTCTTGTGTCTTACTCAACATGATTTTGTGATTCATCCATGTTGTATGTCTTGCTATTTCGTTCATTTTTACAGCTGGATAATTCTGTTGTATGGATATACCACATTTTGTTTACCCATTCCCTTGTTGATAGACATTAGGGTTGTTTCAGTTTTGTGCTATTACAAATAAAGCTGCTGTGAATATTCATGTACAGGTCTTTGCATGGACATATGTTTTCAGTTCTCTTGGGCAAATACATATGAGTGAAATGACCGGATCATATAGTAGGTATTTAACTTTTAAAGAAATTGTCAGATTGTAAAGTTGTACCATTTTCAATTCTAACTAGTAGTGTATGGGAGTTCCAGTTGTTCAGCGTCCTTACCAACACTTGGTATTTTCAGTCCTTTTAATTTAGTCCTTCTGATGATGGTGTAGTATTATCTTCTGGTTTTAATTCGCATTTACTTGGCTGTTTATATATTTTTTCTGAAATGTCTGTTCAAATTGTTTGCCCATTTTAACTGAGTTTGTCTTATTATTGAGTCATAGAGTTCTTTATTTATTCTAGATATAAGTCCTTTGTCTGATGTATGAAATAAGAATGCGTTCCACCATTTTGTGGCTAACTTTTCATTTTTTTTTAATGGAGAGCTGTGTAAAGCCCTGGAGATCAGAAAATATTTCAGGTTTTGTAAAAGCGGGGAAGTGGATTCCAGACGTGGAGAAGTTTTACATCAGTTGGAAAGGCAGCCAAGCATATCAGTTAATAACAGATTCTGGAGCCAGACTGCTCCTGTCAATTATTAACTGCAATCACAGACATGTTCCTCAACTTTTCTATGCCTCAGTTTCCTCATCTATTAACTATGAATCATAACAGTACTTAGCCCATAGGCTTCTTAGGAGGATAAAATTAGTTACTATTCTTAAGTGCTGAAATAGTACCTGGTACATGGTAAGGGCAATGCTGGGTAAGTGTTACAGAACAAATTATTAATAGGTGACTTGTAAATGTAATACTTTGAAGTGACCATAAAAGGCAATTTCAGGTTTACTAAAAGTACAAGTGATGCCATGCCTTATTTTCTTTTGTGAACCATCTGGTAGATCAGAGGAATGTTGTGGGATCATATTCTTCAGTGAGCACACTCGGTTTTCCGTGAGATTTTGGGGTATCCAGCAGTGTGCCAGGAGGTACTTGAAGTTTAAATGGCACATTTTATTTAAAGATTAAGTTAAAACTTTTACATAAATTGGATGTTTTAAGACTAGAATTCAAGAAGTTCATGAGTTTTTAAGGTTCATCATGAAACTTGAAATACATCTTTCTGTGATTGATCTCTAGGCTGTATACTCCCTAGACCTCCAGGCAATAAGGGTTCACTTGTCTGACTGTATAGAATGCTTTGGTCAAAATGATTGAGATTGAGAACGATTGCTGTAGAAAGAATAGTTACAATTTAGGAAGACATGTCATGTATTTTTCAAATATTAATAAAATGGAAAAATAAGACATTTATATAGTACAAATAGATTTGAATAATCAGACTCATAAGAAGGAAGATGGTGGGGAGCGCAGTGGAGAAGCATAGAGTGTTCACATAAAGATGCTGAATTTAATTTTGGAATAAACTCAGATTCTATGAAATTCTTAATGTCTTTCTTATTGGGAATGAATAGATCAATCCTAGATGAAGGAAAGAGGTGAATTCTTTGTAGCATGCCATAGGTGTTATCTTACTGTCTTCCTACTTAAAGTTTTCACCAGTAACATGGATGAACACATAGACTGAATGCATATAAAAACTATGTGTGGGAAAAGTAGCAAATGTCAAGATTAAAACAATTTGAATTTTAAAGATCGTCAGAGGTAGGAATGGTGGCCTAAACCCATTACAAGATGAAGTGTAAAGTCCTGCATTTAGAGAAATTAGTCAATTACATTAAGTACCAGATGGGAGAAGACAGCCAATGTGGGGAGAGAGATGCTACCTCTGGGATTTTAGCGATTACAGAGGTCAGTAGAAGTCAGTAACATGTCTGCTGTAAGACACGAAGTACTAAGGCTGGATGCCCCAGCTCATTTCCATAAAGTCCAGAGTTCTACTGGTGCCCTAATAACTTCTCCTTCAGAATGGTATTTTCTGGACTAAAAAATATATTACCATAGTAAATATCAGAGGCTTACTAGATGTTTTTATACTAAAATTGTCATTCTAATAAGCAAAAAGCCAGTACTTTAGCCTTGCAAGCACTTAGGAAATTAAGGTTTGAGATGGTATATGAAATGATATTCAGTTGAAGATTGAAAATATTACCCTAAATGTCTTACCTCTCTTTATTTTATTCATAGATACCACGTTGAATGAGCAAAGACTGAACTTTTTACAGATACCTTTTGTAAAAGGCTTGTAAGGAATAGTGCCATAATTTGAATTGCAGTGGATTTCACATTATGAGGTAGGTTGAAAATAAAGGGCTTCTAAATTGTTAGTATTTTTTATAGTGAAGCTGGTACTTTGACTTGAAAGCAAGCAAAACTCTTAAAAGTGTTAATTCAGATCAGATATATTAAAACTCATGAGTGCTATCTTCAAATTCAGAGGTGTAAACTTCGGATCACTTTCTCTAAAATAAACAATATTATTTATTTTTCAAGGGTAAAATACATACTCAAAAAGTTAGCTTTACTTTCAGATTTACAGGGAGCAAAATAAGAAATTGAAGATGCATTTTATGCGTTTTCAGATGATTGATCTATGTTGATGTAATTCTAAACTTTGAATTATTTAATTGTTATAACAAGATTGTGTTTGGTTTCAGGTAAATGGGAGTGGATTATTGGACAAAAAATAGATTTTTAAATCTCTGCATCATGGTTTTTAGCTCAGTTGTTGCACCGTGTCACTATTTGGGGAAAGTTCATGCTAAGAAACTGAAGCAATTAATGGGTGAATATGATCAAATTTCTCCACCCAGTTCTCAACCTGATAAGGGTAAGGTTCCATTCACCTCTTCATTGATCTCTGCACCATCTGTGATCTTTTGGGATTGGATCCTTTCACTCTGCATGTCTTCAAGGTTCATCCACGTTGTACTATTTATTAGTATTTCATTCCTTTTTATTGCTGAATAATATTCCATTGTGTGAATTACCACATTTTATTTATCCATTCATCAGTTGATGATCACTGAGTCATTTCTGCCTTTAGCTGTTAGGAATAGTGCTGCTGTGTACATTTCTGTACAACTTTTTGTGTGGACATAGATTTTCAGTCCTCTTGCGTTGAAACCTAAGAGTGAAATTGCTGGGGTTATGTGGTAACTCTATGTTTGACACTTTGAGGAACTGCCAAACTGTTTTCCAAAGTAGCTGCACATTTTATATTCGCACCAAGAATGAATGAAGTGGGACTTCCCTGGTGGCGCAGTGGTTAAGACTCCGTGCTCCCAATGCAGGGGGCCTGGGTTTGATCCCTGGTCAGGGAACTAGATCCCACATGCATGACGCAACTAAGGAGCCAGGCGAGCTGCAACTAAGGGGCTTGCAAGCCGCAACTAAGACCCAGCGCAACCAAATAAATTAAAAAAAAAAAAAAAAAAGAATGAATGAAGTTTCCAGTTTTTCCTCCTTTTTGTCAACACTTATTATTATGTCTTTTTTTGGTCTTTTTTTATACAGCAGTTTCTTATGAGTTATCCATTTTATACATATTAGTGTATATATGTCAATCCCAATCTCCCAGTTCATCACACCACCACCCCACCACCACTTTCCCCCCTTGGTGTCCATACGTTTGTTCTGTACATCTGTGTTTCTATTTCTGCCCTGCAAACAGGTTCATCTGTACCATTTTTCTAGGTTCCACATATATGCGTTAATATGTGATATTTGTTTTTCTCTTTCTGACTTACTTCACTCTGTATGACAGTCTCTAGATCCATCCATGTCTCTGCAAATGACCCAGTTTAGTTCCTTTTTATGGCTGAGTAGTACTCCATTGTATATATATACCACATCTTCTTTATCCATTCGTCTGTCGATGGGCATTTAGGTTGCTTCCATGACCTGGCTATTGTAAATAGTGCTGCAGTGAACATTGGGGTGCATGTGTCTTTTTGAATTACAGTTTTCTGTGGGTATATGCCCAGTAGTGGGATTGTTGGGTCATATGGTAATTCTATTTTTAGTTTTTTGTTTGTTTGTTTGTTTGTTTTTGCCGTACGCGGACCTCTCACTGTTGTGGCCTCTCCCGTTGCGGAAAACAGGTTCCGTACGCACAGGCTCAGCGTCCATGGCTCACGGGCCTAGCCGCTCCACAGCATGTGGGATCTTCCCAGACCAGGGCATGAACCTGTATCCCCTGCATCGGCAGGTGGACTCTCAACCACTGCGCCACCAGGGAAGCCCTATTTTTAGTTTTTTAAGGAACCTCCATACTGTTCTCCATAGTGGCTGTATCAATTTGCCTTCCCACCAATAGTGCAAGAGGGTTCCCTTTTCTCCACACCCTCTCCAGCATTTGTTGTTTGTAGATGTTCTTATGATGCCCATTGTAACTGGTGTGTGGTGATACCTCATTGTAGTTTTGATTTGCATTTCTCTAATAATTAGTGATGTTGAGCATCCTTTCATGTGTTTGTTGGCCATCTGTATGTCTTCTTTGGAGAAATGTCTATTTAGGTCTTCTGCCCATTTTTGGATTGGGTTGTTTGTTTTTTAATATTGAGCTGCATGAGCTGTTTATATGTGTTGGAGATTAATCCTTTGTCCGTTGATTCGTTGGCAAATATTTTCTCCCATTCTGAGGGTTGTCTTTTCATCTTGTTTGTAGTTTCCTTTGCTTTGCAAAAGCTTTTAAGTTTCATTAGGTCCCATTTGTTTATTTTTGTTTTTATTTCCATTACTCTAGGAGGTGGATCAAAAAAAATCCTGCTGTGATTTATGTCAAAGAGTGTTCTTCCTATGTTTTCCTCTAAGAGTTTTATAGTGTCTGGTCTTACATTTAGGTCTCTAATCCATTTTTAGTTTATTTTTATGTATGGTGTTAGGGAGTGTTCTAATCTCATTCTTTTACATGTAACTAGCTGTCCAGTTTTCCCAGCACCACTTATTGAAGAGACTGTCTTTTCTCCATTGTATATCCTTGCCTCCTTTGTCATAGATTAGTTGACCATAGGTGCGTGGGTTTATCTCTGGGCTTTCTATCCTGTTCCATTGATCTATATTTCTGTTTTTGTGACAGTACCATATTGTCTTGATTACTGTAGCTTTGTAGGATAGTCTGAAGTCAGGGAGTTTGATTCCTCCAGCTCCGTTTTTCTCCCTCAAGACTGCTTTAGCTATTCAGGATCTTTTGTGTCTCCATACAAATTTTAAGATTTTTTTGTTCTAGTTATGTAAAAAGTGCCTTTGGTAATTTGATAGGGATTGCATCAAACATGTAGATTGCTTTGGGAGTATAGTCATTTTCACAATATTGATTCTTCCCATCCAAGAACATTGTATATCTCTCCATCTGTTGGTATCATCTTTAATTTCTTTCATCAGTGTCTTATACTTTTCTGCATACAGGCCTTTTGTCTACCGAGGAAGGTTTATTCCTAGGTATTTTATTCTTTTTGTTTCAGTGGTAAATGGGAGTGTTTCCTTAATTTCTCTTTCTGATGTTTCGTTGTTAGTGTATAGGAATGCAAGAGATTTCTGTGCATTAATTTTGTATCCTGCAACTTTACCAAATTCATTGATTAGCTCTAGTAGTTTTCTGGTGGCATCTTTAGGATGCTCTATGTGTAGTGTCATGTCATCTGCAGGCAGTGACAGTTTTACTTCTTCTTTTGCAATTTGTATTCCTTTTATTTCTTTTTCTTCTCTGATTGCCATGGCTAGGACCTGCAAAGCTATATTGAACAATAGTGGTGAGAGTGGACATCCTTGTCTTGTTCCTGATCTTAGAGGAAATGCTTTTAGTTTGTCACCATTGAGAATGATGTTGCTGTGGGTTTGTCATATATGGCCTTTATTATGTTGAGGTAGGTTCCCTCTATGCCCACTCTCTGGAGAGTTTTTATCATAAATGGGTGTTGAATTTTGTCAAAAGCTTTTTCTGATCTATTGAGATGATCATATGGTTTTTCTTCTTCAATTTGTTAATATGGTGTATCACATGGATTGATTTGCATATATTGAAGAATCCTTGCATCCCTGGGATAAATCCCACTTGATCACGGTGTATGATCCTTTTAATGTGTTGTTGGATTCCGTTTGCTAGTATTTTGTTGAGGATTTTTGCATCTATATTCATCAGTGATATTAGTCTGTAATTTTCTTTTTTTGTAGTATCTTTGTCTGGTTTTGGTATCAGGGTGATGGTAGCCTCATAGAATGAATTTGGGAGTTTTCCTTCCTCTGCAGTTTCACCTGTGAAGCCATCTGGTCCTGGACTTTTGTTTTTTGGAAGATTTTTAATCACAGTTTCAATTTCATTACTTGTGATTGATCTGTTCATATTTTCTATTTCTTCCTGGTTCAGTTTTAGAAGGTTATACCTATGTGTCTATACCTTTCTAAGAATGTGTCTATTCCTTCCAGGTTGTCCATTTTATTGGCATAGAGTTGCTTGTAGTAGTCTCTTAGGATGCTTTGTATTTCTGCAGTGTCTGTTGTAACTTCTCCTTTTTCATTTCTAATTTCATTGATTTGAGTCCTCTCCCTCTTTTTCTTATGAGTCTGGCTAATGGTTTATCAATTTTGTTTATCTTCTCAAAGAACCAGCTTTTAGTCTTATTGATCTTTGCTATTGTTTTCTTTGTTTCTATTTCATTTATTTCTGCTCTGATCTTTATGATTTCTTTCCTTCTACTAACTTCGGGTTTTGTTTGTTCTTCTTTCTCTAGTTCCTTTAGGTGTAAGTTTAGATTGTTTGTTTGAGATTTTTATTGTTTCTTGAGGTAAGCTTATATTGCTATAAACTTCCCTCTTAGAACTGCTTTTGCTGCATCCCATAGGTTTTGGATCATCATGTTTTCATTGTCATTTGTCTCTAGGTAGTTTTTGATTTCCTCTTTGATTTCTTCAGTGATCTCTTGGTTATTTAGTAACGTGTTGTTTAGCCTCCATGTGTTTGTTTTTTTACATTTTTTCCCCTGTAATTGATTTCTAATCTCATAGCGCTGTGGTCAGAAAAGATGCTTGATATGATTTCAATTTTCTTAAATTTACTGAGGCTTGATTTGTGACCCAAGATGTGACCTATCCTAGAGAATGATCCATGAGCACTTGAGAAGAAAGTGTAATCTGCTGTTTTTGGATGGAATGTCCTATAAATATCAGTTAAATCTGTCTGGTCTATTGTGTTATTTAAAGCTTGTGTTTCCTTATGAATTTTCTGTTTGGATGATCTGTCCATTGATGTAAGTGAGGGGTTAAAGTCCCCCATTATTATTGTGTTACTGTCAATTTCCTCTTTTATAGCTGTTAGTGCTTGCCTTATGTATTGAGGTGCTCCTATGTTGGGTGCATATATACTTATAATTGTTATATCTTCTTCTTGGATTGATGCCTTGATCATTATGTAGTGTCCTTCCTTGTCTTTTGTAACATTCTTTATTTTAAAGTCTCTTTTATATGACATGAGTATTGCTACTCCAGCTTTCTTTTGATTTCCATTTGCATGGAATATCTTTTTCCATCCCCTCACTTTCAGTCTGTATGTGTCCCTAGGTCTGAAGTGGGTCTCTTGTAGACAGCATATATATGGGTCTTATTTTTGTATCCGTTCAGCCAGTCTGTGTCTTTTCGTTGGAGTATTTAATCCATTCACATTTAAGGTAATTATTGATATGTATGTTCCTATTACCGTTTTCTTAATTGTTTTGGGTTTGTTTTTGTAGGTCTTTTTCTTCTCTTGTGTTTCCCACTTAGAGAAGTTCCTTTAGCATTTGTTGTAAGCTGGTTTGGTGGTGCTGAATTCTCTTAGCTTTTGCTTGTCTGTAAAGCTTTTGATTTCTCCATCAAATCTGAGTGAGATCCTTGCCAGGTAGAGTAATCTTGGTTGTAGCTTCTTCCCTTTCATCACTTTAAGTATATCTTGCCACTTCCTTCTGGCTTGTAGCGTTTCTGCTGAGAAATCAGCTGTTAACCATATGGGAGTTCCCTTGTATGTTATTTGTCATTTTTCCCTTGTTGCTTTCAATAATTTTTCTTTGTCTTTAATTTTTGTCAATTTGATTACTATGTGTCTCAGCGTGTTTCTCCTTGGGTTTATCCTGCTTGGGACTCTCTGTGCTTCCTGGACTTGGGTGGCTATTTCCTTTCCCATGTTAGGGAAGTTTTTGACTATAATCTCTTCAAATATTTTCTCGGGTCCTTTCTCTCTCTCTTCTCCTTCTGGGACCCCTATAATGCGAATGTTGGTGAGTTTAATGTTGTCCCAGAGGTCTCTTAGGCTGTCTTCATTTCTTTGCATTCTTTTTTCTTTATTCTATTCCGTGGCAGTGAATTCCACCATTCTGTCTTCCAGGTAGGTCACTTATCCGTTCTTCTGCCTCAGTTATTCTGCTATTGATTCCTTCTAGTGTATTTTTCATTTCAGTTATTGTATTGTTCATCTCTGTTTGTTTGTTCTTTAATTCTTCTAGGTGTTTGTTCTTTAATTCTTCTAGGTCTTTGTTAAACATTCTTGTATCTTCTCAATCTTTGCCTCCATTCTTTTTCCAAGATCCTGGATCATCTTCACTATCGTTATTCTGAATTCTTTTTCTGGAAGGTTGCCTATCTCCACTTCATTTAGTTGTTTTTCTGAGGTTTTACCTTGTTCCTTCTGTCTTTTCATTTTGTCTATCTTTCTGTGAATGTGGTTTTCCTTCCACAGGCTGCAGAATCGTAGTTTTTCTTGCTTCTGCTGTCTGCCCTCTGGTGGATGAGGCTATAAGCTTATAGGATAGATGATTGCTACAGGGGCTCTTTCTTGATCTGTGTCTCAACAAGTGGCACCTCTCTGTCTTTTTGATTATAGCCAACCTAGCGGCTATGAGGTGAAATCTTTTTATTATAAAACATATTTAAACATATAAGGAGAGAAAGCAGTATTATGAACGCTCATGTACCCACCATCCAGTTTTAACAATTATCAACATCTTTTTAATCTTATTAGTGACTTTTAACAGTTTTATTGAGGTATAGTTGACATACAGTAAACTGTATGTATTCCAGGTATACAATTTGATAGGTCTTGGGAGGTGTATATACCCATGAAATGATCACCACAGTTAAGATAGTAAACATATCCATACCCACAAAAGTGCCATTTACAATTGCTCCCTCCTCCTTTTTCCTGCCTCATCCCCAAGCAACCACTGTGTTACTACAGGTTAGTTTCCATTTTCAAGAGCTTTATATATATGGAATAATATATTATGTACTCTTTTGTCAGGCTTCTTTCATTCAGCATGATGATTTTGAGATTCATCTATTTCAAGTGTATCAATAATCTATTCCTTTTTGTCATTGATTCCATTCTATAGAGATACCACTGTTTGATTTATGCATTCACCTGTTGATCAATATTTGGGTTTGTTTTTTTTTCTTCCTTTCCAGGGCTATTACAAATAACACTGCTATGAACATTCATGTATAAGTCTTTATGTGGACATATACTTCCTTTTCTTTTGGATAAATATCTAGGAGTGGAATAACTGGATCGTATGTGAGGTGTATGTTTAACTTCCTCAGAAACTACCAGACTGTCTTCCAAGTAGTTGTATCATTTTACATCCCTACCAGCAATGTATGAGAATTCCAGTTGTTGCACATCCTCACCAGTCTCTTTAATTTCAGTCATTCTAGTGAGTGTGAGGTAGTACCTTTTTGTGCTTTTAATTGACATTTACTTGATGACGAATGACACTGAGCATCTTTCATTTGTTTATTGTCCATTTGTATATATTCTTTTCTGAAGTGTCTGTTCAAATTTTTTTACCCATATTTAATCAATTATTTGTTACATTATTTTGCTCTAGTCAGAATTTTTATACTGTTTGAGTAGAATAAGGGCTGAATTTTCTGACTTACCAAATTAGGCTTCATTTAGATTTTCTTTTTAATCTCAAATTGCCAGTAAAGCTAGCTGATCACTAGTGACTCTAGATTTTGCTCTCAGACTTGTTCTGTTAATGGACAGAAATGTGTGATTCTACATGGGTTACGCTGCCTCCTAATTTTTGGAAATAAAGTACAACACAAAAATATCTAGCGCATTATCATCTCATAGTGAGTACCTTTTCTGCTAGATTTGTAACGCAGGATTTGAGGTGGGGGGAGAGAAAGAGAAATAGTAGTTGTACTGCCCCCACCTGCCAAAAGAAATTTAAACAAGCAAACAAAGACTAGCATTATCTGATTTAAATTTCTTTTGAAACTTCTCTCTACATATAAATCCTAGCCCCTCTCAGCTGTCACCTCCATTTCCTTCCTTACCCCTCCCACCAGTGCTTTAATAGAGAACAAACCAGAAGGCATTCTAGAATGCTTTTTTCACCAATCAGAAGTAATGGAATGAAATCCAAGACCCTGTTCGGAAGATACGGAACTCTTGTCCCTCGTCTTTCCTCATGCCCTGTACCTACGATTAGTTTTGTCTCATAGCTGAATTTCTAATTTCCAGCATTCCCAAACCATTTTACAAACATCCTTTTATTATTAAGTCTTAAAATACTCTAGTCAGGTGAGTATATGTGTTCATTTTATTTTGTGTGAGTAAACAGAAGATTTTTAAAGATCAAATTACTTCTCTATGGTTTATTTCTTTTCTTAGACAACAGTATACAAAAAATTGACTATTCTGAACTTTAGAAATTGTTTGAACATTCAGATCAGGACAGTCACCATGGATGTGTAAGTTGTTATATCCCTAATTCCTTACGTTTTTAGCCCTACAAAAGAATTCTGTATGTCAGCTCCTTTCTACCCTCTTCATCCCACTTCTGAGAAAGATAAAATTATTTGTGAGTGGGCTAGGCAGTATTTGACCTTTCTGATGCTCCTTTTTGGCATTTAATGTCATGATGTTTAACTTTCATGCCAAAGTAGTTTTAATTTGTTTGGGCTTCTTTATTTTGTTTTTTGAGACTCTTTTCAAGAGTAAATGAAATATTCAGCATAAAATAATATAGTAAGAAGAATTTTCTCCCATCTTCTCTACAGAGAATCCCTTGTCAACCTAATGAATCGTTCAAAGAAGACATCTGACTCTTTTCAAGATGAACTTGAAGATTATATCAAAGTGCAGAAAGCCAGAGGCTTAGAGCCAAAGACTTGTTTCAGAAAGATGAGAGAGGATTATTTGGAAACCTGTGGATACAAAGAAGAGGTTGATTCTAGACCCAGGTGTAGAATGTTTGATCAAAGACTCCCTTATGAACCCATCCAGACCTACCGAAGACCATGCAATATCTCACAAGCAGTGGAGAAGCAGTTACCTCTGTGGCTACCAGCTCATGACAGCAGGCTGAGACTAGACTCCCTGAGCAACTGTCAATTCACCAGGGACTGTTTCTCAGGAAAACCAGTAGCCCTGAACTTTAGTCAACAAGAGTATAACTGTAGCTCATACAGTGTAGAATCTGGAGTTTACAGGCACCTCTCCTTAGAAAACAGTACCAGTGCCCATCAAGCTAGTTATAAACAGATACATCAGAAGAGAAAAAGGCACCCAGAAGAAGGCCAGGAAAAGCCAGAAGAGGAGCGGCCCAAGCATAAGAGGAAGAAAGCTTATGAGGAAATAGATTTAGACAAACACAAGAGCATCCAAAGAAACAAAACAGAGGCGGAAACAGTCAGAGTCAGTACAGAAAAGCCTAAGAACCAAAAGGAGAAAAAAAGCCAAGATGTAGCCTCTAAGAAAGAGAAACGTAAGCGTAGAAAAGAGAAAAAGGAACAAGGGAAAGAAAGGACAGAAGAGGAGATGCTTTGGGACCAGTCTATCCTTGGATTTTGAAGCTCTTGCATTGGTTCTCCTGAGGTTAAACTGAAAAAATAGTTGAGGAGCTTGGTTTTACGATGTCCACGTTCATATCGCTCTTTTCATGTGAACAGGTACAGAGCCTAAGTGAACAGAAAACATTTAATGTACTTGCTCTCCAACATGGAAATTACTTTTCTTCTCTTCTAAAATCATTACTACATTTTTCTTATGCATAATGTAATTTCCCTTAATGAGGGTGGCTCTGCTTTTATTCATCAAATTGCTATGATGGTGGAAGTATTTTTCCCTTGGGAGGTCATTTATTTTAAATTGGAGGATTAATAGGCTTTACAGAATCTATTTCTTGATTGGCTTTTAGTTTGGGGTGGGTGTTTTTATATATCTGTGAAGCAGTTTAGATTGATTTTTTTTTTCCTTCGCTAGATCTAACTTGCAGTATATTTTCTAGATTGGAAAGTGGAAAATGACATACATTATAATAAGCTTAAGTTACATACAGTTTTAAACGTTTCAAGAAGTCTTGATACAAAATCAGTTTATATTCTGGGAATGTTTATAATAAAGTTCTAATTTCTACAATTTTTTTTGTTTTCTAATTTCTGCATTTTTGAGCACACAGTGATGTGTTCCTATTCGACGAAGATGTTCTTTGGGAAGAGCAATAACTGAGCATATATAAACCCACTTTTTAGGGCAGAAATCTGAATGACCACAATTTTTCCAAATAGTTGAAATTGGGGAATTTATAAGAAAATGCCATTAGAGGGACTTCCCTGGCAGTCCCGTGGTTAAGAATCTGAGCTTCCACTGCAGGGGGACAGGTTCCAACCCTAGTCAGGGAACTAAGATCCTCCATGGTGTGTGATGTGGCAAAAAAAAAAAAAAAAAGCCATTGGAATATTCTTTCCTGACCAGTGTTTTCATTCTGATAGTCCACTTTTTTGCGATAACCGTATCAAGTGTTTGAGCACTGCTATTTTGTTGTAGAAAGAGTGGTGACCTGGGAATCTGAATCCCAGGATTCTAGACTCAACTATGCCATCAAGTTGTTATGTGACTTTGGGGAATTCACTTTATTTTCCTCATTATCAAATATACCTAGAAGGACTGGCCTCTATAATGCTTTGGATAACAACAAGATGCTGTGATATGAAAACTCTCTTTGCATTCTACAATGTTGTGCTTACATGTTTATTGTAATATTAACTTTAAAATTACTTTGCTTAAATTATTTTTAATCATATATATTCCCTTCCCCTACTCAACCCTCTGCATGTAACCAGTCTCACCACCCTTGCTAGGCTGCTGCCTTACTCAGCTCTGACACCTCTCTGGGTCCCCACCTTGCCTAGCTTCCTACCTCAGTGGGTCCCAAATAGCAAAGAAGAAAGGAAGGAGGGCTTCCCCGGTGGCACAGTGGTTAAGAATCCGCCTGCCAATGCAGGGGACATGGGTTCAAGCCCTGGTCCAGGAAGATCCCACATGCCACAGAGCAACTAAGCCCGTGCGCCGCAACTACTGAGCCTGCGCTCTAGAGCCCGTGAGCCACAACTACTGAGCCCGCATGCCACAACTACTGAGACTGCATGCCACAACTACTGAAGCCTGCGCGCCTAGAGCCCGTGCTCCGCAACAAGAGAAGCCACCACAATGAGAAGCCCGCACACTGCCACGAAGAGTAGCCCCTGCTCGCCACAACTAGAGAAAGCCCGCACGCGGCAACAAAGACCCAACGCAGCCAATAAATAAATAAAAATAAATAAATAAAAATAAATAAATAAAATACATTAAAAAAAAAGAAGGAAGGGGAGGAGGGAGAGAGGGTAGGTGACCCATTTTATTTTACACTAATGACCACAAACCTCCAACCCATCAGGTTTCCCTAGTAAATTTCCCATCCTCAGAGATGTCTTATATTTTCCCCTCTCTCCTCAAACCTTCCCCTCCCTGGTACCTGCCATACAGGGCCCCCTTTCTCTCAGCTGATGACCTCACCTCACACTCCAATAAAAAAAACAAAAGCCTTCAGAGGGGGACTTATTCATTGTCCTACCACTGGATCTATAAACTTCCCTCAAGTATTCTGTTGTCTGTCTTCTCTACAATAATAGTGTCCCTGCTCTTAATAAAGACAAATCCCTCCCCTCATGCACTGAATCCTACACCCTTATACCTTTTCAAGGACTTCATCTCTCTCCTGCACCTTGAATCTCTCCTCTACTGGATTATTCCTTTATATGCAAACAAGCTTCTGTTTCCCCTCTTCGAAAAACAAAGCAAACAAACAGAAAAACAAAACTCCCTTGACACTCTACATCCTCTTTCAGCTATCTCCTTTCTCTTTCACATCAAACTTGTCTACAGCAGCTGTCTATACTGACACCTCTCATTCTCACCTCCACCTATTCTAGTTTCTGTTCCTACCATTCCTCCGAGGCTGCTCTTATCAAAGTCTCCAATGACTTCCATGTTGTCAAATCCAATGAATATTTTTAATTTGTATTCAATTCAGCCTCTCAGCAGCTTCCATTTGGTCAATCAGTCCCTCTTCCTTGAAACATTCCTCTCTCAGCTTGCATAGCACCACATTCTCCTGATTTTTTCCTACCTCCATAGCTGCTGCTCCTTATGGGCTCATTTACTGGTTCCTCTTCCACCCACCTCTAAATGCATCATGTATATTGCATCAGGAGCCAATCCCAGACCACCACTCTTTCTAATCGCACATCCTAAGTGATCTCATCCAGGCTCATGGCTTTAAATTTACCTGTATGTTGATTTGTGGACTGAATGTTTGTGTCATCCCCCAAATTCATATGTTGACATCTAATCCCCAATGTAATGGTATATGGAGCAGGTACCTCCCTACCTTTGGGAGGTAATTAGGTCATGAGGGTGGAGCCCTCACGAATGGGCTTAGTGCCCTGATAAGAAGAGGTCAGAGAGCTAGCTGAGCCACCCAGTCTATGGTAACATGTTACAGCAGCCCAAACTAAGACAGTTGATGACCTCTAAATTTCTATTTCTAGACTAGATTTTCCCCCTGAGTTCTAGACTCATAACCAACTGCATTTGTTGTTATTTCCACCTAGAACACCAAAAGGGCACTTACATCCCTCGTCACCAGTCATTCTTCCCTCAGTCTTCCTCATCTCTGCAAATAACAGCACCATCTTGATTGTTCAAGCCAAAAATCACTAAAAGCAGCCTTGACTCTCTCCTACATCAGAGCCATCAGTGATTCCTCCTGGTTATATCACCAAATTATCTCTCCTATTGTCCAATTCTCCCCATCTTCATTGCCCCCACCCTGACCCAAACCATCATTTATCTCTGGTATTATTTTGGTTTTATTTGTACCAAACAGGACTAATAGGTCTGAGAGAAGCTGAAAACTGGGAGAAGTCATCAGAGGCTCTGAGTTGGTGAGCGCAAAACCAGCAACAGGAGTACTGAGAGACCAAATAGTATCATGGTCATCTAGCACTGAGGATTTCAAAACTATCCAGCAAATATTTCCTTCCAGAAAGACAAAGCCTTACTTGAAAAGAAAACTGCTAGGCTAAGAAACCTAATAGATCAGGGAAGTAACACCAGAGGTAAGGGAAAGCGAAGGTACCAATAGTAGGGAGAAGGTCCCAGATGAAGAACCCAGAAAATTCTGCAACAGCAAAATACATCTGAGGTGAGAATACCACCTTGCCAAGCAAGACCCGTAGGCCTGTAGGAAATAGAGCAGAAAAACTTTTCTGAAGCAAACTTAGCTCTGAAAGGCAGAGAAGTAGCCATATTTTGAGCCCTTCACTGTCACAAGAGGGAGCCCTCAAGCCGTGATGCTGGGAAAGGTACCCTAGGCCATTCCCTCTCCACAAAAATGTGTTCACAGTAGTCCAGGTCACCACATTTCATTTAAACTTTGGAAAGGAGGAGGAGAATATGATCTAGCCACACAAAGTGTTACAAAAGAAAATTGGACTAAAATACTTTGACAAGACACCAGAAAAATGCAAACACAAAGCAGATGAAAACTCTAATCTGACCCTTCAAACAAGGCGGCAAGACATCAAGAAAGCAATTAAAGCTTTAAGAAAAGCACATAAAGCGGAAAAAGAACTCAAATAAAATGGCCAGACAACTATACAACTGAAAAAGACAATTCCAAGAAAAATATAATGCAGTAAAGAAAAAGTAATTGTATTTTTTTAGTCAAAAATATTCATTGAGCATCAAATTTGAGCCAGACATGGTTACTAAACAATGACCTTGACAGACACAGGAAAAAATTAGTAAAAGAAAAAAAAAATCATTTCAGAAATAAAAGGAATACAAGAGAGTATAGACACCATAGAAAGAACAGGGAAATAAACGGTAAGAAAGAGAGTAATGAAGATAATCCAACAAAAGTAAATTTACACCTTGCAAGAGGCGATAAAGATAAGAGATGAGCAAAGGAGATCCAAATATACTGGAGTCTCTAAAGAAGAAGAATCGATGAAGCAGCACAAACATTTAAAACTCTCTATTTGTTTATTAATGACAATATGTATACACATTTGCAAAACAGTTGACTGTTGACTTTGGGCAACGCATGGAGTGTTCTGAATTCTCAGACCCCAAGACAGTTGAGCTTTCAACTCTGACAACTTTGGCTTTGAATTTCAGTTGGGCACTTACAAGCTGTGCGTGGTAGATTCGTTGTCGGGGAAAATGACAGCGATAATTTCCCCTCCCTGTAGCCACCCCTTGTTTCCCATCCAATAAGGCTGGGCTTGGCCATGTGACCTGCTTTTGGCCAATGGGAGAACAGCAAATAAGATGCGAGCTGGATTTAGAAAGTGCCTGTGCTTGCCCTCATGCTGCTTTCGGAGCTCAGCCACCTCGTACAAGCCGTACTGAATAATGAGAGACTTGTGGCTACGTCGGCACCACCCAGGTGCCATTGAACTCTTTTCCTCTTCACCAGATACAAGGCACCTTGGCCACCCAGCCCGCACTGAGCCAGCCCAAACAACTCACAAAATTGTGAGAAATAAATGTTTGCTGTTTTAAATCATAAGTTTTGTGGCAGTTTATAATGCAGCAAAAACTATATACTGCATGACTTTAGGTGAGTTTCTTAATCTGAGTCTCAGTTTTTTCACCTGTGATGCAGAGATAAAACAATTACCCATGGAGGGCTCTTTTGAGGATTAAACGAGGAAATATATGTGAAGTTCCTGGCACAGCATAAATACTCAATAATAAAAAGAACCAACCTCTGCAGGCTGGAATGGTGGCCGTGCTCAGGCTGGGGTACACGGTTGTAGTGCTTTGTAAGCAGTCCTCAAATCTAGAATGCCAGAGGGAGCCTGGGGCAGCAGAGGCCAAGCTACCAGGTGCATGCCCCAGGCCACAGCGCTAGTCATTGGGGGTCGGGGGGAGTGCACTCTAGGCTATTCCCTGCCACTATCACCGCCTGCCACCCCATTCCAGCGCCCCCACACACACAGCGATGTATGCAGGGGCACTCAGTGACTTAGCTGGCTCCTCGGGGAACGTAAAGTATGGACTTCTGCGGACAAGAAACAAGCCAAAGGGCTTCCCTGGTGGAGCAGTGGTTAAGAATCCGCCTGCCAATGCAGGGGACACAGGTTTGATCCCTGGTCTGGGAAGATCCCACATGCCACGGAGCAACTAAGCCCGTGCGCCACAACTACTGAGCCTGCGCTCTAGAGCTCGCGAGCCACAACTACTGAGCCCACGTGCCACAACTACTGAACCTGTGTGCCTAGAGCCCATGCTCTGCAACAAGAGAAGCCTGCACACTGCAAGGAAGAGTAGCACCCGCTCACCGCAACTAGAGAAAGGCCACGTGCAGCAACGAAGACCCAAAGCAGCCAAAAATAATTAATTAATTAATTTTTTTTTTTTAAAAAGAAAGAAACAAGCCAAAGAAAAGGACAACCCTCCCAGGCAGGATGGATGTCCAAATCAAAGAAATGTATCACAGGTTGCCTGAAGACCAGAGTCCCTAATAACAGTGGACACCGACTGGGCCCTGGGTCCTGGCAGATGTTGTACATCCTTGTGTACCTCATGCCCACGGCCACCACAAAGGGAACTGCCATTACTCCCACCATTTTACATGGAAGAAAGCTGAGGCTCAGAGAGATTAATTTGTCCAGGGTTACTCTGGAGCCCAGGCCCATCTCCTTCCAGGTCTGAGGTTTGAAACACCTCCCCTCAATCCTCACCCCCCATTTAGGGAGCTGGAGTCCAGGAGGAGCTGTGCTGGGTCGGGGTACCTGGCAGATAGGTGCTGCCTTCCCCAAGGGGCCAAGGGTGAGGAACTGGGTTTACCACAGACTTTGAAGGGAAGGAAGGAGTCGCTGGCCCCACGGTGTATGAGAGAATATGCAGAGGACGGTGGGCAGAGTCCTGGAGGGACTTGGAAAGTGAGGTGTAACCTTGGTCTAATAGGAAAGGGAGTAACGGGCGGTTTCTAGGCAGAAAAGAAGGGCGTTGGACTGGATGGGCTAGAAGGTTCCCGTCCAAGCAGCAGGCTCCGCCTCAAGGGGACCTCATTTCCGCATCTGCAGCAGCCTGAACCTAGCAACTGTGAGCTCCCCCGCAAGCCTGGCTTCTCTCTCCCTCCCAGGTCTCCCCTCTATTTCACTCCCCGCCCAAGGTCTCTGGCGAGTGAGAAACGACCCCAAGCGGCGCCCTTCGGTGCAGCCCCGCAGCCTTGGTTTCGTCGCGCTGCTGCCTTCGCTCGCGTACCCAGGGCGCTGCGAGGCCACCTGGTCCTCCATCACTAACTCATGTCAGCGACATCCGTGCGCACACTGTCTTCTGGTGAGTGCTGACAGCTCTGCACGAAGCAGCTTCGTTTCCTACTCTTACGCCACCCAACCCCAGATTCCCCTCAGTTCTGGACAAAACTTGTGTCTCACCCCGCACTAGGATCGCCTCAGAGCGTCTCAAACGACTTTCCCCTAAGAAGGCGGTGATCGCTGAGGCTATAGCTGTGGTGGCCACGCCCCGCAGGGGCGGATAGTGGGCAGGACACGCAAATTAACTGGCGCTTCAACCCAGGGGAGACGCGCGCAAGAAAGGACGCGAGAAGTCACTGATCGATCAAGAAGCGAACAAAGATGTCTGCGAAAGAGGCTAATGTTTTCGGTATAGTATTCACATAAGAAAGGAGGTGAGAGGACTTCCGTGGAGGTCCAGTGGTTAAGACTTCGCGCATCCACTGCAGAAGGCATGGGTTCCATCCCTGGTGGGGGAACTAAGATGCCGCAGGCCACTCGGCGAGGCCAAAAATTTAAAAAAAAAAAAAAAAAGGAGGTGAGATTTAGACCGAGGATGAGGTGAACTAAGGTTGCATGAAAGAAGGGAGGACCTAGAGAGTGGCGGAGTCTGAGGACTCAGATGTTAATCTGTTTTTTTCAGCGTAATATTTGACATGCTCTTTGCTTTGTATAACATAACATTAAGTGGAGTTTTGAAGTTAAGAAATGGACTGAGATCCGCTTGTGTGCATTTTCGACTGCATTGAAGGACATGAGGTATCCATCTTTTCTAACTGGCTGTTCCTGTGTTATGTGTTTTTATTATAAACTGGCAATCTAGTAGGTAGAATGTTTCTCTGAATTCTTTGAGCTGCTCTAGCAAATTAACAAAACCCCGGGAGGCAGCTGTTGAATCATATGATCTGTAACTGCATAGGTGACAACTTGAACTTGTGATTGGCCTCTGAAGGGGGCGGAGATCACCAGGGAGTCTTGGACTGAGGCTTTAGCCTGTGGGATCTGATGCTATCTCCCAGAAGATAAAGTCAGAATGGAGTGAATTGCTTGGTGGAATTGGTGTCAGAATCCGACCCACCTTAACTTCCTTTCTCCCATTTCTCCCATTGCAAACATTCTTCAAATAAAGTTCTTATTTTTGTGAACTGCCTCAAAGCTACTTGAAATGAAGCCTGACATAAATTAGTACACAAGCCCACAGGTTCCACAAGTATCACAGGTGGCATTGAGCCCAGGGCTTAAAAGTTCTGGCCTTTCGCAGTGGTTAAGAATCCGCCTGCCAACCCAGGGTACACGGGTTCTATCCCTGGTCCGGGAAGATCCCACATGCCAAGGAGCAACTAAGCCCGTGTGCCACAAGTACTGAGCCTGCGCTCTAGAGCCCACGAGCCACAACTACTGAAGCCAGTGCACCGAGAGCCCATGCTCTGCAACAAGAGAAGCCACTGCAGTGAGAAACCCATGTACCACAACGAAGAGTAACCCCCACTCACCACAACTAGAGAAAGCCCACGTGCAGCAATGAAGACCCAATGCAGCCAAAAATAAGATTAATTAATTAATTAAAAAAAAAAGTTCTGGCCTTTCGTGATTCTGTGACCAGGAGAGGTTTAGAGGACAAAGTCTGTCCACAGGAATACAGAATAATAAAGAATAGCCAAATAAATAGAGACACAAACTACATCCATATGTTGAGAGATGTAATATTGGAAAGATGTCAGTTCTCAAACTGATCTAAAGGTTCAGTGACTCCCAAGCAAAATCGCAAGTGTTTTTTGGAAATTAATGAGCCAAATTTCAGATTTAAGGAAATCAAAATGCCAAGAATAATCCAAACATACTCAGATAAGGAAAAGCTAGGGAGAGGACTTGCTCTGGAAGCTATGTAAGACTTATTATGAACTATAGTAATTAAGACAGAGTGGTATTAGTGCAAAGATACAACAGAACCCAGAAGCAGAGCCATGAACAGATGGACATTTGGTCAATAATTGTTCAAAGAAACAAGCCGAAGATGGAATCACCTGTGCTAAGCCCCACAGAGACTTAATACCTAACGTGATCACAGTTTCAGCCTCTCCCAGGAGTGGAATTTTAAACCAGTCCATCTGGAATTACCTGGTCAGCTCCAGTGGGGTAACCTGCCTAAACCCCCCTGCCTTCCTCTAAGGGACAGTGACCTTGCCTGAAATGGTCCACTCTTAACTTCCTTGTCCCACCCTCTTTCTGCCTATGAAAACCTTCCATTTTGTTCAACTCCTCAGAGCCCCTTTCTGTTTTCTAGAAGGGAAGCTGCCAGATTATTGAATAAAGCCAATTAGATCTTCAAATTTACTCAGTTGAATTTTGTTTTTTTAATGTAGCGAAAGCAGCACTTCAGAGCAGCGAGGAAGACAGACTTCTCAATAAACTGTGTTGAGGAAATACGGTCTCTGGATGCGAAAACAAATGAAGTAGGATGCCTACCTCACAGCTTGGACAAAAATCAATTCCAGCTGAATCATACATCCATGACACTTTTACAAGACATCCTATGAGAATATATCTTTACGATCTATGGCAATGGTTCTCAGTCAGGGACAATATTGCCCCCCCAGGGGACATTTGACAATCCCTGGAGACATTTTTGGTTGTTAAAACTGGGAGTAGATGGTTGCTACTGGCATCTAGCCGGTAGAGACTAGGGATACTGCCATACACCCTACAATGCACAGGACAACCTCTACAACTAAAAGTTACCTAACCCAAAATGCCAGTAGTGCTGAAGTGGAGAAACTCTGGTCTAGGGTTAGGAAATTACATCTTAAATATGACACAAAAAAAGTTCTAACTCTAATAGTTTAATTGCTAAGTTTGACAACATTATAATGAAGAATGTCTGTTCATCAAAAGATACTGCCAAGAGAACGAAAATGCAAGGCACAGAGTAAGCGATCTCATACAGATAGAGCCAGCAAAGGGCTCATCTGCAGAATACAGGTAAGGAAAAATGCAAACAAGGCAACAGAAGAATGTTCCAGAGACCTCAACCAGCACTTGACAAAGAAAAATTCCAAATGGCCAACAGATATTAGGAAAGGTACTCAGAATCATTGTAAACATGGAAATATTGGATTTTAATTGTTGTAATTAGATACAGAATTTAAGTTCAGATCATTCCAAGTGTTAGAAAGAATGTGAAGCACTCAAAAGCTTCTGGGGGAGGATTTAAGTTGATAGAGCCACTTGAAAAACATTTGGTGTTACTCTGTCTGATAAAACTGAATGTGTCATGCTGTGTAACGTGTAAAGTGGACATTCCTTTCCTGGGCCTACAGTCTATAGGAACGCAGGCTTATGTATGTCAGGAGATGTACGTAAGAATATTCATGACAGTGTTGTTTAAAATGGCCCTGGACTGGAAACACTCACGATGCCCATGAATGGATAAATGATCTGTGATCATGTATGTATGTATTTTTTCTCATAGAAGGGAATACCATACAGCCATGAAAATGAATGCACTGTGGTGAAATTCAGAACAAAAGAAGTATATAATTCCATTTATATAAAGTTCAAACAAAATTAACCAGGCAAAACTAGCATATTTTGAGATTTATATTTAAGTGATAAACTGTAAAGAGGAAGGATGAGATTACCATAAAAATCATCCTAGTGAAGGATAAGTGCAGACTAAGAAGGAAAGGAGCCAGGCTTCTGGGATGAGGCAGTGTTTTATTTACCAGCCTGAACGGTGGTTTGGTAGACATTTCCTTTGTGATAAATCATCGTGCTGTAGATTTGTTTCGTGCACATTTCTGCATGTGTGCTATATTTTACAATGTGAGAACGGCATGTTTTATTTTTAAAATGTTTCAAACTAAACTCTTCAAACAGGATAGAATAATAGGGTTTAGGTTATAGACTGTATCCCAAGGTGATGAGCTTAAGTGTTCCTCAATCACCTTGAGAACTGTGATTGGATTTGTTTCTCCTGAGAGCCTGGAGCTGTGAGATGATGAGGTTCTAAATCTCAAAAGCCTGAGACAAAGAGGCATGGCTTCCTGCTTCCCAGCTTCCCTGCTCGCAGGGGACCTGGCAGAGAAGTTTGAGCTGCAAAGAAGTTGGGATTCTTCTCCTGGAGCTGAGTAAAACCTACCCCTAGCTAGGGCTTCTTCCTTCTTTCCTTCCTTCCTTCTTTCCTTTTGAGGTTCTTGGCAGGCAAAACTCTGCTCTCGGTGGGCCCACAGATCTTCTACTTACACAACCCCAAAGACTTGTAGGCTAGAGGAAGTGAGGTTCCATCTGTTTGTGGAAATTTCTCTCAGTAAACTAGTGCATGGTGGTGACTCCACGTAAGAGGTGAACCAAACGTGTTGCTCTTTTGCTCTCTTGTTTAGTGGCCTTGGGTGCACTAGTTGGGAGGGATGGTGGCTTGAGGTGCAAACAGGAGGAGGCTGGGTGAGAAGTACAGCCGAGGCAGTTAGAACTCCTTGGATCTGGGCTTCCCAGGGGACCTGGATACGTGGAAATGAAGTGTGGAGAGAGGTCAGGGCCCTTCTTCACTCCTGTATTCATTCAGCAAGTGTTTATTAGGCATCTGCTTTAGGTCAAGCACAATTTGACATGATGAGGAGACAGCAGTGAATAAGGAATCTGCTTGGTGAGGGATTTCTTTTTTTTTTTAAATTTTTTAAAAAGTTTTTAATTTTTTGGAGCACCGCAAGGCATGCGGGGTCTTTGTTCCCCAACCAGGGATCGAACACAGCGCCCCCTGCAGTGGAAGAGCAGAGTCTTCACCGCCAGGGAAGTCCTTTGGCGAGGGTTTTCTATTCAAGGGTGGTAAGATGGAAAATAGACCAAATTTTTCAATTAAATTGTATGCCAGATGCAGCATTCAGCATCACCTGGGACTTCAGTAGAAATGCAGAATCTCAGGCCTCACCCCAGACCCACTGAATCAGAATGAGCATTTTAACAATATCTGGAAGCACTGTGTTCGGTGATGGTGAGTGCCATGGAGAAGAATAAATCAGGGAAGTGGCCTAGGGGGTCCCGGGGGCTTGGGGGAAGGGCAGTCAAAACTGTGAGAAGGTGACATTCCAACTAAGGCATGGGAAAGCAGAGTCCTCCCGTGGGATACATAGGTAAAGAGCTTTGCTGGCTCAGAGAAGAAGTACAAAGGCCCTGAGGCTAGAGTATGTCTGCGTGTCCCTTGGGAGAACTGTGGCTGCAAAGGAGGAGCAAGGGGAGTGTCACCAGAGAGAAACCAGACACCGGAGGACAGTGAGACAACCGATAGTGGCTGGACTTTGTAGGCACCCTTGGGGATTTGGGCTTCCTTCTGGGTGAAGGAGCAGACCTGAGGGATTTTGAGCAGAGGAGTGATATTAGCCAGGATTACATTACATTCAAAGAATTATTCTGGGGCTTCCCTGGTGGCGCAGTGGTTGAGAGTCCGCCTGCCGATGCAGGGGACGCGGGTTCGAGCCCCGGTCCGGAAAGATCCCACATGCCGCGGAGCGGCTGGGCCCGTGAGCCATGGCCGCTGAGCCTGCATGTCCGGAGCCTGTGCTCCTCAACGGGAGAGGCCACAACAGTGAGAGGCCCGCGAACCGCAAAAAAAGAAAGAAAAAAAAAAAAAGAATTATTCTGGCTGCTGGTTTAGAAACAGACTCAGCAAGCAGGCGCTAGAAGGCCAGTTAAGAGCTGACAGCCGTGATTCAGCAGAGATGTGGTCCGGCCCCGGCAGGAGCTGCTTGTGTGGACGTGGTCCAATCCTGGATGCAGTTTTTTTTTTAACATCTTTATTGGAGTATAATTGCCTTACAATGGTGTGTTAGTTTCTGCTTTATAACAAAGTGAATCAACTATACATATACATATGTTCCCATATCTCTTCCCTCTTGTGTCTCCCTCCCTCCCACCCTCCCTATCCCACCCCTCCAGGCGGTCACATAGCACCGAGCCGATATCCCTGTGCTATGTGGCTGCTGCCCACTAGCTATCTAACTTACGTTTGTTAGAGTATATATGTCCACGCCACTCTCTCACTTTGTCACAGTTTACCATTCCCCCTCCCCGTGTTCTCAAGTCCATTCTCTAGTCTTTATTCCCGTCTTACCCCTAGGTTCTTCATGACATTTTTTTTCCCTTAAATTCCATATATATGTGTTAGCATACGGTATTTGTTTTTCTCTTTCTGACTTACTTCACTCTGTATGACAGACTCTAGGTCCATCCACCTCACTACAAATAACTCAATTTCGTTTCTTTTTATGGCTGAGTAATATTCCATTGTATATATGTGCCACATCTTCTTTCCCCATTCATCCAATGATGGACACTTAGGTTGCAAAACTACAATGAGACATCATCTCACACCGGTCACAGTGGCCTGGATGCATTTTGAAAGCAGAGCAGCCTGGACCTGCTGCTGATGGCACTGCCCATGCGGTGTGAGGGAAGCAGGGGAGCGGCGAGTGTCTCCTGGGGTTCTGGTCAGAGTCAAAGAAGAAGGGATGGAGTTGAGGGAGACAGAGCCTGCAGGCAGTGCGAGCCCCCCAAACTCCCCACAAGTCCCCTCGGAGGAGAGTGGAGTGGAATCTCCGTGGGGGGATGGCAGCTCTGAGCAGAAGGAAATGCCTTAGAGAGTTTGGTTTCAACTGGATATGAGATTTTTTGTTTTTTGGATTTTGGGGGGGCAAATTTTGCTTCCTACCCTATAGTGTGGCCAAGTTTGTCTTCATATAGAGCATTCCAACTAAAAACAAAGCCAGAGGGACAGAGATGAGGCTGAGAAGTAGGCCGGAAAGCGATAACCCAGCAGACTGTGAAGAAAGGTAGAAGTTGATGGAGGTTGCGGGTAGAGACCAGAGGGAGCATGGATTCTATAAAGGCTGGAAAAAAAAAAGGGAGGTGGCCGTTGCAGCTGGTACTTGGAGACTGAGGAATAGGTAGAGGTCGGACGTGGATGGCCTGGGGACTTACTGAGGACTATTTAGAGCAATAAGAAACAGAGGGGCTTGGCTGCAGGAGACATCCAGTCGTCCCTCGGCATCCATGGGAATTGGTCCCAGGATAGCCCCACCCCCGTGCTCAAGTCCCTGTACGAAATAGCGCAGGACAATGAATACGGAGTCTGGCCTCGGTATCTGCGGCTGTGAAAACGCGCTGGCTGTAATCAGATAGACTTTAAAAAGATTTCAAAGGTTTCGCTGGCTGCTTCCTGGAGAAGAACTCAAGGGTGGGTGAAAGGGGATGGAGGCTGATCTGTGGCGCCGGTGAGGAGACGGGGCTTGGACTGGGGAGGCGGCAGCTTGGAGGGAGGGCAGTGGGTAGATTCCAGAGATGCGTAGTAGGTAACATAGGCCGGGCTTGGTGGATCTCGTGGTGCCTACATTTTCTGCGTATATCCGAGCCCCATGTAGGCAGGGCCTGCTTCCCCCTGCCTCTGTCCGCTCCCATCCACCTCCCAGTGGACAGGCCTGAACCTCTCCTCTCTCTCCTTACCGGCACTTGTCATGGCTGTTTTGCTATTTGGACACGGGGGGGTTGCGGGGGGGAGGGTATTTTCTGGCCATCACACTACACTGTAAGCTTCCTCAGGGCAGAGAGCATGTCTCTTTAGTTCACTTATGTGTCCAGGGCCGAGCAGGTCACCTGGCTCGGGGTATGTGCTCCCTGAACACGCGTCATGAGCAGGTGAGAACATACAACATCACACCAATTTGCATCTCACATCACAGGGTTCGCTGCACACAGGAAACTGAGACCCTGAGAGAATAAGGCAGGGATGTAAGTCAACAGCACAAGTGGCCAGCCTGGCTCCAGATCCGCGTCTGCCCACAGTTGTAACCTGTCCAAAGGCACCCAGACCGGAAGCGGAGGGCGCGGGAACCCAGCCCCGCACCGCACCGTGCCTGGGAGGCGAGTCCTCCCGGGGACTTTGCATTCCACCCTCCTCCCGAAGGCTGGATGCCCAGGGCTCTCACCCACCACCCTGAACTAACAGATCGTCACTGTCTACATTTTCACTCTTCCTCATTCTTCCATGCTGAGGGAGCGACCGGAGGCCTCATTTCACTTCGCCAGAATCCGGTATCAATCTGAACCCTTCACAAAAAACGGAACCTCTCTGCTGTTAACTTCGTTCTCACTTCAGATTCTATTTAGGGGAGGGGGTTTCCCTCCTGGCCAGTAGTGTTTCAGGAGCAGATCCTTCCCAAGGACGAGGGCCCTAGCCCGCAGCGCCCCCTCTGGGCCAGCACCCTACTGTGCCCTACCGACCAGGTCTCTGGGTGTCTGCAAAACACAGCTGCTTTGTTGGCCCTAGCTAAAAACTAGGAGCACCTAAATTTGCAGAGATATGATGTTTTTTAAAAGAATCATGGGGAGAAAAGGGGAGGGGGAAGTGGGGTGGGAATTCCCTGGTGGTCCAGTGTTTAGGACTCAGCACTTTCACAGCAGAGGGCCCAGGATCGATCCCTGGTTGGGGACATAAGATGCCCGCAAGCCTCGCAGCAGCACGGCGCGGGGGCGGGGGGTGGGGGGGGGGTGGGGGGCGGTGAATCATGGTCCACACCTGTTCTGTCACACCAAGCAGCTCTCTTAAAGGTAAGGTAGAGCCTTTGTGCTCTGAAACAGAAAATGGGTCTGAATATATTGTTCAGGAAGAAAAGCTAAGTTGCGCACCAGAACGTACGATCTGACCTCACGCCTGGTTGAACAGAGTTTCAGTCTGCAGTAACACAGTAATATGTCCAGTAGTTATCTCCGGAGAGTGAAATCAGCGGAGTTTAATTTTATAGTGTATATTGCTGCTGTGACTTTTTACATTTAGCACAAACAGGTATTTATTTTAATTAACTGCAGAGATAAAAACACTAAAGTATAACAGAAAACTTCTCAGAATAAACCACCAGTAACACATTCAATGCTGCTGGCTGTCATTCCAGCATCCTAATGAGAATATTCATAACTGACAGGCACTGCCCAGTTGCTCTGTACCCATCACTCTCTGAGTCCTCATAACACCTAGAAGGTTGGTACCAATATTGGACTGGTTAAGTGAGCAGGCTGTGGACCCTCTGCCTGGGTTCAAATCTTGGCTCTTCCACCTTCTGGCTGTGTGATCTTAAGTAAGTTATTTAAACTCTAACTCGGTTTTCTCATCTGTAAAATAGGAGTAATAATAGGTCCAGATTTTAATCACAATAAGTGGCATCTTCCTCTGTTCTTTTACCCCAGCTATGAGATTAAAGTATACCTGTGTGTGTGTGTGTGTGTGTGTGTGTGTGTGTGTGTGTGTGTGTGAAAGAGAGAGAGAGAGAAAATGTATGATGGTCCCTATTATTTCTTTCTTGGCACATAAGCACAGGGACTAGCCAGTTCTGTTTCTGCAGAATTTACAAATAATTCTAGTTTCATTTATTTGCCTGATGTTCTCTCTGTTTTCTTAAAATGACTTGATTTTCTTATTTTTATTACACGTTATATGATTTATGGCAAAACCCCCACAAACTACAATTAAGTAGAAAGACTAAAACCATCTATAATCCCCAAACCTAGCAGTAACCACTGATAAATGTTAGACATTAATGATATATTTCCAGATCTTCAAATTTACACAGTGTTTAAAGACTCATTTTCTTAGTCCATTATATTTTATGATTCTCAGTCTATGTCAAAATCATATATTTTCTTACTGAAGTATAGTTCATTTACAGTATTGTGCCAATCTTTGCTGTACAGCAAAATGACTCAGTTTTATACGTATATACATTCCTTTTTTAATATTCTTTAATAGTCTTGGTTTATCCCAAGAGATTGGATATAGTTCCCTGTGCTATACAGTAGGACCTTATTGTTTATGCTTTCTAAATGTAATAGTGTGTATCTACCAACCCCAAATTCCCAGTCCATCCCTCTCCTTCCTCCCCTCCCCCTTGGCAACCACAAGTCTGATCTCTATGTCGGTGAGTCTGTTTCCGTTTTGTAGATATGTTCATTTGTGCCATATTTCAGATTCCACATATAAGTGATATCATGTGGTATTTGTCTTTCTCTTTCTGACCTACTTCTCTTAGTGTAATAATTTCCAGTTGCATCCATGTTGCTGCAAATGGCATTATTTTGTTCTTTTTTATGACTGAGTAGTATTCCATTGTATATATGTACCACATCTTCTTTATCCACTCATCTGTCGATGGACACTTAGTTTGTTTCCATGTTTTGGCTATTGTGAATAGTGCTGCTATGAACATAGGGGGTGCATGTATCTTTTTGAGTTACAGTTTTGTCCGGGTATCTGCCCAGGACTGGGATTGCTGGATCATATGGTAACTCTATATTTAGTTTTTTGAGGAACCTCCATACTGTTTTCCATAGTGGCTGCACCAACTTACATTCCCCCACTAACAGTGTAGGAGGGTTCCCTTTTCTCCACACCCTCTCTAGCATTTGTTGTTTGTAGATTTTTTGATGATGGCCATTCTGACCAGTGTGAGGTGGTACCTCATTGTAGTTTTGATTTGCATTTCTCTAATAATTAGTGATGTCGAGCATCTTTTCATGTGCCTACTGGCCATCTGTATGTCTTCTTTGGAGAAATGTCTATTAAGGTCTTCTGCCCATTTTTCGATTGGGTTGTTTGCTTCAAAATCATATATTTTCAAAATCAATGGCTACATGGTATTTACAGCACATGATTATAATATAATCTCCACTAGAAACTGGAGAACCTGATCTTTTCAAGAAAAAAGCATACATTTATAGCAAAACAATTAACAGAAAGTTTCTTCTTCGTCTTCCTTAGCAGAGTTTCATCCATAGTCAATATAATGGAAAATTCTAAGACTTATGACTCTTTTCAACATGAGCTTCAGGATTATATTAGAAAGCAAAGAGCCAGAGGATTACAACCAGAGGTTTGCTTTAGAAAGGGGACAGAAGACTCTATGTCCAGAGAAAAGGACCACACTGCACCCAGACCTCCAATGCTGGAGCAGAGAGTCCCCTTCAGGAAGCCCCACAAGTCCCCCCGTTCCTACAAAAGGCCGAAAACAGTGGAACGCCGTTTACCCACCCTGTCCAATAGTCATCACTTCCGGCAAAGACTGGAACCTGTAAATCACTGTCAGAAAAAACACGACCATTTCTTCAATATCCGGTGGTTTCCAAGCCCACCTGTGCGAGGAATGACCACTGGCCCACACACAGCACAACACAGAGAAGAGGCCAGCTGCTTCTTAGAGGACCACACCGGCGTCCATCAGGCAGGAGATCAAGACGGAGGCTGGACGGGAAGGTCCAGGGAGAAGGGAGGAGGACATGGCAATGAGGAGCAGGTATCGTGCAAGAGGAAGCACCACAGGGATGAAGAGGAGACCCACAAGGAGGACAGAAGGCCAGAGTGGCGCCAGGAAGCACAGAGAAGTCCAAGTACAGAAAGAAGAGCACCCATGATCGGGACCCCATGAAGGAGGGAAGAAGGTCCAGTAGAGAGAAGAAGCATCCTGGCAAACGTAGCACCCACGAGTGGGACTTGTGGGATGAAGCTGTCCTCGGTGGTTGTTACTGATGCTGGAGATCTGGGACCTGGATATTAAATGACTTGGATCCATTGGAAAGGTTGGATTAAATGGTATTGAAGAAATTCAATAGCCATACTTCAAAGAAAATAAAATTAGATCCCCACCTCAGACTCTGTTCAGATATAAAAACCCAGTTGGTTTAAAGATGTCAATTTAAAACCAAAATAGAAAAGTATTAGAAGAAAATAGAGGAAAATTGTTTTCAATCTTGGAATATGAATGGCTTTCCTGAACAAGACACGTTAGCCAGGGGCCATAAAAGAAGAAAAAAATAGGGCTTCCCTGGTGGCGCAGTGGTTGAGAGTCCGCCTGCCGATGCAGGGGACACAGGTTCACCCCCCGGTCCGGGAGGATCCCACATGCCGCAGAGCGGCTGGGCCCTTGAGCCATGGCCGCTGAGCCTGCGCGTCCGGAGCCTGTGCTCTGCAACAGGAGAGGCCACAACAGTGAGAGGCCCACGTACCGAAAAAAAAAAAAAAAAAAAAAAGGAGAAAAAAACCCCCGTGTATTTGCAAAAACACTTAAACTCTGCATATAACAAAAGATTTTGTGGTACATTTTCTTTAAAACAGAAATGAAAAGATATGCATTGTGCATATGCATTGAGCAGCTCCAGAAAGATACACGAAACACTGGTAACTGGGCTCTGGGGGCAAGAACTGAGCTGGAGGAAGCGGGTAGACGGAGGTAGCTGGTAGACTAACTTTTCAAAGTGTACATTTCTATTTTGAATTTTGTATTATATGAGACTACTACCTTTCCAATAAATAAATATTTTAAAGGTAAGAAACAGATTGGGAAGAAATATTTGCAACACTCTCTACTAATATCTCTTGTGCCCGTGCTCAAATGATTGCCTCTTAGCTCCTAGCAGCTTCTTTGCTCCGCTTTGTGAAACTGGACCCTGTAAACGTGTCTCCTTTGCCAGCCGGCTAGTTAGTCTCTGCCAGTAGAGGGCGCTGGAGGGACACCATAAACTGGGAGCTGGAGGGACTTTCTTCCTTTTCCCGGGTTTGCCAGTTTTCCCGGGCAGCAACTCTTGCCTTTGTGTGTGTTTGATCTAGCGGCAGCCCAAGCCCTCTGACATATTTCTTTGTCACTGGGGGGCTGTGTGACCTGAGAGATCTATGTTCTCTCTGCAGAGCTCTGAACCTCAGTCATGGGAGGCCCTCTTCCAAGTTTCTCTCCGCTGTTCACCCTCCCTTAACCATCTAGGGTGGGCAACCTTCAGCCTGCAGGCCAGATCCAGCCCTCTGCTTGTTTCGTGTACAGCCCTTCATCAAAGAACCGTTTTCACACTGGAACCCCAAAGAAGCAAAATGTTATCCCAAAACAGTGGATCCCATTCTTCTCATTAAAGAACTTTGTTACAAAGCTTGTACTCAATTATTATTATAGTTTTAATTTCATCAATACAAAGATTGTGGAAATTTGTTTTCTGTGTTGTCATATAAGTACCTACATAATATCCTTGATTGTGCCTATTATTCCACAAAACCTAAACTATTCACCACCTGGCCCTTTACACGAAAAGCTCGCAATCCCTACCTCAGTCTTTTTCTTTTTTTTTTTTCTTATTTTTTGGCGGTACCACGTGAGACCTTAGTTCCCCCACCAGGGGTCGAACCCGTGCCCCCTGCAGTAGAAGTGCAGAGTCTTAACCACTGGACCACCAGGAAAGTCTGCCTGCTGTAGTTTTTTTATACCCCTTTTGGTTGTTAACCACCTTTTATTAGTTAAAAATTCTTTATATCTAATTTTCTCTGTTTAAATTACTGGTATGGTTTGTCTCTTGATCTGGCCCTGAATGATATAACCCTAATAGACAAATAGCTTCTACCATTTAATAAGAAAATATGAACAACCTAATAAGAAAATAGGCATTTATCTATTCATGTAGTTAACAAATACTGAATTCCTGTCATCGTTCTAGGCACTGAGATAAAGCAGAGAATGAAATACAAGTGAGATACAAAGAAGGAAAGTAGGAAGGAAGGCTTTGTGGATGTATATATAATAGAGCTCATTTCTGGGATTGGGTCATGATGAGCAGGTAACCCCCCTGGATGTGGGTCCGGATAGACTTTGAGAGGCTTGCAGGTTGTTGGAGTGTCCATTGTTTGCTGTTTGGTATCATCCCACATTTGTAGAACATCTGGCATCCTTAGTCCCCATCCACGAAATGCCGGTAGTTCCCTCTCCCTACTCCAAACACAGACGATCAACATAGGCCCCCATAAGTCTACGAAAGGTGCCCCCTCCCCAGAGGTTTCTTCTCCCTCTGAGAATGCCCGGCTTAGCCTTCAAGTTCAACTGAACAAAAATTTAGAAATCGAGTCCCCGATTTCCTTTGTCCCTGAAGACAACCCAGGGAGACAAACAAGGCTGGTATCTTACCTCCATTTATCAAAGGAGGAACTCAAGACCTCAGGGACTGGAAGAACCAAGCAACAATTCCAGCCCAGATCCTCTGAGACCTGACCCAGTGCTCTTCCCACCTTTGTTTCCAAATGCTACTTTAGGCAATGCACAAACACAGCATCAAACAACATTGAATGACACAGGGAGAAGGCGGTTCACTGTTCTCCTGCGTTCCTTGTGCAAGGAGAGAGGCTCCATTCAGTGCTAATGTGTCTTTACACCCCTCTCTAGGGCTGTTAACCTCCCCTGCTGACTTCAGCTTTTGTTTGCATCGTATGTAACAGTTACTTTCCATTTATGGCATTTTTCATTAGACTTTAAAAAAAATTAATTTACTTGAGCTTTTCTTTTTAGGTCAATTTAGAGAAAATGCCATCCTGGAATAGATAAATCTGGAAAAATAAAGGTGAGGGGTGAATAACGACGGGGAGGGAAACACCAGCCTAAACCACGCCTTATATGTTTCAAATACAGGCTGACATGTTGAGGTATAAGGTAAAGATTCAAATAAGGAATAATTTGGGGAGGGTGCAATCTGGTTATGAATAGTTAGTATATCTAAAGCTGTGTCTGGAGGTTGGGAAAGTTTTTAGGCTGAATGGCTTGGGCTTTCTAGGAGTGTCTGGGCTAGTTGTGTTTCATCAGGAAGCAATAACCTGTTTCAGGCTGTTTCAGATGCACTTCACATCATCTGAGGCCCTTAACTTGAAAGTTCTTTACTAGAAAGTTCACGTGTCTGCATCACTGTCCCCCGCAACGTTAGGATCATTTTTTCCAGTATACAATTGAGAAAACTGGGGCTCAAAGAGTTGAGTAAATGTACCCAAGTTACCCAGATGGTGAGTGGCAGGGCTAGAAGGGGCCCCTGCTTTCCCAACACCACACTTGCCTCCCTTCCCTGCAACCACCCGCTGAGAATGATGGGTACAGAAGGACCAGGGACAGAGGACTCAGGGCAGGTAAGTATCAGGACCGTGGATTTTAGCATGGGAGTTCATGTGTGATGTGGAGCTTGAACTGACTGCAATTGTAATTGTCTGGCAACACGTCTGTGTCACGCAGGAGACGCAGCTCCTGAAGGGCAGGAACTGGCTCTCATACACCTTGATTTCCCTGGGCTGAACACGGGGTTAGATGGCTCCCTCTACGTGTTTGTTGAATGAATAGCATGAGGACAAGAAAGCTCTTCTAGATCAGCAGAGCCTGCAGAGGCTGGAGAGTAAACCTGGAAACGTGGCTCAGCTTAGATGATTTACAGTCATTAATGCCTCTGCTGCATTGACTACAGCACAGGAATGGCTACAGCTCTGAAAGCATTCACAGGCCAAAGCAGCTCAGTGGTCGATCTTGTACAAAGGTCACACTAGAGACCAATATCCCTTAAGAATATAGATACAAAAATCCTCAACAAAATACTAGCAAACCAAACCCAACTGCATATTAAAAAGATTACACATTGTGACCAAGTGGGATTTGTTCTAGGAATGCAGGGACCATTCAACATAAGAAAATTAATCAATGTAATACAGCACATTAACAGAACAAAGGGGGGAAAAACCCACAGAATCATCTCACTTGAAGCAGAAAAAGCATTTGAGAAAATCCAATAACCTTTCATTTTAAAAAACACTCAGAAAATTAGCAATAGATGGGAACTTCTTCAACACGATAGCATACACTTATGTGTACAGCAAAACCATAGTCAACATTACACTCAATGGTGAAAGACTGAAAGCTTTTCCCCTAAGATCAAAAATGAAACAAAGTTATTTGCTTTCACCATTGCTACTCCACATTATACTGGTAGTTTTACCAAAGCAATTAGATAAGAAAAAGAAATAAAGGCATCCAAATAGGAAAGGAAGAAGTAAAACTATCTCTATTCTGAGATGGCATGATCCTATAAGAAGAAAATCTCAAAGAATCCACACACACAGAAAAACTACTAGAGCTAATAAACATTAAGCAAAGTTGCACGATACAAGATCAATACACAAAAATCAGTTGTGTTTCTATACACCAGCAGTGAGCAATCTAAAAAGGAAATTAAGAAAACAATTCAATTTACAATAGCATCCAAAAGAATAAAATACCAAAGAATAAGTTTAACCAAAAAGGTGAAAGACTTGTACACTGAAACCAAGAAAAGAAAAAAAAAAAATGGCTGAAGGAAATTAGAGAAGACCTAAATAAATGGAAAGAAATTCTATGTTCATGGGTTGGAAAACATAATATTGTTAAGATGGCAATACTACCCAAAGCAATCTACAAATTCAATGCAATTCCTATTAAAGTTTCAACAGCTTTTTTTGCAGAAATGGAAAAGCTGACTCTTAAATTCACATGGAAATATAAGGGGCCCCAGATAGTTAAAACAATATTTTAAAAGAACAGAGTTAGACAACTCACACTTCTCCATTTTAAAACTTACTACAAAATTACATGTATTAATCAGGGCTCTTCAGAGAAAGAGAACCAATAAGAGGTATAGATACAGATATAGATATAGATAGATATACATGATTTATTAAAGGTATTGGCTGTCTCAAGCATGATGGCTGAGAAGTCCCATGAACTTCTGTCTGTAAGCTGGAGACCCACAAAAGCCTGGGTTTTGTTGTTCAAAGGCCTGAGAGCCAAAGGTATAGATTCCAGTTCTAGTTCAAAGACCTGAGAACCAGGAGTGCTAAGAGCAAGAGAAGATCAATGTCCCATCTCAGGCAGACAGGCAGAAGGAGGGCAGATCTAACTTTCCTTCACCTTTTTGTTCTATTCAGGTCCTCAACACAGTGGATGTTACTCACCCACACTAGGTTGGACCATCTGCTTTAAGCAGTCCACTAATTCAAATGCTACTCTCTTCTAGAAACAATCTCACAGACACACCCAGAGTGATGTTTAAACAGATATCTGGGCATCCGTGGCCTAGTCAAGTTGACATAAACTTGACTATCACACTACAGTAATCAAAATGATGTGTGGCTGGCATAAGGATAGACATATACATCAATGAAATAGAATTGAGAGTCTAGAAATAAGCCCATACCTCTGTGGTCAACTGACTTTCAATAAGCATACTAAAACTATTCAATGGGGGTAGAATAGTCTCTTCAACAAATGATGCCAGAACAACTTGATATCCACATGCAAAAGGATGAAGTTGGACCCCTACCTCACACCATGTATAAACGTAAACTCAAAGTGGATCAATAACTGAATTATAAGAGCTAAAACTATAAAACTCTTAGAAGAAAACATCAGGGTAGATCTTCATGACCCTGGATTTAGCAATTGATTTTGAAATATGACACCAAAAGCATGAGCAGCAAGAGAAAAATAGAAATATTGGACTTCATCAAAATTAGAAAGTTATGTGCATTAAAGGACATTATTAACAAAGTGAAAAGACAAGCAGCTGTATGGGAGAAAATAGTTGCAAATTATATATCAGAGAAGGGTCTGGTATCCAGAATATATAAAGAGTTCTTATAATTCAACAACAAAAGACAACCTAATCTTTTTAATGCGCAAAGGATTTGAAGAGACACACAAATAAGAAATACAAATAGCCAAGAAGCATATGAAAAGATGTTTAACATCATTAGCCATTAAGAAAATGCAAATCAGAACCACAATAAGGGGGTTTCCCTGGTGGCACAGTGGTTGAGAGTCTGCCTGCCGATGCAGGGGACACGGGTTCGTGCCCTGGTCCGGGAAGATCCCACATGCCGTGGAGCGGCTGGGCCCGTGAGCCATGGCCGCTGAGCCTGCGCGTCCGGAGCCTGTGCTCCGCAGCGGGAGAGGCCACAACAGTGAGAGGCCCACGTACCACAAAAAAAAAAATAATAAAACACAATAAGATACTACCTCACAGCCACTGGGATGGATATATTAAAAATAAATAAACAAAAAAGAACAGAAAGTAACAGGTGTCGGTGAGGACGTGGGGAAACTGGAACCTCATACACTGTTGGTGGACATGTAAAAGGCACAGCTGCTATAGAAACAGTTTGGCAGCTCCTCAAAAAGTTAAACACAGAATTACCGTATAACCTAGCAATTATCCTCCTAGGTATAGACCCAAAAGAGCTGAAAACAAGTACTCAATACATACTTACACAAGAAAGTTTATAGCAGCATTATTGACAGTAGCCAAATAAATAGAAACAACCCAAATGTCCATTAATAGATGAGGGGATAAACGTAATGTTGTATATATGTACAACAGAATATTACTCAGCCATAGAAAAGGAATGAAGTACTGATACATGCTACAAAATGGGTGAACCTCGAAATCATTACTGCAAGTGAAGGAAGCCAAACACAAAAATCCACATATTGTACGATTCTGTTTATGCGAAATATTCGGAATATGTAAATCAATAGAGGGAAAATGAAGATTCGTGGTTACCAGGGGTTAGAGGGGGAAGGGAGCAATAAGGAGAGACTGCTTAATTGGGACAGAGATTTCCTTTGGGGAGATGAAAATGATTTGGAATTAAATAGAGGCGGTGGCTGGACAACATCATGAATGTACTAAATACCACTGGATTATATCCATTTTTAAATGGTAACTTTGTGTTTTGTGAATTTCACTTCAAAAAGAAAAAAGCTCACACTAATGTGTGGTCTCCCCAGGTCTGCCCTCTGTACGCTCAGGCCTCAGCGGTTGCTCCTGGTTAGGAATATGGAGGGAGACTCTGGCCTCTGGCTGGACTGTAGGAGCAGCCCCTTGAACTCTGAACCCAGCTCAGCAGTGCTGGTCCCCAGCGATGGGTAAGGGAGCTGAGGCAGGAATAGGTTGGAAAGGAGATTGGCTTTGGATGCTGGAAGTATCCCTGCCCCATGGCCTGCTTTAGACCTCCAAGGACACTCCATCCCCTCTTTGGTAAACTCCAGGCTTTTAGGGTGACCCACACGGCCTGCCTGCGGGTCTAGGTCCTTGTTGATATTGTGACCTTCTCCCACCGCCCTCCCCAGGTTCCCTCTGCCCCGCAGGCCCTCACATACCCAGCTCTCCTCCTCCCCCACCTTCCCACTCCCCGCTTCTTCTGCTAACCTGCACTTGAACAGCAAGATCACCCTGACAGGTCTCCCTGCCCAGACCTTGACTGCATCACCGGCAGACAGAGCTGCAGGGCACCGCACAGCAGGAGGGGAGAGCAGGGTGAGGGGGCACACACACTCACACACTCACACACACACACACACTCACACACACACACACACACAGCTTCAAAGTGGGCGGGCATCTTTGTTGATCTTCTGCTAACTCCCCATTTCAGTGTTATTTTAACAGAAATTATACATTGGGGGGTGGAGGGGGTAGAGAGAGCACCCTAATCTTCTCAGCTCTTCCAGACTCTGAAGGTCAAGGTCTGGCTTTGCCCCCGGTCCAGGCTGGCGCCCCAGCTCACCTTCCTCAGCATCAGACTATGTCACTGTCAGTTAACTGTCCTTCACCGGCACAAGTGTGTGTCCTTGAGGGAAGGGCCTGGGTCTTGGCGACTTCAGGTCCAGCTGGCCCTGGAGTACACAGGAGGCTGCTGTCAGTAACCACTCAGAAAGGAAGGAAGTGACCGGAGTTGGGGTCCTGAGCCACCACCACTCCCGTGGGACCCTCCTGAGCATCCTGAGTTCTCTGAGCCTCAGCTGCCTCATCTGGAGTCACATGGAGTGAAGATCCTGTTCTGACCTCCCAGGGCAGGAGGCGATCACACACGTGCAATCGCTTGGAGACGCAGCCAAGACCTTTGAACTGCGGGGAGGATGAGGGCAGAGACCTTGCTATCCTCTCACCAGACTCCCGCCCCTCTCCCCCGCCGGGCCCCTCCCTCCCTGCTACCCGCTCCGCCCTCCCCCAGCTGCCCCGCCGGGTCCCAGCCCAGACCGTCTTAGCCGAGCCCCGCCAGGACCAGGTGTCCCGGGCGCGCCAAGATGCAGCCGCGGCTCTGGCTTCTTGTCGCCGCGCAGCTGGCAGGTAAGGCGGGGAGACCCTGGGGCGCGCGGGGCCAGAGCCGGTGGGCTTCGCTGGACCCGGGAAGATCCTGAGCCGTGGAGTTTGGGAAAACTGTCCCCGTGGGATGCCCAGCCCAGAGCCCGGAGCTGCGGTGGCGCCCGGGAGGCGGCCGGCAGGCACAGTCCCTGGGGGTGGAAAACCTCCCAGGGAGCTCATTACCCCAGGGCTCCCGGGAGCCTCAGGACTGAGGCCACCTCTGCCCCAAAGCCTGAACCTAGAAGGGGAGACAGGAAGAGAGGAGGGAGAGAGGAAGGAGGAGGGAGGGTTGAAGGAGATGGGAAGGCAGAAAAGAGAAAAAGGAGGTCCAGAGAGGAAGGGAAAATGCCCTTGTCCAGGTCTGGCAGAGATGTGCCCCAGGAAGGGGCCAGGGGCCTGGTTCTGGCTTTGGTGCACCGGCGCTCGGCCCAGGGTTCTGTAGACATATTCTTATTACTTCCGGGGAAGTATGTAGCACAATCCACCAGATACCAGGCTGTTGCCAGTTCTCAGGCAGGTGTGTCAGGGTACCCCCTCAGGGTCCCCAGTTTCCCGAATACTCCCTGGGGGTGGGTGTCGTAGGCAGTGTGGCTCCCCGAACAAGCAGCGATGGAGTTCGAATGTTGTGGTTAGAATATAGCGGAGAGTCTGTCCCTCTGGCCAAGCCCAGTCTGTTTTCGTTTTTGTTTTCTTGCCGTACACGGGCCTCTCACTGTCGTGGCCTCTCCCGCTGCGGAGCACAGGTTCCGGACGCGCAGGCTCAGCGGCCATGGCTCATGGGCCCAGCCGCTCCGCGGCATGTGGGATCTTCCCGGACCGGGGCACGAACCCGTGTCCCCTGCATCGGCAGGCGGACTCTCAACCACTGCTCCATCAGGGAAGCCCAGTCAATCTGTTTTTTAGAAGAAACCCCTCCACACCCCAAACTGCCCACTAACCTGTGGTTGATTTGCTCTCTTGTTCAAGACGTCCAAAGCTGACCCTCCTGCCAGGGTGACAAGGCCTGCCCGCCTGGGCTCTGACCTAATGAACTCAACGACATCTCACGTAGAAGCTAGTCTAGGCCATTCAAAGCTACTAGTGTTACTGTGGGTCATTTTAGAGACAGCAGGTCCCTCTGAGAGTGGAGTCACGGGGGGACTGAGACCATCAAATAAATCAAATGAGACCATGAGTGTGGTAAGGCCTGGCTCTGGGCCCGGAGCACAGACTGGACTCAGCCACAGCCGGGGGTTCAGCCTCCAGGGGCTGCAAAGCAAGTGGGCACGAGGGAGACCAGGGTGTGTCTCAGCCAGGAGGTCTTCCAGTCAGGACGCAGGCGAGGATCGCACACAGAGAGCCCAGGGCCCCCCGACCCCTGTCCGCTCTGGGCTTTCTTGGTAGAGCTTCTGGAATCTTATTTGCAGCCCCACTACGTGCACATGAGCCCATGCTGTGGATCCGGGTTTCCTCAATTCAAGGAGTGGCTCAAAGCTCAGGTTCTGGGGTCCCAGACCTGAGTCTGAATCTGGATCCACCACAAAGAGGCTGTGTGACCTTAAGCAGCCTCTGTTATAAGGTTAAGCAGCTGTGTTAACCTTCCTGAGCCTCTGTTTCCTCATGTGTAAAATGATATGTTTCCTCCCAAAAGATTTGGTGAGGATTAAACAAAATAATGCACGTACCATATTCAGTACAGTGATTCTTTTTATTTTTTTATTTTTTATTTTTTTGACCAAACCACGCAGCATGCAAGATCTTAGTTCCCTGATCAGGGATCGAACCTGTGCCCCAGCAGTGGAAGAGAGGAGTCCTACCCACTGGACCGCCAGGGAATTCCCTGTCGATTCTTACTATCTCCCCCAGGAGGTCAATGACCCCACACAATGAAGAATCTCTACTCTGCTAAAAAGTCAGTATGGCTTTTGGGGAGAAGAGAGAAGGCCCAGCAGTCACTTGGGCCCCAGGTACCCTTTCATTCTCAGTGCGAACAGAAGCTCAGAGCCATCTGAGTGTGAGGGGAGTCCAAAAGTTTAAGTTCATTTCTTCAGTGTTAGAGAAGGTCACTCTGGGGCCAGGGAGCCTGAGCCCCTAGTACAGGCAGGATTATGAATGTGGGCCACGACCTCAGAAAGCCTTGGGTACACACACACACACACACACACACACACACAGACTGTGGCCTCCTCTGCCCATCCAGGTCTGTGTCCTCTCTGGACCTTGATGCTCCTGGGTCTCTGCCCTGGTCTGCAATCTCCTCTGCCCCACAGCTAAAATGAAAGGTTTGCCAGGTCAGATTCAGTTTGTTGGACTTGGCCATGAAGGACCCATTCGAATCCTCTCCTTACGATTTCATTTGCTACCAGTAGCAGCCCCTGAGATGTGAGACACACAGACAGTGGTTTACCCACATTTAGCACTTTCCACCTGGCAGTGCTTTCGGACATTCTAAGTCTCAGAAGCAGGCAGGACTGCAGTAAGCCGCCCTCCTTCTATAGGAGGAGACAGGCTCCACGACTCGCCTGAGGTCCCACAACGCCATGGGGCACAGACGGGGTTCAAGGCCAGGTCTGTGTGTTCTGCTCTAGGTTCCCTGAACAATCCCCTACCTGCAGGGGCTTCCCATCTGAGACTGAAATGAACTCCCAGTGCCACGTCTGGGGTGTCTGTCCTTCCGCTCGGGAATGGGGATCCAGAGACCAGTTGATGACGGGCTTGGGGAGTAATGGGCTAGAACTGTGCCTACCAGGGGAGAGTGAGTTCCTCTTGCTGGTTGTCACTGTCCAGAAACGGTGGCTGGCCCTCTCTTAGGTTGGCCAGACCGGCCACGTGCTCTGCCGGTGATTCTGAGCTCCTCTCTGAGCTTGCCCTGGGTCTCCTTCAGCTGCTTGGAGCCTTTTGAAGGTCTACCTAGAGCGGCAGCAGGACAAGGTGAAAGGCAACCTGCTTTGACTTCAGACTGAATCCTTGAGTTTGACCCCCGGGCACTTACTAGCTGTAAGCAGGACTTTGAATAAGTCATATCATGCCTCAGTTCCTCATCTGTGAAATGGGAATAAAAATCCCAAAGTAAGTCTGAGGCATGATTGAGGTCGTTTATGCAAAGAACGAGGCATAAGCATGCAGTCAACAAACAGTGCTCTCTCCCCTGTCGCCTTTGTCAGGCTGGCATCATGAACGCCTGCCTGGTGGACGATCGCATGGGGGATGGGGTGCTCGAGCTCCGAGTCCTGGGGCCACACAGCATTTCCCCAGGCCCTGCAACTGGGCAGGCTGTCTCATAACTTCTCTCATACTTGACTACGGGTGACTGTGAGGCCCCACGAGCCTGGCCAAGAAAAGGTGCTGATGGTCTCTGCCCTTTCTGTTTCTCGCAGCTCTGCGTGGCAGCTCAGTACTTCTGCAGACCCCTGCGTCCACGACGGCTCAGACCAATCAGACGGTGATGCTGTCCTGTGAAGCCAAAACCTCCCCCACTAACTCTCGCATCTACTGGCTGAGGCAGCGCCTGGCCCCGAGCGCTAACAGTCACTTCGAGTTCCTGGCCTTCTGGGATCTCACCAGAGGGACTGTGTACGGCGAGGAGGTGGGGCAGGAGAGGCTAACTGTGCTTCGAGATTCTTCCCGGTACACTCTCAGTCTCCAGAGTGTGAAGCCTTCCGACAGCGGCGTCTACTTCTGCATGACGGTTGGGAACCCCGACCTGACCTTTGGGAAGGGAACTCAGCTGAGTGTGGGTAAGAATCTCAGTGCTGTAGATGAGCACCGAGCACCTGCTGGGGGCCGGGTGCGTGCCAGGCCCTGGGACATCCCACTCTCAGTGAGCCCCGCCCTGCAGGAGGGAAGGACCTCCAGAAGCAACTGCACTACCGCTAATAGAAACAAAAAGTAACCCAGGGCCAAGCAGGTACAAGTGTCGTACGTAGTTATTTCACTTAATGCTGTCAAGCACCCTGGGAGGCAGGTGCTGTTTGATCCCGTTGTAGATGGGTTGCTTAAAAGCATCGCTGCTTCTTCTGGAGACAGGGCACACTGTCCTTCAGCCATGCTACGTTCACCTGAGGCTGTGGCTGGATTGGGCCGAGTCCCCAGACCTGCTAGTGGTTTCAGAAATCCCCTCCCAGTGTGCACGCAGGGAAAGAACGAGCATGGGGACCCAGAGCTTGAACCCACGCCCAGAGTTGCAAGGAGTGAGGAGGCTGGATCCCAGACCCGGCTGCAAATTCTGCTGCAAATTTACCCAGTGCCTGTGGGCAGGTCGCTCCCCTCCCTGGGCCTCAGTTTTCCCATCTGTATTGTGGGGCTGCTAAGGGCCTCCATGACTCCCTCCAGCCCTTAGAAACTGCAGTTCCTCAGGGGTTAAGTCATCATGTCCAGTAGAAATATGTTTTAAGATTTTCTAATAGCCACGTTCAAAAAAATCAAAAGAAACAAGTAAAATTAATTTAAATAATAGATTTTATTTAACCCAGTGTATCAGTGATGTTATTATTTCAATGTGTAATCAGTATACAGATGATTACTGACATATTTTACATTCGCTTTTCATGCTAAGTGCTCGATATTTATGGGTACAGCACATCTCGGGTCAGACTGGCCGCGTTTCAAGTGCTCTGTAGCGCACGTGGCAGGTGGCTGCCATATTGGATGGTGAGGGTTAAACTGTCAAGGGTGTGAAGGAATCCTCAAAGCCCCCTCCCCAGGTTAGCCCAAGGCCAACGCCCAGTGGGCCTCCCACGGTCTTGCTTCCCACTCCCCTGGGATCTTTTCAGGCTGGGGGCATTGAGAGTGACAAGGGGACCCCCAGGAATTAGACCACTCAGCATGGGAGGTGCAGGCATAGCGACATGATCAGGAAGACACAAACCAGAGTGATGCCCTCGTCACAGGTCACCAACCTCGGGTCTTAAATCAGGAGGTAGGGAAGGTAGGGAGAGCCCTCCCGACAGGAAGCCGAGGCATCCCTGGAGGGGTGGGTGTCAACTGACGCTTGCATCGAAAGTTGGGCTTTTGTGAGTTTGGTTTATTGTCTCTGTCTCTATAAGCCCCACACTGCCCACTCATGAGATTTCAGGGTCTAGGGAAGGTGGATGGTGAAATTAAGCAAAACTGGTTTCAGAAGATTCCCGCCACGCGTGCCACCGCCCGCTCACTCCTGGCTTTGATCTCCCCAAGCCCCTCTCACTGCCTGCTTCCCCGGGAATGGCAGTCCCTCCCCACAACGCGTGCTGGCAACCGTATCATCTCCGCAGGGTACGGGTATTCAGAGTCAGAGCCTGCCCTCCTGCCAGAAGGTCAGTACAGTTTAAAGGAGGAAGCCTGGATGGTAGAGAAAGTATTTGGGGGAAGATGGGCCTTTTTCAGGCCCCTCAAGGCACCATGGGCTCAAAACTCCTGCCCCTTTCCAAGAGGAGAGAAGTGGGGACAACTGGGTGTGGCGGAGTGGTATCAGGAAGAATCAAGGGGACCTGCCTCTGGGCAAGAAGACCCTGAAATAGAACAAGTCTCCCCCACAAACCCCCCCACCCGTCCCCAGGCCACTGTGCCCAGGCAGCGCACGAAGTCCTGTAGAGCTGCCCCCTCGAGGCTCACCACTGCCGCGCCGGGAGCCTCTGTGCCTCCACGGGTAGGAGGTAGGGGAATGAATACTGCCAAGGCAGTGAGGACTAAAGGGGGTAATGGAAGGTCAAAACACCGCAGCAGAGGGCCGAGCTCCTCCCAGGCTTTCAGGGCAAGAGACTGAGGCTGTTTTCCCCTTTTCCAGGAGGTTCCCTGATGCGCTGAACTTTTTGTCGAAACGCATTTGCTCTTGAGGCGGTGTGCGGGGTGAGAGCCTAAGACGCGCATCTGTTGGCCCAGATGCCGGCCCTGGCGTTTCGTGGCTGTTGAACTCTGAGCAAGTGATTTATTTCAACCTTTTGAGCCTAGGCTTCTTCGGAGATCAGATGGGGAAAACAGTGCCAGTCCCCAGAGTTGTTGGGTTCAATAAGCTTCAGCTGACGCTCTTGGCATGGGCAGTAGCCCGAGGTGGGAGCTTGGGAAGGGTTAATTCTGGTTAGTTGGCTCTTCTGGAAACCTCGTGGAGCAGGCAGAGTGGGGCACGTTTTCTCTGCTGATCATGGCTCAGGGCAGTGAGCGTCTGAAGTGTCCACATTTTATATGGAAGCTACCGGGCCCAAACGACCAAACATTGGCTGCCCCTTCCTTTGCCCTTGACTCTAGAGTTCAAGTTCATGATGTCACCCGATTCCCTCTCCTACCATTTTGCAGAAAATCATTTCAGTGAAATGTCTTTCCCCAACCCTCAGAGGCAGGGGTTGGATTCAGCGGCGCCCGGTGTCCCCCCTCCCTTAGCATCTCCGAGCCCCAAGTGCCTCCCTTTGCCCCGTGGGCTTGTCTCTCTGCCCTGTCCCAACACTTCAGCACGTGACACTGGATTAACATGGGGGAAACTGAGGCACAGAAAAGTGATAGGACTTGCCCCAAGTCACGCAGTGCTTAATCAGGGGTTCTGGGGCTCTTTTCACATCTGGATGGCTCCAGAGCCCCTCTCTCCAGGACACCAAACAGACACCCATCCCTAGGCCTTCAGGTTCATCTGAGAGTCGGGGAAGTAGATCAAAAATCCCAGTGATCTGTGACCTTCAAGCCCTATAGCAGCCTAGGGAACACTGAGAAAGACTTTAGTCCCTGGATATGAAATGTGCAGTTGTAAGATTTATCTCTGAATCCACCTGCTGTTTACCTGGCCAAAACATGTGTCTTGCTTTTGTAGTTGATGTCCTTCCCACCACTCCGCAGCCCACCAAGAAGACCACTCCCAAGAAGAAAGTGTTACGGTTCCCAAACCTAGTGACCCGGAAGGGTGAGTTCTCCCACACCCCTGGATTCTCAGAAGGGCAGCAGACACTCTCCCTCCCTCCGTCCCTCCCTCCTGTCATTCCTTCCTTCCTTCCGTAAGCCCTTCCCAAGTGTGGACTCCAGCCTGTTTCTCTAGCCCTGAGCTGGGGTCTGAAAGGGAGCTGAGTGTGACAGCAGTGCTATCGTCCAGCAGCTCACACTCTAGTGGGAGACACACTCCCAAATCATCGCAGGACAAAACTCAGTGAAGGATACATCCACCCAAAACTTGCATACAAATGTTCCTAGCAGGATTAAAAAGTAGAAACCACTCAAATGTCTACCACCGGATGAATGGATTGACAAAATATGGACTCTCTATACAATGGAATGTTATTTAGCCGTAATCAAGAGTGAAGTAATGATATGCTACCACATGGATGAATCTTGAAAATATTTTACAGCAGAAGAAGCCAGTCACAAAAGACCATATCTTATATGACCCCCTTGATATGAAATGTCTAGAATATGACATTCCTTGAAGACAGAAAATAGATTAGTGGTTGCCTAAGGCTGGGGGTTTGGGGAAGGACTGGGGGGAAGACAGCTAATGGGCACAGGATTTCTTTTGACAGGGATTAAAATGTTCGAAATTAGATTGTGGCGATAGTTGCACAACTCTGTGAATATAACAAAAACCATTAGATTATACACTTTAAACAGGTGAACTTTACAATATATAAATTATATCTTAATAGAGCTGTTAGCAAACAAAAAACTCAACCCAAAGGACCAACACTTTGGGACTGACATATACACACTACTATATATAAAATAGATAACTAATAAGGACCTACTGTGTAACATAGGGAACTCTTCTCAATACTCTGGAATGACCTATATGGGAAAAGAATCTAAAAAATAGTAGATATATGCCTATTATAACTGATACACTTTACTGTACAGCAGAAACTAACACAACATTGTAAATCAACTAGACTCCGATAAAAAGTAATAAAAAAAGACAAAGGACCAGTACTTTAACCTTCCCCAGTTTTGATGCCTAATAGAGGACCTAGCACACAGTGTGTGCTTCGTATATGTTTACTAGTGAGTAAACCAGCTCACTGCTCTGTGCTACACGCACCAGACGCCATAGCTGAGTACACACACACGCACGCACACACTTGCCTTGAACCCATCAGCCAAATGTGTTTCTGGAAAAACACTGACCTCTGTCCCCCCAAAGTTACTGGTGACGAAAAGAAAGTGTCACCTGCTCCCACCCATAGGACAAACCACAAGCAGCCGCACCAGGGCCGCCTCATGCTACTGGTGTTGCTTTGTCTTAAATATTTATATAAAGTATCAGAAAGAGTCTGGGGGGAGGCATCTAGCAGGATCCAGGGCATGGGAGAGGGAAGCTGCCACATGAGTTCACAGTGAAAAGCAAATCAGAACCCATGTACAGAAGGACAGAGTCTTAGGGAACATAAAGGCGGAGACAGAATGAGCTCATTTTATAAAGTATGCCCCCCAACTTTGCCTAAAGGATTTCAGGCAGGGTATAACCAAAACAAGGACGCAAAAGGCCAAGACAGTAGAGGCACTAAGATGAGGATGTAAAGCCTGGGTCTGTGCCCTGGCTCTGGAAGAACCAAAAAACCCAGCGAAGCGAAGAGCAGACCCCAAGTCACGTGGCATCACTAACACCCCTCCTCCCACCACAGTGATATAAAGAAACAACCCGGGCATCAAAGCCTTCATCCTGGCGCTAAATTCTAGAAAAAAATCTGCTCTGTTCATTCTTATGTAAGGACCGCTGAATGATAGTGAATTCAGTAGCACTTTATAAATGATGGAAAAATGGTCTTCAGATTTTTTGCATTTCTGATACCAACCCTCAGTAAAATCCCAGGGTAAGATGCAATTCCAACATTAGTAGGTTATTAAGAATAACCAGGATGTGTGTGAAGGTGGCCAGGTTGGGGGGAGGGGCGTCAAGGGGAGTAGGTGGAGGTTGTATTGGGGGTGAGGACCATGGGGAAGTGTAGCCTAGTGGTAAGTTAGCCAGGCCTAGGTCTGCATCCCTGTCTACCGCTGCTTATACTGTGCGACCTTGGGCAAGTGATTCAGCCTCTCTGAACCTCAGTTTCTTTCACCTGGCAAGTGGGAATGCTCACCTGGCTGCAGGCAAGGCAGGATAAAATGCGATACTATACACAAGGCGCTCAGCTTGGCGGGGCACCTAGACAGAGCTCAAAGCTTGTTATCATGAAAGAAACCCACAGGCCGCCACGGGGAGGGGCCTGCTCCCCTTGAGACAAGCTGGGGAGGTGCTGGGGGACAATTTCTAAACTGCTGTCACAGGAACAGTGTGGTGAGATACAGATCTCAGGAGACCCCAAGACTCGAGTGAGGCAAAGAAGGTGGGGCTGAGTGTCGCTGGTGTGTCTCTGGCCACTGGCTCCCTGCCCAAGCAGGCTTTTCGCCACCTTTACTAGAAGCGGCAGTTTTCCTGGTAGGTGATCGCGTTTCACCGAGGACCCGAGGACCGGTAGCTGTCTCTCGGCCTCTAGTTCAGGTCGTAGCTCAGGAGGCCTCCCCTGACCCCTCTCCCCGATCCCTGCAGCCTGTGTCCACCTCCCTTACTTAAAACTTTATCCAGGCATAATTTGCATGTCATAAAATTCACCCATTTCAAGTGCATGTCTCAATGATTTTTAGTAAATTTACCGAGTTATACAACCATCACCACAATCTAGTTTTAGAACATTTCCATCAAACTGTCAGATCCCTTGTGCCTGTTTATAGCTAATCTCTGTTCCCACCCCAGCCCCTGGCAACCGCTAATCTACATTCTGTTGCTATAGATTTGCCTCTTCTGAACATTTCATACAAATGGAGTCATAGAATATGTGGTCTTTCATGCCTGGTTTCTTTCACTTCACACCATGTTTCTGAGGTTCCCCCAGGTCGGGAGAACCATGGGGGAGATGAGAGGGAGGCAGACAGAAACCCTCACGCATCAGAGGTGGGAAGGACTTCCAAGGGCCTCTCACCCAACCTTCTTCTCCACGTGGCACCATGCAGCCTTGGTGATGGCAGGCTCCCTCCCACGGAGCAGCCCACTGCATCCCTTCTGCCACCTCTCCTGCCCTTAAGCTGTCACGATGGGACTGGCAGGGGCTGTAGAACTCGGGGCATCTGGGTCCAAATCCTGGCCCTGCCTTTTAGTATCCAGGTGACCTAGGGCATGTAATTGAACTTCTTTGAATCTTGGTTTTTTCTGAACTGTAAAATGAGAGATAAAAATGACAGTAATACCTTCCTTCCTCACACGATGGAAGTTTGTAGTTAGTACTATACTTGGCACATAACAGGTCTTCAGTAAACCTTCTCCCCCTTCCCTGACATCGAAAACTCTTTCTAATTTCTTTAACCTTGAGCCCAAATCTGCAGCCTTTCCCTTTTCACCCATGGGTCCTCATTCTGCTCCCTCAGCTACTCATAGGGACACGAAGGGTGCCAGAGAAGGATTTGGGGCATCGATGATATAAACTCTGCTGTTTACATAGCATACAAAATGGGCAAAGGAACAAATAGGCAACTGATAGAAGAAAAATCATACGTGGCCAATCTATGAAAATAGGCTGAAATGGACAAATGGTGAATTGAAGTGAAATATCATTTTTCACCCACTGGACTGGCAAAAACTAAAAACTTTGATAATGCCAAGGGTCGGCAGGGTGCACAACGGGTGATTAGGAATGGAATTCACTGCAGCCTTTTTGGAAGGCATTTCACAGTATCTGTTATAATTGAAGATGGATATGGTCTATGGTTAGTAGTTCTCGTTTACAGTATCTGCCTCCGGCAGGCTCCTGCATAAGGAAAGAAATGTACCTGGATGTTTTCTGCAGAGGTATTTGCAAAACACAGGAAACAAACAAAATGTCCGTTAAAAAAAAAAACAATGTGCTGGCATGTTTAAGTGAAGAAAAAAAAAAAACCTGGTTGCAGAACAATTTGTACTATATAAGCCTCTGTATTTTTAAAAGCTCTATGGGATGTATCTATGTAAATTATGTATGTGTACATGCAAATTAACAATGACAGTTACTTCTGTGAAGGAGCTGCGTTGCCAAGGGGCATTCTAACCATATACTTAAATCTTTTACAGTGAAAATATATTCAGGTATTTCTTCTGAAATTAAAAGTTTTAAAAATAAATAAGAAAAATCCCATTACCAGGCATGCAAATTGTCTATCTCATTTGAACATAAATAGCTCCTGAGTTTATTAATTTTTAAAATTTGCACGTGGGACATGAAATTTTATATATGAAATGATCTCAATGTGTTTAAAGAGCCCAGAAAAAAGACTGGAAGGGACTATGTAAACAGCGGTATTCGCTGGGAGGCGGGGCTTCCGGTTGATTTTTCCCTCTCTGTGTTCACCTGCACATCTCACATATTTAATATGTGTGTGTTTTCCAGGCCCGTCCTGTGCCCCCCTCATTGTTGGCCCACTGGTGGCTGTCGTCCTTGTTCTGCTGGTGTTCTTGGGCGTGGCCATTCATCTACACTGTAAGTTGTGCCCTCCTGGGCCGTCATGGCGACCCCTTTTGCTGTTGGAGGTGTCCCTGAGGGTCCTTCCTTCTCGAGGGAAGCAGGGCACATGGCAGCCTGTTGGAAGTTTGCCGCTCCAACCCTGAACCCATGATAGTTCCAAGAAGTGATTCTTGGCCTGAGGCCAAGCTTCAGGGATCAGAGAACACCCTGTCTCTGGAGTCAGGCAAACTTGGATTTGAATCCGACTCTGCTGATTCCTGATCTAGTGACCTTGGGCATATGCCCTGGCCTCCTTGAGCCTCAGCTGCCTCACCCCGGGTAACCATGTTACCTACTTCCCAGGGCTGCTTTTGTAAAGTCCCGCCCAAGTGCCCGGCTCGGGGCATGTGCTCAGTAATCAGGAACACCCGTGAGCAGTTGGGATGGAAGCAGTGCACGGAGATTGTGGTAGGGTTTGGGTTATGTTCCCAGAAGCTAGAAATCCTCCGCTCTGTGAGGCTGTGGGGAAACTCAGAGATGGCTGCTGCACCCCGTCACTTCAGAGGTGGGATCACCTCCTTCTACGGGCCCCCCTGGGAGCTTCAGGGGAGGCCCACACAGCTGGCCAAGAGCCCAGAGCCCCAGACTCTAGCCCTGACTCTTCTGCTCACCTGTGCCACCTTGTGCAAGTCACTTACCCTCTCTGGGCTTCTGTAAAATGGGACGGGGTGGCCCACAAGGACGTGGACTAGATCAGTGGCTCTTTCATAGGTCACAGACCCCTTTGAACGTATGATGGCAATATGGACCCTCTCAGCAGAGAAATGCACCATGTGCATATTTTCGCATACAATTGCCGCCCCCAAAAAAGGGATCCATTTATTCCATTCTAAGAACCGTTAGAGATCAGTGGTCTGCAGACTTTTTTGATCAAGGACCTCATCCGTTAAAAAATCTTCTAGTTATAAACCCTAACTTCAATTAGCTGTATTTATTTATTTAATATATTATGTATGTATATATTTAATATATAATTATAACTATATTTATATTCTTAAATGATTAATATTTATGCTAGCTGTGTTTATTTAATAGTCTATGCATGTTATTAAATGTGCTTCAAAAATAAAAAGGATGAGATAAACATGTAACTAGACATGCTCATCTTTCCTTCCTTCTTCCCAGGGGGAAACCTTGCACTTCCCCAGAATACACATGCTCTGATTTAAGACCACCTGTCTGTACAACCTCTGCTTCCTGACCTGCTGTGAAGGGCAAGGTGGCGCATTTAAGGGCACACAGACTGCCACTTACTAGCTACATGACTTTGGGCAAGTCATTCAGTAACACACTCACTCTCTATGTCAGCTTCCCCATATGCAAAATGGAGATAGTAAGAGTACCAACCCTTAGGTTTGCCGTAACCAGTAAGGGAGTTAAAACCCATGAGGTGTGTGGAGCAGAGCCTGGCACCAAGGAAGTGGTCCGAGGTGTCAGCTGCCCCTCTCATCGCCCTCCTCCCTCTCTGGGGCTCGGTGTCAGTGGCTCACAGCCCATGCCAACCAGCGGTCTTGTTTTCTCCTTTCAGGCCTGCAGAGGAGAGCTCGGCTTCGCCTCCTGAAACAGTAAGTTGTTGGGGCCTTGGAAAATTGCCTGGGCCACAGCCCTGGGTGTGGCCCCGGCTTCCTCAGCCCCTGCTGCTGCCCATAGCCTCCAACTGCGAGAGCCCCAGACACACACCACCTTCAAAAAAATCACACACTGTGTAAATAGATGCGCTCATGGAGTTCAGGCAAAGAGAGAACCTAAGCAAACAGAATACCGATTAGTCGTCTAAGTATATGTCAAGTATGGTAAGATTTAGCTCTTAGCTCTCCTGAGAATAATAGTGAACTCTTTTTTTTTAATTTTTATTGAAGTATAGTTGATTTACAATGTTGTGTTAGCATCAGGTGTACAGCAAAGTGAGTTAGTTATATATATTCTTTTTCAGATTCTTTTCCGTTTTACGTTATTACAAGATACTGAATAAACAATCAACTACTGCATGGGTAGAACCAGTAGGATGTCCCAAACTCTTTGCCACCCGTTATTTCATTCAACTTGGTCCTGCATGACACGGGAGGGTTGTTTTTACAGATGAAAACTTGCTCAAAGCATTTGGAACAGTAGAGAGCAGCCTCGAACTCGAAGACAAGTCGGTTCACCCCAAGGCCAGCATCTCCACCAGTGGAATTCCTTCCCTCCTGGTGGTGTGTGTTGGACTTGACCCCAGCTGGGTCCCAGGAGTTGGCAAACCCACCGGCTGAGTCACATAGACACGGGGGCTACAAGGCTCACTGCTTAGGCCCACTGAGCTGGGTAAGCTCCAGCAGAAGCTAAGGCAGAAGCCAAGGCTGCCTGAGGCTCCCAGACTCAAGGGCTCTGGACCCCTGTTTGGCCACGGGCAGTGTCCTTGGACTGCCTTTTCTGCCTCAAAATAGAGCTTGTTTCGCACCTACCTATCTCATTCATTACACTCCCCTCTATGTAGAGCGTTTGAAAAAAAGGAAGCAAGCCCCCACTCCTAGATTGAAGATTAGCTCCATTGTGAGGCAGATCTGGGTTTGAGTCCTGTCTGCTACTCACCAGCCTTGGGACTGTAGGCAAGTCACTTCACCTCTCTGAGCCCCTGATTCCTCATCTGTAAAATGGGATAACAGTACCAACCACATGGCTATTGTAAGGACTTACTGAAGAGGCACCGTCTAAGTGCACAGCCCCTGGACGCTTGGAGTCAAGGCAGCAGCTCATGGTACTTACAAAAGGCGACTTTACGAGCCCAAGAACCGAGAAACAACATGTTTTCTTGTGGAATTATAAGTGACAGACCATATTATATTAGTTTCAGGTGTACAACGTAAAATGTATTTTTAAATACTCTGAAATGATAAATTTTCATATATGCTCACTAGACTGTCTGCTCTACACAATTACACACATTGTGTATGTATATATTTGTATACATTGTGTTGTATAGTTGCTTAAACATGCCTGCTGCATGTCGTGGGCAGTTTTCGATGGTGATTTTGATGGTGTGCAATTTTCACTTTACGTGCTGGATTTAGAAACTACCCCGTACTTAAGAGACAGTAACTTAAGTGTATTTGTCGAACTCTAGACCTCCAGCATGTTCTGTTCAGAATCTTCCTTGTGGTGACCTGTTGTGGAGAACGACTCCCCCTCAAGGAGCTGCCTGTGTTGTGCTTCCCCCTCACCCCTTCGTTTTAACTTGTTTCCCAGTGATTTGATGCCAGTTTGGGAGGAGTCAGCTGCAGGACCTCATGCTATGGCAAACCCCAGGGGTTCCGAGGATCAGCTCAGGCGAGGAAGGGGCTGGGGGTGGGCCCAGGTGGGACCCTAGCCCCCCCCCCCACCCTTTTCGTTCCGAACAGCTCTGCTTTCATCCGTTGCCTGTAATTACACTTACCTGTAAGATGTCTTTGAACAAAAGGGTTTGTGGCTAAAAAGAAGTTTGAAAACCATCTCTGGTTTTGCTATCATGATCCAGGTGTGGATGAAATAGTCCCTGGGCCTCAAAGATCAGCTGTTACTAATTCAAGTTGCAATTTGGTGCAGACATTCCCCAGCCTCTAACTGGCCTTAGAAAATCATCTAGCGGCAGGCCACGTGCCTCTGGTCCCCTAGTGTGCATGGGTGAATCCCTTACCTTAGAAGGTACCGCAGGAAGTAACACTATTCAAAGCTAGAGTTCTTAGGGCTGCGTTTTTTGAGCATTTCAATTTTTCTTAATGACTGAGTTGGGCCCTAAAAACATACCAACACAAAACTCTTGGCCCTAGGCTACTTACTTGGAGTGGAGCCTTGCATCCTGACGCGCCATTTATCTCTCTTACAGGAAATACAATAGCATTTGCCCGATAAGTGGTTTCACAGCTCGCTCTTTTTTTCAGGTTTTATAAGTGAGCAGAGGATACGTTTTTGGTGTCCTGCTACAAAAATACATTGGTCGGTGATGAGCGAGATCTGGAAAAATGAGAGAGAAAGGACACACTCAACCATGGAAGTGTCACTGACCTGCTGAAGCTGCCTGCTTTTAACTACTGCAAGTTCTTTCTGTGGGCCTCGTGCATGGGAGCAACTTGTTACATGGTCATCGGGATCTTAGAGAGAAGGTTTCAGAACCCCAGGGCACTTTCTGCAACTTGCAAGGCAACTTGCAAGGAGGATTGAGTACAAAATAGCACCAGCGCCCCACTTCCGGCTCCTGTACTCATCCTGGGTTGGGCTGGGAATTTCAGTGTTGGCCATCCAGCCACCGCCTTGCTTTGTCCAGGTAAGGCGGTGACATTGAGACCCGAGTCTCTCGTGGGATGGTGCCGGGATGGGTTCCTTTGGTCTTCCCAGGCTGGGGCTGACCCTCCTCACAGAAGGCCCCAGAGAGCAGACCCGGACTGGAAATGAGGCTCCCAAGAGGGACTGACCTGGCTCCCACGGTCACTTCAGGTTCTGAGGACCTCCTTTGGGGCTTGGAACTTGTGGACTGGGGGACATGAGGCCACTTGATCTCCCACCAGAAGTCATTCAGCTTTCACTTCTGCCCTCCCATGACTTGTATGTTTCTTCTCTTACTCTCTGTTCTTTTTATGATAATATCTTGGTTGTAAAAATAAAATCTGGAGTCAATGGTGCACATGGCTCCTGTGATATAAACACACAAAAGCTCATCTACGCGGCAAAGATGTCGGTGCTCAGTTAAAAAGAGATGAGAAGGTTAAAATGACTATGTCTTCATTTTGCGTCAAGCTCTTCATTTGCCCCCAAACATGCTGTACTCCACTGTGTAGGTGCAGAGAGAAAGCCTGGACAGGTTGAAAGCACCCGGCACCCAGAGCCAGGTAGCAGGTGCCCCAGGGGCCACCCCCCTCCAGCCCACCCCCAAGTTGCCTTCACTAGCACCTGTTCACTCCTACCGAGCATGGGACCCCAGGGACTCCCGGCCACGAGGCCGGCGACCTTGCACCAAAGAGAAGGTGAGACATATCAGGGTCTCTGTCACATGTCCATTAATATTTTACTGTCTCTCAGCTTCCATAGTCGAAGAAAGATGAAAGGAGAAAATGCTGAGCTGGGATGAAGGAGTTGTAAAAGCCTCTGGATCTTATCTTAGTTCCCCAGCCTGGGCTTGAGCAACTTAAGAGCTATTGAGCCAAAGAAGAATCCAAACTTTGGCTGCATTAACAGAAGCACATGGCCCAGGTCAAAGGAGGAGAGAGTCCCACCTGCTTTTCCTGGCCAGCCCAGGGCTGGGAGGTGGGATTTAAGCAGGGCAATGGCAAACCAGGCCGTCTTCAGAGGCCTCTGGCAGCCGCAGAATGTGACGAAGGGCCAATGAGACCGTCTCCCAGCATCTGAGAGGCTCTCTGTGGAGTCAGGGGCGCAGCAGGACTATAGCAGTGGTGGGTGGGAGTTAGAAGGGCGTAGATGCAGGAGGTGCTCAAGAGAAACTGACTCTTACTGCCCATCAGCTGTAAGGACAACAGAACAGGCTGCCTCCCAAGGCTTACCAGACTCTTCCGGGGTTCACTTTGCTCCGAGACGCCCTGTTTAATAATAGACTAAGGCCCAGACATGCAGCCTACCCTCCCTGAAGGCTCACACCCTGTCCGCAGAGGAAGTAAGAACAGATCTCAAGGCCCCCCAGCCCACTACGGGCTCTGCTATCTCGCTGCATCTCCCCGCTACTGTCTTTGTGATTGTGTTTAGTTGTTTGTGCGTTTGCATGGGGTGAGGTTTGGGGTTCAGGATGGGGGGGGGGTGCCTTTCTGTTTTCTGTGCAACAGGCACCTGCTGGGGCAGCCTGGGCTCCGTCTGCCCGGGGAGCTGGCACTGGTTTGGCTGCCAGCGGCAGGGGCTGCGGTGAGGAGGTCTGCACTCAGCACCTGACTTTTGTTTTGAAGAAGGAACTGAGCATTTGCTACTTTCTGGAGGGCCATTATGGCAAAATATCAAAAATTTTTTTCTTCATTTAGCTGTCTTTTGACTAGCAATTTCACTCTTCGGCACGTATCTTAAAGAAACACATCTCAAAGTGATGTGCGCAAAGAAATATGCCTCAACTTGTTCCTTGCAGTGTTGCTTATTAGCCAAAAATTGGAACCAATCCAAATGTCCCCCAAAAGGAACCAGTTAGATCAATTGTGACGCAAGGGACTCCACGCAGCTGTGAAGGAATGAGCTAGAAGCCTATACACTGGCATCAAATGATGACCGCCACATCTGCATCTATTATAACATCTGTATTGATGATTCTCATTTTACATGTAATACGTTGTCACTGTTAAAATTCAAGCACAGATAAAAACAGGCAAATATATATAAGTTAGAAGTCAGGATATGGGTACCCTTGGTGCAGGGATGGTCATGAGAAGGGAGTAGGAGGTTTGGGGTGGGCATGTCCTGTTTCTCCATGTGGGAGCTGGTCATAGGGGTGTGTTCAATTTGTGAAAAGTCAATAGAGCTGTACAGTCATGAGATGTCAACTTTCATATATAGCTATGGAAATAGATATACATTATACTTCTATAAAGAGATATTTTAAAAATCCAAGTACAGAACATTTCAGAAATGTGTAAAATTGGTATTTGAAAGTTTCTTGTTCTTCCAGATTTTTCCTGCATGTACTTTTTAAACAGAAAATTGAAATCTTATAAAATATAATATACGATATATAACATAGAATATTGAATCTTATTGCTTGATTTTTTTTTTCTCTAATCAAGACCGCTGGACATATTTGTTCCTATATGAATAGAAAAAGGTCTGGAAGGATATGCTCCAAACTGTTGATGGCATTTCCTCTGGGGAATTTCCATTTCTGCATGGTACATTTCCGTGGTCTGTGAATTTTTACAATAATCATCTATTATTTTTATAACTGGGGAAAAAAACGGAGGTTTGGAAAAAAGAAACAACTTCTTTTAAAAGAGGCTCTGGTGATTGTAATCTTAAAAAATTGGAATCAGTTTAAATATCCATCAGTGAGGGATTTGTTCATAAATCATGATTTTTAAAAATCTGTACAACAGAAATCACTGTGACGCACGCTGATACGGCTGGACAACAGGACCTAACTCTACCAGCTGTACAACATTGGGGGAGCTACTTGACTTCTGTGAGCCTGTTCTTTCCTTTGAAATGGGCGCTCCAGCAGTATCTCCTCCTTGGTCTTGCTGTTGGCCTTGAATGACCACAGATAGGAGGGTCTGGGGCAGTGCTTGTTTCCTCCCCTCCCTTCCTCTTAGTGGGAAGCAAGGGTGGAGGGTTCTGGGCCCCAGCTTGCAGGTGTGGCGCCCGCCCAGCCCCAGCGGGGCCAAGTTCAAAGGAAGAAGGGGGCTCCCACATCCCCCTCCTTTTCATCCTTACTCAGCCCCACCCCCTCACCCCAGCCGCTCACTCTCTACCTGTGGGAAGTGAGCAACTTGTTTTCAGAAAGTCATCCCCGGCCCCGTGTGGGCTACAGAGCTGATCCGAATCTACCACCCAGTCAAAGGGAAAGAGAGAAAGAGCCCCGTCTTCAGAGGCCTTTCCAGGTGTGGAGGACGAAAGAGATTTTCTCTGTCACTTCTTGGGAAACCTCCTCAGATGCGTCACTGACACTCCTCAGTGGCTGTGAGTCACTGGCTCCTGGTGTCCTCCTGCTGCAAAGCTCAGCGCATCAACTCCAACAGAAGGGAACCGTAGTCCCCAGCACTGGATCAATTTGAGAGTCACAGAAATATGCGAGACACGTGTGATTCTTTTTTTTTTTTTTTTTTTTTTTTTTTTTTTAGCGGTACACGGGCCTCTCACTGTTGTGGCCTCTCCCGTTGCGGAGCACAGGCTCCGGACGCGCAGGCTCAGCGGCCATGGCTCACGGGCCCAGCCGCTCCGCGGCATGTGGGATCTTCCCGGACCGGGGCACGAACCCGTGTCCCCTGCATCGGCAGGCGGACTCTCAGCCACTGCGCCATCAGGGAAGCCAGACACGTGTGATTCTAATCAAGCCGAAAGCAGAAGTGCTGAAAAAGGCACGCCTGTTCCTGCACAGTATCACTGGTTCTCCGGGGTCGTGTTTTTTTCCATCAATTGACGGCATTTTACATGCGCGTCCTCATCGTTAGAGCTTAACTTCTGCTTCTGAGTTTGAATGGAAACTGCCTACCTCTCTGTTCATATATTATTTTTTGATTAATTTTTATTGGCGTAGAGTTGCTTTACAACATTGTGTTAGTTTCTGCTGTACAGCAAAGTGAATCAGCTATACGTATACATATATTCCCTCTTTTTTGGATTTCCTTCCCATTTAGATCACCACAGAGCACTGAGTAGAGTTCCCTGTGCTCTACAGTAGGTTCTGATTAGTTGGCTACTTTATACATCGTATCAATAGTGTATATAAATCAATCCCAATCTCCCAGTTCATCCCACCACCCCCCTTACCCCTTGGTATCCGTATGTTTATTCTCTACATCTGTGTCTCTATTTCTGCTTTGCAAATAAGTTCATCTGTACCATTTTTCTAGATTCCACATATATGCGTTCATATACGTTATTCGTTTTTCTCTTTCTGACTTACTTCGCTCTGTATGACGGTCTCTAGGTTCATATATTATTGATGGCAGGCCATCTCCCATCCTGCCCCTCATTTCTGTGAACTAATTACCTGTCCCTCTCCCTGCAGTTAGTGACCCTCTTCCTTAGGCTGTTTGCTGCCACTTCAAATATATTAACTTGGGCAACATCTGTGTGCCCAGCCCACCCTGTGCTGGGATGAAGGTGGACAGGACGACAGAGCACAGCCCTCCAGACTCACATCTGCCACCAAAGAGGCTTCTAGGCTGCAGTTCCCTTCTTTCTAGCCATTCCCTCATTTCCTGGAGTGAGAGGACCAAGACCTGTGGGAACCCTCTGGCCCCATCCTGCCACCTGCACAAGTGGTCAGCATTCCCAAGCCCTGAGGCCAGAGTCTATGTGAATAAACAAACAAGCGACTTCCTTCACTCTGTATGACAGACTCTAGGTCCATCCACCTCACTACAAATGACTCAATTTCGTTTCTTTTTATGGCTGAGTAATATTCCATTGTATATATGTGCCACATCTTCTTTATCCATTCATCTGTTGATAGACACGTAGGTGGCTTCCATGTCCTGGCTATTGTAAATAGAGCTGCAATGAACATATTGGTACATGACTCTTTTTGAATTATGGTTTGCTCAGGGTATAAGTCAGAAAGAGAAAAACAAATACCGTATGCTAACACATATATATGGAATCTAAGAAAAGAAAAATGTCGTGAAGAACCTAGGGGTAAGACGGGAATAAAGACACAGACCTACTAGAGAATGGACTTGAGAACACGGGGAAGGGGAAGGGTAAGCTGTGACAAAGTGAGAGAGTGGCATGGACTTACACATAGTACCAATATAAACTAGGTAGCTAGTGGTAAGCAGCCGCATAACACAGGGAGATCAGCTCGGTGGTTTGTGACCACCTAGAGGGGTGGGATAGGGAGGGTGGGAGGGAGGGAGACGCAAGAGGGAAGAGATGTGGGAACATATGTATATGTATAACTGATTCACTTTGTTATAAAGCAGAAACTAACACACCATTGTGAAGCAATTATACTCCAATAAAGATGTTAAAAAACAAACAAACAAACAAGAGAGAAGGCTCGCCTAGGAGGCCTCGTGTGCCCACAGGCAGGTTGCTCCAATGGCAGTGGGCCGGGAGCACCGCCCTCCCTCTCCGGCCCGTCAGCACCTCTCCTCCTGGATACCCCACCTAACCTTGCTGGGCATCCCAAGGCGGTGAGGACTCAACTTCTCCACTTTCTGAATGTTTACTCTGCCAAGTACAGTCGACAAACCCCCTGGAGAACAGAAGCTCAATGTATTAGACGCTAATTGAGCACCTAATGTATCCCTGGCACAAATCCTGGGCTTACATCATCTTCGGGGACATGGACACAGGGCTGGCACCTGGGTGACGCCCAGAGTGAGTGCCCTTGGGAGACCTCACTCGCCCCACCCTCGAACCAGGCCTGAACAGTTGGCAAACAAGCCACCAGGTAAATACCCAGCTGATGGGAACACAGGCAAAGGCATGAATTGCTTCCTCACAGAAAAGCTGTGTTCCCACTGACAGAAGGGTTTGCAGCCTCTCACAGCAGATTTGTGGAGGTCTCTGTGGTTGGGTGCGGGCAACGTGAAGAGGGGAAGATTTGAAGTGTTGGCGGGAAGCGGAAGACCCTCCTTCACCCCCTGCATTCCCTCAGCATCCTGTGGGCCGAAAGCTGGCGGCTTGGCTAGACCTGCTGGCCGGGGAGGGCCAGGCGGGGCCAAAGGGAGGATGTGACTCCTGTCTCTCCCCCTTCTCCACACTCCGGGCCTCAACCAAGCTTGGGGGACCCAGAGAGATTTGCGGGTGGGAAGAAAGCTGACTTCTACAAGAGGAGCAGGCCTTTGTGGAAGACCTTCTCTGGACCCCGCTCAAAGCCCACCTCCCCAGAAACCCAGAACCCCATCTATGGTGGCCCACCCAGCCATGTGGGGGGCTGAAGGAGGCACAAAGAAAAGCACTCTGGGGCTCAGACTGCACCCAGTCTTTCCTCCAAGGGCTTTGCACCTCCAAGGGCTTTTGCATCTTCCTCTATCAGGACTCTGCCAGCCCTGCCAGTGCATAAGGAGCTGATCCGTGGAAGAGGGAATGATGCTACTGAGGTTTTATCTAGGTAATATCCGAGTGAGTGTGCTGCTGTGTGTGAGGGGCGTAGAGGATGTTTGCCTTGTGAACTAGGCCTGATTTGATAGACGAGGCCTTTCAATGGACAGCTGTCCCATACTTGAGCCTGTTCAGACTCTGCTGAACAGAACAAAATCTCCCCAACGGCTTCCCTGCCCTGCTTTTAGTATCCAAACTAAATTAAGACCTCTGTGTGTATCTGTGTGTTTATGAGAAGAAGATATTCACATGTTCTCAATCTCCCGTCATAACCTCTACAGAAAAATTTCATCTTCATAGAATGAGTTGCGACTCGTCAAGGTTAAGAAGACATTTTCCAGAAAATGGAAACCCGTCGTTTGCCTACAAATGGTCACTGGGTGCAAATGTAAAAGCAGGATACCACTCGCTGCTGGAGAGAATGTGGACGGCCTCATGGGGGTTGTCGACGGTATCGTGAGACACTGCAAACGCCTCGAAAACAGTTTGGCAGTATCTAGTAGCGTCTAATATAAATCACATCCTCTAACTCAGCACTCCTGGGAATATGTCCCCTATAAAGGAAAAGCACCGCTACCTAAGAATAAATATACAAAATAAATATACCGCTACCTAAGAATAAATATACAAATAAATATACAAATATATAATATAAATAATATTATATATTTATTTATATAAATAAATATACAACAAATAAATATACAAATAACTGATGATTATTTCAATTTCCTTTACTTGGGTAAAATAAACACTGGAAACAACCCCAAGTTAATGAGTAGGGAATCACTAAATAAACTGTGATCTATCCACACCTTAAAATATCATACAGCCATCAAAGGAATGACTTAAAAAAATGATTTGGCAAGATTGCCAGGGACCCTCAGAGAACAAAAACAGAATGTATTTAAAATATGATCCTATTCTGTAAAGCAAATAATCATCTGCAGAAAACCCTCTACATATATATATATATATATATATATATATATAAAACTGAGCGTATATGACTGCATGAGGAGGTATCAATATATGCCACTGTAGAAGGACACCTGACTACCAACATGAGGCACTGTGCTAAAAAGCACTGAAAAAGGAACTAGTGTCTTTTAAGTAATGAGAGATTAAAACAAAAGTAATCCTTTTATTTTTATTAACTTGACTGTTAGTTAAAATTCAATTTCACAACACATCAGAAAGCACTTAAGAATAGATATTTTTATTTATTCTGGCACTGTCCAATTCCAGAAAGGATTTGGGGCAGCTTACAAAGCTATATGCACAAAGGGAGCAGTAAGGACAAACCAGCAATGGGACGGAGCCGAGGCGGCATCACAGCGACCCAACACCCACCGGCCTTCAGCATCTCTAAGCTGGCTAATCTGGTGCACGTAAAACTTGATGTTTCTATATCCTTCAACCTGATATGATATCACCTCTTACTTTCCAGTTTTAGTTTTCCAATCACTCCAGATAATTTATTTTCTCCTCTAAATTTATCTAAAATTACAATTCACCTCCCCCCAAAGTCTGTACTGCTCCGGCTGTGGGTTCGTGGTATGAACACTCAGGTCGCTCAGAAGCATGGTGAGATGAGAGAGCACAATTTCCACTCATCTGTACTTTTTCCCACAGAAGTAGAATTTGTTATTGCAGTAGCTGAACATATTATAGTTCCTGCATTTAAAAAGATGTATCTTGAGCATATAGGTACAAGGAAGTTATTGACTTACTGAGAGGTTGTTCTTTGATCCTTTAAAAACTTTATTTTTTTCTAAAAGCTTGAGAACAAAACTTCTCCCATCTCCCCAGACTCTTAGTTTTTAATTTCTTATCAGGGTCTCAGAGTCAGGCTGACTTCGCAAAGTGTCAGAATCCCTGAGGCTGGTCTCCAGCCTCTTCTGTGACCACCCCTACCCTCTGAGACTGGGGGATCTTAAGTTTTCACACGAGCTTTTGTTACTGGTCGGCCACATTCTGAATTCTGGATTCCTTCTTCCTCACCGTGAAGGCCTGTTTTTCCATCCTTACGTCCCAACAGAGGAAAAAATTGCAGAGATGGAAGAATGTGTGACTAAGTCATCTTTTGAGAATCAGAAAAGTTTTCTTTCTCAGAGGTAAGAGTCTCTCCCTCCCAAAGGGATTAGCAGCTACTAGACACATACTGGTCAGTTTACAATTACTGATCCCAGTAATTAAAATACAGTGATTCAAGAACAGACCCCAGTAGAATATATGGATTATACGCTACAAGCGGCATTCACATACACGGGGAGAGACTGGATTCTATAATAAAGGGTGCTGGGACAATTAGTAACTATTAGGGAAAAGGCAAGTTTTAGCCTTTCACATCTTGCACCAAAAGAAATTCCAAGTGGTTTCAATAAGTGAATGTTTTAAAAATATATACTGAAGGACAGAAACCAGAAGATCAGTATTTTAATGAATAATAAACTGTAATAAAAATGAAAGACAAACTTGTTTCTAATACAGATTGGAGTTGTTCAAACAAAAAATAAACAAAAAAGGAATCCATTTTTAAAATGCATTTTACCAGATTACACCAGAAAATAATACTCCAGGTAGATAAGAGTGCTGAAAAATGAGCCCATGAGTATTCCATGGCTCGGAGTACAGACTGGTGCCACTACCGTGAAGGGCAATTTGGTAACATGTACCAAGAGCCATAAAGTTGTGTATATTTTTTGACCCAGCAATTCCACTTCTGGGAATTTATCATGAAAAGGTCCTTATGGTTACACATAGGGATTATTAACAGCAAAGACATGCGAGCGTACTGAAAACATGCTAAAAACCTAACTATCCACCAGTGAAATAAAAAAATACAACAATACGATGTAAAGAGAGCCCCTAAAATGATGCTGTGCAAGAAAGCTTAGTAACTGGAAAGATATTCACAATATATTTGTTGTTTTTTGATTTTTATTTTTTATTGAAGTATAGTTGATTTACAATGTTTCAGGTGTACAGCAAAGTGATTCAGTTATACATATATATATATATTATTTTTCAGATTCTTTGCCATTATAGGTTATTATAAGACATTGCATATAGTTCCCTGTGCTATACAGTAGTAGGTCCTTGTTATCTATTTTATACGTAGTAGTCTGTATCTGTTAATCCCAAATTCCAAATTTATCCCTCTCTCCCCTTTTCCCTTCGGTAACCATGAATTTGTTTTCTATGTACACAATGTATTTTTTTAAGACTTTTTTTTGATGTGGACCATTTTTAAAGTCTTTATTGAATTTGTTACAATATCGCTTCTGTTTCATGTTTTGGTTTTTTGGCCGTGAGGCATGTGGGATCTTAGCTCCCCGACCAGGGATCAAACCTGTACCCCCTGCATTGGAAGACGAAGTCTTAACCAGACCGCCAGGGAAGTCCCCACAATGTAGTTTTATTTATTTACTTTTTTAACTCTTTATTTTATATTGGAGTATAGCCGATTAACAATGTCGTGATAGTTTCAGGTGCACAGCAAGGGGACTCAGCCATACATATACATGTATGCATTCTCCCCCAAACTCCCCTCCCATCCAGGCTGCCACATAACATCCCACAGTGTATTTTTTTAAACTTATTTATTTTATTTTTGGCTGTGCTGAGTCTTTGTTGCTGTGCGCGGGCTTTCTCTAGCTGCGGCGAGTGGGGTCTACTCTTCGTCTCGGTGCGCGGGCTTCTCATTGCGGTGGCTTCTCTTGTTACGGAGCACGGTCTCTAGGCACACGGGCTTCAGTAGTAGTGGCGTGCAGCCTCAGTAGTTGTGGCGCACGGGCTTAGCTGCTCCACAGCATGTGGGATCTTCCCAGACCAGGGCTTAAACCCGTGTCCCCTGCATTGGCAGGTGGATTCTTAACCACTGAACCACCAGGGAAATCCCGGCTCCACTTTTAAAAGAGAGAATCTGGAAGGTGACCTAACAGAGGGTGCCAGTTATATCTGTGGGGTAGAATTGTATGAATGTTTTCTTTTCCTCTTCTCTTTGCTTTGCTATATCCTAAATTTTCTCTAAAAAGACACATGACTTTGAAAATAATGTTTTTCAGGCTGTAACTATTTAAAACATAACTATTTTAAACATACAGAACTTCACACTCACACGTTGGCTCTGAACATCACAGATCCACCCTCTCTAGCCACCCTGAGGATTTCACATCTCTGAGTCCATGACTGTCAGAAAGGCATCTTACCCTCCAAACTGATCTCCACAACAGCATTCCCTGCAGCTGCAAGATCTCCTCGAGAGGAAAAAAGTCATCATCACATAACAAACAATAAAAAGAAATCTAAAATTTATACTTTATACATCTATTTTTTAAAGTTGTCCGTGGGTCTGACCACACACGCACACACATTTCTACTTGTTTTCAGAGAAGGGTGGCCTGCCTCCAATCTCACCAGAAGTTTAAAGTAACCAGATGACCCACACTTTCACGCACTGTTTACTGACATTCGATTCAACCTCAATGGCCAGCCACCATCTCCACTTATTAGGCACTTATTACGTGCTTGGTACCGTCCTGTTTCACCTGCACTGTCTCAACTAACCCCTCATGCACATATGCATTCTTGCTATTTTATAAGCAGGATGCTAAGCCCAAGCTCCAACAAGTCCCCGGGGTTGGAAAGCAAAAGGCAGAGACAGGAATACCACCACCCAGTGATACCTGGTGAGATGTCCTCTTCACACCCCAACCCGCGAGGACTGGAGCAAGACCAGTTGAATCTTGGGTCCTGCACAAGCTTACCTGGTCTTCTCACCATACAAAACCCCACAGTTCATGATCCCTGCATATAAGACGTCCCGTGGACTCTTTCCCTACTCTTCCTGTGGCTGGAGCAAACTGCAACTAAAATTCGAAAATCTTTGCAATTGGTAAAATCCTATCCTTTAGAGTTATAGAGCTCTATGTTGGGAAAGGAACTTAAAGCCTATCTAATTCAGCTTCCAAAATAAGACTTCAACACCCTTTACTACAACCTTGCCAAGAGCTCGACCCTCATCCCCGCATTTAAATACCTCCTGTGACATGGAACTCACATTATCTGGGCAACCCAGTTCGCAGTTAACTAATTCCACTCGAAACTGTTTTTCTCGAAGGAAGTCCCTGCAAACTTCCAAGAACCGCTCAAAAGCAAGTCTACTCAATGACTGATACTTGACGGCAGTTCTGAATCACGAATGCACCAAGTTGACCTTTTTGCTGCCATAAAATTCACAGGGAGGGGAGTTTGGGGGAGAATGGATACATGTATATGTATGGCTGACACTATATATCAGGAATAATCTTGAACCAGCTCTCCTGTCTTTCAGGAAGTGGGTATTTTTAATTGCCACTCTTCACACCCAGCAGTGACACAGTAAGGTACCCATACAGAGAAGGTTAAGAGGGTGAGTTGGGGTTCCTTCCATGTGACAGGGCTCAGGCGATGCCCCCAGATGTACCACCACACTTCCTGGGTTCATCCGCTTTCCCAGCACATCTGTTGGTGTTCCCCTTGCCCAGAACCACTGCAACTTTCAATGGTATCACTATGAATTGAGCAGTGGTTCCTGTTTCCTCTTCATTTACAAACCCACACATCACAGATTCTCTGACTATTCCATTGTTTGCGAGAAGGTCACCACTTTAGGGTTGCTGTTTGTTTTGTTTATTGGGAGGAGCGCACTGGCTTTATACCTCCCTCACCCTGCCACCCCGCCAGGTGGTGTCGCTGGTTAAGCAGGGGACAGTGTGACCTTCACTCCCCTGGCCCAGATGGACTCCTCCGACAGCAAATGCTCCCCACAAGACCGCACTTCCTCCCAGGGTTTCAAGGGCATATCAATACAAGAAAAATGAGACTTTCTACAAAACCACCTAAAAACATGGGTGCCTCAGTCTGCTGGGTCTACAGATTTATCAGAGTTTGGGGGCACTGTCTTGGATGTTCTCCTCCAAGAGCTGCAGCCGGCGATGTCCACACATTCAGGTACGTGCTCCCCTTCGTGACCAAATGGTGTCCCGTCCCTGAGAACAGGGTCACGGCTGCTCTCCTCGGTGCGTCTTTGGGGGTGGCTGACAGACACCTGCTGAGTCACTGGGCCTGATACAGTCAGGTAAGGGCGGTAAAGGGTGACGGTGGATGGGCAGGAGATAAGCCGACCAGGAAGGAGGTGGTCCTTTCTGGAAAGCTCCCACGCCTTGGTGACGGTCTGCTGAGTACTCAGACTTGGAGGTGGTACCAAGAACGGGTCTCAGCAGTTTTCTTCTCCCTTGTATGTTCTGTTGGTTTCTTGCCAGAGGTGTCTGGCCCATGGGCATCAGCCAGTCGGAGGCTGAGCTGGCGGGAGCCCAGGCTCCCAGGGCAGGGTCTCCCCCAGGGCCTCAGGGCACCATCCACTAGCAGAAGTGCCAAGTGGTGCCTGCCAGGGCTGCTGTTCGGACTTCAGCGTGATCACAGCAACCGCAAGCCAGCCACAGGACTCTGTCTTTGCGTGCCTGGGGTCTGCTGCAACAGCTGGGGACTCTGAGGCTGCCCTTCAGATGAGGTCAGATTAAAACGTGCAAGAATTCCTGTACTCTGGACTCTTTCCCAAGGGAAGTTGAAGGGAATGGCCCAAGGAGGGGTTGGGGGGACACCTGAGGCAGGCAATTGACCCCCATGTGCAAGGGGAGTCAGGCAGAGCTGCTGCCACCCTGGATCCCACCCGCACACCTGCCCCTTTTATGTGGGGACGTTATATAGGGCGGCCCCCCTCCAGCAGCTGTTTGGGCTGAGGAACAAGTTCACTTACAAGCACAGATGCAGTGTCTCGGTTCTGACCTCTGTGGAAGGCCAACAGACACCTCAGGTACCTTGGGAGGTCAAAACCGACAGGGCCCAAAGAAACTGCTCAGACCTTTGAAACCCAGTCTGGAGATCAGTCTCAGGAAAGGTTACTCTTGGTGTTATTCGAATTGTTTAACAGCATTGTTTGTGGACTTTAGAAATTATCGAAACAATGTAAATGATTGACAGTAAGAGGAAATTTTCATAAATTGTGGTCCATTTACTTGGCAGACAATTATTCAACGCTCAACAATGTCAAATATTTTGTAAGAGGCTCAGAGAATGTTTATGCAAATAAGAAATGGAAAAACAGGACATAACGTTGCATTTACAGTAAGTAAGGTCTAGATGAGGCTTTAGGAAAGAAGTAGAAGAAAGCACACCCAAGTGTGCTCTGAAGAGTCTAGAATCTTCTTTTCATCTTCTGTGGTGGGCCCTGCTCCCCCTTCCTCTCCCCTCCTCCCCCCACAGGCCTCCCTCTGTCTTCCCCAGGCCCAGTGGAGTGATGAAACCTCCCTCCCCCAGGACCCTGGGAGGGAATGAGGGAGAGGATGCGGGGGCATAGGACTCTTTTTTTTTTCTCTTTTCATTCGCTCTTTCATGCAATCACTTATTCAGTCTTCACTCACTTGCTCTTCGACCTTGGGCGGCGGCTTCTGGTCCCTCCGCCTGTTTTCACTCCTACAAATTTAGAGATAACAATCGCCTGCCTGCCGTACCGCAGGCACTGTACCCACAGCCGCCCAGCCGTAAACCAAGATGCAGAGCAAAGTGGCAGTTCCGGGCTTGGGCAGTGCTGGGTGAGAGGCTGCACTGACCTGTGCCTCGGCCTTGGTGTCTGGGAAACAGCGCTCCCTGGCACCTGGCCCGGGAGGTCGTGCGGGTACAGAGTGTGGTAGAGTCAGCAGCCCGCACGAGATACTGGCGTTTGTTCCTGCTCTTGGCTGTGCACTTGGCCAAGCCCCGGGCACTTCTTCCTCTCAACCGGCGAGAGAAGCAGGTCTTCCACACCTTCCACCACACCTAAAATACACTCCTCAGCCCCCGGGCCTGCCATCTCCCTTAGGACTCCTGCACGCGCGCTCACTCACACACACACACACACACACACACACACTCACCCTGCGCAAAGACCCCTTCATCCTCATACTCTGTGTTCCCCTCCCTCTGCCCGGACCCCCCAGGGCTCCTCCTCCACTCATCCGACAACACTTAGGTTTTCCAGAAAGCCCCCTGCGGTTCTCCGTCACCACACTCAGCGTACTTCTGAGGCTGTGTCCTTCTTTCTCTGTTTTCCCTTGTTCTCTCTGCGCCACTGCCCCGGAGACTGACCACGTGCGTTTCTTGAGCGTTGCTGAACCCTCTGCCTAGCACTGTAATATTGGCATAAATAAGCAAATACACATTACGTTTAAAATGAAAATAAATCGGGGGCTTGGTCCTTATCGTTAGAGAGCTTTAAAAATGATGGTGGAAAAGATAAATATTATATGATTCCACATAGATGAGGTTCCTAGAGTAGTCACATGCATGGAGACAGAACGTAGAATGTTGGTGGGATGAGAGTTAGTTTTTGATGGGAATGTGAGAAAGTTTTTGATGGGAATGTGAGAAAGTTCTGGAGTTGGATGCCACTGATATTGCAATGTGAATGTACCTAATGCCACTGAACTGTACACTGAATGATTCAAATGGCAAATTCTATGTTATATACATTTTGCCACAGTTTTTGAAAATTTTAATAGTTGTGGGAAAGACATAAACATACTAAACTGGAAAATTATGAGACGACATAGGAATACACAACACAGACAATATGGAACAGAAAGCAACACACACACACACACACACACACACACACACACACACACACACACACACACACACACACACACGCTACTCGATTCAGCCCCAGAAAGACAGAAGCCGAGTTCTGAAGGCTGTTTCCGGGCAGAGTGCGGCTCTGCAGTGAGCACTGCTCCCCGGGAAGGGAAGTGAGTTATTTTTAAGTCTTCCATTTGTAAAAGTAATAGAATCGTGGTAATACACATCGCAGAAACTTAGAAACTAGAAAAAAGAGTGAGGAAAAAGCATCTTGATGTATTTTCACCTAATGTTTTTAAACATTTTTAGTTGTAATCATGCTGAGTGTCTATTTTTATTAAGTATACTGTAAGCATTTTTCTTGTTCTTACACAGTTTTCATAATTACAACAATTCATAATTTTTTTAAAAGATTTATTTGGTTGAACCGGCTCTTACGCGGCAGGTGGGCTCCTTAGTTGCACGGCATGCGGCATGCATGTGGGATCTAGTTCCCTGACCATGGATCGAACCCGGGCCCGCTGCATTGGGAGCATGGAGTCTTATCCACTGTGCCACCAGGGAAGTCCCATCAATTCATGATTTTAATGTTTAAGATTGTATTGAATGGATTATCATAGTTTACTTAAATGACCCTTTATTTCTGAACATTTCAATTGCTTTCAACCTTTAACATCTCTGTTCATACCCTACTGTGACAAGTCTAAGATTATATCTACTGGAGAAATTTTCCAGAACATACGGGTACAAATATTTTTGTAGCTTTTAATACTTGGTTTCAAATTGCTTTCCAGGCCATCAGCAAGTACCAGTTCTACACCACTTTCACCCACAATAAAAAAGGTATGACTTTTTTATTGCCCTGCTGGGTTATAGGTGGGAAATACTTTTTCAGTGTTGGTATGATTCTGTATTAGGAGATTGCCACATTTTTTCAAAGACTTTGTATTTTTAGAGCAATTTTAGGTTCACAGCAAAATTGAAAACGTACAGGGACTTCCCATATACTCCCTGCCCCCAGATATGTATATCCTCTCCCCTTAGCCACATCCCCCATCAGAGTGGTACATTTGTTACAATTGATGAACACATCATTATCATCCAAAGTCCATAGTTTACATTAAGGTTCACTCTTGGTGTTGTACATTCTATAGGTTTGGACAAATGTATAATGGCACGTATCCATCATTATAACATCATGCAGAGTAGTTTCACTGCCCTAAAAATCCTCTGTGCTCCACCTGTCCATCTCTCCCTCCCCTTAACCCCTGCCAACCACTAGTCTTTCTGCTGTGTCTATAGCTCTGCCTTTTCCAGATGTCATATAGATGGAATCTTCTCACATTGGCTTCTTTCACTTAGTAATATGCATTTAAGTCTCCTCCCTGTCTTGCCATGGCTTGATAGCTCATTTCTTTTTAGCACTCAATATATTCCCTTGTGTGGATGTACCACACTTTATTTACCCATTCACCTACCGGAGGACATCTTGGTTGCTTCCAATTTGGCAATTGTGAATAAAGTTGCTATAAACATCTCTGTGCAGTTTTTTGTGTGGACGTGAGTCTTCAACTCCTTTGGGTAAATACCAGCAGTATGACTGCTGGATCATACGATAAGAGTATGTTTAGTTTTGAAAGAAACTGGGAAACTGTTTTCCAAAGTGGCTGCGCCGTTTTGCGTTCGCACCAGCAACGAGTGAGAGTTCCTGCTGCTGCGCGTCCTTGCCAGCATGTGATGTTGCCAGTGTTTTGGATTTTGGTCATTCGAATAGGTGTGTGGTGGTAACTCGTTGTTTTAATTCGCGTTTCCCTAATAACGTATGATGTGGAGCATCTTCTCTTATGCTAGATTGCCATTTTCATATACCCTTGGATGAGGTGTCTGTTAAGCTCGTGGCCCTTATTTTAATCAGGTTGTTTGTTTTCTTATTGTTGAGTTTTAAACGTACTTTGTATAATTTGGATAACAGTCCTTTATCAGATGCATCTTTTGCAAATAGTTCTTCCGGTCTGTGGCTTGTCTTATCACTCTCTTGACATTGTCTTAGCAGAGCTGAAGTTTTTAACTTTAACAAAGTCCATCTTATCAGTTACTTCTTTCTCGGATCGTGACTTAGAAAAATGCAACATTTTAAAACTCTGTGTTTCCCAAGTGCAACAGCTTCCCTTGTAGTACACAGACCTTCCTGCTGTATTTATAGACCTAAAGCATAGAGCTTATGCTAGAAACACTGCAGGAACTCAAAGCCCTAGGGAGGGTACCTGGTTTACTCCACCCTGTGCCTGGAGGCAAGTTAGGGCAGGATTATTTGGAAGCGGTAACGTAAGTACAGGGTTACACTGAGTTGCCTGAGGAGACAGCAAGAGAGGCTTCACTGAGATCCTTGGGCAGAGACTCCTCATCCAGGCGGATAGACAATCCAGAACCTGAAAGCAGTGCAGTAGCTGTCCAAAATGAGAGAGAAGCAGAGCTGGAAAAGACAAAAAGATAAAGAAGGCAAGATGGGGTGGAGCTAAGGCATTAGCAGTGGGAAGAGCAGGGTGCAGGAAGCAAGGGGCATAGAACGAGCGCATCCCCCCACAAGGGGACTCTGCCTTTGGAGAAGGTTGGTTACAGTGGGGCTTTCCCCTGCTGCGGCAGGGTCTTGCTAAAAGTGAAACTGGGATTTTCCAAGGGTTCTGAAGGGGTTTGCCCTGGGAAGGAAGATGTTCCACTTGGGGGTCCACACTGGCTTAAAAACAATCCTCCAGCTTTCGTTTACCAAGCCCTGCGGGAGTGACCCCAACTCACCCTGCATCTCAGCGTGGGCCGGGGCGTGAAGGACCCCCAGTGTGGCTCAGCTCAAGTGCGCAAGGACTAGACCCCAGCTGCTTCCTCATCACAAGATGAAGAAGAGTAATAAAGCTCCCATCTGCTGAGTGCCTCCCAGGCGCCAGCACGATGCTGGGATCTGTGCGTTCCTTTTCTTCTTTACTTTCCTAACAGCCTTATTTAAAGTAGATATTAGTGAGGAGACTGAGGCTCAGAGAGGTTCCCCAGCATGATCGAAATCACACAGCATTTAATGAATTGGAGCAGTACGATGGAACACCTAGCTCCAACACCTTACCCACTCTCCACTTATCCCAGAAATAGCCCAGCTGCTCCATAAGACTTTCAGGGGCAGCGAGCAGGTGAGTTTGGAGAAAAACTTGCGAGAAGCCTGTGTAACCTGATAAAAGTCTGAGTTATTGGATTATTTGAGAATAAAGTTGGTCTTTTCAAATCAACTAACTCCAGCTACACAGCGTGGTTCAGGTAAAGAGGTGAGGCTGGAGGAGGGGTGGTCGGAGCTCTTGGGGCAGACAGAATGTCTCAGTGGTTAGGACAGAGGCTGGCGTCTGGCAGACTTGGGCTGCTGTGTGACCCTGGGCAAGTGATCCTGGTTATTTTCCCCCCAGTTTTATTGAGAGATAATTGACAAAATACCTTATTAGTTTACAGTGTACAATATAATGATTTGATATATACATATTGTGAAATGTCTACCACACTAAGACTAGTCAATGTCCCTCATTTCACATAGTTACAGTTTTTTTTCACATTATAAGGACTTTTAAGACCTACTTTCTTAACAACTTTCAAATATACAATACAGTGTTGCCAACTACAGTCACCATGCTGTACATTACACACCCAGAACTCATTTATCTTATAACTGGACGTTTATACCTTTTGATCCCCATCACCCAACCCCGCCCCCCCATCTTTTCTCTGTTTCTCTGTGTTCAGTTTTTTTAGATTCCACATATAAAGGAGATCATACAGCATTTATCTTTGTCCGTCTGACTCATTGCACTCAGTTAATGCCCTCAAGGTCCATCCATGCTGTGGCAAATGGCAGGATTTCCTTGTTCTCTGTGGCTGAACAATATTCCATTGTTTATATACATATTTTCTTTATCCATCCATTCATCTATGGACTTTTAACTTGTTTCCATATCCCGACTATTGTCGATACTGCTGCAGTGAACATGGGGATGCCGATCTCTCTTCAAGACAGTGATTTCATTTCCTTTGGAGCAATACTCAGAAGTGGAATTGCCATATCATATGGTAACTCTATTTTTAATTCTATTTTTAATTCTTTACAAACCCACCAACAGTGCACAAGGGTTCCTTTTTCTCCAGACACCCTCCACAACATTTGTTATCTCCTGTCTTTTAGGTAATAGCCATTCTGACAGGTGTGAGGTGGTACCTCATCGTGGTTTTGATGTGCATTTCCCTGATGAATAGTAATGTTGAGCACCTTTTCAGGTACCAATTGGCCATTTGTATGTCTCCTTTGGAAAAGTGTCTGTTCAGTTCCTCTGCCTATTTTTTAATAGGATTGTTTGATTTTTTGCTATTGAGTTGTATGAGTTGTTTATATATTTTGGATATTAACCCCTTCTCAGATACATGATTTCCCTGGCTATTTTTGAACGGCCTAAATCCCACCCCGACTTAAGGCCAGGAAACAGATGGTTCATTAACCTTGCGAAATCCAGTACTTCAGACTGTGCCTGGGACACAGCAGGTACTTGTTATATGTAATTATTCTATAAAAAACTTCAAAAGAGGACAGAGTTTTTGAATTTTTGCTTTAAATTGCATAATATGTCTTAGATTCCATATATATGTGTTAGCATATGGTATTTGTCTTTCTCTTTCTGACTTACTTCACTCTGTATGACAGACTCTAGGTCCATCCACCTCACTACAAATAACTCAATTTCGTTTCTTTTTATGGCTGAGTAGTATTCCATTGTATACATGTGCCACATCTTCTTTATCCATTCGTCTGTTGATGGACACTTAGGTTGCTTCCATGTCCTGGCTATTGGAAATAGAGCTGCAATGAACATAATGGTACATGACTCTTTTTGAATTATGGTTTGCTCAGGGTATAAGTCAGAAAGAGAAAAACAAATACCGTATGCTAACACATATATATGGAATCTAAGAAAAAAAAAATCATGAAGAACCTAGGAGTAAGACGGGAATAAAGACACAGACCTACTAGAGAATGGACTTGAGGATATGGGGAGGGGGAAGGATAAGCTGTGACAAAGTGAGAGAGTGGCATGGACATATATACACTACCAAACGTAAAATAGATAGCTAGTGGGAAGCAGCCGCATAGCACAGGGAGATCAGCTCGGTGGTTTGTGACCACCTAGAGGGGTGGGATAGGGAGGGTGGGAAGGAGGGAGATGCAAGAGGGAAGAGATATGGGAACATATGTATATGTATAACTGATTCACTTTGTTATAAAGCAGAAACTAACACACCATTGTAAAGCAATTATACTCCAATAAAGATGTAAAAAATTAAAAAATAAATAAATTGCATAATATGTCAAATAAAAGCACTGAAAGTCATATCATAAATGCCCAGGGACCCTTGTCAGAGTTAGAAACTTTAGCATTTTTCCAGTTTGCTTCAGTTTTTTATTTCAAGAAATAAATGTTCATACTTACTTCACCCTCATTCCTTCCTCCACTACTGCCCAGAGATTGTCAGAGTATAAAAATCCAGGACCCAACCCTATGTTGTCTATAAGAAACCTACTTTAAATGTAAAGACTCAGGTAAGTTGTAAAGGGATGGAGAAAGCTATATCATGCTAACACTAATCAAAAGAAAGCTGGAATAATCAGACAGAACAGACTTCAGAACAAAGAAAATTACCAGGGTTGAAAAGGGGCATTACGTAATGTTAAAGGGATCAATTCTCCAAGACTTAACAATCCTTAAAGTGGATGCACCTACCAAGAGAGCATCAAAATATATGAAACAAAAACTGAGGCTACAAGGAGAAATAGACAAATCCACTATTACAGTTGGATATTTCAATGCCCTTCTATAAGTAATTGATAGAGCCAGCAGGCAGAAAATAGTAATGAGTTAATTGACCTGAACAGCACTATCAAATAACTTGATTTAATTGACATTTACAGAATACTCCGTCAAACTACAGCAAAATATACATCCTTCCCAAGCTCACATGGGACATTCACCAAAATAGACCAGATTCTGGGCCATAACTCACATCTTAACAATATTTAAAAAATAAAAACCATACAAAGTATGTTCTCAGAACACAATGAAATTAAACTAGCAATCAGATAACAGAAAGATATCTGGACAATCCCTAAATATTTGGAGATTAAACAACATACTTCTAAAAACACATGGGCCACAGAATAAGTCTCAGTAGAAATTTAAGAATGTTTTGAACCAAATGAAAATGAAAACACAACTTATCAAAATTTGTGGGATGGGGGCTTCCTTGGTGGCGCAGTGGTTGAGAGTCCGCCTGCTGATGCAGGGGACACGGGCTTGTGCCCCGGTCTGGGAAGATCCCACGTGCCGCGGAGCGGCTGGGCCCGTGAGCCATGGCCGCTGAGCCTGCGCATCCTGAGCCTGTGCTCCGCAACGCGAGAGGCCACAACAGTGAGAGGCCCGCGTACTGCAAAAAAAAATTTGTGGGATACAACAAAGGCAGTGCTTAGAGGCACTGCACATAAATTTATAACATTAAATGCACATATTAAAAAGTAAGGAAGGTCTAAAATGAATAACCTAAGCTTTCGCCTTGGGAAATGATAGAAAGAAGAACAATTTAAGCCTAAAGCAAGTAGAAGAAAAGAAATAAAAATTAGAGCAGAAATCAGTGAAATTGGAAACAGGGAAACAATAGAGAAAAATCAATGAAACTAAAAGTTGGTTCTAAGAAAAGATCAATAAAATTGATAAATCTCTAGCCAGGCCAACCAAGAAAAAAAGAAAGCAAACACAAATTACTAATAGAGAAATGAAAGTAGGGTCATATCTACTGATAGTGTGGACATTAAAGGTATACTGAAGGAATACTGTAAATGGATGGAGCTCCTTGTGTATGACAAGCTGGTGCTGAAAAAAAAAGCAAAGGACTCCAGTTCCCCACACCTTACCCTACCCTCCCTCTTACCACACCCCCTTTATCTGAGGGACACTGGAACAGGAAACTTTCGATCCCGGGAAAATCATGTAATCTCATTAGACGTCACTTTTCCCCATATTTCAGCCCAGTTACCCTAAAATCTCACCACTATAAAAAAAGAGCTGGAGGCGTCCCTGGTGGCGCAGTGGTTGAGAGTCTGCCTGCCGATGCAGGGGACGCGGGTTCGTGCCCCAGTCCGGGAAGATCCCACATGCCGCGGAGCGGCTGGGCCCGTGAGCCATGGCCGCTGAGCCTGCGCGTCCGGAGCCTGTGCTCCGCAACGGGAGAGGCCACAACAGTGAGAGGCCTGCGTACCGCAAAAAAAAAAAAAAAAAAAAAGAGCTAAAGAAGTCCCTCCCCCCAACTGTATAATCTTTAGGTCCCACAGGACCCCTATCTGCTTTGTGTGCTACATTGAAAGATCTGCTCAGGTAGCAGGGAGAGGCAGTCAGGGTGAATTCAAGGTGTCTGGTTTGAAGGGATGGATTTTTTCTTTTTCAATAAAGTGTTTTGTGGTAGAATAAACAAAAACATAATTCCTAGAATATAAGAGCTGGAAGAGATTAATCTCCACAAATTAAAAGTTAGAAAACAGAAGCACAGAAAGATGAGAAAAGACTATCCACACACAAAAAAAAGAAAATTCAACTGATTAGACCTACAGAAAAAAAAAAGGTCAACCTCAATAAAAATCAAAGTTTTAAAGTATCCCCATTTCTTACCATCTTGTTTGTTTGTGTTCTTTTTATACCTTTTGCTGACCGTGTGGCAGCCAACAATGTGCATTTGTCACATCCTTAAGAGGCCAATTTGGCTTTCAAGGCCATTTTCTTCTGAAAACAGGTCAAGAAAATAATTCAAAAATGCATAAAAAGATATATATGCCAATGAGTGTATTTGTTTATCATCTCAACAGCCACATGGTTTTTACACCTTATAATGTTACTTTAAAATATAGAAATAAAACCATCAAAGGGTACAAATTTCCAGCTGTAAGATGAATAAGTTCTGGGGAAGTAATGTACAGCATGGTGACTATAGCTAACAATACTGTATTGCATTTTTGAAAGTGGCTAAGACTGTAGATCTTAAATGGTCTCAACTCACACACACAGAAAAAAAATGTAACTATATGAAGTGATAAATGTGTTAATTAACTTTATTGTGATAATTTTGAAATGTATACGTATATCAAACCATCACGTTGTGCACCTTAAACTTATACAATGTTACACGTCAATCATATCTCAATAAAACTTGAACAAAATTTTTTTAAATAAATAAATATGTAAAGCAGAATCTGTTAGAAATATAAAAAGGAAATGGCAAATCCACCAACATATTTTGAAAAATTACAGTTCTTTCAAAAATTAACCCATCAAGTAGACTAAAATAAAGAGCATAGCAAATATGGATAATATATATTTACTAAGCTTGATCTAATATATAGAATTTTTTATTCATTCATTCAAAACTATGCCTAAAGTTATTTTAAAAATTGACCATCTATCAAAAGCTCAATAAATTCCAAAAGCGTACGTACAAGCCACATTCTCAGACCACAGGACAATAAAATTAAAAACAAATGGGGAAAAAAATCTATCCACTTTAAAAATTGTAACATTTTTAAAGAACGCTTAGGATAATTAAAACACAACAATTGAAATTACATACCATTTAGAAACCACTGTATCATAATGAAAAAGTACACAACCTAAATGTCCAACTAACTGGGGGACTAATTGGTCAAAATATAAACAGAATATTACACAGATATCAGATGAGACTCATGAAGAATACGTTAGAAGAGAACTGTGTACGATACAAGAATTGTAAAAAGCAGCCTGGAAACCTGAAGAGGAGATATGATGACAATAACGGAAAAAAAATTTTAATATATAAGTATAGGATTCGAACAAAAAAGGCTTAACCCCCCCCCAAAAAAAACAACAAACAAAAACAAAATAAATACGCCAAAATGTTGAGAGATTATAGTTCCATACTGGCACTATGAGCGATTATTTTTTCTTTTCTATTTTTCAAAATTTTTGACCAAGGGGCTCTGGTTCCTAGCACCTCCTGGGCCAGTGCGGGGCTGAGCCTTCCACATAAACTAAAACCAAGAGCGGAACAAAATCGGTGAATAGGCCAAGGAACCTCGGAGAGGCCCTTGCCCCTGTAACCTCTCACCTAGTGCTCCGAGGCTTTCCCTTCTCCCAGACCCGCCCGCTCCCAGTGCGGGCGAGACCCGACCCGCCGCCTGGACCTTACCCTGCACAGTGACCACCGCGCCCTGCTCGAGAGAAACCAGGGGCTAGCCGCTCCACCTGACCCCAGGGCATCCCAAGCCCCCCGACCCCGTTCGCTTCCTGCCTGGTGCACCCCTCCTGCCCTCCCTCGGGGCTGCTGGTCTGGATGAGCAAGCTGGAGGAAACTGTCCAGAACTCACAGCCTGGCACAAAGAAGAGAGGTTCTCAAACTGGGGACTCCTCTCCACCATTAAAGCGTTGACATTTTATTTCTACGGACGATGCATCGCACAGATGGTTTAGCATTCATTGGTAGATACTGAGGGATTGGGGGAGGTTAGGAGTCTACCCGAGATATCTCCCCGCCCTATCTTGGGCCAGAAATTCCGTCTTCAACCAGTCTTTTGATCCCCAGTCAAATGCAATTCCTGCCCTCCACCCCACGCCACTCCGTCCCCCAATGTACCCTCGGTTGCCGAAGAAAAGTAGAACTCTAGGGGCCTGTAATAGGACTCCTGGGAGTCGGGGTGGAGATCTTGAGAAGAGCGAGGCCAAAGCCACAGCCCGGGAACAGCTAGGTGGGGTCGTTAAAGAGGGCTGGGCACCGGCGGGCTGGGAGGGAGCGTAAACCGGCTTCAGTTTTGCTTGGGGGCACGCGCGGACTGAATTCACAATTCCTCCCGCCCCGCCCCGCGCCCAACCAGGCCCAAACTAGAGCAACATCGGCCCCTGCTGGACTGAACGGGGCATTAGATTTTATTCAAGGCAGGCAGCGCTCGGGAGCGGGAAGGAGCGTCCCGTGGTACTTGGTCCCGGCTCCGTTCTGGCCTCCTGAGTTACTCTAGTAAATGGCTCACCGTCCCTGGGCCTCCGATTTTCTTCCTCTATAAAATAAATGTGTTGGATCGGATCTTCTCTGAGCTCACTTCCAGGTCCGGATTCTAGAACTCTCCTTTCTCCTCCCCCCGCCCCCAGCCAGGGACCCGCAGGCGCTTCTTCACCTGCCTCCCCCCCGCCCCGCCCCGCCACCCGCAAGGTCCTGCCCACCCGCTATAGCACCCCAGTTTCTACCCCAGTGCTGCGGGCTGAGCTCTGTGCTCTATGCGTGCAGCTGCAGAAGGCCAGCACCTGCCGCTCGTTTGGGGCCCCTGTTTTCCTGGGGTAAGAGTGGGAAATGTGCTGCCCCCTCCGATGAGGGCTGGCTGTCCCAGAAAAAATTTCTGCGAGAAACGGTGGAGGAGAATCCAGGCCTTGGATCAATCGGGGTGGATATTTGAGACCTCTGGCCAAGTCTGGCCGAGAGAATTGTGCAGAACGAGTAACCGAGAAGGGAAAGCGTGTCAACCGGCCCCCAGCTCCTCTCCGGCATCAACTCGGCCTCCACAGCCCCGCCTCGGGCCACCGTACCTCTGCAGCACCGCCTGCCTTCAGCCTGGCTCGCCACCCGCCCCCCCCCACTCCCATCACGTCTGCTTCTTCGCCTCCAGGAAGACTGAATCCGGGCCCAGCTGGCTCTAGTCGCTTTGATCGCCCTCCCCAGTCCCCACCCCACCGGCTGAGGGCGGCGGGAGGCTGGGCTCCTCGTGCGCCTGTCCGCGGCGGCACCCACCACATCCTGGCACCCTCATCGTGGTACCACGTGTTCCCTTGTCTGTCCCCATTTGCTTAGCCGGTGCACCGGCCGGCAAGAGACACCCACGGCAACCGCACGCCCACACACACACACACACACACACACACACACACACACACACAGCCCCGCACCCCAGCCCCCTGTAGCTCCTCTCCATTGCGCGATCGCTTGGGGGTCTCTGCGTGGAGATCCTATTTCATGCCTCTGCCTCTGAGCACAGCCAGGAACATTCCTGAAGGGCAGTTTACCGCAATGTCTGGGGTGTGAAAGAAGCAGCTCATTTCTCTCCTTCCTGCTAAACTGAGAAGGTGCAAACCACCCTGAGAAATCCTCTAACGCCCATCATCCCGCCCCCGCCAAAGGCGGTGGGTGGGAGGAACCGGAGGACGAGTCGAGAAGGGAGGGAAAAGCCTTTGGCCTCCCTCATCTATTCTTTCCTTCCCTAGCTCCGCCTTTTCTGCCCTCCTTCCTCTCCCAGGATCCACACCTCCCTCCTCCTCTTCCCAGAGAAGACTCTGATAAATGGGTTACCGTCCTACGGGGCCCGCCCTCTGGCCCTGGTGGTTAGCCGTGGAAACAGTCGCTCTCCCCTCTTGCAATGTTTCCATTGCTGCGTCCTCCGGCTTCCACAGCTCACCCCGCAGGTAACCGGAGACAACAACTCAGGTCCCCTCGGAAAGTTGCATGAGGGGCTTGTCATAGTTTGTGAAATGGGAGCGTGAAAAGCTTTACGGTCGAGTTCAGGTTACTTCGTGGATGCTCCACCAGCGGCCAAATAAAAAAGAAATTAACCCTCTTGTGCAAAAGGAAAAATTTCCACTAACTTTTTAAAGTTTCTGTTTTGGGTAAACGGTTTCAAGACGACAAACTGTCTCACCGAAAAAGAAGGAGGAGGAGGTGAAAGAGGAGAAGGAGGGGAGGAGGGAGAAGGCGAGGGGAAAGAAAGGAGCCTCGGCCTTTTGATAGTTTATTTTGCCTCGCAGAGTTTTTTGGCAGAGGCTGAACTGTGAATACAGCAAGACTCAGGACAGTCTGAACAGAGAAAAGAGCTGAAGCCTCATTTGGTTGTTGAAATGAATAGTGAACAACTGACTGGCAAGAAAGCATGTTCTTTAAGCACCAATGAAATTTGTGTTTTAAGTGATGTGAGTTCTGGAAGATAGGGACAGCACCTGGTGTGTGGAAGCTACTAACATTGTTGACACTCAAAGAAGGCAAAGAAAGCAGCCAAGTGCTTTTCAGAAGAGGCTGAATGGCCAACATCTGACAAAACGCTCAATCCCATCCTTGTTTGGGGAGATGCAGGTTTAAACAACAATAAGATACCAACTCACACCTATCAAATTGGCCTAACTGAAAACACTGGCAAAACCAAGAATTAGAAAGCATGTGGGTAAATGGAAATGCAGCCATAGCTGGTGTGAGTGTAAGTGGGTACCATCACCTTGGAGAGAACTTTGCCAGTAGCTATGGGGGTAAGAGAAGAAGATGCTTCAAGACATCATTCCTCTCAAGGTCAGTGTCCTCCTTAAGTCATTCCTCTTCCAGGTTGATACCCTAGAGAAAATCTTGTACATGGACTCTGGGAAGTATATGTACGAGGATGTTCACCGTAGCGTTGTTTATAATGGCAAAACCTGGAAACAGCCAAAAGGTTCATCAACAGAGGACTAGAGAAGTAAACAGTGGCATTTGTCATCAAATCTTACTTCTCTTGTATCACCCCCTAAATGTGAAAGACTATGTGCTCCACTCATTTAAAAAATTTTTATTGTGATAAAATACACATAATATTTACCATCCTAACCATTTTTAAGTGCACAGTTCAGTGGTATGAAGTACAGTCACATTGTTGTCCAACTATCACCACCATCCATCTTCAGAACTTTTCATTTTGCAAAACTGAAACTATACCCGTTAAACAACTCCCCATTCCCCCTCCCCCCCAGCCCCTGACAACCACCATTCTACTTTCTGTCTCTGATTTTGACTACTCTATGTACCTCGTGTAAGTGAAGCATACAGTATTTGTCTTTTTGTGACGGCCTTATTTCACTTAGCCTAACGTCCTCAAAGTTCTTCCATGACTACAGTATATGTCAACATTTCCTTCCTTTTTAAGGTTGCATAATATTCTATTGTATGTATATGCCACATTTTGCTTATCCAGCCACCCATCAAGGGACATCTGGGTTGTTTCCACGTTCTAGCTACTGTCAATAATGCTGCTGTGAGTGTGGTGTACCTCTTCACTCAGTTTTAACTTGACATCAAACACTTTTCATCATAGTATACTTGTAAAGTATATAATTTCCAATGTGTTGTAAATATTGGTATTTTAAAATAAAACTTTACATCACTCTTTTTGTTTCTAATAGAATATAAACAGATGATGTATCAATTTTGTTTCAACCATTGATGCCAAAAATCTTGGCTCTCTGTGCACCGATGCCAAAAAGAAATATGGAGACAGAGTTTTGGAGGAACGAGAGAGAGTAGCTTTATTATTTGCCATGCAAAGAGGGAACACAGTGGGCTAGCACCTCAAGAACTGTGCCCCCCTCCCTGGGGAATAGGGAAAGGTTTTTGTAGCCCAGGGCTCGTGGTCTGGGGTAGGTGATAACACTCAAAGTAAATAAGGTCTTGCATTTCTTTTCTTCTGAAAATTCATGGCCAAAGCTGGCATCAGGCAGCGAAGCAACCTCGTCTGGTGTCCCTGAAGTTATCGACCCATAACCTTCTTTCTGAAATGAAGAGTGCTACAAGGGAATGTAGGGGGAGAAGAAATGCCAGGTGCAAAGGGTAATTCATATGGAGTCAGAGAGTAATGAGCTTTGTGAAGGACAAGTCTAGCTACAAGTGTTTGTTAGTAGTAACAGCAAAAGAATAACCAAGATTGCTTAACTCTTTATGGGCTGTTTCCCCAGCCTGTTCATTGTTTCCTTATTTTCCTTGTTTATCAGAAAAGAAAAGTCTCATTTCTATTTTTTGCTGCAACACCATCACCCATTTTAAAAATACAAGAACAAGTTCTTTAACTTTTGGAAATTTTCCATCATTCCTTTTTTTCCTCAAACTTACGAATTCTATCCCACTTCCTCCATAGACATTTATTCTAATATAATACATTCTTATGCTTGAAGATCTTTTATTGATCATACTTCTCTGCCAGGAAAAAAGTATACAAACTGAAGTTTTAATTTCCTACAATCATAAATTTCTAAGTATTAAAAGTTTAGATTATGCCATCATTGCAACTATCAGTAGTACACAATTGTTCAAAAATAACAAATTTTAAATAAAATTAATTTTAAATTATAAAAATTTAAATTATTAAACATAAAAAGTAACGCTTGGTTCTAATATACTACAGTTATGCAAAATGTTACCATTGGGGGAAAGTAGATGAAGGATACTTGGAATCTGTCTATATTCTTTCTTATAATTGCAGTGTCAATCTGTAATCATCTCAAAACAAGAAGTTTTCTAAAAAAGTAACTTTGAGGGTGTCAGCTACGAATTGGCATTTCCCATTGGTACTTGCCATTGACCTCTACAAGGATTAAATCATGAGCTGCTACAGCTGCTGACTTTCAACACCCGCTGAAAGGAGTTCAGGCAGAGAGCAGAAATGAGGCACTCTGTGCTCTGGGAAAAACTGACAGAACAGGTCTTCAGATAGTTAGATATTTTCAGGAGCCCATTTTATGAGCCCAATTCTTGTATCTCCTCATATCTAGAAAAGCACTAAAATCCTTCATGGTGACTGACGTCTGCTCTTCTTGGCTAGCAGCAACCTTCTGTAAAAAATATGTGCTTGATTGAATGTACTCCCCCTTCACCAAAATCACATATATATATACATATATACATATATACTGTATATACATGTATACATATACATATATACTGTATATACATGTATACATATATACTGATCTTCCCCCCTGCCTCTTTAGAGCAGTTTCTCAGAGCTATCTGGGATGCTGTCTCCTGGGCTGCAGTCCTCATTTTGCCTCCAGTAAAACTTAACTTGCTCCTCTCATGTTGTGCATTTTTTTTAAGTCGACAAGGGGAAATTCAGCTCTTAATGAGATGAATAGAGTCCAATTAGTTAATGAACCCACAGGATAATATTACCTATCGTTAGAATGAGACAGAGTTCAGCATCAATTATTTTCCTTTTTTTTTGTTTGTTTGTTTTTGTTTTGTTCATAACAAGTAAGCACTGAAAAATCTTGTTTCCATAAATAAACAATTGGTTTTGTTAGAGCAGAGTCACTAAATCTTTTATCTTTTTCCAAAATTTTTTCGGCCAAAAAAACCCCAATCACCCCACAATAGTGACCCATGATCAGAAGGTAATTTTAATGATCTATTAGTTGCTTTGTTATTTTGCAACTAACAAAGTACCACAAAGTAAGTAGCTTAAACCACAGGAACGTGTTGTCTCACAGTTCTGGAAGCTAGAAATTCGGGATCAAGGTGTTGACTGCGTTAGTTCTTTCTGAGGGCTGAAAGGAAGATCTGTTCCATGCCTCTCTCATAGCTTCTAGTGGGTTGCTGGCTGTCTTTGGTGTTCCTTCAATTGTACAAGCATCACCCCTATCTCTGTCTTTATTTTTGTTGCAGCAAAAATAGAAATGAAGTTTTCCTTCTCTTGAGAGCAAGGAAAACAAAGGGAACAGTGAACAGGCCAGAGAAGAAACATAACCAGGCCTGAAAGAGTTAATCACCCCTTTGTTTTATTTTAACTGTTACTAATCTGTAGTGTCTGTAACTAGATTTGTTCTTCACAAAGCTAACCTCACTCTCTGACACTATGTACATTACATTCTGCACCTATCACCCCTGACTCTGTGTGAGTTACATCCTGTGCCTATCACTACATTCCCTATGCCCCTTGGTAAGAAATCACTCCCTGTAGCTTCTGCATTTCTAAAGAAGATCCCCGGCGGATAAACCAGAGACAAACGGTCCCAATTACCAGAATGCTGGACCCCAATTACCGGGCTGCCTGACACCAGCTATGACTGTTTTGAAATAATGCAAAGGAAAAATAATGCAAGACCTTCACTATTTTGATCCTTATCACATACCCCACCTGTGAGCCCCACGTATAAAATCTTCTCCAATTCCCCAAGGAGGGGGGGGGGCACAGTTCTTGAGGCACTAGCCTACTGTGTCTTCCCTTTGCCTGGAAGAGAAAAATAAAGCCATCTCTCTCATCCTCCAACATCTCTGTCTCGGTATTTCTGTTCGGCATCGGTGCACAGAGAAGCTGAGATCTGGCAACATTTTCACTTGATGTTCTCCCTGGCTATGTGTCTGTAACCAACTTTCCCCTTTTTTAAGGACACCAATTATATTGGATTAGGACCCACCCTGATGACCTCATATTAACTCGTTTACCTCTGTAAAAACCTTATCCCCAAATAAAGTCACATTCAGAGATACTGGGGATTAGGACTTCAGCATATGTAAATTTTTTGGGGGGGTGGGGAGATTCATTTCAATCTCTAACTGTTGCCAGCTCTAGTAGGTCTTCTTCCAATTATGTTGGAAGGAAAGACTCAGGAAGCACTGACCTGCACGTGGATTGGTCATGATCTTTAGAGTTATTCACTTCTCAATTTCTGGAATCCACCGAAATAGGCTTTATACTACAGCCTATCAAGTAGCTATCAACTGCATTGTTCCTCTCTCACCAAAAGCATTTGCCTACCCTGATGAACTTAGAAAGGGTTGGAGAAATAGAAATATTTTTAATTACCATACAAATTTACCAAAACAATATTTTGATAAAATATTTTTTATCTTATCAAAGGCTTTACAGGGGCTTCCCTGGTGGCGCAGTGGTTGAGAGTCCGCCTGCCGATGCAGGGGATGCGGGTTCGTGCCCCGGTCCGGGAAGATCCCACATGCCGCCGAGCGGCTGGGCCCGTGGGCCGTGGCCGCTGAGCCTGTGCGTTCAGAGCCTGTGCTCCGCAACGGGCAAGGCCACAGTGGTGAGAGGCCCGCGTACAGCAAAAAAAAAAAAAAGGCTTTACACTTTGTTTTCATGACAACTTTGGAGCTAAATGTTTCCCTCATGTGATTCACGGAAAATAAAAAGACTGCCAACTAACCTCATTGGCAAAGGCTTCAATGTCAAACCAACCAGCAAATCAGGCTTCCGTTCTGTTAAAAAAAGAAGTCTGATCCCTTTTGCAAGTCTAATGAACATGTTAATGTACATCCCATAATAACTGTCTCGCTTCTGAATTCCAGCTCTGCAGTAGAGAGGCAGGTAGGGTGAGGAGACTTGGGAGTCTGTCCTGAGGAGCTCTGCCCCTAGTACTCTCCCACATGCCCTGTTTCCCAGCATCTCGCGGACTCTACTCAGGAGAAATGCATTCTTTGGCAATTCCGAAGCAGACGGATACTAAATGAAAACTATTTGGGTGTTTCTCTTTGATTGCACCACAGTAAGGTACAGGAGGGTGGGAAGTCTGCTGTGTTGTTTCAAAGCAGGAAAAGAGCAATTATGAAATGTGGGCTGGGGACGGAGAATCTGTGTGAAAACTTGACAAAGGCATTTGTTCTTGGGCAGACCTGTCTCAGGAAAAAGGATAAACAGGCTTTCGGGATCTGGAAAACAAACCCCTTAAAATTATGTGTATCCTCTGTTGGCGGGAATGTAAATTGGTGCAGCCACTATGGAAAACAGTATGGAAGTTTCTCAAAAAACTACAAATAGAATTACCATATGATCCAGCAATCTCACTCCTGGGCATATAGCCAGACAAAACTGTAATTCAAAAAGATACATGCACCTCTATGTTCATAACAGCACTATTCACAATAGCCAAAACATGGAAACAACCTAAATGTCCATCGACAGGTGAATTGATACAGAAGATGTGGTACATATACATATATACAATGGAATACTACTCAGCCATAAAAAGGAATGAAATAATGCCATTTGCAGCAACATAGATGCAACTTGAGATTATCATACTAAGTGAAGTAAGTCAGAAAGAGAAAGACAAATACCATATAATATCACTTATACGTGGAATCTAAAATATGACACAAATGAACTTATCTATGAAACAGAAACAAACTCACAGACATAGAAAACAGACTTTTGATTGCCAAGGGGGAAGGTGTGGGGGGGAGGGAGGGATTGGGAGTTTGGGATTAACAGATGCAAACTCTCACATATAGAATGGATAAACAACAAGGTCCTGCTGTATAGCACATGGAACAATATTCAATATCCCGTGATAAACCATAATGGAAAAGAATATGAAAAAGAATGTATGTATATGTATAACTGAATCACTTTGCTGTACAGCAGATATTATTAAAACATTATAAATCAACTATACTTCAATAGAATAAATTTTTAAAAAGTTATGTGTATCCTTAAGGACAGTCTTTACGTCCCCCCAGAGGTATGAAGACCCTGATTGAGAACTACTGAACTGTGGTATATTCACCAGATAATACTACTATACAGCATTTAAGTTAAATGAACTAAATTTACGTCTCAGCATAAATCAAACTCAAAGACATTCAATATGATAATATTTCTGTATATTGAAACATTCTCAAAAATTATATACAGCTAATACATATATATATATATATATATATATATATATATATATATATACAGTAAAAGTATTAAAACAGAGAGGGGCAAGTTGAAAATAATAGGATAGAAAAAGATATCGTTCAAACAGAAAACATAAGAGAGCTAGAGTGGCCATATGAATATCAAACTAGACTTCAAAACAAGGTATCACCAGAGATAAAGAGGGACAATTTGTAATGATAAAAGGGTCAATCTGTTAAGAAAACAGAACAATCTTAAATGTGTATGTATCTAACAACAAAGCTTCAAAATATACAGGCAAAAAGTGGACAGAGTTAAAGGGAGAAATAGACAAATCCAGGATCATAGTTGGAAATGTAACATCCTTCTTTCACAACTGATAGACAAAAACCCAATTTTTGCTTCTGGGGAGGAGGCAAGTTATTTGAGGATGCTGCAATTGTATCTGTAACGTTTACCTGAAGCAAATATGACAAAATGCTAACACATTAGTTTTGAGGGGTGTTTTCCGAGGAGCATATGAGTGTTTTATATTATTTGCTCTATTTTTTCAGTGTCCAAATGCTTTTGTAACTTAAAAAAAAAAAAGTGAATGGAAGAAACATTTAAGTGAATGAACAATAAATGAGGTGCAGACATCAATGTCACCTCATCCAACATTACTCCAACTCCCTACCCTCCCCAGCCTACCCCCCCTCCCCCGCCCCCCTCCCTACCTGTGAGTCTTCCTCTGATAAGCATGTCCTTAAGTGGACCAGGCACTGAACACAGGCTTACAATCTCTTCCTGCTACGGGCTGTATTCAAGCTGTCCCAAGCTTGAATGCCCTCCCAAAGCTCCTTTATAGCCCACACCTGCAGAAGCCACCTCTCCATAAACCCTTGCCAACTTCTCAAGCCCCATCCTGAAGTTCCTACACCACCTGAATTAATGCCAGTGTTTTCTTCCATCTCCGTAAATATGCGCCTTCCCTAAAGGTTCAATATCCTCTTCTGCTCCTCCCCTCCACTCTACCTGTCTTTGCAATCAGACCCACTCTCACAACTTAAATTATTTCCCCCTTGCAGAGGCTGCCTCCCCAGCCCTGGCCCCTCACTTGAATTCAAATTCTGGCTCTCCAGCTGCATTCAGGATGCTCCTGTTTGAATGTTCTCGACATTAAAGATCTGTAGCAAGTTGACGCAACTTTACAGCAAATGTGTGTCTGCACCAAGAGAGGAGAATGACACAGCGTGAATACAAGTTGTCAACCAATATGTGGGTTTTTCCCATCACAGATCAGCTTCTTACTCTCTTCACCCCATCCAAACTGTGACTAAGGCTCCCCCAAGCATATTTTAAACATCATCTCAACTTCTTCTGGCCTCCTGGGTTGCCTTCCTCTCTTTGCTTTTGAAGTCTTGTGGTTCATCTTGATATGTTCAGAGATGGACATAGTTTTACTTATCCTATTTGGCATTCTGGGAGCACTTTTGATCTGATCACTTGTGTCTTTAATTGTGGAAAATCATAAGCAATGGTCTCTTCCATTTTTCCTTCTCCATACTCCCTTTATTCTCCTCTTTCTGAAATCCCATTAAACATTTCACAGTGCTGATTCACATCTCAATAGCTTTTCAAACTGCTTCTGTCTTTATCTCCTTGCATTGCAGTCTCTGTGAATTCCTCAATGCTAGTTTCCATTTCACTAATTGTCCCTTCAACTATGTCTAATCTAGAGTGTATCCTAGTTTATATCTAATCCATATATAGATTTCATTTCCAGTGTGCTCAGTATTTATCAGTATTTATTCAGTTGTTCTTGTTTAATTTCTGCATTTTCTACACCTTCTTGTTCTCTTGTTTCAAACTCTTTTCAGATTGTTCTATAATTTGCATCTCTTCTGGAGTGAACTCCCATCCCAATTTTAGTTAAATATCTTTACATATATTTTGAATTTTGAGTGTCTATGTAATCTCATCTTGAATGGGAACTTTAAAAAATCTCTCTCTGTTTATACTGCATCCTCCTGGGTTTTTTCAGGGCCCACAGTCAGAACCAGGCCTTATTCTGATGGCTCTGGGCTCCTGTCCAGTGGTGACACTGCCACAGCTCCAGTCTCTGGCCTGCCTTCCCGACACTATAGGGGAGCAGCCCTATGTGAGCCATGACTATGGAGAAGCGCACAGCTTTCTCCAGACTTTCACCAAGAGAAATCCTGACCCAAGACACAGACTCAAGAACAGATCCCAACAAGATGGCCCCAGATTTCAGCCCTGGTTCCACCCCTACATCCAGGATGACACTCACCTTGCTTTTGAATGCATCTATCTTCTCCCCTTCCTCCGTCTCCTTCTTTTACCTTCAACCATACCATTACTATGTATTAAAACATGGTATCAGCACCATCTTGATTAGAAGTCAAGTGCCTCATTCTAAGCAACCTCTCTCCTATTTCTTACCTTATCTACAAACCAGCCACTTTGTAAAGCCTTTCCTGAGCACTCTTACCTGAAATGAGCAATCTCTACCTCCTCTGATCTGCTTTACGCTGCATTTAGCTTTTACAAAACAAGAGTTTCTTAAAGACCAAGTGTGTGCCATGGTCTATTAGGCACCACAATATAAACATGAACAATACAAGGTCACTTCCTCAAGACACCAAGGGTCTGGTCATCAAGCTGGATGAGCAAACAAACCATTGCTGTGCAGAATAAGTGCTTCAGTCCAGGGATGCCCAAGGTCCAGGTGACACTGAGAAGCATATGGTCTGTACTGCCTGGGAGCACAGGGAGGGGGCAAGGGGCTGAGTCCATGAGGAGGAGATGCTTGAACTGGGTCTTAAGGAAGAGGAGTTTACTAAGCAGAGAGCAGAGCTGAGAACAAGCCAGGCTAAAAGAATAGCATGGAGGCAATGGCACTGAGGTGGAAAGGAGCAGGGCTCCTTGGAGAAACAGAGAGGCACCAAGCCTAGGAGGTGTGAAGGAGGCAAGTGGGAGGGGACAAAGATGAGCTGCAGAGACGAGTGTGCAGGGCCTCAGACAACATCTGGGATCCCCCAGTTTTCTGGGGGATCATGGGAAGCCCTTGCAGGATGGAGCACAGGGTTGGCAGGACAAGATCTTCACTGAAAGGGACCAAAAGCACTGGAAGAGACCAGAGTAGAAGTGGGGTGGCCAGTTAGGAGACCACTGCAAAAGTCCAGACAAGAGATGACAGTAGCCCCGTTGAACTTGGGAGTCTGGGGGGTGGAAAAGTGGAAATGGCAGAAGTGAGGTAGAATTAGGAGGTATTTGTGATTGAGATAAAGCAAGGCTCTGATAATTCTAGAGTTCAAAGGCCTTTCTAGGCCCAAACAAGCTAACTCTGTCCAAGGAGACGGTAACGTCTCTTGGACCGGCAAGGGGAGATAGCAGGCAACTTCCAACACCGTGATTCCGGGTTGGCCCTGAGTCAGCGTCTTAGGAGCTGATTAATTTCCTACCACTGCCCTGCGCAGTTATGCGTTCTGAATAGTCTTTAATTAATGTAAAAAAGTATTTCCATGGCTTAAGAACATACACCTTGAGAAAAAACAAAGACCTGTTTAAATTCAGCATAGAAATGGGTTGCTCTCTTACCCTCTCTCTCTCTCTCTCTCTCTCTCCCTCCCTCTCTCTCTCTCTCTCTCTCTCTCTCTGGATATCTAAAAATAAGGAGTTTATTTGACAGAGTGCTACAGTTCCCCTTTCTTCATCCACCCCATGTGAGTGCCACACAGTGTGGGATGTGGAAGCTTACCTGGCAGGTCCCACCCAGCCCTCTGCACACCTGGCCCTGCAGCAAACAAGCATCCCCAGAACTTACACAATTGCATCTGTTCTCCTGTTTGTTGCAGGGCGGATGTCATTGTGGTTTCATTGAGAATCTACGAGTTCTGCGAAAAATATCATTGGGGTCGCAAAGCCTCCTTGGTGGGTTTAACATGTTGCCCTGACATCCCCCCATCCTCTGTCATGCTCTGCACAAAAGGGGCTGCCACACACATGGCTGACACTTTTCTTAACTGCAAGGCTGGAAGACCTCCAAACCAGCTGCAGTTCACTTCCAGGAGACTGGGATAGGACGATTCTATTTTCAAGTCTTGTACCTCAGAATCTGGCCATCATCGTACTCAGGGACCTGGTTCCCAAGATCCAAATATCTGCAGGTCGACTCTGGCTCTCCTCCAATGCTTCCTCCACCAGCAAGTTATGCCTCTGTGGCTGACCATCCTCTTCACCACCTCCTGATTGCATCTTTTGGCCAGAAGGGCCATCTAACATTCCTGCAGTGGGAACAGAGACGAAACAAAATGGGAAACTATCTAAAAAGAGGATTGCCTTGTCAGTGGCCTATCTGGACTTGGCTGTTCCTTTGTCACCCTCATTGATGTAAGTTAAGGCACAGCACTGTGTCTACACAGCCAGGAACACACACACACATATATTGATATGCCAGGGGACCCACTGCTGTGTGCCACAGTCATATTTACAGTTACAAAGGGTTTTCCTTCCCCAACCTGCCTGTCTTCCATCTGAAAATGTTACATGTGCATGAGTGACTCCTCAATGATACAGATACATTGTATCTACTACAGCCTTACTAGTAATTGCAAAAATTGAGAAACTGCTTAAATGCCTATTAATAGGAAAACTAAGTTAGGGAACACCCATATAAAATGCACCTCTTTAGAAATATGGAGTAGATCTACAGGTGCTGACATGGAAAGCTTTCTTCTGCTGTTAGACAAGAAAGGCAAGTTGCAAAAAATATGTGTATAGTACAACCATGTGTCAAAAATGATGTATAAACAGCTGTTTATGCATAGATTATATCTGAGGAGCACACTTAACTGTTAACAGTGGTTTTCTCTGGAGAATGAATGATGGCGAGGAGAGCTGAGACAGGGAAATTTCCCCATACTCTTTTTTGTATTGTCTGAAGTTTTCCAAGAATATATAACTTTTGTAATTTAAAAGACACTTTTAAAAACATGTCTAAATATAAATGGTCCACGTTAGAGTAAGCACCTTGGATGCTTTGGGCGGAGGGCGGGGGGAGAGGGTTGAAATTAAAGTAAAAAACAACAAAAAAAAAGCCCACCCAACACTTAAGTTCAGACCGCACGAGGGGAGTACAGTTCTGCAAACACAGCTCAGCCCAAGCTGTGATGTGACATGCGACCTCGCGGTGGGGGGGGGGGGGTTTGTGGGGGTGGGCGTGGGTGTGTGTCTGGAACATAGTTCTCGCCACTGCCGCGGGGCAGAACTCACGGGTTGGGTAGACACCTGGAACAGATAATGCCAGGTGGCTTGTCTCTAGAATCAGGAAGCAGCAGCATGAAGGGCACCCACTATGGGATGCAAAGTGGGAAGACCCTGAAGAAATGAGAGAGGGCACCCACTATGGGGCGGAAGGTTTCCGGACGGCAGCAGACAAAAAAGAAGTGGCCAAGTGTGTGTCAGGTTCAGACGGGGAGAACTGTCTCCACCCAAACATTCACCCAGGCTGCACACTTGTCCCCACCAAGCAGTCATAGACAGAGGTACAGAGGGGTGAGGTCCAAGTCCCCTAGCACGGGAGCGGGGCCCGGGGTGGAAACAGAACAGCACTCCAGGCATAGGGAACAGCAAAGGCAAGAGAAGCCCACAGTTTAGACAATCTCAAGCCCTGTGGGATTGCAGTGGTAGGTGGATGGGAAAGACCAGAGCAGAGGCTTGGGAGGAGCCAGCACCCAAAGGCTAGGAGCCAAGCCAGGGCTGAGCTGCCACGCAGTCCTGCAGGTCATGGAAGTTTGCGGGAGTGACACCATCGGATCGCCTTTCGGAGAATAATGCTCACAGCAGGGTGCCTGGGGGACTGGCCAGGGGAGGGGCTGATGTGGAGGCTGCTGAGTGGACACCGGAAGGAATGAGGCTGTGTGGCCAGGTTCAGCTGCTGGGGAAAGCCTGAAGGGTATGGTCAGCAGAGGTCACACAAGCCTTGAGTGGCTGCTGCCCCTTGGATTTCCGGAGGAGTGGGCCAGTCACGAACTCCTCTTCAGCCCTCAGGGCCCATTTTACGGCCCCAAAGCCCCAAGGTGCCGGTGCTAGGGCCACTTTAAGTGAGGGCAAAGGAAGTGGACACTTCTCTCTCCTTCCTGCTCACTCACCCTCCCTTCTTGAAATCTCTCATCTCTATCCTCCGCCGCTGTCACACCCACAGGAGAGCCATTCCAAGGGCCACTTCCAAGCCCCTTTCCTTGTCCTCAAACCCGTGGTTCTCAACCATTCCCAGCTTCCTGTCAAGGCTGCCTCGACGGCCCCCATTCACGGCCCCCAGCCCCCTCTCTGGGCTGGAAGGTGACAACCGCGAAAAGGAGGGCGACTCTCTCCTCCGCGGGGCTTCACGTGACATCACATCCTCCGAACGCGAAATCGGCTCCGCGGCCGGCCGAAGGGCGCAACTTCCCCGGTCGGCGTCCCACTGGCTCCTGCGCTCCTCCGCAGCTTCGAGCCGCTAGCGGAGCGGCGCCGCGGGGAGCGCGCCATGGCCTCGCCGGTGACCGCCCTGCTCCTGCCGCTGGGCCTGCTGCTCCGTGAGTTGGCGACCCCTGGGGAAGACGGGGCCGGGGCTGGCGGGGGGCGCGGGGCTCCCGGCTCAGCCTCACTACGTGTGCCCCGCAGATGCCGCCACAGTCCTCGAGTCATTCTCGTTCCGGATGTCGCCGGTGCAGGTGCAGGCTCGCCTGGGCGAGAAGGTGAAGCTGCACTGCGAGGTGCTGCAGTCCAGCATGACGTCGAGCTGCTCCTGGCTCTACCAGAAGCCCGGGGACGCCTCCAGACCCATCTTCCTAATGTACCTCTCCAGCACGCGGTCCAAGCCGGCCGAGGGGCTGGACACCAGTTACATCTCCGGCACCAAGGCCGAGGGCGCCAACTTCCACCTCACTCTGCACCGCTTCCACGAGGAGGACCAAGGCTACTATTTTTGCTCGTTCATGAGCAACTCGGTTATGTACTTCAGCAATTTCGTGCCTGTCTTCTTGCCAGGTCCGGGCGCCAGGGGCGTGGCACCTCTCGGTGTGGGGTTTGGGGCTCAGTCTGAGTCCATTTTTCACACGCTTCCAGCCTCTTAGCGCCCCTCGGGGTTACTTAGATACTGTTCCCATTTCACAGATGAGGAAACTGAGGCTAGGGCTAGAGTGCGACTGGATAGGAACTGAAGATGGCTTTTTAGGTCCGGTTGATCTGGGCTCGAGTTCCGGGCTTGTGTGAGCCTGGGCAAGTTGTACTTAAATTCTCTGAGCCTCCCTTTGCTGGTCATTAAAATGCGGGTATCACCTCCAAGCCCACGAGGTTTCCGGTGGAGCCCTGGAGAGAGGCCGGGCGGAGGGGAACGGGCCCTGCATTCACGTCCGAGGCGCCGGGTACGGTTCGCGGACCAGGAGGTCCCACCCCATCTCCCCTGCCCTGAGCGCAGAGCTCCGCGAGGGCGGCGGTCTACGGCTCCTCCAGCGGAAAATCGGGAGGAGGCGCCCACTTGGCCAAGGCGCGCGGAGCGGTGGGGAGGGTTCGCGTGCACAGCTCCAGCCCGGCCCCTAACCACTCTCTGTTGCTCCCGCAGCGAAGCCCACCACGACGCCGGCGACGCCACCAGCCACGCGGGCGCCCACTAAAGCGTTGCAGACTGTGTCTCCGCGCCCAGAGGTGTGCCGGCCCTCGGCGGGCAGCGCAGGTGAGGCGGCCGCGGGGAGAGCCCTCGCCAGGGGCAACCCTGATCCTGAAGGTGGAGCCGAGGGCAGCCCGAGTGGTGGGGAAACCGAGAGACGGAGCCGGGAGAAGGAAGTGCCCCGGCTGGCTGGGTGGGGTGAGGGATCCCGGGCCCGCTCCTAAATGTCGGCGTCTTCTGTGTCGTCAGTAGACACAAGGGGGCTGGATTTCTCCTGCGATATCTACATCTGGGCGCCCCTGGCCGGGACCTGCGCCATCCTTCTCCTGTTATTGGTCATCACGGTCATCTGCCACCGTCGTAAGTCCTAGGGAATCGCGGCGGGGAGAGTCAGCCCGACTCCCGCCCTTTGCGCGGCTTCGCTCTAGGCAGCCCTTGCCGGGAGTCGGGGTTGCAATTCCTGGGACTCCGAGCTGCTCCGCAGGGCCAGGCGCAGCCTTTGTCTTTCCTGGAGAAAGAACGCGGGAAGACGCCTTCGCGCTGCTCTTTCCACTCTCCGGGAGGTTTTTAGGAAGACAGTGCCCCGGAGCGGCAGCAGCAGGGGTGGGATGTTCCATGGGCAAAGCCTGTAGCAAGCGCACAGGTCTGGGCTTATTACAAACGCCTGGGACAGGGGGCAGTGGGGGGGGGGGGCGCGGTGGGGGGGGGGCTCTGTGGCCCTGGGACTTGTGCCTGGGAGGGCTGGGTCAGAACCACGACAGGCAGTGGTTTATCCTTGGTCTCCCTGCTTGCGAGCCCCCCACCCCGTCTTGGATCCCACGCAGGTGATTGTACTAACCCACGTTCACCCACATCTGTATTTGCAATGTTTTTTATTTAACATCTTTATTGAAGTATAATTGCTTTACAATGGTGCGTTAGTTTCTGCTTTATAACAAAGTGAATCAGCTATACATATACGTATATCCCCATATCCCCTCCCTCTTGCATCTCCCTCCCACCCTCCCTATCCCACCCCTCTAGGTGGTCACAAAGCACCGAGCTGATATCCCTGAGCTATGCAGCTGCTTCCCACTAGCTATCTATCTTACATTTGGTAGCGTATATATGTAATGTTTTTTAAATTGATACAAAGAGGGATAGGAAAGAAGCCCTCACCTGGACTCTCAAGAGTTATAATCTTACTTACTGTATAGCACAGGGAACTATGTTCAATATTTTGTAATAACCTATAATGGAAAAGAATCTGAAAAAATATATACGTATTGTTTGTATAACTGAATCACTTTGCCGTACAGCTGAAACTAACACAATATTGTAAACCGACTACAATTTTTAAAAATTTTAATAATAACTATTAAAACCATGAAATATAAATATTATATCATGCTTTCTTTACAGCTTATTTCTTTATAGTATAAATTAATCTTCACAGTGTCAATCATCATTATGCACTAATGTCATTTTACAAGTTTATGTCTTTTTTTATAATGTCGATGTAGTTATTGTTTGCTTTACATAAAATAGTCATAGCCACACTAGGAAAAAAAAAGTTATAATCCTAAATAAATAGGAAAAGTGAAGGAGAAACCATATTTGGGAACTATTCGTCGTGATGGGGCAGACACTTTATCCCTTCTTTTTCCTTATCCAGGGAACCGAAGACGCGTCTGCAAATGTCCCAGGTGAGTCTCTTATAACCTCTGGGCCTGCTAACCCCAGGCAGCCCTGGACACAGGTCCTGGCTTCCCAAGCAGCAGATGGTGGGAAACTTTCCCAGAGAGAGGCCATGGCAGTGGAGTCCTGGGGGCCAGGGAGTCAGCATAGAGCCTGAACAAAGAGTGGCAGAAGCCTGACACTGGGGAGAAAATGGAGGCCCAGGTCGGGCTTAGCGGGAGGGAAGTATGACTTCAGGAAATGTCTGTCTTATTTGGCCTAGTATCAAAAAGCCCATCTGAAGGATTCCCCCGATTAATCCTAGCTCCTCCAAAGACCTGAGGTCAATTTATCTGGATGATTCCAGCTGGGTCTTGTATTTTTCTTAAGAAAACTTATTTTTTCCTATTGGCTTGGTCTAGCCTTTTTTGAGACAGCCAATTTTATCACCTGAACCAAATAAAGAACGGCCTCAGTTCCTAATTTCCCTGTGGCAATTCGGGGCCTCGATTTGCTGCCAAGGACTGCAGTGGGAAGAAAGGAGGACCAGGGGTTAGGGGCAATTAGCTATCTGGCAGTCCGACTCCCTCATCCAGTTCCAGCCCATGATCGTTCTGAAGTGATTAGGCAAAAACAAAAACGAAAAACAGTGTCCGGAAGAGAGGCCTCAGTCTCCTCCCTCCTTCGAGCTTCGGCCACGCAGCGCTGTGCTAACATCTAGCAAGCGCCCACTCTAGCCCAGCTCTGTGGCGGGACTTACACCCAGGGTCTTCCTCATGCTCACAGCAACCCCACGGGGGAAACACCGCAGTGCCATCTCACAGATCACTGGCTCAGAGATCAGGAAACCTACCCAAGGTGGCAGAGTTATGCTTACACTCCAATTATCAAGAATATTGAATAATAACAACCATTCGATGAAAGCCTAAAGTGTACCAGTGCCATATATCACTGGTACACTTTATATATATATATATAAAAAGTTTCAAGTTTCATAACAACCTTTAAAATAGTTACTGTGACCACCGTTTTACAGACGAGGAGACTGAGCCTTTGGACGTTTAGTGACTTGTCCAAGGCCATACTGCTAGCAAGTAGCAGAGCTGCAACTGCTATTCAAAGCCCAGGCTCCTCTCTGTGGCTGGGGGCCGAGGCAGAGGGCGTTAACGATAACCAACTATATTCACCAGTTCCTTTCGGGAGGTGAAAATGTTTCAAGTTTTATACCTGGGGTTCGCATTTCACACTCCTTGATATTTCTCTGCAGGAACCCAAGTTCACTGTCTTATACATCATTATTTTTAACAGTGGAAATGGAATGAATTTCCAATGCATATACTAGAGGTGATATACCAAGGGGATGAAGACTCTTTAAAAGCAGAGAAGGATTTTTAGCAATTTCAATATTCAGGGTACAGTTGGGAGCTTTTGGAGGAGAATCGTCCCTTATCTCTATCTTTTCTGAAAATTCTCATTTTGAAATGAGCCACTGAGAATAAAACTCTGCCCTGAAATACAAAGCTACGCAGGTTAAAAATCTGCATAAAAATATGAGGAACTCACACACGAGTTAATAAACTCAGTGATGACCAAGGGCAGCTCAGCTTCAACACAGAGGTTTTGGAGGATGGTGTGTGTAGACATGACACTCACGATGAATCAGCCCGTTTAGAAGGTGCCAGCCCAGTACTGAATTAACACATTTTTAGTGCAGCATCAAATTTGGGTTGTCAAAGGGACTTTCAGGTAAAGTAGCTCTGCTTGGTTGACGACAGTGGTTCTTTCACATCCTCCCCTATCACTGTGATCCTCCTGAGGGCTGAGAATCAAGTCAGATGATGGCTTGGTTACCAGCCTGCTTCTCCCACCCCCATGGGGACCTTGACAAAGTCTCTAAGAAGCTGGGCTAACTGGCTTCAGATCCTGGCTCCACCACCTCCTAGTTGTGTGACCTTGGGCACGTTCTCTAACTTCTCATCCCCCGTGGCTACCCCTCAGGTTGCCATGAGGATGAAACAAGGTGGCACAAGGAAAGCTCTTGGCAGGGCTGCTGAGGTCATTCACCCGGTGCCATGCTGGTGCCGCAGGGACAAGTCCTCAGACCCCCATGAAGGCTGGGAGGTTGGTGAGGGGTGGGTCGACACGGGTGGATGCTGCGTCGCATTGCAGGGGCTCTTGCTGCAGTGATGGTCACCTGCCTCTCTTCCAGGCCTGTGGTCAGACAGGGAGGCAAGCCCAGCCCTTCAGAGAGATGCACCTAACATGCGACGGGCCCCGCGTGACAGCCACTACAAGACTTCAAACTGAGAACTCTCCTGACAGGGAGAGCAGGAGTCCTTCCCTTTTGGTTCCTCCAGCCTTCCTTCCTTCCCTATGTATTCATTCTCATTAGTATTGTTTTCCTGGGGGTGGGGTGGGAAGAGTTAACTTTTTCTTTACGTGTTTACTTTGATTGACACAAAACGAGACTCTACCATGTCTAGGGTACACCGCAAGGGTTATAATACCGTTGTGCTCCCATATTGGGGTAAAGGGGAGGTAGGCCAGAGCTACCGCAAGCTGTGTTCTCGGAACCAGGCTGTGAGGGCTGGCGGGGGCCTCGGCACCCACTCAGCCCCAACCTCTTCCCCAGCCATTTTACAAAGGAGGAGGCTGAAGCCCAGAGATGGGCAGCAGCTGTATCAGAGTCCCAGCAGGGCTCGGGGCTCGACCTCCACACAGTCCAGGTCTCTCTTCTGGAGGCCTCTGTCTCAGAATGGGGAGCTGTGTCTCAAGCCTCAAGAGAACAAGTGATTTTTTTTTTCTTTTTTTTTTTTTTTTTTTTGCAGTACGTGGGCCTCTCACTGTCGTGGCCTCTCCCGTTGCGGAGCACAGGCTCCGGACGCGCAGGCTCAGCGGCCATGGCCCATGGGCCCAGCTGCTCCGCGGCATGTGGGATCTTCCTAGACCGGGGCACGAACCCGTGTCGCCTGCATCAGCAGGCGGACTCTCAACCACTGTGCCACCAGGGAAGCCCACAAGTGATTTTTTTGAGCACCTGTGATAGACCCATTACTGCGCCCAGAGCCCCGAGGAGGTAATGAAATAAGACAAGAGAACTTGACAGAGTTCTACGATGTAGCTGAACAGGATCAGACCTTTTAATAATTAAGCGCGAGACAATACAGATGACAGGAATTCCTCAAATAAAGTGGAAGGGGTGAACTGAATCCTGGAAAATGAACAACTAGACCTCTGAAGAAAACCTCTGTGAAATCCCAAAGTGGAGGCAGGATGGTTCTCCCAGCCCTTGCGTTGCAGAAGGACCCATGAAAGAGGAGAGGCTGCCCTTTGCAAACACGATTTGAGCATCAGGAAAGCTGAATGGAAGTCAGCTCTCTCTAAACTTGAGATTTTGTATTTGAACATGCTCCTGGGATCATCGGTGAGTTTTTATAGTTTGTAAAGGCAGAATGGTGACAGCAGCTGGTACAGGCCCTGGCCTCCCCTGGACCAGCAGATGTGGGAACGTAGCAGACAGACTCTGGTGAGGAAGCTAAGAGCCCAAACTGCAGCCCTACACACGCATTTCCTCTCTTACCATGTTGTAGTAGAAATGCATGCTCATTGGAAGAAAAGACTTAAATAGATAAGGTAATAAGAATCCCCCATAATTCTTTACCTCAGGAATAATCCATTGTTAATATTATGGTATACATTCTTCCTGATTATTTTCTATGCATATATATAAAATATATACTTTTTAAAAATGGGATTGCACTATGCTTTTATAAGTGGCTTTAATAAACAAACATTTATGGCAAACTCTTTTTTTATTACTTGGCTGCATCGGGTCTTAGTTGCGGCACGTGAGATCTTCGTTGTGGCATGCAGGATCTTTCGTTGCGGCGTGTGGGCTTCTCTCTAGTTGCAGCACGCGGGCTCTAGAGCGCGCGGGTTCAGTAGTTGTGGTGCACAGGCTTAGCTGCCCCACGGCATGCGGGATGTTAGTTCTCCGACCAGGGATCGAACCCACATCCCCTGCATTGGAAGGCGGATTCTTAACCACTGGACCACCAGGGAAGTCCTATGGCAAACTTACAATAGCAAAATCTCATTCCATTTTTGGTTGTGCCATCACTTAACTATGACTTGACATTTAATTGTTTTCCATTTTCCACTACTATAATAACAAACACTACTAAAATGCTGCACACATCGTTAGGAGGAATACCTACAATTATTGGGTCACTGCCCACTTTCACCTTGGACCCCCCCCCCCATTTTCACATCAATTGAAATGGATTCCTCTCTTGTTGTATCATCTTCCTTCCTTTTGTGCTTTCTTGGCAGCAGAAGAGCTGATACTCCTCTCATAATAAATCACAAAATCTTCATTTCTGTTGTTCAGGTAAAATATACATACTGAAAAGTGCACAAGTCGTTAAGCATACAGCTCCAAGTCGTTATTAAGTGAACACTCGCATAGCCAGCACCAGGGCAGAAATAGAACTTTCCTTGCCCCCCAGAAACTGCCTTCCACAGCCTTAACTTTTAAAAACAGTCTACTTTTTTAAAAAAAATATAGAACTTTATGACAGAATTAAGGGTAATGAAATGTCAGTTTTTTTAAAGGTTTTTAAATTTATTTATTTATTTATTTATGGCTGTGTTGGGTCTTCGTTTCTGTGCGAGGGCTTTCTCTAGTTGTGGCAAGCGGGGGCCACTCTTCATTGCGGTGCGCGGGCCTCTCACTATCGCGGCGTCTCTTGTTGCGGAGCACAGGCTCCAGACGCGCGGGCTCAGCAGTTGTAGCTCACGGGCCCAGTTGCTCCGCGGCATGTGGGATCTTCCCAGACCAGGGCTCGAACCCGTGTCCCCTGCATTGGCAGGCAGACCCTCAACCACTGCACCACCAGGGAAGCCCCAGTCTACTTTTAGAGAACAAAATTCTGAAGAGAAAGTATCCCGAGTGTGGGAAAGCAGAAATGAAAGCTGAGAAAGTTCCTTTGAGACAAAATCTGGTTCTTGACCCCTCCTCCTGAACATATCAAGCTAACCAGACCAGGGTTGTGGGGGGGGGCACCCCAGGGACTGAGGCCCAGCTTGGAGCGGGTGCCAGGCTCTGGGCCGTCTCTGGGTTCCCTGAAAGAGGTGAGGAGAGAAGCATCCCACAAAGGGCACTCCTCTCCTCACGGCAGAAACTTGTAAGGATGGCTGTCCTCATGTGACTAACTTGAGAGGATGGCCGTGGAGTACCAATGTCAGAGAATCTGAGCCAGGGCGAAGGGACAGGAAAAGAGCTCCAACCTGCAGCTCAGGTGTACGGGAAGCCATACTAGGGAGGCTCCAGAGAGGGTTAAATATAATACTTACTGATTTTTTTTTTCATACCCCCTACAAAAGGGTTTCACTTACCACAAATAATATGGTAAACAACATTTTGGAGATTAAAAACATCAACATAGGAAAAAGCATTCATTAGAGTTGGCCCTCGAGACCAGGAAGAAAATAGAATGCCAGTCTGCAGACCACGAGGCCTAAAGCATGCTAGGGGTGGGCTGCGAATCTAGGCTCGGGGCTCTCCGGAGACCACAGACATCCAGCCTGCTAGTTCTACACCTGCAGTTCAAAGCCGAAGGCCTCAGGTCCAACAGTCGTATTTTGCTTGCCAATCTCTAGCCTGAAGCTCTGGGTTTACAAGTTCTCCTATGTGAAAGATGCCCACAACACGTTTGGACCCTGAAAAACAGGAACTAGAGAAATGACTTCTGTACTAGGCAGTACACTTGTTTATCAGCCGGCCAGAATCCAGCCTCAGTGCGGTTCATTAAACAAACATGCGTTCTCTTAACAAAATGTATCCTATTTGTGGAAGAAAAAAACAGAGAAACTGGTCGTTTCTTTCTCCAGCTTTTAAACTGTTTTTAAGAGAGCCCATCATACGCTTGGAAATCCCCCATGACTCTTCAACAACAAGTGGCTCAGGGAAAGGCTCTCTCTTTTTTTTTTAACCAGCAAGAAGCTGCCCCTCCCTTCTGCCCTGCGCCTGTATACAAATCCTTCCTGCACACGATTTTACAACAGGTAGGGACAGGAGCTTCTTAACCTGCTCCGAAAAGCAGGTTTGAGCAGCGCCTCTCCACCAAAGGGAGCTGCAGGAGGCCATGATAACCTGAGATTAGGTTACATGTAGAGGCTCTGAAAGCAGCTTCATGGCTCTGCTACTTATTAACTGTGTGTTCTCCAGCAAATGACAATGTCTCAATACCTCAGTTTCCCCACTTGTAAAATGAGGGTAACAATCGTCCCTATCTCAAAACGTTCTTGGCAAGAACACACACGTTTATATGTATCTTCCAAGTGCCTAGAACAGGTCCTGGAACATAGTAACAAATGTATACTGAAAAAATGAACTTGTACTGAATTTCTCAAAACTACTGTTGTACCAATTACACTCTGAATGCAGCCACTCGTGTCTGATTCTTCCAATTTCTATTGCAAAAAGGGGTACACAATAGTCATTCCTGATGGATCCACGGGCTAGTACACCCAAGGATCTCCACCCCTGTGTGCGGAAGACAGCCCTTCATGCAAATCTCACAAGAGCTCAGTCCCAGATGGACGTGGCCTCTGCACGGTGTGATGTGAAGCTCCCTTCAGCCTGGCATCCTGAGTGCCACCGCCCTCCCTGTGCTGGTGGGGGCTGTGCCTGTCCACTACACAGGAGAGTAGAACAGTTGGCTGAAGCCAGCAGAGTGGGAAAATGATATGCCCGACCGTTGGTCATCTCAGCAACTACTGAAGGCCCCATCCCTGCAGGCCTATCTCACCTTCGCATGCCAGTTACAAATTCCCCTTTTCTGCTCTCTCTGAGCTGGCTGTGACCCGCATATGTCATCAGTCTTATGTTTCATTGACTTAACGAAATGATAGCTACCGGTTACTCAGCACTCACCGTGGGCCATTTAAGTCCTCATCAAAGCCATGAGGTAGGAACTTTTATTCTACTTTACAGGTGAGTAAACTAAGGCATAGATAGGAAGCTTCTACCACTCGCCCAAGATTCTACAACTAGAATCTGGTGGGATCGGGATTTGAACTCAGGTCTAATCCCATAGCCCAAACTCTTAACTGCTTTGCTAGATTGAATATTTTACAGTCTGTTTTTAATTTTAAAATTAGGCAAATACAGGCAAACCTCAGAAATGTTATGGGTTCGGTTCTAGACCACTGCAACAAAGCAAGTATCACAATAAAGTAAATCACTCGAATTTTCTGGTTTCCCAGTGCATATAAAAGTTACGTTTATACTATACTGTAGTCTGTTAAGTGTACAGTAGCTTTATGTCTAAACAAATGCACATACCTTAATTGTAAAAACTTTATTGCTAAAAAGTATTAACCATCATCTGAGCCTTCAGCAAGTCGTAGCAGTAACATCATAGATTACTGATCACAAACCACCGTAACACATAAAATAGTGAAAAAGTTTGAAATATTGCTAGCGTTACCAAAGTGTGACAGAGACATGAAGTAAGCAAATGTTGTTGGAAAAACAGCACCAGTAGATTTGCTCAACGCAGAGTTGTCACAAACCTTCAATTTGTAAAAAACACTGTCTCTGTGAAGCACAATAAACTGAAGTGCAATAAAACAAGGTCTGCCTGTAGAGCACTTAAAAATTCTCTAAAAGTCTAAAAGCATCTCAAAACCAAATGTACTTTTTTTTACCTATGCAGCCCAAGGTAGAAAACAAAGGTCACCACCTGCTCTGAAATTCAACAAATGGGAAGAATGTTCTAGAACAAGAGTAGAACAGGGGTTCTGTCGGAAGTTAGGGCGAGGTTGCTGCTTCTGAATACCACCAGGGGCCAAGAAATGCAGCTCCAGGAGACGTAGTGTCAGTGAAAAGCACTGATAGCTAACTCCTCATTTGTCCAGTATCTCAGGGCAGGTGAAAGCATTGACTACTGGTGCTGATGACTTAATTCCATTCTGTGACTCAAATTTCACCTGTTTCCTGGCTGAAATACATGGTTAAGGGTGGCAGAGACTGCAGGTTGCCTTCCTAACAACCATTCTCCCCTTCTTCCTTACCAACAGAACTTTCATTTTATTACAGGTGGCGATGTGCCAGGCTCAAAGACTACATTTCCCAGACTTCCTTGCAGCCAAACGTGGCTAGTCAGTCACTGCGTAGAGCTTCCAGGAAAGACTTCAAGGGGCTAACTCAGCTGGAAGCCTGTTCTTTCCCCACTCCTCTCCTCCTCCTTCCTGCCTGGAACACAGATATGATCAGAGGTGAAACTGAGGCCACACGTCAAGGCTGTGGAGCAGAATGACAGGAGCCTGGGTCCCCTGATAGCGTGACGTCACCACACATACCCCAGACTGCCTGCAGCACACATGGTGCTAAATGATACGCAGTAGCACAGACACGGACCCTCAGCCCAGATTTCCAGAACCACCTGTCAAAGCTTTCACGACAATGTAATAATTTCCTGTGAAATTCCTCTGTAGGGCTGACTAGCTCCCTAATCTAAAATAACTAAAAGCAATAGTCTTGTGTTGAATGAAAGGAAACCTAAAATGCATTTCTAACCTGATCAAAAGGGGAAAGCTCCCGAAACAGTCTTGAACGCTAACAAATAACGTGTTTCCTTTTAAGGTACATCTTTGCTTCAGAGGGGAAAGGACACCAAAGACCGTCATTTGAAGGGCAGCACTTGCTCTGTGGCTGAATGCAGTATTCAAACGGAGTAAAAAGACCAGTCCCGGGCTTCCCTGGTGGCGCAGTGGTTGAGAGTCCGCCTGCCGATGCAGGGGACACGGGTTCGTGCCCCGGTCCGGGAAGATCCCACATGCCGCGGAGCGGCTGGGCCCGTGAGCCATGGCCGCTGAGCCTGCGCGTCCGGAGCCTGTGCTCCGCAACGGGAGAGGCTACGACAGTGAGAGGCCCGCGTACCACAAAAAAAAAAAAAAAAAGACCAGTCCCAACGGGAGACTGGCATATCATTACACAACCCCCATAGTGTAGGGGACCAGTATACGTAAGCAGAGTGTGGAGAAGTTAGAAACTCACCTAGAAACTGGGGACAATAGAAAGAAATGGGAATATCTTCTAGAATACCAGAGCAAGGAGTCCCATCGCTTTGAGAGACAAGAACGCTTCAATGCCTCTATATATTACAAAAGATTCTGGAGCACTGTGTGTGACAAAAGCATCACCTTGCTGCATTTTCATCACACTTCTCTCAGATCACCCTCACTGAGAGTAGAGACCAAGTCTGTCTTGTTCACCACTCTCCTCCCGGAACCTAGAGTGCTCAAGAGAAACTCACTCTCAGCTTCATTACCTACTGTACTGGCCTCCCAGGGTCTAAACTCCTCCTCTCCCCAACCACCTTTCAGACCACTGTGGCCAGAGTGGACCTTAAAGACACACAAATCAGGAAATTTCCTGGCGGTCCAGTGGTTAGGACTTCACGCTTTCACTGCCGAGGGCGCGGGTTCGATCCCTGGTTAGGGAACTAAGATTCCCGCAAGCTGCGGGGTGCAGCCAACGCCCCCCCCCCAACACACACATAAATCATTACATCTCTCCTTTCTCTTCTCTCCCATCATCCTCCAGTAGCTAGGTCACTGGTGGGAATTAACCTCACTACAGGGTCTTTGTACTTTTCTACTTTTCTGCACCTACCAGCAGTCCATAAGCTCCTGAAGGCCCAGGAACTTGCTTCCTCCCAGTGCCTGGCGCTTAAAAAAAAAATTCCATGTTGAATGACTGAAGATGTCATTCCATGATATGTTAAATACTTTCTGCATGTAACAGGCACACAACTGCTTAAGTTACTAATGGATTCTATCGCACAAGCCAGTATTTAGCTTGAAGCACTTTGCACTTTCCTAAGCTGGAAGGAAGCATAGCTAAGGAGGTACAAAATTCCCTGACACACGTGAGCCCTTGCTTAGGCAGTGCTTCTAATGTTCAGAATTATTACATTTGCTAGCATGGAAGGCTCACGGGAGCGTAACACCCCGCTGCAAGGAAAAGGTTTTTGGAAAAAGAAAAAATACTTTCTATCATACATATTGACAGGAGATTTCAGTGAAGCTTTGTGGATGGATCATTACACTATCGTCCCTTAATGCAAGGCTGGCTGGCTTGCCTAACCCCCCATCCATCTATCCATCCATCCATGCACGCACGCATCCATTCATGCTGGACCTCGCGGCTTCTTGGCCCTCAGCCTTGAAAGCGCAGAATCCTGACCACTGGACCGCCAGGGAATTCCCAACGCAAGGCTTTTTTACACAGTGGATCCCGACCCATTAGAGAGTCATGAAATCAATTGTTTTGACGAGCATTAACCAAATAATAAAAAGTATCAGAGCGCACCGCACATAAGCATTAAATATATAGTTCTGATGAGTCTCTCTCTCTGAGAAAATACACAGAAGCAGCACAAACAGATCCTTGGTCTCTACCACCTTAGTGTGTCACGGTGATGACGAGACCATTCGTCCTCTGTTCCTCCTTGGCAAAGCTTGGTGTTCACGCCCCACTCCACCAGCAGCCTGGGCAGAGCTGTTTCCGGGCCCCTCTTCCCGGTCACACACTATTCACTTGGTCAGAGGGTCCCAGGCAACCACAGGATGAGTATGAGGGGCAGGAACCTGTAAGCATTAACCCGATTCCCCCCTCAGAAACTGGGGACAGTGCCCAGCCACCTCCTCTTCTCACAGTGCCGGTGGCCCAGAAACAGGATGAGATGGTGACAAAGATATCTGCTCAAATTCTTTACATGCAGACCCTCAGCAAATACAGACAGCGATGTTCTCTTACCTCCATACTCCCTCCGTCCTACCTCTGGCACCTGTCACATTTATACAGACTGGTTCCACAAAACACTTTTCAAATGTGCATTTCTTTTTAATTTTTAAAAATATACACAGGAGAAGCCATGTGTTTTACATAGGAATACACACATTAACAAAGCATTTCTTATAGTTTTCCAAAACTCTATTATAGCAGTCTGAAATTTATAAATTAAATATATCAGAACCTTTTAAGTTAAAATGATATCCCTGAAACTACTGGATATGCTAGACTTTTCTCAAGATCAAATGAACAGAGAATGTGAATATGGTTTGTGTTAAATAAGGTTTATTGTTAGCTTTATTGCCTATAGTCTATAAGATGCAACTTTATTGTGCCTTTGCAAACAGGATACATTTCTTAAAAAAACTGATCAAAATTTTCCATACATATAGCTCTATATGATAGATTACAGTGCAACACTATTGTTACATAATTATAGAAATACTATAGAACCCAAGAGCACAGGGTAAGCAAAAGAAATACAATCCTGAGCCATCTGAACAAGATGATTTGATGAATCCTTTTAGTATAAGTCTAGAAAACATGGAGGAGGGCAAAAAAATACATGCACACTGCAGTCAGGAGCAAAATACATTAAATACCTGTTCCTTGCTAGACACAGGTGGGGGTAATGGTGAATTTCAGACACATGCACACTCATTCACGCTCCCATTTTCTTCTCTTAGCTTCCCTCCCATCCCCGATACATTCACTCCCACCCCTTCCCCAAAGAAAAGATCAGGCACTAAGTCCTCGTGAGCCCCACATCTGCCTTGCTGGAGAACATTAAAATAAGAGTGTAGGTCATCACCCATAACGTGAAACAAAGCATGTGCTATAAGCCAGTTCCAGCTGCTTCTGCCTCTTTGGAAGTAAGTGAAGCATATGCTCACTACAGTATCAAACTGTAGAGGGAAATGTCTTGAAAACGAAACTGTTTTCTCTCCCTACGTCTTGAAGTAGAATCAACAGCGGAAAAACTCGCCCTAAAACTAATTGCCTCATCTGCTATTAAAATACATTTGTCATTCCATTTTTGGTATCTATTTAATTATCGTTAAGAACAGTTCATGAAGTTTGTACCTGCTTATGGTAAACACCATTGTGCCACATAAAACCTGCCACAGCTGGACAGGCTTACGAAGCACCAAACCTTCTGTTGTGTTCCTTGCTAACATCCCCCCAAGACCAGAGCATTCTAGTGTTACCAAAGACAATGTACGAAGAGTTAAGTAATTAAAGGTATTTGGTTTGTGTCTTCACCTTACACATCCTAGTGATGAAATTAACCGAACATGCCTCCATGCCTTCCCTGAAAATAACCTGAGTCAGCTGACTAAGTAGACTGGCCAGCCTGACTGTCAATCCACTTAATCAGAGGTTGAGCTGGAAAACCAGAGGGCTAATGTCTACCAGCAGCTTGTCTTGTGCAGATAAACCAAAGTTCCTGGTTTTTGCAGTATCTACTGTCCCAAAGGCTGAAACCACCGAGGTGGAAAATAACTCACAGCGTAAAATATACTGAACTTAAACTGCATAACCTGTGGGACTACCTGGAGAGAAAAAAGGATCCTCATTCCCCCACAAAATGTGGCGTGGGGTTTAGTGTCTCTGTATACATCAGCTGCTACACAAAAGTCAAAACAAAAGATTTACTTCATAATCTCCTTAGTTTCAATCAAAGGCTCATTCACCCACAAAATACTCACACACCCTATGAATATGAGGTGGCTCTTTTCTTCAAAATTTTAAAAATCAAGAGGCACCAATACCCGTTCATTTATGTATTAGAAGTATCTTATGATCACCACTAAAGCAACAGAAATGGCATTTGTGATGATCACACAAAGGAGAAAAAAAGATCAAAAGACAACCTTAGCCACTGCACTTCAGATGGTACTTGAAAGCACAGATGCTCTAAATCAGAATCTAAGAATCTGATAAGGTTTTACTGGTTTAGCATAGTCCCATGGCCTCTGTCCATGACTGGTAAATGGAAATGGTTTCCTAAAGAAATTTAAGAAACCACTCTGAAATTCTGTTTTCAATGGACGTAACTAGTCTGACTGTAAAAACATTGGCTCTTTTTCACGACCTTTTGCAGGAGGAAGCAGAGAGCGACGAAGCGCATCCTCCCGCACTGCTGACTGACGGCCTCAGTAATGACATGGTCCTGACACCATTGGTGAAGGTGTTTCTAGAGCAGAAAGGACAGCACGTTGTATTTCAGCATCTTTGGTTAAGGTCTGGCCTCTTCAAATCCACCTCTCTCCTTCACATTTAGTCACCAGTGAATTTGAAGTCCATGCATTTAATTAAAGAAGGTTAGAAGACATCATTTGCACGTTAAATTGTCAGATCAATAGAGTTTCAAATTTTTGGCCCTAACCCTGCCCAGTGGGACCACAAGGACCTCGCACAGGAAGCTGTAAAATCCAATGCTTCCATTAAAGCATATTCTTTCTAAAGTTTCATGAGCTGCACAGAAAACTGTCAGCAGGATTTCCAACACGGGGAGAGGGACAAAGCAGAGCTCTCTCCTGATTTTCTCCTTGAAACTGGCCTGAGCCAGCTGTGTGAAGTGTCTGGCCGCCAATAGACATTTACCACCAGCCTCTGGAGCAATGTCTGTATTGTCCCAACCTTATGTAAAGCCTAAATGTTGTGCAGGTATTTGAGGTGGAAAGGTGAGAGTAAGTTGTAACTAAAACTAAAACTACATCTGGCCTAGTGAGAAAAAGGTAAAAAAAAAAAAAAAAGACACTCTGGGTTTCATTCAAAGGAAAAAATACATAATAAAGCAATTTTACATCCTCGGCCAGAGTGTCGCCTGGAGTTCTCTACCTTCTCCTAGAGTCCAAGGAGCTTCTCTCTGCTCCCTTCCTTCACTGTGTTAGTGGACAGAGGGTGCCAACAGGAAAGCCATGAGGCTGAGCCGGAGGCTGGGCACGGCAAGCGGCTCGACAGGCCAATCGATCCCTGGCTAAGCCCCCCAGCACACAGTACCTCCTGCCATCAGCCTGATCACACACAGCAATCAAGCAGTACCCCTTTCCTTTACAAACAAATCCCCGTTCCCTCAGGTGAACATTTCAGGATACACCAGCCAGGCTAGGATACACTACAGCAAATGCTGCCCGTTTCCAATTAACTTAGCACCAAATCTGGGATCTCCCTCCCCCGCAAACGAAGTCAATCTGCAGTTTAAAATGTGAAGCGTCACGTTTCTCTTTGCTTCTGTGTTTTCTTCTTTCTTCATTTTCTCATGAAAGTTTTCCTCTATTGGTATTCGGTTCCATGTCAGACGACACAGAGTTGCAAAGTATTTGGTGATTTCCATATGACGTCCTTCTCAAAATGAAGTAACTTCATGGGTTTAAGTCAGAATTATGTCCACAGAAGTCTTTTCCACGTAGTTCAGCATCCAGAGAAAGACTCTTACGCATGGCTATTTCTGGACAGTGCATTAAATGAAGATACCTCACAAGAGAAAAGATCATTATCTGTATCCATGAGAATAATATACAGATTCACAGTCAGTGAGATGATATGCTTTGCAGAAGAGAGGCATTGAACAGTATACTATTCAAATATAAAAACAGCAATGAACATATTCTGCACTACAGAAAATCTGTTAGCTTCTAAGTTTAAGGGTTGAAAGTGATGAGTCTGGTAACTGCATTTTAGGACCGGAACATGCTTCTTCCCCTCCAGATACACAATGTTTGATGCTGGTGCACATATATATATACACACACACATATATATATATATACATACACGCAACACTGTGCCTGCAATGATATACAAACGCAATATAAACAGCCAAGTCCTGAAAGCAGATTTGACAGAAGAGGGCTACCAAGACCAAGAGAGCAAATATCAACTTAAGAACACTTCTAACGTCACAATTTTGTTTTATTGAACACTCTTTTAAAACAAGCACCTCTTGGCAATAAAAGCAAAGAAACAATAGTACTGCTTCCACTCTGTTCTAGTGGAAGACTGCTCACACCAACCTGCTAATAAACTGGTGATGGAATTTTATAACAGGCAGCCTGCTGGGGCTACAAGCAGACCTCAGATGCAGGTCTGCTGACTACTTGGTGAGAGCTGAAGCAGAGGAAAACATCAAAAAACAAATTTGGAATCTATCACAGCTCTCTTCCTTAAGCAAAATAACCCCTGCAAATTAGTTTCATAACCATAATTCAGTTTTTCAAACTTTTTCTGAAGAATTTTCATTTAATTATGTACACATAACAGGAAATAAAACTTTTTCACAAACATTCTCAAGGCTTACAGTTATCAGGAGAATGACAAAAGTAAAAGCAGGAGAGATATTAAACACATGGCAGGAAGGTAAATTTCTGTTTCTGCTCTTAAAAAGTAAAAAAATCACCATATAATTAAGTACAAAAACCTGCATTGAATGACAACTGCTGGTGTATTTACTTGATCAGAAATGAAGACCAAGAATATAATAAAGCCCTATGATAATATTCATCTGGAGCACTCCCCTCAGTGTGTACACACTAAAATGTTGGCAAAGTTTCCGGAGCATTAGCTTATATAAACATGGGAGTCCTTGGTTAGCTGCATTAAATGGAACGTTCTCTCGATTCAGTTTCACTTACAAATTGCAAACTAAAGTTATTTCTTCAGAAAAATATCTGTTTGGCATCCCCTGGACTTTGTTCCATTGGACAATATGGACATTTTAATCTAAAGACAAGAAAGAAAACATTAAATCAAGGAACAGGATCAGTACTGAGCATTCAATTTTTATCTAGTTATAGAGTCTTTAGCAATTACACACACACACACACACACACACACGTCTGTTTTTTGCTTTGAGGATTAACTGTGCTTTCCCTTAATGTAACAGCCAAGCTTTGAAGGGTCACAAAGAAACACCATCCAAGCCAGACGCTAAACTCCAAGGCTCTTCTTCAGTGGAAATCAGTGAAAACTATTTTGAAAACAAAGACAACTGTTCTGAAAATTGCTTTCGGGGTTTCAGAAGTAAATCCAATTTTTCTTCTCCAAGGTTTAGCTTATACCTATCTCAAAATGACTTTCAGAGGCACTGGTGTCACAATCCACTCACATGCAGCAACCCTGATGCCAGCTGCTAAGCCTACAAGGCATGCAGCCTACCCAGAGCCGCCTACGTGCCCTGGCGTGGCACACAATACCCTGCAGTGGCACGTGAAACCAGCATGGTCTGAACCAAGACCAAGCTCTGGCTTCAAGTCACCACCTACCTGCACTCCCAGGGTTTCTGGGAAGAACATGAACTGCTCCAGGGCCTTCTCTTAAAAGAAAGACTTCACCATAATGGGTCTGAAATGAACTCCAATGAGAAATTTTCTAGCTGCCTTAGCTAGAAATAGGGTTTTGAGACTGTATTTTTAAGTTTGGGTTCATTATGTATAGAAATTATAAATGTATATACCTGTTGAATTACAATTCTACAAATTTATAAATCACATATAGATACGGTAATTCACTTTATAGTAACAAAAGTTAAATGTTCATCATCAGGGAGCCGGTTAAATAAATCATCACATTTCCATATGACAGAATAATCTACAGCTTTAAAAAAGAACGAGGGCTCTTTCTACACCAGAAAAAAATCTCCAAGATGTATCACTAAGTGAAAAAAAGCAAAGTTCAGAACAGTGTATAGTATGCTACCATTTGTGTAAAAGGGAGGGGAAGGGCTGGGATGACAATGTACCACCCACCCAAAAAGTTAACAGTTAAAGATCACGGTTATAAATCTAATCAATAAATTCACGAACAAAGACTAATAAAGCCTGAGAAAAGATACCACCCACTAAACTAAATAAGTAGTTAAGAAATCTATTTCTTTCTAAATTCTAGCTACATTTATTTATCCTTGTTACTTATCTTCCCACTAAGTTCCAAAAGAGTATTTGTTTCTCTTTTGTTTTTTTTTTTTTACTGACACTGAAAAAGTCAGACACTTACTTGCTACCATTAAACATTTTATTCAGGGCATCTCTTGATATAATGTGACCACAGACCAATTTCATGGGTGGATTGTTATCTGTGGTTTGCTGACGAAGAATAGGACAGGCAAATATTGAGTGATACCAGCACTTTTTACCAAGGTCCACTTCAATCTGTTTTTAAAAAAAGGTAAAAGGCTCAAGTTATATTACAGAAAACCATCCACATGTCAGTACGTACTCTGCAGCAAAGAACATTTATCAAACCTACTCATCTGAAGGTAACTTTTTACAGCACTCTTCTAAACTAACCAAAGATGGACAGTCTTTGGGATTCAAAGTATTACCTCACAATTCTAAATTATTTTTAACACTACGTATCAAACCAAATTCTGCTGCCTGAGAGCAAGAGTCAAAGGCAAGGCAACACTCTAGAAGTCAAATGCTCTTGAAAATCCATCAGCAAATATCGAAGAGTAAACCCGCGAGACTCCTGACTGTTTTTACAGCACCCTTAGCTAGGTGATACAATTCAGCGTGATAATTCCTTTAAAGGCAGACTAAACATTGTTTACTGCTGTGTGGGCTTCAGATCCAGATCTTTTCCATGTTTTATGTGTAACTGTCCAGAGAAACTACCTGAAACAAGGGCTTTAAATTAAAGTTCAGCAGGAGAATTCACAACCCATCCATCTGAGCTCACAGCACTTGTATCAGCTCTCTCTCTTTGCAGTGAACAAAACAAAAGCTATGAAACCACCTTAGCATAGTGGTTAGCACAGCACAGAGGCTCCACAAACATGAGTTCTTACTGTTTTCTTTCCTTTTAAACCTAAAATGGCTGTAGCAACATAATAGTCTATTGCTCAGATTCTTTCAAGAAAGGTGGCAAAGTGTAACAATAATCCTGAGAAAAAATGACCAGATCATCCCCCCCCACCGCCCTCCCCGCAACTGTTTTATCACCCTGACACACAGGCTTTGGGTGAATTCAGATTTCAGTGTGCTTTGCTCTAGTGCGCAAGTGTCAAAGATACTGACAATACACCTGGGAAACTGCCAGGTTCTTGCAGGCACCTGCCTCAGCAAAGCGAGTGAAGACTCAAGTTCGTTTCACTTGCTCAGATGAGCAGCAGCCATGCAGGGTCCTGCTCGTGTCCCGACCACGCTCAGGACTGGCAGTGCACCTGCGCCTTTAATCAGGACAGATCTCTGAGAAGCTGGGGCAACCAACCGACAGTTACCAGCTGGAAGAACAGGGTAATTGCAGATAAACCTGCGCACAGGGGTGGCAGAAAAAAAGCAAAAAGCCAAATGCATATTTTGGCCCTTTAGGATCTGTGACCAAGTCAAGACAGGAATGGTAATTCCCGTCAAAGTTTCAGTGCCTACTGTCAGAGGCCTGATGGAAACATACACACACGATGACCTTTGTTACTGCTCCATGTCATAACTACTACGGCAACAAAACCTGACTACCTACTATGTGTCCTATATTATTCTAAGCATCCCTCTGTTACCTCCAGCCTTTAATAGCCCCATAAAGAAAAGGACGGTCCCCATTTCAGAGACGGACAAACTACTGGTTTGAGAAGTTACAGAGCTGGCAAGTGACTGGAGCAGATATTTAAAACCATGGCCCAGTCCATGACAACGGTGGACACACAGCACGGGAGGGCCACTGATGACCGCAGATGTCACTGCGACGACCTTTAACAGCTATACACTTATTTTAATTGGTATTAGAAAAATATAACCAGCACAAGCCCATGATCTCATAAATATCAATGTTCCAGACAAAACTAAATCAAGTGGACTCCCTGCTTTCATATTTTAAAAAGCTCACAGTACGAGTGGTTTAGCACCTGCACTTAGAACATACCACACGCTACAGTATATCCACCCTCCCCACTTCTGATGCTTTCCTTCATTAGCTGTCACTGCCACTCTAAGTCAAAATGGCAAGAAAGATCTTCCAGCGCCTCCAAAATGTACTAGCTCCCCACTTCTACTGTTTAGTCATGTCTACATACACATAAAAGATCCCCTGTCAAAAGGCTACAGTAATGTTCCCTGACTAAAAGGCAAGACAGGCATTTAAAATCCTTAACATCCACGTTCTTCTAATGACAGGAGAGGTAATAACTAACAGAAAATGGCACTCACAGGTAATTCATCTTTCTGGTTCCAAACTCCAGTGCACTGCCTCTGTTCGATCACAGCTTTGATATTAATTAAAGCTGGCAGTGCCACACAACCTGCTGAGAAACTGGGAAGGCAGAAGAGGAAATGTTAATGCCAGGCCAGGTGTCAGAAAGCTTGGTCCTAGGAAACGTCAACTCCTCCAGACTCCGTGCTATGTGCAGAGGACCCTGGCCATTGGATTCAAAGCATTACAAAGCCCCCTATTTTGCGTGCGTGCACGCACACACACAGTCTTAGTTTACAAAACCACCAGATTTAATAAGCTCTGCCTACCAGTCATTAATGGCATTCTTTTTTTTTAAAATTATTTTATTTTATTTTATTTTTGGCTGCATTGGGTCTTTGTTGCTGTGCGTGGGCTTTCTCTAGTTGGGGCGAACAGGGGCTACTCTTCATTGCAGTGGCTGGGCTTCTCACTGCAGCGGCTTCTCTTGTTGCGGAGCACGGGCTCTAGGCACGCAGGCTTCAGTAGTTGTGGCACGTGGGCTTCAGTAGTTGTGGCACGTGGGCTTCAGTAGTTGTGGCTCGCGAGCTCTAGAGTGCAGGCTCAGTAGTTGTGGTGCACAGGCTTAGTTGCTCCGCGGCGTGTGGCATCTTCCTGGACCAGGGCTTGGACCTGTGTCCCCTGCGTTGGCAGGCAGATTCTCAACTACTGTGCCACCAGGGAAGTCCATTAATGGCATTCTTAACATTAATGACACTCTGAAACATTTTCTTTCACAGTTCCTTCCAGACCCAGATCACCCCTGTACAGGGCAGAAGCACCTTTCTCATCTAGAAGTGCTGGCGGTCAGCTCTCCACTGAGTCCCCTTCAGGACTGTCCTCATTTGGAGAAAGCGACCTGACCAGGGACACGTTCGATGACTGCTCCACCTGAGGATACAAAAGTTGCACCAATTTGGGACAACTCCACAGGCCACTGCAGCTCCAGAGCTCCGCAGGGGTGGACTGAGGCCTCTGGTGAGACTGGATCACAGTCCAGCTTCTCCCTCTGCCTGACCCTGCTTCTTTCATTCCCCACAGGAGCTGATCCCAGCACACTTCCTGCATGTGAGTCTCCGCTCATTTCAGAGTCTGTCCCAGAGAACCAGACCTGCAGCCCCACCACACCTTACAGTTAACTGCACGAGTCTGTCTCCTCCGTTCAGGTGGAGCCCCTGTGGAATGCAGGCTGCGCCTTATTCATCTTTGTGTCCCACACAATGCCTGGCACGTAGCAGGGATTCAAAACACTGGAGGAGCCAAATAAATAGAAGAGCTAAAAAGGTTCTTTTTTTTTTTTTTGGTTGCACAGCAAGGCACATGTAGGATCTTAGCTCCCCGACCAGGGATCGAACCTGCGCCCCCTGCAGTGGAAGCAGAGTCCTAACCACTGGACCGCCAGGGAAGTCCCCAAAAAGTTATTTCTTAAAACTGGTTCTTAAGCCTTTTGGATCTCAGGACCCCTTTACCGGCTTAAACATTAAGGATCTCAAAGAGCATTTAATTTTGTGGGTTATACCTATCATTATTTATTGTATTAGAAATTAAAACTGAGAATTAAAATATTGATTAATTCACTTAAAAATAAAAAACATGTTATAAATAACAGTCTCACAAAAAATAACTGTATTTTCCAAACCAAAAATAAACCTGTGAGAAGAGCAGCATTGTTTTACGTTTTTACAAATCTTTCTAATGTCTGGCTTAACAGAAGACAGCTGGATTCTTACGACTTCCTCTGCATTCAATCTGTTGCAATGTATTCTTTTGGTTGAAGTAAGTGAAAGAAATCTAGCCTCGCACAGATGTGTAGCACTTACACCACCTTTTCAGGTAACCGTGGATAGTCTTCTTTAATGCCACACCAAAATTCAACAAATAGTAGTTTTGTTTTGTTTTGAATTTAGCTGCCCCGGGTCTTTGGTTGCAGCACGCGGGATCTTCAGTTGTAGCATGTGGAATCTTTAGTTGTGGCATGCGGGATCTAGTTCCCTGACCAGGGATTGAACCCAGCCCCCGCTCCCCCCGCTGCATTGGGAGCATGGAGTCTTAACCGCTGGACCACCAGGGAAGTCCCAACAAGTACTAGTTTTTTTAAATGTTAGTTGGAAAGTGGAATGTGAATCCTTGCCATTGTACTTTTCGTACCCTGCTCCACTAAAACCCAATGGTCTCAGACTCTGAATGAATCTTTTACTCATGCATGATTTTGTGAGATCTTACTGATCTTCCAAGTGTTAGCACATTTCATTATGTAATATCAAAAAATTCAAATTCATTATTATTACCACCAATCTCATCAGAAATGTCTTTAAGCATTGGGGAACTGTCAAGCTTACAGTGGTCGGTTCAAGTTTTCCCAACTTTCTATTTTAGCTTACAATCTTGAATTTTACCACTGGAGCAAAAGATACCACCAGTTGCTTTCCCTGATGCGACAAGCTTACTTCATTCATCTGAATAAATATCTCCTAAAAACCTGAGTCTGAGTAACTACAGTCTGTCTTCTAAGATGTAAAAGTAAAAACTGTGTTCAAGTGAAAACTGTGTTCCAGGAAAAAAGCAACTAGTTTTTAGCTCATAACTCAAACATTATACAGATGCTTTTTCTTGAGACAATCATCATACTGTCTCATGATTTGGCATGAGCTGAAGTGTTTTATCTGAGCTTCCTATTTGGGCACACAGAATGTTAAAAAGATGTATATTCAAAGGTCGAAATTTAATAAAGTGAGTGACATCTAACGTTTTGTCAAGAACAGTCTTAAGTAAAATTAAAATATCTGCAAGTGTGTGGTGGATGAGGAATACAGCCAGTCCTTGTGGGGTTTGGGACCACTGCCCCGATCTGTGCTAAGGCTGGAGCAGTTTACCCCACAACGTGAACACAGTGGAAAAGGCTCTCAGAGACCCCCCAAAGGATCACAGACCACACTTAGAACTAGGTCACTGCCAATTGTGACGATCTCTTGAAATACCAACTGTACTCTTCTTCAGAAAGACACATGTTCTCTCAGCTTTAAACGTCAAGAACAAGACAACAAATTAAGCAGAACTAACCAATGCAACGCAGATTTCAATAACAGGACAATTTCCATACCTGACACTGAGCGGGGACTCCACGGAGAGCCCCAGGAGGGCACAGGCATCCCGTGTAAAGATGTCACAGATGTCAGCCCACTGGTTTGCGTCAAGCAGGTGAACATATGGTGAGTTCTCAATCCCTTGTCTCAGGTACACGAGGCTTCCCATCAAAACCTGAATGTCTAAACAAAAGCAGAAGCAATTTGGAGGTGTGATGATCACACCTGAAACAGAGCTGTCAGGCAATACATTGAAAAAGGCAAGAATTCCCCCAGCTGACATGGCATAAAATAACTTACTGACAATGTCTTTTAAAATTCTGGTACTTAAGCTTGGTTTCTATTAAAGAAACAGCACAGAGAAAAAGAAGAAGAAAAGGGACGCACTAAATACTGAACTTATAATTTATACACAGCATAGTATAATTACCATTATCTACAGAAGTAATAATAATGTCATAAATGGGGTCATCACATATCTTTGGCTGTAAAACTAGTCAGTCCCTCTACACTGACACCTGGGAGTAACTGCTGCTGCCCTGTTGCACCTTCAGACACTCTGTCGTGGCCATAACAGCAGTACGGTGGGGGGATGCAAGGGCATACTTTACGTTTTCTCTGTCTCCTCTTAGGTTAATGTAGAATCCCCCAAAATGCAATGTCTCTCTCTGACTTTTCAACTAAGAGGCTTTAATGCTTTACTTTTGTTCTAGAGCCAGCCAAGAAGCTTTGTTTAGTAAGTGATTTATCATCTACAATTGTTTCAGTTTATTAGCAAATGTGTATTAGATCTAGTTAAGATAAACTTAAATTCCAGTGGCGGCCATGGTCCTGTTCCAACCATTAAAAACAGCTGACGCTAGACTCACCTTTTTGATGATTCAGGGCAAATGGCTGAAAATTTTTCGCATATTGTAATGCCTCTCGTTGATTTGTAGTTCCACCCATTAACAAGCTAATAAAATAGAGCCTGTGTAGCTTAAATTCCAAGGAGCTGTTCTGGGCTATGAGCATTTCTCGGTTTGATACCGCCCATCTAAAGAAAAAGCAAAAAAGATTTTTTTTTTTTCAAAAAAGATTTTTAACAGTAATTAAGAGCACGAGCATGTGTGTTAAAAATGGTTTCAAACACCTAACACCAAAAAATGGGTTTAGTCTGCCATCTCGTGGAAGTCAGTGGTAACATCAAGCCCTAGGCCCAGAGACTTTCGTAAAGAAAGTAAACAAACTATACCTAAAGATGCTTTGCAGCCAGTGAAAGAAAGAAAACATATTAAGTTAGATGACAATTACATATTTAATAAGGTTTAACACCAAGACAAGACTGTCTCTGACATATCTGGAACTGTACCAGGCCACACTATGAAGCAGGTGTCAGCCATGAGATTGACTACTGACTGCCTAGATCCACTACTCTTTTCCTGTTAAACTGGCATGTTATAAATGAAACACAAGATGCTGAAGGGGAACATCTATGTTTAAACTTTCACTGGTGCAAGATCTGGTGCCATACGTGCTTTGAGATTAAAAACAGTAATCATAAGTATTTACCCTCAAGATGCTTTCAGTCTAATCAGGCAGATAAAGCTGTGTAAGTAACATACAGTGTCAACACACAGCACCAAAAAGATTTGTACAAACAGTGCTAATGAGGGAAAGAACAACATGCAGTTTTGAATCATCCAAAGTACAGTGACGCAGGCCTCTAGAGTACAAACAGTTGGGGCTTCCCTGGTGGCGCAGTGGTTGAGAGTCCGCCTGCCGATGCAGGGGACACGGGTTCGTGCCCCAGTCTGGGAAGATCCCACATGCCGCGGAGCGGCTGGGCCCGTGAGCCATGGCCGCTGAGCCTGCGCGTCCGGAGCCTGTGCTCCGCAACGGGAGAGGCCGCAGCAGTGAGAGGCCCGCGTACCGCAAAAAAAAAAAAAAATTAAAAAATAATAATAATAGAGTACAAACAGTTGGAATAACCTTGAGCTGGGACTACCAGTTAAAGGTGCACTAAAGCAGAAAAGCATTATCAGACAGCTGCTAAAATCAGATCTGCAAGCAAGTGGTAAGAAACACTGCTTCACTTCTTTAAACATATTAAGATGTAGAAGGTGTCAGTATCATTCTTCTTTAATCTGATCTTTAGTTGGACAAATATTCCCCACCTAACCCGATTCACTAAGGACCCTCAGAATCTGAACTACTGGGTACAAATATAAACACTGAGTTACTCCACAAACTACAAGAGTAAAATGCTTCAAGTTATTCATAATGAATCAGTTGACTGGGATTAGATTTCATGAAGCAGCACTGTCACTGGATCCTGTCCTTCCCAAAAAGGTCTGCACATGCATATGAATATTCGAATCAACTTGTTGATACATCCACGTCTTAGAGTCAAATCATGAAGCTTCTCCGACCTCAAAATCAATGTGATTTTTAAAAATAATAATCACTTGGGCCTTGGAAATATTTGCTTAAATTTATTTAAGTAAGTCTTGCATCCTTACGTGGCACTAAGATTAATGCAGTCTGGCTGCAGCACCAAGTCTGGAGACTTGGTGACACCAACCAGGTACCTCCAGCAGCTCTCTTTTATGAATGCCCAACACCAGCCGCCAGTACCAAAAGTACTGTGCATTTGCCCGTCTCCAGTCTGTCAGGTACCTTCCTGACTTCCAGGTCCAAGCAAGCATATTTAAATCAGATCACTTACCAAAGTTTTTCCTACTCCATTCTAACTCATAAAAACATGAGTTATGTTTTCCTACTACCAAGTAAAGAAAGGCAGTGAGCCTTTTCTTTTTTCAGTTTCTGATAATGAGGTATATATCCAAGCGTTTGCAAGAGTCAAAGAAGGGAACAGAGAGTAACTACAAACTTTAGTAAATGATGAAGACCAACAGAAAAGGGCAAAGTCCTTAAGTGGGCAACTCACAAAGGAGGAAAAACTCTATTTTTATAGGCAAATGTTCACGATGCAATGTTAAAGGGGAGGAAAAGTTGTGATATATAGGAAAAAAAAAATTCTACTCGCCAAAATTTTTAACAGGAATGACTCTAGGAAAGTTGGATTCACACATCAACTGCTACAGTGTGGATTATGACTCACTGGAATAGGGCACCAGCTATTAGAGCAGCACCAGGGGGCTAAAAACACCCAGGAGGACACAGCGATGAACAGCAGCTAATAGCAGTCCAGATGACACTGATTTTTAAGATAGAAGAATTTGGGCTTCCCTGGTGGCGCAGTGGTTGAGAGTCCGCCTGCGGATGCAGGGGACACGGGTTTGTGCCCTGGTCCGGGAAGATCCCACATGCCGCAGAGCGGCTGGGCCCGTGAGCCATGGCCGCTGAGCCTGCGCTCCGCAACGGGAGAGGCCCGCGTACCGCAAAAAAAAAAAAAAAAAAAAAAAAAAAAGGAGTTTTCTATAATGAACATATATTACTATTTTATACTTAACTTTTTTAACTAATGTAAAACTAAACAAAATTTCTTAACTTTCTTTTTTCATCAAAGAGCTAACGGTAATTGCAAATTACTTTTGTTAAAAGTAATTCAGGCTATGAATTAGAAATTCAGGCTTTTCAAGCTATAAATATATATACCTCATTTTTAAACTTGGAGAGGCATTTAGACAATGTAATTCCTAATTTACACCTTGAATTTATTTTGACACACTTTCAAATTTTGCTATAGACAGGGCTACAAAATAATCAGGAAAAACTAGCATTGCTAATTGCTGTCCCCCTACAATATTCTTAGAAAAGTAGATACCGATTACAAAAAAGAGCTGCAGAGAGAGTGTAGGGAGAATGCAAAACCTAAATTCATAGAATACAAGTTTTCCGTGTTTCTTAAGGGTCATGTTTCTTGTCATTCTATTCTGAAACACTGTATTATCTTCATTTAACTTCTGAATAGTATATTGAGCTTAAATCTCACAAGGCCAGGGATTAGAATAAACATTTCTAAGTTTCTCCCTCTCTGGCAAAATGCCATTTTCTAAGCTAAGGCTGATCTACCCCATTTTTAGCCCCGCAGACACGTAAAAGCACATTTAAGCGTTAGGGTGAAACGCTTGCTGATGCGGCCTCTCCCTCATCCCCAGGATTGTACCCGGGCCCCCATGTTTGTATTTTCTTGACCCTAATTCCTGGGCCACGGTTAACCAGCCAGGTGAGTATAGGTTTAACACTCTGTTGCCTCCTAACGAGAGAGTTCATCTATGTTGATATCCTTCATGGTCACTTCGTGGTCCTACATCTCTAGTTGCGTAAGTTCTTGATGGGGTTGTCTCTCTGGACAATCATCGTTAACACCTGCCTTACCTAATCTTTGGAATCTGGGTACGAATTTCACAGCAGCTTTCTTATCCACGCTAGCAGCCTCCCTAGACAGTTTAACGTTAGTCGATTCACGATGATTTCTGAAATGCTGAAACCATCCTTTACTGGCAGTAAAGTCCTTCCTCAATCTCCTTTTTAAACTGTTTTCTTTCAATGAGGCAACTAATAACGAAAGCACTTTGGCCTGAATGTTAGCCAAACTGATGGGAGGTGTGTTTTGGTTTGTTTTGTTTGTTTTTACAAACAAAGTAGAAGTAAATGCGCCATCATTTAAATCACAAGCAGCTTTCTGTTCCCGGTGCGATTTAAATTAAAAGGTGTTGAAGCGACTTCAACCTTGGTTTTTACATTCACAGGACTTTTCAATATGCAGGGTACCATAGCTTCATGTAGGCCTAGGCCTTGTCCTAGCTTCACTTTGCTGTCATCATTTTCAAATCTTCCTCAATGCATTCAGTTTCACTTCTAGCAATTCATCTTTGTTGACCAAGTTCCTCTTTCAATGATCCATTTCTGTAATGTGTCATGCAGGCTGATCAGCAGAGGCAAGGAAGCAATACAACCACACCTTTGCTGTCTGAGGGCGAAATGAATTGCACTGTGACCAATCACCAACAGACGGAAAAAGCAGTGAGGTGACCCGTCATGATCACGATGCACATGTGTTATTATGTATCTGTGGACTGAAGAGCTGGCAGAGAAGTTTTCATTTTATGCAATTACTCACAATACTTCACGGTGACTGAAACCTGAACTGTGTTGTTGGGGAATTGGTGTTATTTAACTAAACTGTGGTAAATGAAATTTGGGCACACTGGAATCGTGCAGAGAGAACTGTCCATCGGTTCAATAGAGAAAAGAAATAGGAGAGGAAAAACATAAGGCTCTCAGAGGCAGGAGGTTACTTTATAAAGGCAAAGACAGCCCAGAGTGATACAATGGAGAAAGCAGCTTGGGAACGGGGCCTGTCATCACCGAGATCTCTGCCCCTCCACTCTTGTTTCTAAGAGGGAAGGCTGGAAAACCAAGAGGTTGATGCCGACAGGCAGCACAGGGAAGGTGAAGAACACGGTGGCTGGCCAACAGGGTAAATTAGAGGCATCTGCCATGTGGTATAAAGAATTAAAGGAGGAAAATAAGAGGCCTCTTCAGAACAGAATGGAGGCAGAGAGAGGTGCAGGCCAAGAAAAACATGCAAACAGATTCAGACAACCTGAGGTAGCGATATGCATCACCAGCAACAGTGATGTGTCCAGGTGAATGAAAGCTGGTCCAGATAGAGGACTTGTTCCTTCTATGAAATTAGAGGCCATGGTCCTACCTCCCAGTGCAGGTGCTAGTTACATTTTTAAAATAGTACAATCAAACAAATTGAGTAGCTGAGAACGGAATTGAAAAATTCAAGGCCCAGGCTCAATGACCATATTTTCTACAAGTTCCCTACTCATCTCTCCATCCACAGAACTCGAGAGGTTCTTTATTTGAACCTCTCCCAGCTCTTCACACACAATCTACTTGGTAGGACAGTTTCTGGCCTCTTAAAGCAGGGGCTCTGCCTTGCTCAGCTCGGTGCCCCTTCTACTCTGCATGGGGTACAGTGATAGAGGGCACAGGTTAATAGAGCCAAACATGCATGGCCCTTTAAATCCTGGCTCTGTGGGGTGAATCGGGGCAGTCTGTCACTTAATGCTCTCAAGTCTGTTTCCTTACTGTAAAGCGGGGGCAACTCAGAGGGTTATGGGCATTAAATGAGGGGGCTCGTAGAAGCACTGAGCCGGGAGACTGGCACAGACAATAATAAGCTACTTAACATGTGTTTACTGAGGGAATAGGCTTAACGTTCTCCAAAGTCATTAGTAAGAAAATTACATTTAAAAGAGTTACTTGGGCATTTCCATGTAATACTCACTGCTGCTTTGATTTTTATAGAACCAACTCTGTGGGAATCAGCATGTACCAGTTAATCCCCTTCAAAATTTTTTGAAGGCGTCTTCGCTAGAAGTTCACACTGAATATTGGACTGTGTGATTCACTGAGCAGGAATAAGGGGTAGAACAGACCTTAATTAACCTGATAACAACAAATCCAAAACCAACAAAGCACACGGGACTGCAAAAGCACAAAACTACACTCGACACCAAAAACTGCATCCACTTGTCTACAAAGCACTAGAAGACGTGACGGAAAGACAAAGAACAGTTAATAAGTGAACGGGGCGCTGTATTCTGGCTAATGGCGTTCCTAGCAGAAAACTTTTGATTTTTAATTTTTAAAAAACGAACGATCACTATACTACAACCAGCAAGCTACATGTAAACATTCAGGTAAATTATTAGCTTTACTGTGGTTTCTAAAATAAATTCTGCTCCCACATCTCCAATGTGTGCCACAAGAGCAATGCCAGCTTTGGAGCCATTCCTTGTTTAGAGAAACACCGGAGACCAGAACAATGACACCCAATAAGGTCACCATGTCACAATCCTCTCTGCTCACTGCCACTGCGGTGACTAGTAGAGAGAACTTCTGGGCCTCTTCCATTAAAAGACCCCAAAACAATACTACTTACTTAGGTGATTAAGTCAGAAGCAACCCATATCGACGCAATTATCCCACAGAAACATGAAGCATTAATTATCTTCAGCGTCAGGCCTCCGAAAAGACTTGGCCCATTGTTAGCTCCATGTTTAGAATTTCCATATTAATCCAAAAATAATTAAAACAAGATTCTACCTTCAGAGCTAGCTGTTCTTTCCCAGAAACCTAACTGACAGCACTGGTCTGTTTATCTCTCCTCTCACCATTCTGCCAGCCTGGGCTGGGATCTGTTTCTGATAATAGTGAATAAAAATGCCTCTCTCCAGTTCCTACGGCACACTCCACTACAACCTTTCACAGCGTTTTAAAAAGGCTTACAAATACCTTCTTCTTCTAGTCTACCTTGGGGCTATCTTCTTGGGGGTACAGGCTGAAGCTCAGGGAAATGAGTGACATGCGTTTACTCCACAGGTGTGGACTGGCTGAATGTTACTGGTGACCGAATCAAGTGCTGAAAAAACCCAGAAACTGGAATTCAGCCAGAAAAGTGAAGAACCCTATCACTTTGCTTTAGGATAGCTAGCATTGGATTTCTGGGATATTTTCAAATGGCAATTCAGATATGAGTTGAGTCCACCGCTGGAACTACTAACGTTTTACTCATCTCAGAGTTGCTGTGGATCTCTGTCCTTCTTCCATGCTGTTTAAGAAACCACACGAACTACCGTGTTTCACGTTTGAATCATACCTTCAACTTTACATGAGGTTCTTAGTAACACAGGGCTTGGCGGCCATACCCAATAGCTACCTCTGACAAGTGGCCACCGCATTGGACAGCACAGTTCTATAGATTAGGGATTTTTTTTTTTTTTGGTGGTACGCGGGCCTCTCACTGCTGTGGCCTCTCCCGTTGCGGAGCATGGGCTCCGGACGCGCAGGCTCAGCGGCCATGGCTCACGGGCCCAGCCGCTCCGTGGCATGTGGGATCTTCCCCAACCGGGGCACGAACCTGCGTCCCCCGCATCGGCAGGCGGACCCTCAACCACTGCGCCACCAGGGAAGCCCGTGATTTTTTAATAAAGTACTTAAATATGACTTTGCCTTATTTACTGCTAGTTTCCCACCACAAAACCAAGTTTTTGATAAGCTTAAATTAATAACCGTTCAGCATTTTATAAGAACAAATTCTAGAGTCCCTTTCGTTCCCCCTCCTGGCCTAGTTCAACTCCTTATTCTCTTAAACACTTAATCTCAGTGACAGTTTCTTTCAATTTTCCCTTTTTGTAAAAGAAGATTCTTAATCTCTCTATAGTCGTAGCTTGCCCACTCATCTCCAGTAATGCCCAGGTCCCTGGTGAGGATGGATCCAGGTAAGAGATGGCCATGTCTCTTCTTCTTCCTGAGGAGCACCTACTGTCTTGGAACCTCATACAGACTTTTGCCAGCAACAAACATAGAACAGACAACAGAAAATGATGTCCTCACCCCAGATATTTTTTCCCCTTTGGCCTTTATACTCCATTGTGCTTTTTTCTCTTCTGTGTTCTTGCCACTGGGCACCTCTTTCCGTTTTCAATTAGCTTCTTTTTAATAGTCGCTCTCTCCACCAGACTTAGTGCATGGTCCCCATGAATTAAAACAATATCCCTCAACTCAGCTCTTCTGCCCTTTCAGAATTAACAACCCCTGGGACACAACAAAACAAAAAAAGAAACAAAACAAAACAGACCCCCCTCAGACTGGGGGAGGGAAACCCAACTTGTTCAAACCTTGATTCCTCTTCTCCAAAAGTACATCTATCAGAGTCTTTATTCTGAGGTTCTATGTAGCTATTAAAAATGCCTGAATCAGCAAGACTGCCTGCCTACAGGAAGACAAAACTAACAACGAGAAAACAGACACCAGAAACAGCGTAATCCCGGTCACCCTCTTTGCCAGTGGCGGCCAAGGCTCTATGACCAGGCACCTTGGCTTGCTTCCTTCATTTTCACTTTCTAAAACCCTTCTCTGCTTATAAATTGTGTTTTATGCACTGATACCACAATTTCTCTAAGTCCAGCAACCATTTTCTTCTCCTCAGACCCACCGTTCACACACAGCACCAAGAAACCACAATGGCAAGCTCACCTCACATTCCTCTGTGGTTTTTATTTCTAGCCTCACCTAATTGCTAGGCTTAGAGATGGGATTCCTCTCATACTTCAACAGCTTGCCTGATACTGTTCACGGCCTGCCTAATCGAAAACTCTGCAGTGATCTAGACTAATGAAATAGTTTTTCTCTCTTCTTCTGTGAAAAATTCTATAACATCTCTTTCTTATAATCATTCAGTTAGTTTCTGTTCTCTTAATGGCATTCTACTGAGACTTTGCAAATAGAACTGCAAATTCCTCTAAACAAGTGCTATGAGGCCCCTGGGCCTGCTCTGGGTATTGAAAAAAAACAGGTTCCCAAGTCTGCAAGGTTGAGAGTCAGATTCTAGACTGCGGCAAATCCACCAAGGCAGGATTACTCTTTGAAACGCCTTTAGGAAGGCAACCAACCAGCTTCCCCTCGAGACAGCACTTTCAAAACGTCAGTAACTGGCACAGAGTTACAGACAGTTTCTATTTTTCTAATTTTCTCCATCTCCTTAAAGTAAGTTACTGTTATTCTTTTGTTGACACTAGTTATTTTTGGCTTTGCTTCTATCTGCCACATGAAGGAGGAGGTCATGTTTGTTCAAAGTTCTCCTTCAAATTATTCCATCTTTTATTGAGTGCCTGCTAAGAAATAAGCACTATGCTAGATGCCAAGAGGAACTCAAAAAACAGATAAAGTGATCTGGATGAGGAGAAAAATCTGTACACAAACTCAGAAATATAGGGGCAGGAACAAAAGAGTAGGCAGGGTCCTGACTAGATCTGTACATATAATTAGCTGTTCTTCTGCTGCTTCTCTCTGCCATGTCACCATTCCTTACTCACTTCTTTTCCACCGTCTTTTATTAGTTGCGATTAACAGGTAATGCTCACCAGACTTCCTTCTCATCTAGGCCTTCCATGACCTCTATCCACATTAATCTTTTTGGTTGGCCGCTGCCTCAACTGCCTAGGCTGCCTCGAGAACTGCTGCAGGCTTTCACCTTTTGCTTTCTCTCTCGGGTGGTTCCACGGTGGTTTCTGTACCCCCCAGCAGGTACAAAAGAAGATGCCACACATGAAATATGAAAGATTTTCCACTGTGTATCTGAACCAAAATCCCTGAAACTCATGTCCCACATTTTTAAATTTTTGGTACAAGTTGAGTACAGTGAATTTTCCATACCTTGCCCATAAAATATGTTGAATTAGTATTTGCTTTGCATCCACCAATAGGCAAGAATTGGAGAAGTCTGAGTTTCTGTAATGGAGATTTCTGTTAAACTAAGATTTTCCAAACTTATGTTCTACAGATCACCAATTTTGTGAGTTTTAATAGGTGTTAGGAGACAGGGAGTCTGGTTAAATACGCATGGGAAACACTGGGTTTTACAAAGTTAAATGAGTTTCTTTACCGTAGGACTGCTGATGGCCCCTCTAATATGCTAAAGTGAATCTCTCATTTCTCTTAATTAACTTTTACTGGAATATAGTTGCTTTACAATGTTGTGTTAGTATCTACTGTACAGCAAAGTGAACCAGCTATATGTATAAATGTATCCCCTCTTTTTTGGATTTCCTTCCCATTTAGGTCACCACAGAGCACTGAGTAGAGTTCCCTGTGCTGTACAGCAGGTTCTCATTAGTTATCTATTTTACACATAGTATCAATAGTGTATACACATCCATCCCAATCTCCCGATTCATCCCACCTCTCCCTTCCCCCCTTGGTGTCCATATGTTTGTTCTCTACATCTGTGTCTCTATTTCTGCTTTGCAACTAAGTTCATCTGTATCGTTTTTCTAGATTCCACATGTAAGCAATATTAATACGCTATTTGTTTTTCTCTTTCTCCCTTACTTCTAAAGTGACTCTCTTACAGGAGAATATTAGGGAATACCATGTGAAGCTTTCCTCGACTGACCTTTTGACTCTGTATCCTTTTTTTCAAGGAGCAACTTCCAGGCTCAATTCCCCCTCTGTAAACCCAGTACTTACTTCATGGGGTTATTATGAGGATTGAATAAACTAATACAAATAAAATGCTTAGAACAATGCTAGGCATATAATAAGCACTCCAAAAGAGACAACTATAATTATGACTACATCCCCATATGCAGATATCTAACATGGCAATATTCCCAGAAAAGCGAAAGGAGAAAATTTCTACTGTACAGTTGGCCCTCCGAATCCACAGTTGCGGAACCTGCAGATATGGAGGGCCTCTGCAGGTTCCGCAGCCGGGGATACGGAGAGGCAAGGCTACCAGGTCGGTTTACATAAGGGACTTGAGCATCCATGAATCTTGGTATCCACAGGGGTCCCTAGAACCAATCCCCCATGGATACCGAGGGACTACTGTACAGTAGTTTCCACTGTTAGTGCCAAGTGGATGGAATGAGTCCTCCCTTTGCCTGAGAGGCACTGCTTGAGGCTACAAATAACAGAAAACATTTACAGAAATAATTGATATATATGCCATAGTTACCAGTCAGAAACTTAGATCTTACAGAAAAAGCCCAAAGTTAAAAGGGTCTTATGAATTTTCTTCATTCCAAAAGGAACAAGCCTTGAGAATTTTGAGGGCTAAGGCAGTCCAAATACTCAGCACAGTCTCTGGTACATAAGCACTCAATAAAAGTTTGATGATGAACCTGAGAAATTAATGGATAAATGACTATTACCTCAAATAACAACTCATATATTATTTCTAAATCACTATAAGACAACTGTGAAACCCATTACATTTTTATATTTAGGCTCCCTCACTCTCCTTTATAATTGTTTAATCATTTAGGTGGAATATAAAAAGTAGAAGAATGGCTGCCATATTTTGTTTAAGAGGTGTTATTAGAGGTACTTGACTAAATTTAATCTCACAGGGATGTCACAATAAAATCTAAAAAAAATCCAACTATAAAGGTAATATGCATAGTACACAGTGGTGCTGCTTAAGTGACGTTTACATCTTTAAAGAATTAAAATAAATGAGGTGGTGCAGTGGTGGTGCAGTGGTTAAGAATCCGCCTGCCAACACAGGGGACACGGGTTCGATCCCTGGTCTGGGAAGATCCCACATGCCGCAGAGCAACTAAGCCCATGCGCCACAACTACTGAGCCTGCGCTCTAGAGCCTGCGAGCCACAACTTCTGAGCCCGCATGCCATAACTACTGAAGTCTGTGTGCCCTAGAGCCCGCGTGCCACAGCTACTAAAGCCCATGCGCTCTAGGGCCTGCACTCTAGGGCTGCAACTACTGAGCTCGTGTGCTGCAGCTACTGAAGCCCACGCTCCGCAATGAGAAGCCACTGCACCACAACGAAGAGTAGCCCCTGCTCGCCGCAAATAGAGAAAATCCACATGCAGCAACGAAAATAAAATAAATGAGTTACCTCACATTTACAATTTATACAGAAATTTGATATTTATAAATTTACACAGGACTCTATCTCCGCCTGTTCACCTAGGGTGGTTTTAGAACTCTGCAAAATTTTCTAAGAACTGAGAAATGCTGAGAAACAGAAAACTAACCTATGAAAAATTAAATGGGTTAGTAGAAGGAAAAGGAAGTGTATTTTTTAAAACTCATGAAGGATCTTCCCAACTATTTTTTTTCCTGATAACAACGATATCAAATACTTCCAGTTTTAAAATCCCAGGATTCTAAGGCTATGACCTCAAAATAATATCACTGCTTCTATCACCCAGTTTCTTCCTTTTATTTTATAACTTTCCTTCCTTCCTCCTTCCCTTTCTTCCTTTCTTTCTTTTTAAAACAAATAACCTGATAATTCTCACATTAAAAAATTCTAGGACAGGGGTCAGCAAACTATGGCCACCGGCCAAACAGGACTTGCTGCCTGTTTTGTATGCCAGATGGTCAAGACGGTTTTTTTACATTGTTAAAGGGTTGTAAAATAAAATAAAGAAAAATATGTAACGGAGACCTTATGTGGCCTGCAAAGCCTAAAATATTTACTACCTGGCCCTTTATGAAAAACTCTGCTGACTCTGTACTAGGATAATATTTATCAGAGCTAACCCAGTAATTTCGTATAATTCACATCAATGACCAGTTCACAGTGAATTATTTTATGATGGCAATTAGAGTAAAACTCCATAACAATATTTGTTCTCTTTACGTATACCACTTGGTTCCAATAACCAATTAAACTGCTTTTTTTTTTTTTTTTTTTTTTTTAGAATGCAAGCAGTGAACCCAGAACATTATGGAAGTTCAAATATCAAACTCAGACCATCTGAACAACAGTCCTTCAGTTATAAAGCTAGTCTAAAGTGGAGGTGTAGCCTAGCTAGAGGAAACCCTCTTCTCTCATGGGAATTCAGACCAACTGATAAGTGAAATAAGCCCTAACCATTTTCTCATATTGCATATCCCCCAAACTCACTTCGCTAAAAGCAATAAAATAATTCTCCCTTGATGCCTCTGAAGTCTACCCCAGGTGAGATATATATATAATCTCAAAATCTCTAACGTGTTTTCTGATTCCATTTTCTTACAGAGTTCTCTCAAAGTACTTAAAAGAAAACAAACTCAGTAACTCACTCCAGAGCAGGTCTCAGAACTCGGACTTTTAACGCTTCTAATATTCGGTTTAACTCCACAAATGGTTCTTTCTGGCTTGGGTCTACAGAAAGACCAGATTCCTGAAAAAATTGAAAGAACTTTCATTAGCAGTAATCAGAATAAAGAGATATGGTACAAGCATATTCTACATTATAAAATGTGAGGCAAATCACTAAAGATAATTTCTTTTTACCATGCATTTCTCTGGCAGAGACTGATGACTGAGCCCCAGTATCATTCTTCCTCCTTTTCTATAATAGTAAAACCCCCAATTTTAGCTGGGCACATAACCATATGGAATAAAGCTGGGCATGGCTTTGCAAGATGTAAGTTCTGGCCAGTGAAACATAAGTATGTACTCTTTGCCCCTTCCTGTAATACAAAATGTCTAGCTGGGGTTCGGGCTATCCTGGACCATGTGGACAAGGGACACCTTAGAAACAGCAGAGCTACAAGCAGCCGAGGTCCCTAAGAGCTTCACGGCACACGGCTACCACATATGCAGTGGATGGCTTACTACCTCCGATTTCTGTGTAAGAGAAATAAACTTCATTCTTGTTTAAGGCATTGGTATTTTGGGTCTCTGTTACTTGTAAACAAAACTTAATCCTAAATGACACAATTTATTTTAGGAAATTTATATGGACACATACACAAAATCCCATAACATACAGAGAAAGACTTGAGTTATTGCTTATCTGAATTGTTTAACAGAAGAGGCTTACATTAGAGGTCTGGTTTACAGACTGGCTTTAAATTATTTAATCCTTACGGTCCTTCATTTTTCTAAATGGAAAATACAACAGCACAGAATGTAAGCCACAGAACAGAGTCTGAAGACACACGAATTGGAACTGAATCCAAGTTCCTCCACTAAGAACCTGTATGGCCTTGGGCTGGTTACTTCTCCAGACCTCAGATTCCACCTCTGTAGAATGGGAGCAGTCATTTCTTCCTCAACCATTTCTTCCTCACAGGGTTGCAGTGAGGAATAAGGCAGGGCTTGGAGGGTGGTAAATACTCCATACAGGGCAGCTGCTAATATTATGACTATGTGGTATTGGTAAACTGTTCTGAGACCCCTAACTTCATGTCTAATGGAATAAAAGACAAATGCTGTTCACTTGAAGTAAATTTTAGCTTGAAATTCATTTGATAAACAAAGTTCTTTAAGCTGGGCTAGATGAGAAAAGCAAATATAAACCTCTTTGTCCTTTTCTCCTCTGCTATACTAACCTTCCCTCTTAAAAGAGATGTTTTATACATACTACTGTATATAGAAGATAACTAATAAGAACCTACTGTATAGCACAGGGAACTCTATTCACTGCTCTGTAAGGACCTATATGGGAACGGAGTCGAGAAGAAAGTGTGTATATGTGTATGTATGGCTGATTCACTTTGCTGTGCAGCAGAAACTATCACAACACTGTAAATCAACTATACTCCAATAAAAAAAATTAATTAAAAAAATAAATTAAATGCCCTGGCTTATTCCAAAAAAACAAACAAACAACAACAAAAAAAAAACAAAAGAGGAGATGTTTGAAAAAGTAGCATCACTTCTGACCCTTGATTGATGACCTGGGACCAACATTCTGGGGCAGGAATAAGGAAATAATTTGAATAACAAGTTCTAGGACTATAATTTTCACCAACTTTAAAAAAAAAAAAAAACAAAAAACAAAACTTCCTAGTAAACTGAAGTCAGCCCAGATGATTAAAATGTAAAAACCTGCCTATGGCTGAGAAGACTTAAAAACTGCAAGGACTTCCCTTGTTTCCGTTTCCTGCTCTCACAGGTGGCACACTGTTACCTGGCAGAGCTCCTCAGCTACATCCAGCATTCCTTGTCGAAAGAAGTGCTCCACCATCACCTCATTGAGAAGCCTTTGGCTGTCTGCCTGCCAGCAGCCATCTATTCCCACACTGCTAATGTCAGAATCAAAATTCTGAAAAACAAGAAAGCACGTCATGAATTGACCAGGATACATCACTTGGTATGTTTTCACCCCACCTAACTTAACAGAAACAATGGCCTTTGTTTCACTCTGAGACGCCTCAAATAAGTACCCAATTCCAATTCATCTGTAGCCTATGACAGGAAGTAGCTTTTCCATTGCTCTTTTCTAAAACTTGCCCCTCTCACTCATTATCGCTGGGAGGGTAAACAAGCACATTTTTTGAAGGTATTTTAGGGAAATACATAAATTTAACAATGACTTCTGTGAGTAAATTGATTTCTAGGTATTATACAATAGCAATATTTTCAGAGGTGTGCAGTGATTCCTGTAAAAGCATGTTCAGTGCAGCACTGTCTAACAGAAAAAAAAAAAAAAAGAAAACCCATTATGTCCAGCATAGGATTATTCAATAATCCGTGGCACATCCCAACAACTGCCGTGCCAAGGTGGAGACTGGGGATAGGAGAACGGCCAGATAGTTCAAAGAACAGGCTCTGGGGCCAATCTACCCAGGGTTGAATCCTGGTTCTATCTTACTAGATGTGTGATCTTGGCCAAAATTACTCAAGGTCTGTGAACCTCAGTTTCCTTATCTTAAGCAGAGAAAAATACTTTTATGGGTTGAACTGCATCCTTTCACAATTCCTGTGTTGAAGTCCTAACTCCCAATACTTTATAAAGTTAAAATGAGGTCATTAAGGAGAGCCCGAATCCAACAGGACTGGTATCCTTATAAAAGGAGGAAATCAGGACACAGACAGGCATAGAGGGAAGACCATGTGTTACAGACCGAACGTCTGTGTCCCTCCCAAATTCCTACATGGAAGCCCCAGCAACCAGTGTGACTGTATCTGGAGACAGAGTCTGGGAGAAAGTGCTAAAGGTTAAATGAAGTCCTAAGGGTGGGGCCCTAATCCGGGAGGCCTGGTGCTCTTGTAAAGACAAGGAACAAACACCAGGGCTTAGCTCGCTTGCTAGCTCGCTTTCCACCACATGAGGACACAGCGAGAAGGTGGCCATCTGCAAGCCAGGAAGGAGGGTGTCTGCCTTCAACAGGCAATGAATTGGCCAGCACCTTGATCTTGGACTTCTCAGTCTCTAGAACTATGAGAAAACACGTTTCTGTTGTTTAAACCACCCAGTCTATGGAATTTTGTTATGGTAGCGCAAGCAGAGGAAGACATCACATGATGAAACAGGAAGAAGATGGCTATCTGCAAGTCAGGGAGAAAGGCCTCAGAAGATACCAACCCTGCCACACCTTGATACGGAACTTCCTGTCTCCAGAACTGTGGGAAAATAAACGTCTGTGTAAGCCACCCAGTCTGTGGTGCTTTGTTATAGCAGCCCTCATAAATTAATATACTTCCTTACTGGTTCAATGACATGGTAGCTGCTACTATGCTAGTATTACTATTCATAATTAAAAAGTGAGGTTCATTGCTCTGTATCTACTAACATGGAAAAATGTCCATAACACCTTAAGTGAAAAAAAGCAACTTCTACAAAACTACAAAGTTATGACTCCATTTGTTAAAAAAAAAGAATCCTTAAAAACCCAACCTGTCTCTCCCACTGAATGCAGTTACAAAATCAGGACTGAAACAAAAAAGTGAATAGTAGTAAGTGGACTGGGGAGGAAGGCAAAGAGCTGGCAGTGAGTTCACTACTTTTCTCCCTCCAATATCTCTAGGCCTGGATGCAATGCAGCCAGAACCCACAACTGGGCACCCAGGATGTAGACAGAGCGCTCCAGGAGAAGCCCTTCGGTGCTGGCATGGGGAACAGGAGTGTATTCTCCTACCACATAGAGAGCGGGGGAAATCGCATGCTTTTTTCCCTCCCTTTTCTTGTACTGTAGCTCCAGGCAGTCTGTAGTTAAATCAGTTTCTATTTCTACCCTTCACAGCAGTACCTAGATTATGTTTGACTGAATAACCACGGGACAAGAATCTTGGGAGAACTTTAGAACTCTGTCTACCATAGCAGGAAGCCTAAAACTCTGAGGCACCTTTAGAAAGGGATCCTTCCTCTCCAGTCAGAGAAGCTATGGTCCCAAGAGCGAGGGGCAAAAACCCCTCTTGCATCTTTTCTCTCTGTCCTTCCACCTTGTAGCCCCAGATATAGGCAGAGTTATGGTAAATATACAGGAGAGCAGGGTAGGTAAAGCCCCGGATTTCTGGCTGGGTGACTAAAAAGGCAGCCCCAGAGAACCATAAAGTAGCAGGGAGATCACAGAGAGGAAGGAACGCAGGAAAGTGATCCCCCCACCAAGTTGTTTAGGAACTCCTGGGCTCACCCTCAAGTTATACAGGCATGGGTCTGACCCTCAGCAGCATACCACAGACTTTGAAAACTGAACTAAGAGACAGCCCTAGTTTCCAGGTCCCAGGATGGCCACTGGTCGGCACACAAACAGAACATATCTGAATAGCTCTGTAATGGCTTTGGAAACGAAGCTGACATTGAAACTATTTTAAAACTCAGAGAAGACTGAGGAGCCCGAACCCAACCAGGTCAAGTCCGCTAAAACAAAAACATCAATATTCTCCACAGAACTTAAATAAGACCCAGAGGCTCAAAACATAATATTAAAAATGTCCAAAATACAATCCAAAATTATTTGTCATATGAAGACCTAGGAAAACCTAAATTCACATAAGATGTTCAACAGACAACAATGCAAAGATGACAGATGTTGGTATCATCAAAGACGTTAGAACAATTATAAAATTGCTTCAAGAAGGAAGGGCAAACACTTCTGAAAAGACAGAAAGTCTCAGCAAGAAACAAGACACAGTAATCAAAATTAAAAACTTGTTGCATGGACTCAACAGCAGAACAGAGGTGACAGAGCAAAAGTCTGTGAAGATCAATAGAAATGATCTAATCTGAATAACCAAAGATTGAGAAAAAACGAACAGAGCCTCGGGGCCCTGCATGACAATAACAAAAGATCTAACAGTCATGTCAATGGAGTGCTAGAACAACAGAAGAGGATAGTGTAGAAAAAAATGTTTTTAATATTTCCCAAACCTGGCAAAAGACATAAATCTAGAGATTCAAGAAGCTCAACAGACTCCTAAAAGGATAAATTCAAAGAAATCCACACTTAGACACTTCGTAATCAAACTGTTAAAAACTTAAGACAAAGAAAAAATCTTGAAATAGTTATCAAGAAAAGTGATGCACTACTTATAGGGGAACTATGATTCAAATGACTACAGATTTCTCAATAGAAACCATGGAGACCAGAAGAAAGTGGCACACTTTTCAAGTACTAAAAGAAAAGAACTGTCATCCCCAAATTTTGTACCAAGTGAAAATATCCTTCAGGAATGAAGGTGAAATAAAGACATTCTCAGATGAAGGAAAGCTGAATTTGTTGGCAGAAGACCTGCTCTAAAAGAATCGCTAAAAGTTCTCCTGATTGAAGGGAAATTATACTAGAAGAAGACAACTCGGAACATCAAGAGTGAAGGAAAAACAAAGCTACCTCTGAAAGCTTTCCCTGCTCAATTTTACTTCCACCGCCTTATCTTTCATAGGCATTACCCCCTGGTAAACCTCTTGCATTTCTTTCTTTCTTTCTTTTTTTTTGAAGCACATGAATTTAATTAGACGAGATCATTTAGATTTACTGAAATTACAATCTTAGTCAATCATTGCTTAAATACAGTCCACACGACACAGGATTATTTTACAGTACATACACGAACAGGTAGTAATAGAACTGCAAACCACCTACCATTTACGATCACTACAATGCAGGAGAGCTCTCCTCTCCAACAGTAAGCCCATTTTTCTTTAAAGAGCTATCTCTTCTTAGGTGTCAAGTCAGTAGCCTAAAACTAAATGTGCACATTAACATTTGGAATTACTCAGACAAAAACAAAAAGCAAAACTACTCTGAGTCTTCATTTTTCTTCATTTTCTTTTTATAGACCTCTTTCTTGGCCTGGTACTTAATCTAAAGAATGGAAATAATACAGGGTATCTAGGTGCTACAGCAATAGTCTCCGTGCCCATATTGAATAGACTATCTAGCACTGAAGAAAAGCCAGAATTGTTTGGATAAGGTTCTCTAATTTCCCATCTGCTTATCAGATTCCGCCTGCTGAGAGAGGACTTCATAACAGTTCATCAATACTTTTAAGCAAATTATTATATCTTTATGCTGTCTATGACAACTAGAACACTAGAAGTGAAGATGGTGCTATGTTGTTCCTCTTCTGGACTAAGGTACAAGCCTAGAAGGGTGACTGATGTACACTCTCCCATATTTTATTTCCCCTGACAAATGGCCATTCAAATGACTAAAGGAATGGGTATCAGATGACAGAATTTATTATGAACTCAGAACTCTGCCTATAACTGTATAACTGTCTGAATGCACCCTATAAGCAAAAATCACTGAGACTGATTAAGATTCCTCACTGATCTATCAGCCTCATTCACTCCAAATACAACCTTCAGATTTCTACTTATTCATTTAATGATTACTCCCCAACCGCATCAACCCCCAACAAATTTATCAGGTGTCTATTATTCTGCAGGAAAGAAAGAAAAAACTTTGGAAGACACAATGGTCAGCTCAAAGCACAGACCACATTAAAACAGACAATTTTTTTGGTAGTATATACTTAGTCAGGATTTTAATAGCTACCACCAGACAGTAACTGCTCCAATCAAACAAAACAATTCCTTTAAATCTTTCCTTAATATACATACCAAAGGTAAATGTTCATCTAGAAAACTTGGTGACTTTAAAATGAAAGAGTCTAACATTTAAACAAATTTAGATGGTTTTACAATGATGCTCTTCATGTAACTTTATTCCTATAATGTGTACCATGGTCACTACTACACAGGTGGTAAGAAAAACTGAATACCCTTGCACTCAGTATACCTCTACTACATTCAAGTTCTAGAACTTATTTGCTAGTCTTGGAAAATACAACTAAGCATGAATAAGCAATGCATTCGATGAAAATTTCTGAGCTCCCTTCTACCGTTCTGATTTTCCAGTTTAAACCACTGAGGTCGATAAGTAAATTTTTTTCATAGCTTATTTTCTGCTCACATGCAGTAAAAATTAAAGCTAAAATTATTAAAAAAATAGGTTGAGGAAATGCAATATAGTATCAGAACTCCTTTTGTTTTAACTGCACATTCTTACTGTTGCATCAGAGCAAGGATCACTTCTAGCCCCTGTTGCTAGGTGACCAAACTCATTTGCATGGCTGCCCAGGAAATCAGCAGCACCGCAAACCAGCCAAGAAGTGGCTAGTGACGAGGAACATCTGTCTATTACCACTTCTGTTTTACTATACTTTTTCCTTTTATATTTTTAAAGGAAAAGAAAAAAAAAGTGGAAAGATGTTCTTAAATGTGAAGGCAGGATTCAAAAAAGAATCAAAAGCAGAAAAGCACACATTCAAGGGTGTGTCCGCCTAGAAAAGATATTATGGCTTAAAAAGAGAAATCAGGACACATAAATTCATACACCACCTCATGTACTTTTAGTATCATTCACATTTTTGATGGGTTAAAAGTTTTAAAATCTGGAAGCTAGGCAGAGGAGGAGTAAATGACTTTAACAGACCATCACTGTGAAACCATGAAATCTAAAACCATCCTACCTCTCTGCCGTATCATGAACATGCTTACAAATTGGTTAGATTTAAGGACTGGCTTTCATTGCTCACCATCCATTTCTGAAACACATTTTTTTAAATTATAATTATTGAGCAGGCAGTGATAACCATACACGATAAAACTCAGCATTTGTTTTAATTCCTAAGTGCCAACTCTTGAATACTGTTCATTTTTTTTAAACTTCTCCATCTACTTTTGAAGAAAAATTGGCCTGTGAACCTACCTGTGTGCTACTGTTGCACCCACCAGGAATCAACTTCCCTTCTAAGCACCCAGTTAATCTGATTTAGCAGTGAGAGGTAAACTGCAAAGCATATTTAACAGAGAACAAAAAGACCTGGATTCTGGTTCCACGCAGGCTGGGAAAAGATACCGACTTCACTACAACCCCCAAGAGATTAGTATCCAAAAGAGGTTTTTTTAAAAAAAATTCCTACCAATCAATAAAAAAGACAAATAACCCAGTAGAAAACAATGGACAAATAACCAAGAAATTCACAAAGGAGAAAATTCACATGGTCAAACATATGAAAAGATGCTCAACTTCAAAGATGATGAAGGAAATGCAAATTAATACAAATGGATACTATTTCACATCCATCTGATTGATTTAAATTTTTTAAAAGTCTGATAGGGCTTCCCTGGTGGCGCAGTGGCTGAAAGTCCGCCTGCCGATGCAGGGGACACGGGTTCATGCCCCGGTCCGGGAAGATCCCACATGCTGTGGAGCGGCTGGGCCCGTGAGCCATGGCCGCTGAGCCTGCGCGTCCGGAGCCTGTGCTCCGCAACGGGAGGGGCCACAACAGTGAGAGGGCCGTGTACCGCAAAAAACAAAAACAAAAACAAAAAACAAAAGTCTGATAATACCAAGTGTAAGTAGGAATTGAGGAAACAGAAACTGTTATATATGTCCAGTAGGACTATAAATTGTTATAAACCCTTTAGGGAAAAATTGCTAAATTTTTACTAGTAAACTTAGTAAAGGTGATGATGAGGTATATGCCCTGTAATAAAATAATCCGTATGTAGGTATATATCAGACAGCAGTGCTTTGCCAACTATGGGTTGGAAAATAAATTTAGTAGTGTCTCATAATGAGCATTTATAAATGTTGCTCCTTTTAGACATTCCAGTCTCTCCTCTGCATGACATTCATACCTCTCCTTTAGTTTTCAAAGTTAAGAGAGAGGTAGATTAGCCAGATCAAGAAAGGTGTGTGGGGGGGTTAGGGGGTGCACACTGATAAGTTATTTCTTTATAAACAAAGGGGAGTCATGTGGCGTGGCCAGACATGTGTCAAACTACTCTGTTGGGCTTTTAAGATCCTTAAAATGCCCCACAATCTAACCACCTGTCACATTTACATCCCCGTCCTTCACAATTATTTTACATGTTATTTCACGTACCTTTCTGCTCTGGTCAATCTGCTTCCCCAACTTCCTCCTTATCTGAACCAACTACAGAAATCTGAGTGACTATTTTACTAATTCTCCCAAAGAAGGCACACACCTCTTACCACTCTAGAAGCACAGGACAGAAATTCATACATACAGTGGGTGCCCTCAGGGTACTAGGAATTAATTCTTTCAAAGAACTCCAGCTGGGAAAGGCTCTTCAAAGTCTTAAAATCTGGGCTTTTATCCCAGCTCTTCCATTTGCTTTCTAGTTCTGTGATCTCAGGCAGGTTACTTAACCAAAGTCTTGGTTTTCACATCTGTGTATGCCGACCACAATCTCTACCTCACAAGGTGTTGCTAATGACTAAATTAAATAATGTACATGAAGATATCTACTATCAGTACCTAGCCCCTGGTAGGCCTTCAATAATACAGATGCTGAATCTGAGGGCCAGGCCTTGCCACCAAATCTTCTGATTCTACATTTAAAAGAGCTTCATTTTAGAAAACATAAATAAAAATAAAAACACAAAAGCACTTTAACAGAGGCATTAATAATAAATTCATTAATTTAAAGTCACCTGAATACTATTACAGACTGGATTAGTTGGCACAGCGTAATAGGGATGGGGTCTGTTTCCCCTCTCAACCCAACCTAGCTTGGATGCTAGACCAAGCAAGCTGTTTCCTCTCGACGCAGGCAAAAGTGGGTTTGTGCCCCCTCCAGATCCGGTGGGGCTCTCTGACCCTGTATCCTAATCTGAGACTTGACTGCAAAGGTCCAGGCTTTCCTCTGTGGACTAGACTATAATTCAACAAATAATTATCATTACCAACTAAATAATGTAGTCTCATTCTGCTCAGAGCCTAAAACTAATAACGTAATGGGACACATGGCAGAGAAAGCGGAACTCAACTCCTCTTCTGAGAATGATCTCCAGACTGAAAAGGACAAAACCAATATCGTTTCACAGAAACTGAAGCCCAGTACAAGTGAACAGACCCAGAGAGCAACTAGCTGCTTAAGTCAGGACTCTTGGTTCCTACAAACAGAAATCTCTTTTGCCCAAGCAAGTAGGATTTAAAAGCAGGCACAGGGGCTTCCCTGGTGGCGCAGTGGTTGAGAGTCCGCCTGCCGATGCAGGGGACACGGGTTCGTGCCCTGGTCCGGGAAGATCCCACATGCCGCGGAGTGGCTGGGCCCGTGAGCCACGGCCACTGAGCCTGCGCGTCCGGAGCCTGTGCTCCGCAACGGGAGAGGCCACAACAGTGAGAGGCCCGCGTACTGCCAAATAAAATAAAAAGAGGCACAGGTAACCAGGGGTAGACAGGAGGATAAACGGGTCTCAAAAGATTTCCCCTCCCTTATTCTCGCGACATGTAGGTTTTGCTTCCCACAAGAGACCAGACTCTTTCAAGGGCTACTAATCACTCCAGGGCTCACATATTTTCAGCCCTTCTTTCCATAAGGGCTCTAATGAGAAAGATCCCAGGGAAGGACGTTGAGGTACCAACCCTGGAGCAAACGAAGGTGGCCAAGCCTGGATGGCTCAGGCCCATCCTCACACCATGCAGCACTGTGGCCAAAGTGGACATGGTATCGAGAACACGGCAGCTCCTATTCAAACCACATAATTTAAAAAGAACAGCTTCCATCCTGACCACAAAAATATGGGATTTTTATTAAATGCCTTGCTAGTAGTTGGTGGCGGGGGGCGGGGGGGGGGGAAGGCGGTTAGTTTGACATGTTTTATTTTTAGAGAATTTGTTCCTAGCTTCTAATCACTGTTGTCTTTTTATAACTTTGTTCAACATTCCTTTTCAATAATTCTAAAAATTCCACCCAAAACATAAATCAAATTATCTGCCTATATTTCAGAACTCAAAACTTAGCTTTTTCATCTTAGACTAAATTTTCTAGCCTTTTTAATTTCCTTCATTTCCTTCCTTAACCTCCTTCCTTTGTTAACGTCTCTCTACCACAAGGATTTATCCATTACATAGTAAGAACTTTAGAGCCAACCTCACCCACTCAAACCAAATGACGTTTTCAGGCTGAAGCCCCCAAATTTTCTCCTGCCAGTATCTTTTTCTCCTCTCATACCCCAGTCATACCTACATAAAAGGCAGTTCCAAACGGCTCACCCAGAACTATCTTAAAATATTCTCTATTTCACTTTTTACAGCCTTACTCCATTTTTTTTTAACAATCATCATGTTGCCTCACCAGTGTAGATGCTCCATCTAGTGGCAGAAGAGTTTCCCCCTTAAAGCATGACCAGCCCTGCAATGGCCTCACTGATTTCCTAGCACAGCACAGTGTTCAAGAACAAATTCGAGTGATACCTCTTCCCAAACATCAATTCACCACTTCCAAGCTGTACACCTGGGGTATGTTACTTAGCATTTCTGAATCTTAGTTTCCTCATATGTGAAATGGGAATAATGTACGTGCATCGTGGGCTATGAATGTATATAAAGCTCTCAGCTCAGTGTCTGGAACACGGTCAACACCCCATTAAGTGAGAGCTGTATTCTCCTACTCCTGACTTCTCCTTAGTCTAATTCCATCCTGTCTAACGAAGACAAGCAAATGCTCAAATGCTTTCATCGTTCCCTCCCTTTCCCCCTCATCTCCTTGGAACAAATCCTGACGCCTTCCATCACTGGCCTGTCCCCAGCCTGATCTTGTCCTAGTCCTGACAAGGGCAGCCGCTCCAATCCAGTCAGTCCCTGAGAGTCTTTAACAGGAGTCGAGCATTTTCTCAGCTGTTCAGCTCCTTTCTGGGTGCCACAGAAGAACCACACCTCACGGCTCTGCTGCTCTAAATCTTACCCATTCTTCCAAATCAAATTTAAAATATCAACTCCAGAAACCTTTGATTTTTTTTTGCGGTATGCGGGCCCCTCACTGCCGTGGCCTCTCCCGTTGCGGAGCACAGGCTCCAGACATGCAGGCCCAGCGGCCATGGCTCACGGGACCAGCCGCTCCGCGGCATGTGGGATCCTTCTGGACCGGGGCACAAACCCGTGTCCCCTGCATCGGCAGGCGGACTCCCAACCACTGCGCCACCAGGGAAGCCCTTCCCCTTCCCTTTTATAGTAAGCAGAGTCCATCCTATGCAAACTTACTTTATGTTGCCTCGGAATCTTTCCAGTTCTTTTATGTGTACAAAAAGCACCCTTACATGAACAAACTAGACCACAATCTTCTAAAGAACTGTATGTTTCACTTTCCACTGTCCCACAGCAAATTTTAGACACTTTAAAATCTTAGCACTATTTCACACACACACACACACACACACACACACACACACACACACACAGGAGTCTAAAGCAATAATTGTTTTTATTGACTTTTCTTAGGAATTAAACTTTAAAAAAGTCAAAAGACTAAGTAAAACACTAAAATACACTAAACAGGAGAGAATCCTAGATTTTCTTAAAATAGAGAAGGAATTTAAAAATTATAAAATAAATATTAAAAACACATTTAAAAAACTTTTTACCACAAAACCCAATGGTTGTTGTTATTATATATTATAAACTATGATTATACTACAAGCATCTGGAGATAGTCAACACGTTAAAGCACAAATCTTCAATAACTTTTTATGTTGGCAATAATTAAAAGCCAGAAAATGTCTTGGTTAACATCATAAACTTCTCTTCTGTGTACATTTTCAGCGAAGTGATGACTAAAGAGCTTTAAAAGGAGCACTGAAACATTAAAGGAAAAAATAAATCATTTAAGCATGTCAAAAATTTACTGAAGTTCCTCACTCAACAACCAACCTGCTCATAAAGGAGTCACCGGCTTCTTTACTGTCCTCCTCTCAGCAGGGTGGGAACATGTGTCCATAACATCGTACTCACAGGCTGCTGGATGACATTCCAGTTTATTACTCAAGGCTGTTTGTTGTGTAAAGGCTTGAGCCACAATGGCTTCAGCTTCATCCTGTTTGTTTACCAGTCCACACAGGTCCACCCAGCCTTTATAGCAGGCGGCCCCGGAAGCTTGCACAAATTTACCAGGTGCAAACTAGAAGAGCCCGAAGCCTTTACAAGGCAAAGGAGTCTTGACAACAACAGCCAACACAGAGTTCCTCATACGCATGGGAAGCTCATGTACAAGGTCTAGGTAGTTCTAGCAGGGTAACAGCTTCGTTTACAGCTGAGGCTAAGTAGATGCCCCCACCCCACCCCAAAAAAGGGGAGAGAATGCACTGGAAAATGTTAGCGAACTGGGCTAAGAGATCCAAGCTTTCTGCTGTGCCCCAGGACTATAATTCAACAAATATCACCACTATCAACTTAATGATCTTATTTCATACGATAGATCAGAAGAATCTAGAAGCCGGGTCACCTAGAACCTAAACTACTTTCACAGGAACATAAAACCTACCAAAACAAAAAGAAATTACTTGAAAAAGCCCTTATAACTTCCAAGTACCTGCAAAATGTCTTCAAAAGAGAAATGAGTAAATTAAAATATTTAATTAGCAGCATTCACCTCAAACACATCCCCCCTAAAAAAGTCAGAATATAGATTACTCACTATGTGTTCCCTTGTTATCCAATCTCAAAAAGAGAACTTCCATTTCTAGCACCAAATACATTTAAATGCTTTGTCTCAAAGATTAGTCAGAACATGATAACCCTTGTGAATATCCATAAAGACTTGCCAGGTCGGGAGGAAGACATGTTTAGCAAGTCACCAGTAGCTGGGGGACAAGAGTGAAAGAGGGTTCTGATGATAATTATGACAGGACAAGACATAAGCAGGAAGTGAGGACATATGGTCACCCTACCAGTGGCAGAATGCAAAGCTCCTGAATTATTTGCTCAAATGTTCCAAATCTTGGTGGCCAGTAGTCCACACACTTGAGGTGCGACTGCTGAGGCCGTCCCTACCTATTCCCAGAATCTGGGCTCTTTTCTCAGACGCTTTCTCTGATTGGCTGCTTTGGAAGCTTCAGCTATTCTCACCGTCATGGCATGGTCTGGTCCTGCTGCGCCCCGACACTGGCATAACTGCAGGCAGCCTGGTGGTCAATGCCTCCAGGAACCTCCTGGGGTCTGAACCATCATTAGAACGCCTTGGTCACTGTCAGCCACCAAAATCCGAAGCTTCCTAAACACCACCAGCAGTTACCTCACCCTAAAGAAACGGAGGGTTCCTCACCCACAGTGATTTAAGACCACCTCTAAAGTGCCCCCGTCACCATTCCAGGAGGTCTTTAAGCAGCACACGCCAACAATCACTTCACGCACCAGCTGACCGCATCCTGCGCCACAGCCCCCAGAAGGCTGAGGCTGAAGCCGCTTCCAAAGCTGTGTTCGCTCCCCTGCAATTAACAAACAGGCATCACAACCACAAAGCTATTTCGGAGCACACTTGCTGCCTTCCCAGCCTCTGCTGGCAACGGCCATCACTGGCCCAAAAATGAGGCTGCTGCCGCCAACACCACTCCTCTGCCTCTGGCTGAGGCGAAGCCCACGGCGCTGTGGGAGTGGCGAGAGCTCTCCAAAGGGTCACTAACACTTCTGAAGGCACAGCTACCCAAACAGTCCCCCGAGCCCCACCACTCACAGTCCTGTCACACTGCACCTACCAGTTAACCACATCTCCTTACAAGCATCTAGTGCTCACTGAGGCTGCCTCGAGCCTAGCTTTTCAACACTACTGCTCTGTAGGACTATTTCTAACAGACTTACCCACGAGTTAGAGCCACTCTCTGGATTCCACGAGTTTCTACGTTACAGCTACTGTTCTCGTGTATACATATGGAGCAGCTCATAAGACCGGTTTTACTACAAACAGCTCTCCCCAAAAGTTCCTCCTACCCTCCCGGAAGTTTACAATGTGTGAACAAAAATGTCCATAACCAGTCACAAACTCCCCAACGTTTGACTATTTCAAACTCCTCTGAAAGAGTCAGAGGTATCACACAGTAACCTTAGGCCACTTCTCTTAGTCGCCACTAGGACTATGAACTCCAAGGGCAAAATTGGCCCAGTGCTAAAAGTGAAAACTGCTTAAAAGTAAACCACCAAGTTAAAGATTTAAGAGATGTCGCAAGAGCAACTATATTCCAATAAAAATTAAAAAAGAAAAATCGCCCAATACAAGTGACAGGCCTTGCTAGCTAGCAACCAACCCACTCACACAGAAAGCAACACTGGAGAAAAGTGTCTAGCATGCTCACAGGAAGACAACAAGAGTTAGAATGATGCAGGGGAGACAGATGCAAGCGTGTTATCCTAATCATCCCATAACAGAGGCAGAGTCATGGCCTGGGAATTACTCAGGAAGTAGGAAAAGTTACTTCTATAAACAAACTCCCTCACAGTAAGTTAAAATTTCTTGGAAATTTACTCATCGTGACACTAGGAGCGGTAATCATTTAAGCAAATGGGTAAAAAACAAGGCTGTAAAAAGGGAAGGTTTTTGGTTTGTTTTCTTTTTGTTTTTTAAATAACAGCAACAGGGAACTTGAATTACATAGTAAAACCAGATGTGCAAAAGTTTATTAAAAGCAAGGATAAAAGAAACAACATAAAATAATCTGAGACAGCTGATGTTACTGAAGCGGTGACAGGAGATGAAGGATGACGCTAAAGCACGCCAGACACTCCCTTCAACGCCGTACCTTATCAATGGCTTTTCCAACCCGAGAAACACTGCTGTGGATGTCTTTGTGGTCTGAGGCCAATTTTTGAACAGTATCCTTTATTCTCTTACAGCACTGTGTCAAAACAAGTGAAAGCGTCCCTGATAATTCAGCATCTTGACCTATAAAAAAAGAAAGAAAGGAAGAAGACTGGTTATTCACAAAAGCAAATCCAAAGATGGCAAGTTACAAATTGGCCCTTTGGAACATGCAAGATGGAAGTAAAGTGAAGAAAAATCAGTGTCTGCTTTGAACAGATGGTCACATTCATAGATAATATTTTTCAAGTGAATTCTAAGAAAGCTATCTTAATTTTTTATTGTTTGGAATAAATTTTAAAATTTTACCATGAAATAAATCACTTTTGTAATTACTAAAATCAGGAGACAATAATACTGTGAAGGCATTTTTCAGAAGATATGCCTACATGAATAAACTCACTTACTCAATCCACTTAAACTGTCCAAGGCATTCTCACATTCTGATTATTACTAAATTTCCTAAAGAGAGATACATCTAAATGCTTTATGTTCTACATAAAGAAGAAAAAACAAACTTCTTTGGATACCATGATGAAAACAGTGAAAAGAGAAACAGGGCAGAAAAGAGTTAACACACCCCCACCTGTAAGCAATAGTGAGCCACTCTGAACCAGTTAGGGGGTAGGAACCCTCCTGAAATCCAAGTTCCCAGATGCCAGCCAAGGGTCAACCTGGCAAGCAGGCCCGGAACCGGAGGGTTCCTACCACCCGAACTGGTTAAGAATGGCTCACTGTGCCTGAACTGTTTGTATAATGTGGTTTGTGCTGAGCTACTTTTCTTCTTGGCATCCCTGGACTTTCGGTATCTGCTAGACAGAGGGGGCCTGTATGACTAGTACCCAGTAAACACCTGAATTCTGTGTCTCTAAATGAGCTTCCCTGGTAGGTAACACTTCACACTCGTTAGGATTTGATGTTAGAGGAATTAAGCGTGTCCTGTGTGACTCCACTGGGAGAGGACTCTTGGAAGCTTTCTTCTGGTTTCCTCTGGACTATGTCTCATGTGACTTTTCCCTTGGCTGATTTCTGCCTTGTATCTTTTTGCTGTAATCAATGTTAGCCATAAGTATGGGTGTGACTACCTGCTGAGTCCAGTGCATCCTCCTGGTAATCGCTAGACCCTAAAGGTAGTCTTGGGGACCCTGACACACACAATTAATCAACTGTAAGTTACTACAGTTTATATCCTCTTTCCCTGTGTTACTTCCTCAGGAAATAGGGAGGAGGAAGAGAAAGAGAAGAACCAAGAGAGGACAAATTCAGTTACGCTTGTCAACTACCTCATAGATCTACACATCCATACCTGCAAGCAACAGACCTGGCTCCTGAAATCCTGCTCATACTGGTGGTTCTTAAACTTTAAATCACATCAGGAATTTGGCTGTGCTAAGACCCAGCGCAGCCAAATTAAAAAAAAAAAAAAAAGCCTGAACGTACAGTAGCCTTAGGATGTTTATTCATTCCACAGCTATTTATTGGGCACTCGATTATGTGACAGGTACAGAAGTGTCCAGGCAAAAATCTCTGCCCTAAAACCTACCTTCTGGTGAGGAAGATAAACACAAAGTAAGTCAATTATACAGTACGACAAAAAAGGATACGTGCCACTGGCAGGGGTGGGGGGAAGCAGAGTGAAACAAATGGGGAGTGTATGTGGCTTGAGCAACTGTAATCTTAAACAGGTGGACATCGTAGGCCTCACTGAGAAAATGACATCTGGGCAAAGACTTGAAAGAAGCGAGGGAATTAGCCATGTGGAGACCTCGGGGGGGGGGGGGCGGTGAAGGGTAGCAGAATACGCCACCCCAAAATCGCTTCTTTGGCGTAAGGATGATTTTGAGCTGATTATTCTGAGAAACAGCAGACACAGAAGCTCTGAAAACAGAGTAGAAGTTACCCTTTGGTAAAGGAAACCTAAATTTATAAAATAAATCTCCATTTGTAAGGGTATCTCCCTCTCTGTACCAGGCAGAGAAGAATGGCTCTAAACCTCTAAAGAAATTTTGTATCATGATGACAGCTCAGACTTAGATCTGTATAACAAACCTTATTCTTGTTTATTGTGCTTTTCCTGGTAACCTCTCCATTACTGGCCTCCCCATACCAACCTTTCCTTTGTCTTTAGCTGAAGATGGTATTTAAGCCTGAATTCTAAGCCACCTCTTTGAGTTACTCATTTTTCCCTGAGAATCTCCCCCACACACATGAGGTATACATGTTAACAAACTGTTTTTCACTGGTTAATCTGTCTTTTAATATAGTATTCTCAGCCAAGAACTTGCAAGGGTAGAAAGGAAATTATTCTTCCTCCCCTACAGAGGAAAGCATTCCAGACTGAGGGGGACAAAGCCCTATTGCAGAAATATACCTAGATTATTCAAGAAATAGCAAAGAGGCCAGTGTGGCTAAAGTAGATTTCTGGCAAAGGAAATCAGTAGGAGAGGAAGCCCAGGAGACCGGGGCGGGAGTCCTGATCTTGTAGGGCCTTTCTGGTACTGTAAAGTCTTTGCCTTTCACTTTCTTTGAGTGATAGGAATGCCCATTGCAAAGTTTTGAGCAGAACAGCTACATAAACTGACGTAACATTTTAATACAGTCATTCTGGCTGATGATAGGAGTACAAGACAGAAGCAGGGCGATGAGTCAGGAGGCTGTGGCAGCAATCCAGATGAGAACAGTGGCTCAGCCCAGGGTGTTAGGTGTGGAGGTGGTGAGAAGTGGTTGGATTCCGGACATATTCTGAGGGCAAAGCCAACAGGATTTTGACTGGGTATGAGGGAAGAAAAGGACTCACAGATGACTCCAAGGTTTTCACCCCAAGTCAACCAGAAAGACAAAGCTGTCTTCAATTCAGATGAAAAAGATTAAAGGCTGAGCAGTTATGAGGGGGAGAGAGACATAAAAGAGTTCAGTTTGGGGCTTGTGAAAGCTGAGTTGTTGAGTAGTCACCCCAGTGCGTATGTGTAAGAGTGAGTTGGATATATAAACCTGGAGTTTAAGAGTAAGGTCAAGGTTGGATACAAATTTGTGAGTTACTGGCATACATATGATACTAAGTGAAATCAACGAGAGAGAGTCGGGGCAGACACACAGAAGTGATAAAAGGAGGGAGTCCTGGGAACTCCAAGTTTATGAGACCAAGACAAAGTAGAACTGGAAAAGGGGACTAACAAAGACTACTGAAATACTCACTCTGGTGTGGGAGGAAAATCAAGGAAATATGGTGTTCGGAAAGCCAAGTGAAGAAAATGTGCCAAGGAGGAGGGAGTAACCAACTGCGTTAAATGTGCTGCTATGTACCAAGTAAGATGTGGACTGAGAGCTGACCACTGACCTACAATACAGAAGTAATCAGTGACCATGACAAGAATAGTTTTTCCATAGTTTTAAGAAAAGGAATCTTGAAGATTGTAGGGACTGTGAAGAGGGAATATAGTAAGTCTGACTCAATGACAACCACTGAGAGAAGTAAAAAGATAAGTAAACTGGAGATAGTGCCCATAAGGTACCCAATCCAATGTGGGGTGGCCAAAATAGAAACTACCCTCACTTCTAAATACAACTGCACAAAGTATATATCAGGTGCTTCCAATTTCTAATAACAGAGTTTAGGCTAAGAGAATACTTGGTAATCCAGGAAAATTTTAAAATCTGTCTAAAAGGTGTCCCATACATACTTGGGGCCAAAAGAATCTAATTGCTTCAGTAAGCTCTGCTCTGACCATTTCTGGTCTTTCTGTATCTAAACCTTATCTAAGGTCAATGGCTGTATCTTCTCTATGAATTTCTCTGCCCACAGACTTACTCAGTCTTCTCAGTTCCTAATGAATTCTGTTCTCTCCACCACTCATCTGGCACGGAATCATACACTATTTAACAATTTCATGTATATATGCCACCATCAATCTCAACTAGATGTAAGACCCAAAGGGAAGACAAGTTCTTATTGTAAACTGTATACTCCACAGTCTTATATGCCTTGCACATCTGCAGGCACTATTAATATAAGTATTTGGATTGATGGTAAATAAAGGGGGAAAAAAAGTTAAAAAGAAAGTCATATTGAACAAATGGTGCTGGGATAACGAGCTATCCATATGCAAAAGAATCATACCATAGAGAAAAACTAAATCAAAATGGAATGAAGACTGAAACGTAAGAGCTGAAACTATCGAATTCTTGGAAGAAAGTGGGTGCATTCTTGACCCTGGATTGGGCAATGGTTTCTGAGATATGACACCAAAAGCAAAAGCAACCAAAGAAAAAATAATTAAATTGGACTTCATCAAAACTAAATTTTGGGGGCTTCCCTGGTGGCGCAGTGGTTGGGAGTCCGCCTGCCGATGCAGGGGACACGGGTTCGTGCCCCAGTCCGGGAAGATCCCACATGCCGCGGAGCGGCTGGGCCCGTGAGCCACGGCCGCTGAGCCTGCGCGTCCGGAGCCTGTGCTCCGCGACGGGAGAGGCCGCGGCGGTGAGAGGCCCATGCACCGCAAAAAAAAAAAAAAAATGAGCAAAGAATCTGAATAGACATTTTTTCCAAATAAGATATACCGGGAATTCCCTGCTGGTCCAGCGGCTAGAACTCGGCGCTTTCACTGCCGTGGCCCGGGTTCAATCCCTGGTCAGGGAACTAACATCCCACAAGCTGTGTAGTGCAGTCAAAACAACAACAACAAAAAAAGATATACAAATAATCAATAAGCACAGGAAAAGGTGCTCAACATCTTTAATCAACAGGGAAATGCAAACCAAAACTACAGTGAGAGGGACTTCCCTGGTGGCACAGTGGTTAAGAATCCACCTGCCAATGCAGGGACACAGGTTCGATCCCTGGTCCAGGAAGATCCCACATGCTGCGGAGCAACTAAGCCCGTGAGCCACAACTGAGCCCAAGTGCCACAAATACTGAAGCCTGCGTGCCTAGAACCCATGCTCCTCAACAAGAGAAGCCACCGCAATGAGAAGCTGGCACCCCAAGGAAGAGTAGTCCCTGCTCGCCACAACTAGAGAAAGCCTGTGCGCAGCAACAAAGACCCAATGCAGCCAAAAATAAATAAATAAATAAATAAAATTTATATATATAAAAAAAATACAGTGAGAAACCACTTCACACCCACTGGGATAGCTATAACAAAAAAGATGGACAGGGCTTCCCTGGTGGCGCAGGGGTTGAGAGTCCGCCTGCCGATGCAGGGGACACGGGTTCGTGCCCCGGTCCAGGAAGATCCCACGTGCCGCGGAGCGGCTGGGCCCGTGAGCCATGGCCACTGAGCCTGTGCGTCCGGAGCCTGCGCGTCCGGAGCCTGTGCTCCGCAATGGGAGAGGCCACAATAGTGAGAGGCCCGCGTAACGCAAAAAATAAATAAATAAATAAATAAATAAAATTAAAAAAAAAAAAAGATGGACAACAACAAGTGTTGGCAAGAATATAGAGACTCAGACCCACATCCATTCCTGATGGAACGTAAAATGGTGCAAAAGCGGTAGGAAACATTCCTCAGAAAGTTAAACAAAGTTACCACATGACCCAAGAATTCCACTCCTAGGTATATACCCAAGAGAAATGAAAACGTATGTCCATACACGAACTTATATATGTTTATAGTAGCATTTAATAGCTCCAAAATGGAAGCAGTCCAAATGTCCAAATGATGAATGGATAAACAAAATGTGGCAAATCCATATGACAGAGTATTATTCAGCTATAAAAAGGAATGCTGATACATGCTACAACATGGAGGAGCCTCGAAACAGTAAGTGAAATAAGCCAGACACAAAAGGCCACAAATTGTTTAATTCTACTTCTATGAAATGTCCAGAACAGGCAAGGAGATTCATGGTTGCCAGGGGGTGGGGGAAGGGTGGAATAGAGAGTGACTGTTAGTGATATGAGGTTTCTTCTGCGAGTGATGAAAATGTTCTGGAATTAGATAATGGTTATGGCTGCACAACTCTGAATGTACTAAGAGCTAGTGAAATACACACTTTAAAAGGGTGATTTTTATGGTATGAGAACTGTAACTCAATTTTTTAAAAAACCTAAAAAATGCAAACCATAACTCCTATCCATCCAGACATGTTTGTTTCTACAGTCAGTAGACAACAAGTAAGCAAATGGTTAAGGAACAGAAAAGCAGAGCCCAAGCTGGAGAGAGGGCATTTGGAATTTACCAGCTGAACTTCTATGCCCCATCCCTGAAATCCATCGATATTTTCAAATCTTAGCAACTTAGTTTTTATAAATGATAGATACTAGTAATATAAGGTCAATTAATTAACACTGAGAGAGTCTTCAGTATGCCCCAAGGAAAAATAATTTCTACAAACTATTTGGAAGCCCAAGAAAAGTATAATGGAATAATCTGAAAGAGAACCCTGGGAAAGCCCTGCTCAGAGAGAAGGATTCCACTAATGCATTTTCAAATGGATTCAGTGGAAAGCAGCCAAAGGTAAAAACAGGTTTGAAAATCACTGTAATAACAAACTGACTGAGACCAAACTTCTAAGTCCTGAAGGGAGTGTCCTAATGTTCTTTAGATTTATTTGTCTGAAAACAAAACGTGCTTCAAGGAGAACCATTCTGTGAAAGAAATCTAACTGGATTCAGTTCCTAGGAGGAAAGCTGGGCAATTACTGTGACAGGCATCTTTACCATAACTAAACCAGCTATGAAGGTGAACGCTGGATTCCAGGTTTGCCACTGGAGTGGCCACTCTTTACCCAGGATGAAGTCCCGTGCCAACTGTGTCTGGCAATGCGATAGACCTCCCTGTACTCAGAACCCATACACAAACATGAAAGAAATCGTTCTGAGACAGTGCTCACCACTTAGTCACCACGAGTACTTTTTTTTTCTAATACTTTATTTTTTGAGAGCAGTTATAAAACTGGGAGAGAGCAGAGGAACAGCGAGCAGCTAAACGTGAAAGGTTGGCAGCTGAGAGGGCGTTGGTTCACGGTGTTGGTAGTGCCAGAGCCTCCAGTGCTGGGCTTGAAATTGAGACTGTGTAATACACTATCTGTTATTTTTCTGTTCATTCAGTAAATAGTTATTGAATGCCTGGTAAGTGCTGGTTGCCATGCTAAACATTTACAACAAAATTGAGAGGAGGCACTGAGATTTCCCCTATATACGTTGCCCCTATACATGTACAGTTTAATGGCTCATTTCTTTTTATTTAGTCCACTGTCTGGACATAAGTACACTTTGCTTATCCATACACCTACTGAAGGACATCTTGGTTGTTTCCAAGTTCTGGCAATTATGAATAAAGCTGCTATAAACATCCATGCGCAGGTTTTTGTGTGGACCTAAGTTTCAACTCCTTTGGGTAAATACCAAGGAGCCCTGACTGCCGCATCTTACGGTAAGAGTAATGTTTAGTTTTGTAAGAAACCACCAAACTGTCCTCCAAAGTGGCTGTACCAGAAAAGTACTTTTTTTTTTTTAAGGTCACTTTTATTATTAGACTTGATTCAACAGGCAAAATAATTAGCATGTCAGTAAGAGATTTTAAATCCAAACAAAGAACCAACACACATGGTTGGTCTAAGTTAAAGATAATTTTTCTTTTAGTGCAATACAATAGTACCTTTTATAAACAAATTTTAAGCATGATATTCTCAGAAATTGGAATAGGCATGGTCTCCTCCAAAATCAGACATCTGCCAAACTAAATTAAACATATTTGAGTTAACTCCTAAATTGTTTTTATAGAGCCCAGCTAAGACTTCAAGCTCTGCCCCCCTTCAGCTTCACTGCCTAGCCATCTCAGGATTTGTGTCCATTAGTTTCACGGAAACTGTAAATTAGAAAAATATTTGTTTGCATAGCTTCCTGTACTTCTCTATCAGAGTTTCACACTACATTGTAAATATTTATTTGTCTATCACCCCCACGAAATTACTTGAAGGTAGAAAATATGAGTGTTTAATCTCCAGCGGTTAGCATGGCAACCAGCACATATCAGGCATTCAATAACTATTTACTGAATGAACAGAAAAATAACAGATCGTGTATTACACAGTCTCAATTTCAAGCCCAGCACTGGAGGCTCTGGCACTACCAACACCGTGAACCAACGCCCTCTCAGCTGCCAACCTTTCACGTTTAGCTGCTCGCTGTTCCTCTGCTCTCTCCCAGGATGCTTAAGCTGTACTACTCCCAAGAGCATTGCACCCTAAATTTCCCAAACACCAAATAAATACACCAATCAATACACACACCAATTTTCAAATAAAACACATTCACAAAGTAGAGTTCCCCCAGTTATAAGTTCCTTCTCTTTTCCAAATAACGACACTCCCCCAAAAATACCCTTAAACATGTAGGTGAAGACTTGGAATAAGAACTCACAGGCTTGTGTTTTGAGCCACAGTTTCCTTGTTTGTAAAAGAAAATTATCCCACAGCTTGCCAAAGAAATGAAATACTTCTCAACTTTAGTACATAATGTGTTCTTATAAAAGTGTACCCAGGGGCTTCCCTGGTGGCACAGTGGTTGAGGGTCCGCCGCCGATGCTGGGGACACGGGCTCGTGCCCCAGTCTGGGAAGGTCCCACATGCCGCGGAGCGGCTGGGCCCGTGAGCCATGGCCGCTGAGCCTGCGCGTCCGGAGCCTGTGCTCCGCAACGGGAGAGGCCACAACAGTGAGAGGCCCGAGTACAGGAAAAAAAAAAAAAGGGTATTTGGTTCCCACAAAGCAAAAAATTATAAAATTCCTAATTTAACTTGGTTTTACAAATAACTTTTAATACAGTTTGATCATTTTGCTCATATATTTGTTCCATTATTTTTCTTCATTACTAATCACATGGCTTAAAACAGCCATGTGAACAACTTTGTGACATGATTTACTCATCATTTTTGGGCCACCTAATACAAGCAAGACAATGTTATCATTAAGACTGAAAACTAAGTTTGCATCCCTACTCAGCATTTGCATTTTCAATTTTGTTTGCCACTTATTTTTATGGTAGCCCAGGGAAAAAACCACAAAAAATTACACCCACACAGTTAAGAAAGTGTTGTTAAAACTGAACAGCTGGTTGGTAGGTAGCTCTACAAATGCCATCAGTTGATATGTCTGCTCATCAGTAGATAATGAAAATTCTAATTTGGTCCATAAAAGGCAGTTTAGAGGTATCAACTACACCACAAAGTACATTGCTGCCTAAGAGTCAAACACGTGAGAGATGAGACTCATGATAATTGAGACCACTCTATAAAAGATGGTGAGGCACAACATAGAAAGGTGTTGCTATGATGATGATTATTAACGTTTCCCAAAAAGCTGAAAACCTCACCACCTAGGATTAGGACAGTTTGGTAGAAATAAATAAGACTCCCCAGAAATCACTAAGACTTTACTTAACGCTTTTATGAATATTGTGGAGGCAGGAAAAAATTTAAATATCCAAGTTTATAAATAAAACATATATGGCAATTGAGCTCTTCTGAGTTATTAAAAGTTAACTCCGCTTTCATAAAATGGACAGAGATTTTAAATTTGGAATTAAGGGGAAAGCAAAATGGCACACAAGTTTTAATCCAGATAAACAGAAAGAAATCCATTTACTAAACATAATCCTAACTGTACCTAAATGAAAACTCAGACCTCACAGAACTATACTCCAGAATTCATTCTAGATTTGTTCCTTTAAAAAATAATTAAAGAGGGGCTTCCCTGCCGGCGCAGTGGTTAAGAATCCGCCTGCCAATGCAGGGGACACAAGTTCGAGCCCTGGTCCGGGAAGATCCCACATGCCACGGAGCAATTAAGCCCGTGCGCCACAACTACTGAGCCTGTGCTCTAGCCTGTGAGCCACAACTACTGAGCCCGCGTTCCACAACTACTGAAGCCCGCACACCTAGGGCCCATGCTCCACAACAAGAGAAGCCACCACAATGAGAAGCACGTGCACTACAACGAAGAGTAGCCCCTGCTTGCCGCAATTTGAGAAAGCCTGTGCACAGCAACGAAGATCCAACACAGCCAAAAACAAATAAATTTATTTATTTTTAAAAAGGGGAGGGAGAAATCACAACATTAAGAGTCAATGAACATTTGAGTGCTAAATGTTGTCAGCAGCATTGAGGGTACGGATTAAGTGTTCTATACAGATTAAGCAATTTAGGATAGGAAGGAATTCCCTGGCGGTCCAGTGGTTAGGACTTGGCACTTTCACTGTTGGGGCCCAGGTTCGATCCCTGGTCAGGGAACTAAGATCCCAAAAGCCCAAACCGAACCAAACCAAATTAAAATAAAATGAAATGTTATCTCAGTAAGCATGACTAAAGACAAAAAAGCTTAAAAAGAAAAAAAGAAATTTAGGATGGGAATAAAAGGAGATAAAGGATAAGAGTCCAAGACTGATTCTAAAGAAGTTGTGGACAAGGTGAACATGGATGTGCTTGCAAGATATTAAAACAGAAAAACTTGAAACTCTAAAAGGTAAGGCTGGTATTAAAAATAATAATAAAAGGGCTACTTCATACTGTGAGTAGCAAACCAAACTGTGGCCTATTGACGTTCTGAGCTTCTTATGAGCTACCTCAGCACCTAGAACACAGCAGCTGCTCATCAGAGATTTACTCAGAGGAAAAGGAAAAGGCACAAAGAGAAAACACTCATTTATTTTTTCTAGAGGCAGTACATTCTGAAGACAAAACAAACTTTTTGGTATATGTGATGTACAAATGTACTGGCAAATGTACCAAGTAAAGGATAGTATTTGTTGGTCAACCTCTGACCTTTCTGAACAGAAAGGCAGATTCACAGACAGGTGTTCTGATCCACTGCACCAAATCACAGCCTAGTGGGCTGCAAAACCAACCACGAGAGAAAACAAAAACACAAAAATTTATCTTTGAGAGCTAAGTGACGTGGTACAGACTAACAGCGCTCCTGGAGCCGAGAGCAAGTCCAACACGACGGGCACAAGTTTGAAAGGTGACGCTCTACAGTAGCCTGTGAGGCAAGAACTACCCAGAGAAGAGGAGGAAGATGCAGGCACACGTTTTTCAATGTCTGCAAGATATTTTTAGAGAGCCTGTTCGCTCCGTTCAAATTAGAAATATAGAGAATTAATCTCTAGACATCTATTTATCTCTGAAATGAATAGGTGAACCAGATAGGGCTTCTTTTAGCATTTGAATGTGAGTTTCACATTTAAAAATCAAACCCAAATTTCTACCTTCCCCTCTCCTAAACTTCCCATTTTCCTCCTGGTTCTATAATTGTCTACCTGTCATTCATGCTCAGACCTTAGATTAACCTTTGATTTTTCCAGCCCTTCTCTCCTACTCTGCACCAAGTCCTGGTAACTCCTTCCCTCAGGAGAGCCCACGCATGGGTCTCCATCTCTACCACCGCTACCCCAAAACAGGTGCCTGTTTCATCAGATCGAGGTTGACAATAAACCTTAACTAGGCTTCTTGCCTCTAGCCAAACCTCACTCCCAACTCCGATCAACTTAAATGCTAACTGGTCTCAGATCATGTCCCTGTCCCTTCCCTGTTCAAAATGCACCTCCCTCCCCTGCCCCAAGTCATTCAGTATCTTCCCAGTCTACCGCCTTCCCTGATAGCCATGACCCTATAAAACCTGATTCCAATTTAATTTTCATTCTTTTTACTCTTATCTCCCCACTCTGGTTCTTCACTGTTCCCAGGACACCTTTGTTCTCGCCAACCTCCTCTCCTGGCACCCCGCCCTATATTCCCACTCTCCACATTCAGTCTGTTACTGAAACTTCCCACAGGTTAGAAGAGTCTGTCCCTGTCTCAAACCCTATCCTATTGTTGGTACCATTCAATCAGCATTTGGCCTATCCTCTACACATGGCCTTGCATTGTAAAAACATACTGGGCTCATCTCCCCAACTACTCCTCAAGTTCTTACAGCATGATGAGGACGATTGCTTGTCCTCTGTAACTTCCACAAGACTTAGCCTAGTTCCACATATACTTGGTGATTAATAACTACTGATCAAGTGCTCTACAGTTCAACTGAAATAGCCCACCTCCAAGCAGCTCCTTCTAAGGGGTCCTCTCTTCCCATTTCTCTGAATTGCTAGTATTTATACCAAGCAGAAACACTTATCTATTATAGTGTACTGTGCTATGGCCATGGTTTTTTCCCCTCTCAAATGTAAAAGTCTGGCCTCATTATCCAAATACAGCTCCTTGAAGACTCTGTTTTGTATAGCTTTTGAATATTCCTTATAGCAGCAGTCCCCAACCTTTTTGGCACCAGGGGCCAGTTCCGTGGAAGACAATTTTTCCACGGACCGGGGGGTGGGGTTGGTTTCGGGATGATTCAAGCACATTACATTTATCGTGCACTACATTTATTGTGCGCTTTATTTCTGTTATTATTACTTTGTAATATATAATGAAATAATTATACGACTCACCATAATGCAGAATCAGTGGGACCCGTGAGCTTGTTTTCCTGCAACGAGATGGTCCCATCTAGGGGTGATGGAGACAGTGACACCTGAAGTGTGTTGCTTATGTCCAGTCTACTCCATAAGATGCACCTTAATTGTCACTTGCCACTCACTGATAGGGTTTTGATATGAGTCTGCAAGAAGTTGATTTATTATGGTCTCTGTGCAGTCAGATCTGTCTGCTAATGATAACCTGTATCTGCAGCCACTCCCCAGCGCTAGCATCAGCACCTCAGCCCCACCTCAGATCACCAGGCATTAGATTCTCATAAGGAGCGCGCAGCCTAGATCCCTCGCATGCACAGTTCACAGTAGGGTTTGAGCTGCTATGAGAATCTAATGCCTGATGATTGGACGTGGAGCTGAGGCGGTGATGTTAGTGATGGGGAGCGGCTGTAAATACAGATGAAGCTTCGATTGCTGGCCCGCCACTTACCTCCTGCTGTGCAGCCCAGTTCCTAACCGGCTACGTCCTGGCCCAGGGGTTGGGGACCTCTGCCTTACAGTGTTAAGCAGACCACTGGATATAGAATGGTAGTTAACAAACACCAGTAATAAAGATATCTAAATAGTCAGAGTGTCTCAATTAAAACACTGCTTAACACTGCTTAAAGGTACAGACCTTAAAAATAACAAGTAGGGGCTTCCCTGGTGGCGCAGTGGTTGAGAGTCCGCCTGCCGATGCAGGGGACACGGGTTCGTGCCCTGGTTCGGGAAGATCCCACATGCCGCGGAGCAGCTGGGCCCGTGAGCCATGGCCGCTGAGCCTGCGCGTCCAGAGCCTGTGCTCCGCAACGGGAGAGGCCACAACAGTGAGAGGCCCGCGTACCGCAAAACAAACAAACAACAACAAAAAAACGAGTAAACCTTGTTTTACAGATTTCAAAGCCAGTTCATATCATCTATTTAATTCCCATAACTCCGTAATATAACTTACCAGTCTACTGAAGAGGAAAGAGGCTATGCAAGATTGTAGAACCAGTGAAGTGGCAGAACAAGGACTCAAATCGATCTCCTGAGCTCAAGGACAGACAAAGCTTTATGTTCTTCTCCACAAGCACAGACTCATCCTCTTACCTCCTGAACTAGCCTCCACCTTCCTGGAGGACTGCGGCCATGTATACAATGTTTCTTTTTAAAGAAGTCTCTCTTTATCTCCTCCCAAATGTCTTCATATACCAATACTAAGATATTAAATCTATATGGATTCCACAGATACAACAAACTCATCAAAGATAACACACTGTGCCCAGGCCTCTTAAGTGGAGAAAGACTTGGCAACATAAGCCTTATGGACTCCCTGAACAATGTTCCCAAATAAGATGAAAGCTTATTTCTAAAAGCCTCAAGTTCTGCCAGAGATTCTAGTCTCTGTTCTTTGAGGCGTTAGACTGCACGTAATCTAAGAGGAAGGCCAAACGAAATGCCCTGTTGAGAGCATCACCTCCCTGGTGTCTATCAACTTCTGGGAGTTACATGTACACAACTCAGGGCCAGGACCCCCCCCCCAACAGTTCTCCCCTCAACTGCATTTTGGGGTCATTTTCAAAGATTTTACAGATCAAGAAGCAGGGCCCAAAATAAAAAAAGACAGTTTTAATATCCCAAGTGAATAGTAGTTTGCCTAAAACACCACTCTCACTACTCGAACTACTAAGATTAAGACATGAAAACAATGGAAATTTCTCTACTAACTCTAGTATGACAGTATCACAGAAGTGTTGGCAAGTTTCTCCCTTACCGATGTTATTATCCAGAGTCAGAAACTACTTAAGAGATAAGATAACCCTAGGAAAATTATACCAATCATTAAAGCAATTTCAAATAAGTTCCCAAAGGTAACATGAATTGAGTTGTATTCTCTAGTCTACAGATTAAGTCATACCAGCAACTCAGTATTTGAATTATATGAACATTACAGTTAGAAGCCAAGGCAAAAGCTGAGAAATAAAGAAACCATCTCAAAGAACACTGTTATCAAATGTAACTTGTAGCTGCTCAACTATCACAGACATCTATCACTTCTGTCTGGGTGTGCAAGTCTTCCTTTCTAGAACTCTCTCTTCTGAGCAACAGTGGATCACATGGCCATACATCTGACATTTGCTAAGCACAGCCCAAGGTGGCTAATGGACTCCATCCACCAGGCCCAGTTACTGATTCAGGAAAAGCTTATGACCTGAACCAAGACAATAAAGATATTCCCTGGTAATTTTGTTGCAAATACAGAAAACAGGCATGTTCCTGTATCTGGGATCACAAGCAGTACAAGGATGACATGAGTCCACTGGCCATCTTTACTTCCATGTGGAAAAAGCTCTGCTGAGAATGAAGCCAACCATGGAAAGCACAGCTGAGAGAGGAAGAGACCAAAATCAGTCCTCACAACACCCTCTGTGCCCCTGGAGCCGCTAACCTAACCTCAGTCTTTTTAGTTATGAGTCAACAAATTCCATCTTAATTAAAACTATTCGGCCACTTGCAACCAAAAGGATCCTGAGTAATATACTAGTCTGAATGAGTATGGTGCCAAAGGACAAAGGAATATCTCCTAAATGAGTCTGAAAAGGAAAGGGTGACAGTTAAATCTGCTTCTAAACCCAACTGAAAACACCAACACTAACCTATTATTATTATTCTCACCATATATAAAATAGGCCCAAGTAGCTTGGTGACTGGTCTATTCTCTTCCTTGAGTATTTAAACAATGGCTATTGTTAATCCACGCAAACTTTTCTGACCTACTTATCTGCTACCTTCCAGACTAGATGTTCAACGTAGATGTCAAATTTTATTCAATTCAGAACTTTAAAGGCATTATTCTCTCAGGAGTGTCTTGTCTAGCAAAAAGTCTGATTAACAAATGGAAGACCAAGCTACATAGTCTACTTGAAGTACACCAAAGAATAAAGGTGAATAAAAAGACAAAGCACCAGTCCACCAAACCCTGATCCTTTTACAATTCATTCAACACAGTACACTCAACACTGGTAGGCTCTGAAAAGCAGAGAATTTACATATATAAATAAACATACTTTTCAATATGTATGTAGTATATACAACCCAAATTCTAGAATGCAAAGTTATGCCTAACATGCGACCATGGACCTCTGGTTTTTGTCTACTGACACAATACCACAAAAATTAGTTTAAAACATGATCATCTATTTTGTTTTTTCTTTCATGTTTAATTGCCTACTTCTCATTTGTCACCCTCAAATTTAAAAAAAAAGGAAGCAATTCTGCAGGTAGTAACTAAATTCTCTTTGATTCACCAAAGAGATAAATAAAGATAGAGGATCATACTTTAAAAGATTTTTTTTTTTTTTTTAATTTGCGGTACACGGGCCTCTCACTGTTGTGGCCTCTCCCGTTGCGGAGCACAGGCTCCGGACGCGCAGGCTCAGTGGCCATGGCTCACGGGCGCAGTCGCTCTGCGGCACGTGGGATCTTCCCGGACCGGGGCACGAACCCGTGTCCCCTGCATCGGCAGGCGGACTCTCAACCACGGCGCCACCAGGGAAGCCCTAAAACAGTTTTATTACTAAGCGTCAGACCACACACACACACACACGCACACACACACACAAGGAGTTTTAGATGATAATATGTATTGATCACACCCACAAATGAAATTGTCTTTACAAACTTGCAAATTGAGATAATACTAAGCCTAAATCACAGTAAGTAGAACCACAGGTCCAATGCTTCAAAGAAAAAATAAACAGTGATAAATTATCATTTCCCTGAATCCTCTTAAAATTTTTTCTGGAAACTAGCATCTCTGGCTGTGAAGTGGTCCAAGAATAAGAAAGACTGAGATGGAGATTTTTTTACTGGGTATCCTTTTTTATCATTTGAATTTATACCATTTACATGTATTATCTACTCAAAATAAATACAATTTTAAATTTAGAAAATTCCTTGAGAATCACTTTCAGAAACTATATTAGAACTCCCTTTAATAACAGCCTAAAAATAATAACTTTTTAAAATACTGTACATCCTTTACACTTACAAAGATTATAATTTTTTCAAGTATACCACATACATGTCATAAAGCCGTTACCCAATTGTTTCAGCCTAATTTTCTATCACGAAATATAAATTTAGAGTATCAGCAATACATGATATATAGTTCTTTTATGTTCTCCCTTTCACCACAGAAGTACAATGAGAAACAAAATATAAATATACTTGCCAAAAAAAGATAATAAATAATCACAAGTCAAATCACCAAAATGTATCTATACCATTTATCTGTTAATCAAGGGCTGTCCAAAGTGTGGTTCCAATACCACTGATGTGAATGGTGACTTTAGTTGTATGTGAAGTAATATTTTAATAGTTACAAATTTATTTTTAATACATAGTTGATTATACCTAACACACCAAATCTATGATTTCACAAATATCACCGCCTAAAATGAGGATAAATCTACTTAGGTGAAATTGTGAATCCATTTGAAAAATAAGAGTGCACATGCGTGAGGGAAGTTAGAGAAGAACCAGCACAGCATCCACATGAGATCAAGGGCACTCTGTGAACAATCGCCGAACAGCATCAACGGCATCAACTATACTGATTCTTAAATTAGACCGAACTTCACACTCACAGGGAAACTCTCATTGAAGAGCTGATACAACTAAATGACAACAGTGCTCTCCTCTTCCCTCAGAGTTGAGGAAATGCCACATGGGGCAATTTAGAGCAAATGAGAGATCTTAGGGCAGGCCAGGCAAGCACCCTTTGGGCAGTGTTTTCGATCTGGAATCAGAGTGGTGAGAGTGGACCTGGGTTGTCAATGGGCCTACAAATTAAACTCCACTGATGTTTGATCAGTTTCTACCACAAACCACCCTAACCATCCTCACTTGGTATAGCTGTCCGCTCAAAACTTTAGAAAAAAGAAATTTAAACATAAGAAAGTGTAATTCAACCTCCAAAACTGACCTGATCCCCTGACCCTCGCTAATGGACACTTCTAAATCAGGCAGTCACTCACCAACAGTATGATGCAAACTAGGGGATCTATGAAGTCCAAGATTCTACTTTATTCATACCACATTCTTACAAGAATATCACCACAAATGAGCCCAGAGAATGAGATCCAAAGCCCTAATGGAGGGTCCCAATTGGAGCCCCTCCCTCAGGTCACCAGAGGCCACCAGATCACTTGCCCAGACAGGTACATTCAGAGCCTTGCAAACTTCCCTTTAAACTTGAAAATGGAGTTCCAAATTCAGATTTCAGTCGATATAACTTTGAGAAGGGTATATCTAAGATTCAATGTAATACCCTGCAGAGAACTTTAGAAATTACCTGCTTTGAAAAATACCATAACCCAGATAGCAAAGCATGATGTCTGTTGTTTTTATATGTAAGAACACCATAAGAAAGTAGACTTTATTTTGAAAACTAGACCTGGCACTTGTGGTACTTATTTTTCTTTCATGTTTTATAGCTGCCTTTAGTCACTTAATCCCATTACTAAAGAATTTTTTAAAAATCAAAGAGATTATTAATTTAAGACTGCAATTTGGTAGACAAGAAGGTTAAAAAATAGGAGGCTGAAGAGGGAACACACACAATTCACCACATCTGACTGTTTGAATAGCACAGCAGACTCTGTGGCTAATACCCCGTTGACCGTAAGTTCCTTGAAAAGATCCCAAGCAAAGAGGTCTAAAACACATTCCTGCTTCAGCAAGTTCTCAAAATTATCTTATCCATCTGGGATGGGCCCCAAATCCCCTAAAATGAGGCTCACAATCACATTTCCCTACAATTAATATGCCCTCTGTCTTCTCATGGAAGAAAGGGATTTTACTTTCCATCTTCTGCCTCTCAAGCTCTGCCTATCCAAGCCCGCAATCTCTGACCTGGTCCCCAAAATGAAATGTTCCTTCCACCGCTCCAAGTCTGCACCCTGCACCCACTCCTTCCCTTTCTGTCTTTAACAAAACAAAGATCTCCTCTCCAGTTGAAGGCAGAGGGGGCACACCTTCAGCCCCATTACTTAAGCAGCCCCATACCCCTCAATCTGCATTATTTTTCTTAACTCCCAGTCACCTAGTTTATTTTAACAATTTTATGAAACTGCAAGCAAAGAGGGTCACTGACTCCCAATAGCAAATACCAGTTGACCAACCTCTCTTTTTCTAAGCCTGTCCTTTCTGTTTCTGGGGGCACCTCCTGGCCCTCCGCTCTTCAACAGGAGTTCAAGCCTGTGGTTAGATCCTAGAGTCGTTCTTCCCTGCAGCCTAAGTAATCTCCTTCACTCTCCTCTGTAGGAATGACACCAGGAAACCATCTTAAACCTTACTTTCCTCCTAAACTCCATCTATACATCTTCAGCCACCAGTAGACATTATGCCCTTGGCTATCTTCATTGGCCTTTCAAGGCCAACTTTGTCCAAAACCAAGTTCACCAGAGCCTTGCCAGGAGTCCCACCCCACTCCACCTCTCCTTCCCCATCACGGGCAGCCGTCTAGGTCTGCTCATTTTTCCATATTCATATTCCAAGTCGTACCCCCACTATGGTCTCTGGTTTGCTTCTTCCCCGGAGTTCAAACGTGACTGCCGGTGTCCACGATGAGATGTTGCTGTTAAGACTCCCTCATCATGGATGAGCACTAACTCTCAACTGAAAGCAGTCTGGGCAAGGAAGGTGTACAAGAAGGAAGGAGAGGTGGAGAGAAGCTCGGCTATTGCCACTGTCCTCAATCGCACCTACCACAGTATCGACATCACCCCAGCTACCAAACCTCCCTTGTCAGAAACTTCTGTTCAGCCTCTGAGTTGAGACCTCCCAACCTCTTCAATAAATCCATTAAATAAAGTCCTTTATTTCTTGCTCCCATCTGGGATGGGATTTGGGGCCCATCCCAGATGGATAAAACACTATGGATATTTTAATCTAAGGATACCAGACCTTTAACAAAACCAAAACCCAAAACCCTTCCCAACCAGCTTCCACAAGTTAACTCTGGCAACGTATCTGCCCCCAGGGCCCAGGGCAATAATAATATAGGGGAAACCCCTTCTAGAGAACATCTGTTTTCTGAAAGGAAATCAAGTAAAAACTTGACCAGGTAACGCAACTAACAACTTATGTTACAATGTGTTTCCGGAGAATTGCCTCTGTCTCTTCGCAGGCTAGGAGAGCTGAACAGTTTGATTTAGCCAGTTTCCTAGGAATCGTGTCGGTGCCGCTGTGGAGTTGAAGAAAAGCTACTTCTACACAGAGTCAAATTATGGACTTGCAGGAGCGGCTGTTCCGTTAATCCACAGCTAAGAATAACACTTGAGTTTCTAATTTAAGAAAAAGAAGAAAAAAAAAGAGAAGAAAGGCGAGGAAAGTCCCCGGGCTAAGTGTTCGGAGCAGGGGAGGAGGGGGCTCGTTGCACTGACCCTCTCATGGCCCAGATCCTTGGGCCCAAGGCAACTGACGAGGAGCGCCCACCCCGGGAGTGTAGCAGTTTGCAGGTGCGAAGGACCGGCCCCCATCCCCGTTTAACCCGGGCTGGAGCCCGTGGCTCCGGAATGGGTTTCCGGGTGGGTTCGCGCTGACTCGTAATTAACAACGAGGACGGGGCAGGTTCGAGACAAATCGGGCGAGAGAAGGAGAAAAAGTCACAGGGGCCTGGTGGGTCTCCGCGCCCCGGGGAAGGCGGGACCGGGCACCCTCCTAGCCCGCCGGGGCCTGAGGGACGCGGGCGGGTGGGCCCGGCCCCGCGCGCCCACCCGGGCCGCCCTACCGTGGCTCTGCAGGATCTCGTGCTTGAGGCCGCCCGTGTAGTCGATGAGCTCCTCCAGGCCGCGCTCGCACAGCTGCCCGTAGCCTGAGAACTTGTGCAGCACCTTCTCCAGCTCGCGCTCCACCGTCACGCACTGATCCATCCCGGAGGCGGCGGCGGCGGCGTTCGGCTCCCCGGTGCCCGGGTGTCCGCAGCCGTTCGGCCCGGGCCCGGCCGAGGCCGCGTCCTGCTCCTCGTCCCCCAGGCGGGCGGCGCGGGCGGCCGAGGCGGCGGACGCGCTAGCCCCGGCGCCGGGGGACCCCGGCGAAGCCCATGCCCGCCTGCCCCATGGCGCCCTGACCCCGGCGCGTCGCCGCTGCTCCCGCTAGCTGGTCCCACCCGGCCCCGCGCCCCCGATCCCCGCGTTCGGCTGCCAGCCTAGGCGCCGCCGATTGTTTTTGTTTTCACGGGAACCGACCGATGACCTGGTTCTCCCGGGCGGCACCAAGCGCCGCCGACCCGAGGGGGAGGCAACCACCCCAGCTAGAGAAGGAGGAGGCGCGGGCCGTACCAAGCGCACCCTCGAGGGGGGGACAACCCGGCGAGGGCGGGCGGAGGAACGCGACGAGCGTCCGCTTGCGCCGCCGCTCTAAAGCTGTGGGCCGTACCACGCGGGAGGCGTGCAAGGGAGCGGGAGAGGGTGGAGCAAGGACCCAATTGGTCCGAAGAGCTAAATAGGGAACTTTGGAGACAGCCCCAGAGATTTGAGAGCGCTACAACTACGCGCTCCGTAAACAAGAGGGTGGAAACCGTCCCGAACCACTCCGCCCAGAAACGGGGAAAACGAACCAATGGGCGCCGGGAATACGTAAGGAACAAACATCCTCCAATCCCTGGCCGAGGCGTAACCCTTCAGCCAATCCGAGACTAGGGGCCAAACCAATAGACTCGCTGTTGGAGGGGGTGACTTGGAGAGCATCCCGGGAAGCAAGTCGTTTCTAGAAAGCCAAGAGGGAAAACAAGGCAGAAATAAAAAGGTCTATTTCCCGTAGGACTTCGCTCTAGCCCTGAGTTATTTCATCCCCCATCACTCCCGGGGGTACTGTCGTCCCGAAGTTTTGGAAGACCGACTTTCCGCCCCGGAGGAAAAATCAAGCCTGGCCAGGAGTGGTGGGTGGTGCTGCAGGCGAGGGTCGCTAAAGAGAATGAAAGGCGGGGGTGATTCTGGGGCGGGAGAGGGGGCTGCCTGCTGGCCGGGCGCGGTCCGCGGTGCTGTCTCGACTCTTGCGACACCGGAAGGTCACACGCCTCACACCTCCACCCCCGCAGGCCTCGGCCCTTTGGCCCCTAGGCCTGGAGCCTCTCCTGACCGGTTGCCTCAACCCGCGTCTAATGCGGGCAGCTTCGCGGAATGCAAATTCGCGTCGGAGATCCTGACGGCCTGGCCCCTGCCTCTTCGGCGCCTTACTCCTTTGAATCGGATGGAGTAACCCCCTTTGCGTAAATCCTTTCCTTGACTTACCGTGGCGCCTCCAACCTTGGCCTATACCTGCTTGCCCACTGAGCTGCACCTGCACGAGGAGCCAAGCTGGTTCTTGCTTCAGGGCCTCTGTCCTTAGCTTTTCTTTGGCCTTGGAAAGCTCTTCCACCTGGTCATCCACCTTGTCATTAGCTCACTTGTCCCACAGAGGGTCCTCCCCTGACCACACTAATGTATCTTCTACCCTCCCGCACTCCCTCCTCCATTGGATGTAATAAACTATATCATTTATTATAATACCTATTATACTACCAGTTTTATTCTTTTCGCTCTATTTATTAAAATCTGAAATGATCGGATTAAATCATTCGTTTACTTTTCTGTCTGCACCTCTTCAATAAAGTTCCACGAAGGCAGCCCCCTTGCCCGTCTTTTCTGTGCCTGGAACAGTGTCTGGCAACATAGTATGAAATCTTTTTTTTTTTTTTTTTAATTAAGGTAAAATCTCTTTGAGCCTCAATTTCCTTTTTTTATAATTTGGAAATAATCAGAATTAATAGCACTTCACGTCATTGTTAGGAAAAGTAAGTGAGATAATTTGTGTAAACAGCCAGATGCACGCGATAACCACGTGATAAATAGTGATGGTGGTTGTTACTATTGTTGTCAGTTCCCAGGAGTAAATCTGAGATGGCAGTTTAAAGTCATGGAATCATGTTGGTCTAGCACCCAATCCTGTAATTTATTTCTTGGTAATTCTCAAGGGCAGCCCCAACGGTTGCTGTTACATATCTTCTTTCTCTTCCCCACCTAACCTGATTTCCTTTCTCCTTTCTTGGCAGGTGGCCCTGATTCCAGCTTCACTGAGAAAGTGAAAAACATCCAACTCCAGCACCCTCTGCCACTCTTCTCAAAGTATGTCTACCTGTAGCATCCATTTTGTTAACTGTTGTCAAATACCTAAAGGAAGAAGAGTCCCTTCTCCCTTCCTAAGCTGCCAGCGGACCTGGGGACATGGGGGAAACCTTCATGTAACCCTCCTCAAGCTGTTTCCCTTTTCCTCTCAGTCCTTCCATGGCCAAACTGCCCAAACAAATCCTCTGCACTTGTTCCTCCTGTTTCTCCAAGGATTTCCTTGATAAACTCAGTCACCCTTTTCTCACTCTTTTTTCCTTGACCTCTGGAATGGGTTTCCGGGTGGGTTCGCACGATCACTATTTATCATGCAACACATGAAAATTATGACTCACCATCGCTTTTAAAATTCTTCCTTCACCTTCAGGGCATTGCCATGGTATGGTTCAGTCACCCCTTCTCCCTTCCTGGCTCTTCTTTCTCATTTAGTCACCTATGTGGATGAGCATTCGTCCCAGGTTCTATCCTCAACCTTCTCTTTTCCCTTTACCTGCTATACTGTGAGAACACATTAAACTTGCCCCTCTCCAGACTTGATGTGTCTCATAAACCAGCTTCACATTCCCCCCAACTAGCAAGGCATCACCATCCAGAAGACTCGTTACCTCCAGTCAACATGTCAGGAACAGAATCCGTATTTCCCTTCTACAAAAGACTTTCCTCCTCTTGACTCCTCACTTTTTGTCAGCATTACCTTAACTCTCCCATGTTCCTCTGCCACTTCACCATCCTCATCATTAACTTACCTCTAGGATTCTTGAAAACCTTTTCCCCATCAGATTCCTTGACTCCACTAACCTGTTTCCATTGCCAACTACATCCTTCTCAAGATCCATCTACTAAGTCAGCTGCTTTCAGTCACCCCAGAATTATTGGTGCTTCCCAGGATTTTGTCCTCATCAGTATCCCTAAGGATAAAGATTGTCTCACTCCCTTTTCCATTCACCCTCCACATGTTCTGTTGAGTCTAACTTCCTAATGTCTTAAATGAGGCTTTTTAGTTTCTACATCCTTCACCTTCCTTAGTACTTTTGACATGTTTCCAAGGTTATAATTGCTTCTCTTACCTGCCTTTATCTCTTACCTCTACAGTCCCACCAGGTGAATCTTCATTCCCCTCGAAAGGTTGTTATAAGAATTAAATCAGACCAAAAAACAGAAGAATTAAATCAGACAATCCATGTAAGGCACTCAATATAATAATGCCTGCCATATGGTAAGAGCTATTATTATCCACTGAACAGAAGTAATCACGACTCCCCATTACTTGCAGATTCAAATCCTAATTCTCAGCTGCATGGTCTGCCCAGCATAGTGACACATCACAAACACTGGGCACTTTCATACTTTCAAGGTGAGTTGAGTACAGCTTCTTCATGCTTTTTCTTCTTCTAGAATGCTTTTCTTTATTCTCAGCTACTCAGATCCTCCCCTTTCTTCAAGTAACAGGACAATTCCTATTACTATTGATACCTTTCACTATTGATACTTTTCACTATTGATACCTTTTTCCAGATCTTGGTCTACCACTCCCCAATATGGTAGTCAGCAGCCATATGTAGCTATTTAAAATTTTAATTAAAAAATTTTTAAATTCATTTTCTCAATTGTACTAACCACATTTCAACTACTCAGTAACCACACATGGCTAGTAGCTACTGTCTTAATCAGCACAGTATGAACATTTTCATTGCTGTAGAAAGTTCAGTTGAACAGTACTGATCTAGACCATGACCATAGTAAAGTTACCAGCCACTCCTTTAACTGCTGGAGGACTTTGCTGTTCAGTCATTTAATGCTTAAATGCATACTGCCCCTGTATTTTTAGTTAACTTTTCCAATGTGTACCTTGTTTTCTCAACTAGATTGTTAGCACCTAGGTCAGGGCTGACTTTTCTTTCCTCTCCTATGATTTAATCAACACAGAAAAAGTGCTCTAGGTATTTGTTAAAGGAAAGAAAACAAGAGGAGAAGAGGCCTCAAATTTAACCGAGGAGAGAAAAATAGTAATTTTAAGGGCAGAGATCTTTACGTCCTCTCCTTACTTTGTATTGGCCCTTCCTACCCAGTGCACAATTGCTTTAAGTCTAAACCTTGATTTCTCAGAGAAGGGTCTGTAGAAGCAACAACCGAAAAAGTCCATTTTCAGAACAACTGCAAATTATTTTTCTATGATTGCATTTTTACCACACAACAAAAAATAATTCACTCACACACGAACACCAACCAGCCAACAAACAAAAACCCCATCCAGTATCAAATGGACTCCTGCCCCATATTTTGTTCAATCTAGAGAACCTTTCATTTGCAATTATTCTGGTCTTTGCATTGGTCCTCCCCTCCACTCCAGATTCCTTTCTCTGTAACATTTAAGAAAACAATCGAAAGAAAGAAAGAAGAGGGGAAAAACCCCTTTGTCTTATGACCAAAATACATATTCATTGTAAGAAAATCAGAAAATACAAATAGGTGAACAGAAATAATCAACCCGTGAAATCCCAAGACCCAGAAAAAAAAAATCAGTTTTAACATCTGGGGTGAATTTCCAGAGTTTTTCCTGCATATACACATAGACCCATATGTGAAGGGTAGCCCTCGTTATATGTAACTATTTTGTAAACCCCTTTTACTGTCCACTTAACATTTCTCTAACAAAAAGAAGTTTTTAGAACTGCTCATGCCATCTTTTTGAAATGTTTAATAGTTAACTATAACTTAGCATTCACCCTTATTCTCATATGTATTCTTTTCATTTTGACTTATTCTTAGCTTGAAACTAGACAGAGGCAAGACAGAAAAAGTCAAAATTTCATCTTTCAGATTTGAGAATCTATTAAAAAACTGCTTTAAACATACGCTTTTATGCAAAATGCACTTTCAGATATGAGTAAGAAAGACTATGTTTATAATTGTAAAAAACAGACCTTGTTTAAGAGACCTTGCTCATTTACTGACTGTTCTAGCTGACAGCCAATATGAAAGTAAGGTTAAATTGACAAAATGCATTATTATGAAATGCTGGATTACAAAAAATAACATTCCTTTTCATCGTTTCTTTAAAAATCAATTTTTATCATTTTTAAGCCAAAAAAATAATCTCCACATGGACATTTCTGGAAATTGCTACTAAGAATAATTTCAGAAATGGGTGGACTTCCCTGGTAGCGCAGTGGTTAAGAATATGCCTGCCAATGCAGGGGACACGGGTTCGATCCCTGGTCTGGGAAGATCCCACATGCCCCGGAGCAGCTAAGCCCGTGCACCACAACTACTGAGCCTGTGCTCTAGAGCCCACAAGCCACAACTACTGAAGCCCGTGCGCTTAAAGCCCGTGCACCGCAACAAGAGAAGCCACAGCAATGAGAAGCCCGCGCACCTCAACGAAGAGTAGCCCCAACTCACCTCAACTGGAGAAAGCTCGCGAGCAGCAATGAAAACCCAACGCAGTCAAAAATAAAATTAAAAAAAAGAAATGGGTGAAAGCATAACTACTAGCAAAAAATATTGATCTGAATGTTTTTCACTTCTTTTATATCTCCTCTGTGGTTCGGGGCATATTGCCACTTACATGCCTGTTTGCCGACATGGATGATACTTGCCTACCATAATGACCTGCTGTTAGGGATTGGACAGGCAGTGTTGACAGTAATGCCTTTCCTTCTGTATCCATTACCACCTTCTTTCCGCATCACTAATGTTTGTAGGAGACAGCCTCTCTCACCAGCAAAGCCCACCCCAATGTAGCCTTCACCCCTTCTGTAAGCCACTCACTGGTTGCCTTCTAGTTTAGATACCCCCTTATAGATCTCGACGAGGATGATATGTAGGCATTGCCCTCATATATGACGTCCCGTAGGGAGGTATTTACACCTTTCGGACCTGCTCCCTCAAGTTTTATTGGTCTGAATCTTTTTCTTTTTGGAATCCTGGTGTCTTTCTTTACTTTGTTTCCTGCTCACTCTTTTGTGTGGTTTACCAGGTCAGGTGTAACCAGAAGGGTGCTAGCACTGTAACCCTGAAGTAATTCATTCAACCCCTCTCAGGCTCAGTTTCCTTATATGTAAAATGAGAAGCTTGAAATAGATGACCTTTAAGTCCCTTCCAGTTCTAGAATTACAGAGATGTCAGTGTTTATTAAGCAACATGTGAGGTGCTACACAGCCGAACAGGAATGGGTAGATGCACCCTCCCTGCTTTTGAAATCTTTGATTCTGAATCATTACTTCCTCATTATGGAAATGCAATGGGTTCCCCCCACCCCGGCTTTGTTTATTTATCCTAGTAATAATAATAGCTGTCATTTATTGAGTGCTTACAATATGCCAGGCACTTTTCTTTAAATGTGTGATTATCCAAAGCAATCTTTTGAAGTAAATATTATTTTTATCCATATTTTACAGATGAAGAAACTGAGGCAGAGAGGAGTTAAGTAATTTCTCGAAGATTACACAGCTAATACACAGTGGAGCTGGAGTTTGAATTTGAGTCTGTCTGACTCCAAAACCCATAAGCAGTGTACCTCAAAAAAGCAAAATTATGCTCCATGATTACTTGTTAACATGGGGTTTCTAATAAAACAAAAGATCATTTATCCTAAGTAGTGTGGTTAGGTAATAGGAGTCTAGGGCTAAAATTCACAAAAATTGTAACATTTCTACTTAAGATTCTTTGGTAAGAATCTTAACCAAACAGCCTTTATTTTTTTTTTAAATAACAGTATCTACTTCACCCACCTTGCAGCATCTCTGAGTTATATATATTTATTTATAAAGTAATATAAATATGTTTTCAATAGTAAATGCATACATGTAATTAGTAAATGTATAAGAATATATATGTATATGTAGATATATAGAGAGTACTCTGTAAACCATGAAGCCCTATAAAAATTTGGGGTGCTGTTATTTCCTCCTATTATGTATGCATTTGATTCATCTGTTTATGTATCTTACTATGCCTCTCTTCAGGGCAGAGTCTAGGTTGTAAAGATTCATGACTTTTGACAACCTGGGGGAGACTCCAGATAGTAAACTAAGCAAGTGCTTAAAAATGGCCTTTTGAGACTTCCAGTTCCACAAACGTGAAGTAATCCCATTCCTCCAGGCTGTTCCTAAAAAACTCTGGACATAGCACAGAAAACAAACATAGGAATGTTTTGAAAGGTAGGAAGAACATACATAGGAACAAACATAGGAATGTTTTGAAAGGTAGGAAGAAGTTGGGCTGCATAGGGGTCTTGGGACTTGAGAAATGCCATGGTGGTAAATTCACAGGTTTCCTCTCATATCTCAGATGGGGCACTGCAAAAGCCTTCAACCCAGCACCACAAACAGGCACAGACAAAAGCTCCAAGAAAAGCCCTCACCAACGAATGGAAAAAAGAATGGCCTAACAATGAAAACTTTGTTGGCCATACCCATCCTACTCCAGCCAAACACACAAAAAACTGTATCCTCTACCCCTAGCATGGTATCAGCAGAGCTGAGCAGGGACTTAATTTCCACTCAACCCCCTTTAATCCATGGACGTGGAGGCAGCACTCCAATTCCTCTGCAGGATGGTTTTGGCAGGGCTGAGTCAGGAAGCTGATCTTCCATCTCCTGCCTGGCAAAAGCAGGTGGTGCTCCAATTCCCCCAGCAAGTGGTATCAAACGCGTTGAGCAGGGAGCTGAGCTTACAGCCCCATTAAGAGGCAACAAGACAGTGGTAGTTGGCGCCCCGAGTGCACTGGGAAGTTGTCAGTGGAGCAAGGGGAGTGCTGAACTTCCACCCCACCTATTTGCGACAAGGCAGCATGAGTCAGTGCTCCACTTTTGCCGAGGTGGTGTTGGCAGGGCTTAGAGAGAAACTAAACATACATACCCAGCCGCCCATATGCTAAATCTCAACAGGGGACTGCCTGCTAAAGAATAAGGAAAAAGAAGACGAAAATGTAGTGTGATCCAGAGCTTTGTTAATATGCTATCAAGAATGTCCACTATCCAATTTTTTAAAAAATTACTCATCCAACAACCAGGAAAATCACAACATGAATGAGAAAAGACAATCAATAGATGCCAACAATGAGATGAATCAAATGTTGGAATTATCTGATAATTATGTTAAAGCTATCAAAAAATACTTCAATCATTTACAAACTTTCTTGAAACTGAAGACAAATAATTCAGCAAAGATATAGAAATTATTAAAAAAAAATGAAATGGAAATGATAGAACTGAAAAATACATAAGTAAAATTAAAAACTTGCTGTTGGGCTTCCCTGGTGGTGCAGTGGTTGGGAGTCCGCCTGCCAATGCAGGGGACACAGGTTCGTGCCCCGGTCTGGGAAGATCCCACATGCCACGGAGCGGCTGGGCCCATGAACCATGGCTGCTGGGCCTGCGCGTCCGGAGCCTGTGCTCCGCAACGGGAGAGGCCGCAACAGTGAGAGGCCTGTGTACCGCAAAAAAAAAAAAAAAAACAACTTGCTGTTTGGGCTCAATAATAGAGTGAAGATAGCAGAGGATAGAATCAGTGAACTTGAGGAACAGACCAGTAGAACTTACCCACTCTGAAAAACAGAGAGAAAATAGTCTGGAATAAAATGGACAGAGTCTCAGTGACTGTGGGGTGTTTTGTTTTTTAAAGTAACAATCATATCACTCTAGTCACAGAAGGAGAGGAGAATGAGAGGAAGACTTAAAAAGTATTCAAAGAAATAATAGCTGAAAACTTCCCTAACTTGGCAAAAGATATAAACCTATGAATTCAAGTTGAACAAATACCAAATACTGTTAGATAAACCCAAAGAATTCTACTCCAAGACATATGACAGTTAAACTTCTGAAAAATAAAAAGAAAATATCTTGAAAACAGCCAGAAAGAAATGACACCATTTTGTATAGGGGAAAACCAAAACAAATTGCAGCAGATTTCTCACCTGAACCACAGAGGCCAGGAGAAAGTGGCACATTTTTCTTTTTTATTTTGAATTTTAGAATTTTTTAATTTTTTTACACAGCAGCTTCTTATTAGTTATCCATTTCATACATATTAGTGTATATGTATCAATCCCAATCTCCCAATTCATCACACCACCACCACCACTCCCCCTGACACTTTCCCCCCTTGGTGTCCATACATTTGTTCCCTATATCTGTGTCTCTGTTTCTGCCCTGCAAACCGGTTCATCTGTACCATTTTTCTAGGTTCCACATATATTCATTAATATGATATTTGTTTTTCTGACTTATTTCACTGTGTATGACATAGATCCAGCCACATTTCTACAAATGACCTGATTTCATTCCTTTTTGTGGCTGAGTAATATTCCATTGTATATACGTACCACTTCTTCTTTATCCATTCGTCTGTCAGTGGTCATTTAGGTTGCTTCCATGACCTGGCTATTGTAAATAGTGCTGCAATGAACATTGGGTTGCATGTGTCTTTCTGAATTATGGTTTTCCCTGAGTATATGCCCAGTAGTGGGATTGCTGGGTCACATGGTAATTCTATTTTTAGTTTTTTAAGAAACCTCCATACTGTTCTCCATAGTGGCTGTATCAATTTACATTCCCACCAACAGTACAAGAGGGTTCCCTTTTCTCCACACCCTCTCCAGCATTTGTTGTTTGTAGATTTTCTGATGATACCCATTCTAACCGATGTGAGGTAATACCTCATTGTAGTTTTGATTTGCATTTCTCTAATAATTAGTGATGTTGAGCAGCTTTTCATGTGCTTATTGGCCATCTGTACGTCTTCTTTGGAGAAAAGTCTATTTAGATCTTCAGCCCATTTTTTGATTGGGTTCTTTGTTTTTTTAATATTGAGCTACATGAGATGTTTATATATTTTGGAGATTAATCCTTTGTCTGTTGATTTGTTTGCAAATATTTTCTCCCATTCTGAGGGTTGTCTTTTTGTCTTGTTTATGGTTTCCTTTGCTGTGCAAAAGCTTTTAAGTTTCATTAGGTCCCATTTGTTTATTTTTTGTTTTTATTTCCATTACTCTGGGAGGTGGGTCAAAAAGGATGTTGCTGTGATTTATGTCAAAGAGTGTTCTTCCTATGTTTTCCGCTAAGAGTTCCATAGTGTCCGGTCTTACACTTAGGTCTTTAATCCATTTTGAATTCATTTTGTGTATGGTGTTAGGGAGTGTTCTAATTTCATGCTTTTACATGTAGCTGTCCAGTTTTCCCAGCACTACTTATTGAAGAGACTGTCCTTCCTCCATTGTATATCCTTGCCTGCTTTTTCGTAGATTAGTTGACCATAGGTGTGTGGGTTTATCTCTGGGCTCCCTATTCTTTTCCATTGATCTGTGTGTCTGTTTTTGTGCCAGTACTATATTGTCTTGCTTACTGTAGCTTTGTAGTCTGAGGTCAGGAAGTCTGATTCCTCCAGCTCCGTTTTTTTCCCTCAAGACTGCTTTGGCTGTTCGGGGTCTTTTGTGTCTCCATATAAATTTTAAGATTTTTTGTTCTAGTTCTGTAAAGAATGCCACTGGTAATTTGATAGGGATTGCATTGAATCTGTAGACTTCTTTGGGTAATATAGTCATTTTCACAATGTTGGTTCTTCCAATCCAAGAACATGGTATATCTCTCCATCTGTTTGTGTCATCTTTAATTTCTTTCATCAGTGTCTTATAGTTTTCTGCATACAGGTCTTTTGTCTCCCTAGGTAGGTTTATTCCTAGGTATTTTATTCTTTTTGTTGCAGTGGTAAATGGGCGTGTTTCCTTAATTTCTCTTTCATATTTTTCATCCTTAGTGTATAGGAATGCAAGAGATTTCTGTGCATTAATTTTGTATCCTGCAACTTTACCAGATTTATTGATTAGCTCTAGTAGTTTTCTGGTGGCACCTTTAGAATTCTCTATGTTTAGTATCATGTCACCTGCAAACAGTGAAAGTTTTACTTCTTCTTTTCCAATTTGGATTCCTTTTATTTCTTTTTCTTCTCTGATTACTGTGGCTAGCACTTCCAAAACTATGTTGAATAATAGTGGCAAGAGTGGACACCCTTATCTTGTTCCTGATCTTAGAGGAACTGCTTTCAGTTTTTCACCATTAAGAATAATATTTGCTGTGGGTTTGTCATATATGGCCTTTATTAAGTTGAGGTAGGTTCCCTCTATGCCCACTTTCTGGAGAGTTTTTATCATAAATGGGTGTTGAATTTTGTCAAAAGCTTTTTCTGCATCTGTTGAGATGATCACATGGTTTTAATTCTTCAATTTGTTAATATGGTGTATCACATTGATTGATTTGCGTATATTGAAGAATCCTTGCATCCCTGGGATAAATCACACTTGATCATGGTGTATGATCCTTTTAATGTGTGTTGGATTCTGTTTGCTAGTATTTTGTTGAGGATTTTTGCATCTATATTCATCAGTGATATTGCTCTGTCATTTTCTTTTTCTGTACTGTCTTTGTCTGGTTTTGGTATCAGGGTGATGGTGGCCTCATAGAATGAGTTTGGGAGTGTTCCATCATCTGCAGTTTTTTGGAAGAGTTTGAGAAGGATGGGTGTTAGCTCTTCTCTAAATGTTTGATAGAGTTCACCTGTGAAGCCATCTGGTCCTGGACTTTTTTGTTGGAAGATTTTTAATCACAGTTTCAATTTCATTACTTGTGATTGGTCTGTTCATATTTTCTGTTTCTTCCTGGTTCAGTCTTAGAAGGTTATCCCTTTCTAAGAATTTGTCCATTTCTTCCAGGTTGTCCATTTTATTGGCATAGAGTTGCTTGTAGTAGTCTCTTAGGATGCTTCGTATTTCTGCAGTGTCTGTTGTAACTTCTCCTTTTTCATTTCTAATTTTATTGATTTGAGTCCTCCCTCTTTTTCTTGATGAGTCTGACTAATGGTTTATCAATTTTGTTTACCTTCTGAAAGAACCAGCTTTTAGTTTTATGGATCTTTGCTATTGTTTTCTTTGTTTCTATTTCATTTATTTCTACTCTGATCTTTATGATTTCTTTCCTTCTACTACCTTTGGGTTTTGTTTGTTCTTCTCTCTCTAGCTCCTTTAGGTGTAAGGTTAGATTACTTCTTTGAGATTTTTCTTGTTTCTTGAGGTAGGCTTGTACTGCTATAAACTTCCCTCTTAGAACTGCTTTTGCTGCATCCCATAGGTTTTGGATCATCATGTTTTCATTGTCATTTGTCTCAAGGTATTTTTTGATTTCCTCTTTGATTTCTTCAGTGATCTCTTGGTTATTTAGTAATGTATTGTTTAGCCTCCACGTGTTTGTGTTTTTAAAATTTTTCCCCTGTAATTGATTTCTAATCTCATAGTGTTGTGGTCAGAAAAGATGCTTGATATTATTTCAGTTTTCTTAAATTTACTGAGGTTTGATTTGTGACCCAAGATGTGATCTATCCTGGAGATGTTCCATGTGCACTTGAGAAGAAAGTGTAATCTGCTCTTTTTGGATGGAATGTCCTATAAATATCAATTAAATCTATCTGGTCTATTGTGTCATTTAAAGCTTGTGTTGCCTTATTAATTTTCTGTCTAGATGATCTGTCGATTGGTGTAAGTGAGGTGTTAAGGTCCCCCACTATTATTGTGTTACTGTTGATTTCCTCTTTTATAGCTGTTAGCAGTTGCCTTATGTATTGAGGTGCTCCAGTGTTGGCTGCATATATATTTATAATTGTTATATCTTTTTCTTGGAGTGATCCCTTGATCATTATGTAGTGTCCTTCCTTGTCTCTTGTAAAATTCTTTATTTTAAAATCTATTTTATCTGATATGAGTATTGCTACTCCAGCTTTCTTTTGATTTCCATTTACATGGAATATCTTTTTCCATCCCCTCACTTTCAGTCTGTATGTGTCCCTAGGTCTGAAGTGGGTCTCTTGTAGACAGCATGTATATGGGTGTTGTTTTTGTATCCATTCAGCTAGCCTGTGTCTTTTGGTTGGAGCATTTAATCCATTCACGTTTAAGATATTTATCGATATGTATGTTCCTATTACCATTTTCTTAATTGTTACGGGTTTGTTTTTGTAGGTCCTTTTCTTCTCTTGTGTTTCCCACTTAAAGAAGGTCCTTTAGCATTTGTTGTAGAGCTGGTTTGGTGGTGCTGAATTCTCTTAGCTTCTGCTTGTCTTCAAAGCTTTTGATTTCTCCGTCGAATCTGAATGAGAGCTTTGCCAGGTAGAGTAATCTTGGTTGTAGTTTCTCCTCTTTGATCACTTTAAATATATCATGCCACTCCCTTCTGGCTTGTAGGGCTTCTACTGAGAAATCAGGTGTTAACCTTATGGGAGTTCCCTTGTATGTTGTTTGTCGTTTTTCCCTTGTTGCTTTCAATAATTTTTCTTTGTCTTTAATTTTTGTCAATTTGATTACTATGTGTCTCAACGTGTTTCTCCTTGGGTTTATCCTGCCTGGGACTCTCTGTGCTTCCTGGACTTGGGTGGCTGTTTCCTTTCCCGTGTTAGGGAAGTTTTCGACTATAATCTCTTCAAATATTTTCTTGGGTCCTTTCTCTCTCTCTTCTCCTTCTGGGACCCCTATAATGCGAATGTTGTTGAGTTTAATGTTGTCCCAGAGGTCTCTTAGGCTGTCTTCATTTCTTTGCATTCTTTTTTCTTTTTTCTGTTCTGCAGCAGTGAATTCTACCATTCTGTCTTCCAGGTCACTTATTCGTTCTTCTGCCTCAATTATTCTGTTATTGATTCCTTCTAGTGTATTTTTCATTGCAGTTATTGTATTGTTCATCTGTTTGTTTGTTCTTTAATTCTTCTAGGTGTTTGTTCTTTAATTCTTCTACGTCTTTGTTAAACATTTCTTGCACCTTCTCGACCTTTGCCTGTTTTCTTTTTCTGCGGTCCTGGATCATCTTCACTATAATTATTCTGAATTCTTTTTCTGGAGGTTTCCTACCTCTACTTCATTTGGTTGTTTTTCTGGGGTTTTATCTTGTTCCTTCATCTGGTACATAGCGCTCTGCCTTTTCATCTTGTCTGTCTTTCTGTGAATGAATTTTTTGTTCCACAGGCAGGATTGTAGTTCTTCTTGCTTCTGCTGTCTGCCCTCTGGTGGATGAGGCTATCTAAGAGGCTTGTGCAAGTTTCCTGATGGGAGGGACTGGTGGTGGGTAGAGCTGGGTGTTGTTCTGGTGGGCAGAGCTCAGTAAAACTTTAATCCACTTGTCTGCTGTTGGGTGGGGCTGGGTTCCCTCCCTGTTAGTTGTTTGACCTGAGGCGACCCAACACTGGAGCATACCTGGCCCTTTGGTGGGGCTAATGGTGACTCTGGGAGAGCTCCCGCCAAGGAGTACTTCCCAGAACTTCTGCTACCAGTGTCCTTGTCCTCACATTGAGCCACCGCCACCCCCTGCCTCTGCAGGAGACCCTCCAACACTAGCAGGTAGGTCTGGTTCAGTCTCCTATGGGGTCACTGCTCCTTTCCCTGTGTCCTGATGCACACACTACTTTGTGTGCGCCCTCCAAGAGTGGAGTCTCTGTTTCCCCCAGTCCTGTTGGAGTCCTGCAATCAAATCCCGCTAGCCTTCAAAGTCAGATTCTCTAGGAATCCCTCCTCCCATTGCCGGACCCCCAGGTTGGGAAGCCTGATGTGGGGCTCAGAACCCTCACTCCAGTGGTGGACTTCTGTGGTGTAAGTGTTCTCCAGTTTGTGAGTCACCCACCCAGCAGTTATGGGATTTGATTTTATTGTGATTGCGCCCATCCTACCATCTCACTGTGGCTTCTGCTTTGTCTTTGGATGTGGGGTGTCTTTTCTGGTGAGTTCCAGTGTCTTCCTGTCGATGACTGTTCAGCAGTTAGTTGTGATTCCAGTGCTCTCCCAAGAGGGAATGAGCGCACGTCCTTCTACTCCACCATCTTGAACCAATCTCGGCACAACATTTTTCAGGTACTAAAAGGATTGTCAACGCAGAATTCTATGTCCAGTGAAAATATTTTTCAGTAATGAAAGGGAAATCTTGGCATTCTTGTTGAAGGAAAATGAGGAGAATTTGTCACCCGCAGACATACCAAAAAGAATATTTTCCAAACAAAGAAAACAAAAAAGAAAATTGGAACATCAGAAAGAAAGAAGGAACATAATAAGCAAAAATACTGGTATGTACTATAGACTTTCCTTCTCTTCTTGGGTTTTCTAAATTTCTAAATTTACAGTGCAAGCAAAAATTATAATACTGTTTGATGTGGTTCTAAATGTATGCAGAGTAAGTGTTTAAGACAATTCTATTAAGAGGGAGGGCAACACATAAAGGGAGATAAGCTTTCTATACTTAACTTGAATTGGTAAAAGGACACTAGTAGACTGTGATAAGTATGTATAGTGTTATACCTAGAGCAACCACTAAAAAAAAAATTTACAGAGTAAAATTAAAAATACTATAGATAAGGGGAAAATGGGGAGTTACTGTTTAAGGGGTACGGAGTTTCTGTTTGGGATGATGAAAAAGTTACTGAAATGAATAATGGTGATGGCTGTACGACACAGTGTACTGAGTTGCATATTTAAAATGACTAAATATGGGAAATTTTATGTTACGTATATTTTGCCAAAATTTTAAGCATAGGTAATTAAAATAGCTAATTAAAGAAACACAGCAGTGGTAATCATTTTGCAATATATAAGTGTATCAAATCAACATGTTGTACATCTTAAACTTACAGAATGTTATATATCAATTATATCTCTGTAAAGTTGGGGAAAAACACTATAGATAAATCAAAATGTAATTCTTCCAAAATGTTCAAGTAGGAACTTCCCTGGTGGCACAGTGGTTAACAATCTGCCTGCCAGTGCAGGGGACACAGGTTTGAGCCCTGGTCAGGGAAGATCTCACATGCCGCAGAGCAACTAAACCCATACACAACTACTGAGCCTGTGCTCTAGAGCCCATGAGCCACACCTACTGAGCCCACATTCCACAACTGCTGAAGCCCACGCACCTAGAGCCCATGCTCCACAACAAGATAAGCCACTGCAATGAGAAGCCTGCGCACTGCAACGAAGAGTAGCCCCCACTTGCCACAACTAGAGAAAAGCCCGCACACAGCAACAAAGACCCAATGCAGCCATAAATAAATAAATAAATGTATTAAAAAAAAAAGTTCAAGTAATCCACAGTATGTCTGGGAAAAAGAAACCAGAGAAATAGAAAACAGAGAAGACATAGAAAGCAAAAAATAGAATGGCAGACTTAAGCTCTAACATATCATTAATTACATTAAATGTAAATGATCTAAGTACACCAATTAGAGGACAAGATTGGCAGAGCGGATTAAACAACATGACCTAACTATATTATGTCTATAATAAGCTCATGTCAAATATAATCATATAAGTAGACTGAATGTAAAAGAATTTTAAAAGATATCATATAAACATTAATCAAAAGAAAGTAGGAGGGCTTCCCCGGTGGCGCAGTGGTTGGCAGTGCGCCTGCCGATGCAGGGGACACGGGTTCGTGCCCCGGTCCGGAAGGATCCCACATGCCGCGGAGCGGCTGGGCCCGTGAGCCATGGCCGCTGAGCCTGAGCGTCCGGAGCCTGCGCTCCGCAAGGGGAGAGGCCACAACAGTGAGAGGCCCGCGTACCGCAAAAAAAAAAAAAAAAAAAAAACCACCAAAAAAAAAAAAAAAAACCACAAAAAGAAAGTAGGAGTAGCTATGTTAATATCACATAAAGACAACTTCAGAGCAAAGAAAACTACCAGAGATAGAGGTGGCCATTATATCATAATGAAAGGGTCAATTCACCAAGAAGACATATGAATTAAAAATATGTATGCACCAGACAACAGAGCTGCAAATTATGTGGAACAAAAACTGACAGAGCTAGAAGAAATAGGCAAATTCACAATAATAGTTGGAGGCTTCAACACCCTTCTTTCAATAGTTGATAGAACAGCTAGACAGAAAATCAAGATATAAAAGAACTTGACACCACCAACAACCAGTAGGATCTCATCAACATCTATAGATACCAACCCAATAACAGCAAAATATGCATTCTTTTCTTTTTAAAATTTATTATTTATTTATTTATTTTGGCTGCACTGGGGTTAGTTGTGGCACACAGGATCTTTGTTGCGGCATGCGGGATCTTTTTTAGTTGCGGCGTGCAAACTTCTTAGTTGCGGCATGCGGGCTTCTTAGTTGCGGCATGCAAACTCTTAGTTGCGGCATGCATGCAGGATCTAGTTCCCTGACCAGGGATCGAACCTGAGCCCTCTTCATTGGGAGCTCGGAGCCTTACCCGCTGGACCACCAGGGAAGTTCCAAAATATGCATTCTTATGAGGTGTCCATGGAATATATATCAAGACAGATCATATGCTGAGCCATAAAACAATTCTCAGTAAATTTAAAAGAATTTGAAATCATACTGCGTATGTTATCCAAACACAATGGACTCAAACTAAAAATGAATAACAGAACAATAACAGGAAAATCTCCAAACACTTGGAAACTAAACAACACACTTCTGAAAAATACATGGGTCAAAGAAAAGTCTCACCTCAAGAAACTAGGAAAAGAAGTGCAAGATAAACTGAAAGCAAGGAGAAGGAAGAAAATAATAAATATAAAGAGAGATATGAATAAAATTGAAAATAGGAAAACAATAGAGAAAATCAGTGAAAGAAAATTAACAAACCTCCAGCAAGACTGACAGTGAATAAAAGAAGACACTAATTATCAATATCAGGAATTAAACGGAATATCACTACAGACTCTGCAGACATCAAAAAGATAAGGAAATACTACAACTCTATACATATAAATTTAACAACTTAGATGAAATGAGCCAGTTACTCAGAAACACAGACTACCACAACTTGCTCAATATGAAACAGATCATTTGTATTTTTTTGTTGTGTTTTGTTTTGTTTTGTTTTTTTGGTCACGTGTGGCTTGTGGGATCTTAGTTCCCCAATCAGGAATTGAACCTGGGCTTGGCAGTGAAAGTGTGGAGTCCTAACCACTGAACCACCAGAGAATTCCCTGAAACAGATCATTTGAATAGCCCTACAGCTATTAAGGAACTTGAGTGCCTAACTTTTTAACTCTCAAAAAAGAAATCTCTAGGCTTACATGGTGTCTCTGGAGAATTCTGCCAAAAGAAGATTTAACACCAATTCTATACAGTCTCTACAGAGAATACCTAATTCATTCTATGAAGCTAGTATTACCCTGGTACCAAGACCAGATAAAGACAGTAAGCCAAAAGAAAACTATAAACCAATATATCTCATGAACTTAGGTGCAGTAATACCCATGAAATAGTAAATTCATTCCAGCAATGTGTAAAAAGATTTATATACCATAATACAAGGAATACAAGGCTGGTTCAGTGTTCAAGTATCAACTCATAAATCCACCAAATCAACAGGCTAAAGAAGAAAAAGCATATAATCATATCAATTGATGCAGAAAAGGCATTTGACAACATCCAACATCTGTTTGTGATAAAAAAGACTCAGTAATGGGAATTCCCTGGCAATCCAGTGGTTAGGAATTGGTGCTTTCACTGCCAGGATGGGTTCAGTCCCTGATCGGGGAACTAAGATCCTGCAAGCCAAGTGGTGTGGCCAAAAAAAAAAAAAAAAAGACCTCAGTAAGCTAGGAATAAAGGGGAACCTTCTCAACTTGTTAAAGAACATCTACAGAAACCTACAGCTAACATAGTTACTGGCGTAAGGCTGAATGCTTTCCCCCTAAGATGTCCTTGGATGTCCACTTTCACCACTATAGTGAAGTGGCTAGAAGTTCTAGCCAGTTCAATAAAGCAAGAAAAAGAAATTAAAAGACATGACATACATATTAGAAAGGAGGAAATAATACTGTCCCTATCTCCAATGATGTTAGTGTCGACATAGAAAATTCCAAAGAATTTACGTACACACACACACACACACACACACACACACACACAATCCCAGAACTATTTAGTGAGTTCAGCAAGATCTCAAGATACAAGGTCGATGCACAAAACCCAATTGCATTTCTATGTATTGACATTAACAACATGTGGAAACTGAAATTAAAGCCACAATGCCATTTACAATTGCTCCAAAGAAAAATACTTACATATAAATCTAATAAAACATATACAACATCTGTATTCTGAAAACTACAAAATGCTGATGAAAGAAATAAGAGAAGACCTAAACAAATGGATAAGCACACTGTGTTCACACATTACTCAGTATAGTAAAGATATGAATTCTCCCCAAATTGATTGCTATAGATTTAATGCAATTCTGGTCAAAATCTCAGCAAGGTATTTTATAACATAGACAAGCTTGCTGTAAAATTTATAGGTAAAAGTGCAGGACCTAGAATAGTTATAATAATTTTGAAAAAAAAAGAATGAAGTAGGAGGAATCACTCTATCCAATGTTAAATCTTAATATATAGCTACAGTAACCAAGACTGTATGATACTGGCACACGGATAGACTGATAGATCAATGGAATAGAATAGAGAACACAGAAATAGGCCCACACAAATATGGCCAAGTGATTTTTAGCAAAGGTTCAGGAGAAATTCAATAGAGGAAGGATAGCCTTTTCAGCAAATAGGGCTGGAGTTATTGGGCATTCATAAGCCAAACAGAAGTGAACCTCAACCTAAGTCAAACACTTTTTACAAATATTATCTCAAAATGGATTAAGAACTTAAATGTAAAACAGGTCATGTAAAACTTAAAAAAAAACAAAACATTGACCAAACATCTTTGGTGCATAGGGATAAACAAAGAATTTTTATATATGACACCAAATACAGTATCTATAAAATGAAAAAATTGTTCATGAACCTCATCAAAGTTAAAACCTTTTGCTCTGTGAAAGATCCTGTGAAGAGGATGAAAAAGACAAACTATAGACTGAGAGTATAATTGCAAACCACATATCTGACAAAGAACTTATTTCTAGAATACATAAAGAACTCTCAAAATTGAACAGTTAAAAAAAAAACAGTCCAATTAGAAAACGGGCAAAGGGGACTTCCCTGGTGGTGCAGTGGTTAATCCGCCAGCCAGTGCAGGGGACATGGGTTCGAGCCCTGGTCCGGGAAGATCCCACATGCCGAGGAGCAACTAAGCCTGTGCGCCACAACTACTGAGCCTGCACTCTAGCGCCTGCGAGCCACAACTACCGAGCCCGCGTGCCACAACTACCAAAGCCTGCCCAACTAGAGCCCGTGCTCCGCAACAAGAGAAGCCATCTCAATAAGAAGCCCACACACCGCAACGAAGAGCAGCCTCCGCTCACCTCAAGCAGAGAAAGCCCATGCACAGCAACAAAGACCCAATGCAGCCAGAAATAAATAAATTATTTTTAAAAAACACAGGAAAGAAAACAGAGAAGGACGTGAACATGTGTAGCACTGAAGAGGATTTACAGATGGCAAATAAGCACATAAGAAGCTGTTCAAAAATAAATAGCAATTATACATATACATGTATCTATTCTTTTTCAAATTCTTTTCCCATTTAGGTTATTACAGAGCACTGAGCACTTTGCTGTACACCTGGAACTAACACAACATTGTTAGTAATCAACTATACTCCAAAATAAAATAAAAATTTTTTAAAAACAAGAAAAAGGCAAAAAATTAGCAATTAGCAGAATACAAATTTAAACCACAATGAGATATCACTATATACGTATCAGGATGGCTAAAATAAAATGTAGCAATATGCCAAATGAGGGTGAGGATGCAGAGAAACTAGATCACTCACACATTGCAGATGGGAATGTAAAAAGATACAGCCATTCTGGAGAAGAGTATGGCAGTTTCTTACAAAACTAAACTTGCGCTTACCATGTAACCCAGCAGTTGTTTGCAAAAGTTTTATTTGTGATAGCTCCCAGCAGGAAACAACCCAAATGCCCTGCAACAGGTGACTGGTTAAACAAACTGTGGTACACCCATACCGTGGACTATTACTCAGCAGTTAAGAGGAGTGAACTGTTGATACACATGACAGCATGGATAAATCTCAGGGAATTATGCTGAGTGAAAAAAAGCCAATCTCAGAAGGTATTTTTATATAGCATTCTTGAATGACAAAATTATAGCGATAGAGAACATATTGGAGTCTGTCAGGGATTGGGGATAGTAGGAGGGGCAGGGGTGGCTGTGGCTACATAAAAGTAACGAGGGATCTTTGTGATGGAGCTCTTCTGCATCTTGATTCTGATGGCCACACGATTCTACCTATGTGATAAAATTGCATAGAAGTAAGCTTCAGCATACACACACACACACACATACACGTGCATGTAAAATAAATAAATTTGATGGGTTGTACCAGTGTTAGTATCCTGGTTGTGATATAGGCCTATGTAGGATCTCTCTGCATTATTCTAACTGTGTAGGAATCTACAATTAACTCAAAAAAATTTTTTTACCTGACCTTTTGAGAATAATTATGATAATGAAGGGGAAAGGTAACCACTCTTTATGTCCCTACTTATTATATCTACATCCTCTTCTCTTTGTTTTTAGGTTTACCTGGTTCCTTTTTTCCAGTGATTAATTCTGAGTTTTGTTTAATCCCCCTTCTTCTATCTTCTCCAATTTTCCTGTCAAATAATCAATAGGTTTTTGGGGTCTGATGCAAGATTATTTAAAGTTATATTTAAATATAGAAACTATGATCATAGTTCTCAGACTTTTGACTGATTTTCCTTACTGTCCCAAGGGCGATAAGGAGAGCGTTATGCTCTCTAGTGGACAGCACGTAAGAAGTATGTAAACAGTGAGCTTCTGTTGCTACCAAAGAAATGCCTCCATTACGAATCCTCTAAATCGTCTTGTGTGTTGAAACAAGTGAGGGGACTTTTTTCTGCTCAACTCATACTGAGCTCCTGCCTTTACCCTTGGTTGAGAATCAGGCATTACTTTTTTTGGAAAAGAGTAACAGCTTACTAGAATTCCAAGAGGGTAATGTTTACCAGTAGAAATAAAGGTCAGGATATAAAGAAGACCACATAACTGGTTTCAAACATTTGAAAGGAATAGTAACATGTCCTTGGCAAGTACGGCGTAGTTTTGTGCCCCCGTACCTCAGCATATGCTATTCTATCTTCCTGGAATGCCTTCCTTCCGTCTTTCAAATCTTGTTTAGGTGTCTGAATCCTTCTGACCCCTTTCTTTATCCTACAGATATCATAATTCCATATGCTGTACTACTCCTACAAAGAATACATACTTATATTGTGACATGTAAAATGGAAAGAAGCAGTGCAACGCAGTGATTAAGAACTTGAACTCGACACCAAACTGAGTTTGAATTTCAGTTCCACTATCTGTATGACCATGACCAAGTTATTTAACTTCTTCTTGCCTCAATTTCCTCATCTATAAAATGGTGATAGTAATAATATTTACCTCATAGTGTTGTTATAAGATGAAATTAATCAATATATATGAAATCCTTAGAAAAGTACCTGGCATGTAGTAAGCACTATATTAAGTGTTAGCTATTGTCTTTATGTGTATATTTATTTCACTTAATCAGACCATAAGCTACTTGAGGGGAGTGTAAGTTATCTATTGCCACATTCAAATTACTCTAAAACTTAACGATTAAAACAACAAACATTATCTCATGGTTTTGTGGGTCAGAAATCTGGGAACACTTAGGTGGGTCCTCTGGTGCAGGTTTTCTCACAAGGCTGCAGTCAAGGCGTTAGCTAGGTTGGCAGTTATCTGAAGGCTCAACTAGGGGAGGATCATGTGGTTTTTGGCAGGATTAAATTCCTCATGGATTGTTGGACCGAGTTCTCAGTTCCTCACTACCTGTTGGCCACCCTCGGTTCCTTTCAACTGGGCAGCTCACAACGTGGCAGCTGGCTTCCATTGAACGAACAAGCAAGAGAGTCTGAGCAAGAGATGTCACCCTAACTTTATACCCTAATCTCAGAAGTGACATCCCTCACCTTTCCTGCATTCTATTTGTGAGAAGCACGTTACTAGGTCCAGCCCACATTCAAGGTGAGGGAATTATACAAGAGCAAGAATAAGAGGAGGCAGGGCTCCCGGGAACCCATCTTAGGGGCTGCCTCCCTCCTCCCACGTGCAAATTACACTCATTGCCTCCCAAAGTCCCCCAAAGTCTCATTTCATTATAGGCAGGAACTGTAACTACAGCTACCTTTTCTTATGGATTTGAACAAAGGGAAAACAGTAACATTCTTCTTTGTTTTGAAGGAAAAATATAGAATCTCTTGTCACAAAAACTTAAGCTATGTGAACAAAATTCTATAAATAAAAATGTATTAAAGAACAAGATTTTTTTTAGCCGTTATTTTTTTTTAATTTTTATTTGAGTATATTTGATTTACCCTTCGCACTTATTTTGAATGCCCTGAAATCTTTTGGAGAATTTAATAACTACACAAATTTTAAACATTCATCATTTGATTTCATTTCCATGTTTGGTTTGAGTGTGAAGATATTCCAAGAGATCAGGAGGTAAAACTTAATTTTACATCTTAAATTTCAATAAGCTCATCCGTGTCGTATTTATCTTGTCTATTTGTAGTTGGATTCATAATGCCAAGGAACGTGGATAATTTAAACTCCTTTTTCCAAAACAACTCCTGATCATGGTTGTCCAAGAAGGTACAACCGGGCTTCCCTGGTGGCGCAGTGGTTGAGAGTCCGCCTGCCGATGCAGGGGACACGGGTTCGCGCCCCGGTCCGGGAAGATCCCACATGCCGCGGAGAGGCTGGGTCCGTGAGCCATGGCCTCTGAGCCTGCGCGTCCGGAGCCCGTGCTCCGCAACGGGAGAGGCCACAACAGTGAGAGGCCCGCGTACTGCAAAAAATAAAAAATAAAAAATAAAAAAATTTAAAAAAAATTATATATATATATCTATATATAGATATATATATAGATATAAAAAAAAAAGAAAAGAAGGTACAACCAACTAAAACACAGCATTGTATTCAACTAGAACTCTTCTCATCTAGCCATCTCCAGGGCATTTCTCCAATCTCTAGCTATAGGTGCATTCATTCACCTGTGATATGAAAGAGACACAGAGGAGGTATATGACATACCTTGCTTTCTATCCATGAGACATATTTTCCCGAGGCATAAGCAAAAGCCATCTGCTTTGCCATGGAGCCTCTGGTGGATGTATAATAGCTGTTGGAGAGGGCGTTTGGAGAAAGGGCAGAGGGAAGGGGATTTCTCCTTGTGAAGAGCTGAGTTCAGTGCCGTGAGACAAACCAGAGGAGTTTGGAGCCGACAGGTCTCCTCAAGGGGTATGCATTGATGGCGCAATAATTAAAATCTATTTTTCTTGTTCCCGGTCCAGAAAATTTTTTTTTCTGTTTTAAAACTTTGGGATTTTTAAGACAAACTTAAGGTTTTAGATTTAAATTATCAATATAAAGGGAGATTTTCAAGCTACTTCATCTATCAGGGCTAAAAACCTGTAGGGATCTTCAGGATAGTAGTTTTATTTTTCCTGAGAAGCTACGAAGGATATAATTCATAAAAAATCAAATGGTGTATTATAAATAGTAAATAGTTCTGTCTGTGGACAGCCAATCTCCTGAAATAGCACTTCTAGGAATCTCTGAGCAATGCCTACTTACTAAATCCAGTAACCTTCCTGTCCTGCTTTTGCTACTGACCCATTTGTTTTCGAAACTTCTTCCCGGCATGAACCTTCAGTTCTGATCTAAATCAATCTCCTCATTTTCTCTGCTCACACTGTCCTTGCTTCTGTCCACACCCCTCTGCTAATGTAATGCCCTTTTCTCTAGCCTCTGAACTCTGATCCTATCCCTCAGAGCCCAGCTTATGTTACAGTTTTTCCTTGAAGCCTCCCCACACCATGGGAGCCCTCCTGGATCTCTGCCTCCTGTGGATTACTCTTGCAGATAAAATTTGTCACTGCTTATTTTGGTTCTTAACCAAATATTCTTTTTTTAGTTATCATATAACCTTTTCATGAGTGAGTGTCCATCACAAAGCTGTCATGTCATGGTATTTGTTTTCAATTTTCAAAGACCTGTGGAGGGACTTCTCTGGTGGTCCAGTGGGTAAGACTCCACGCTCCCAATGCAGAGGGCCCGGGTTCGATCCCTGGTCGGAGAACTAGATCCCACATGCATGCCGCAACTAAGAGTCCACATGCCGCAACTAAAGATCCCACATTGCTACAACTAAAGATCCCACATGCCACAACTAAGACCCAGCACAGCCTAAATAAATATATACTAAAAAAAAAAAAAAAGACCTGTGGAGATTAATAGGTTGTAAAGTGGGAGTTTGTCCTGCAGATGCTGTACAACACTACCAGGTGGTGGTGAACAGTGCTGCATATTCTTGAGATTGAAGGGTGCAGAAACAGAAGAATGTGTCTTTCCTGAATTAAATGGTGGGTTTCTGCCTGAAATATTAAAATTAGACTTCCAAATCACAGTACAGAAATAAACTAAAACAACTTCAAATTAAACACGTAAAGCTGGTATTTCTTTAGAGTATCTTACTAAAAATATTATATGGTGTATCTGCATGTGCACGCATTTGTATGTCTGTATTCTATGATACATGTGGATTCCTTTCCTCGTGGTTACTTAATTATTTCTGAAACTATAATTTTCAAATTTTCCTGAATTTTTACTTAAACTAAGTCCTTTTGTGGGCAGTTTGTTACTACCTTTTCTGGCAAGACTTTTATTGTGACTGCTGCTGGGCTCAGAAGTCAAACATCTACAAACTTCTGAACTAAATTGTAATAATGGTGACAGGTTTTATTCACCCTTCTTGGGTAGCTTCTCACAGAGTTTTCCAACCTGTCTCTCACTTGCTCTCCAGTCATTTCTCAGTACAAAATACACAGGACACTGTTTGATAGTCAGCAGCCAAAAATTCTTATATATTTTCCACCAAACAGAAGATAATACTCAGCCCCTTAGGAAAATTCATCTAATTTTACCCCTTCTCATGGCCATCTCAGGCAGGGAGTCCTTTAGGCATTTTTTATTTACTAACCTAAGTTACCAATTTAACAACTTTTTCCCTTGGCAAATTATGGTGTGTGTGTGTGTGTGTGTGTGTGTGTGTGTGTGTGTGTGATTTTAGTGGTTTCTTCATATTACATTTAAAGTGACAGTATCCCTTTTGGGAGACAGAAAAATAGCTGGTTTCATCATACTCCATAACTAAATTATAGGGTTTTTTAAAATAAATTTATTTATTTATTATATTTTTGGCTGCATTCGGTCTTTGTTGCTGCGCACGGGCTTTTCTATAGTTGCGAGCGGAGGCTACTCTTTGTTGCGGTGCGCGGTCTTCTCACTGTGGTGGCTTCTCTTGTTGCAGAGCACAGGCTCTAGGCACACGGGCTAAGTACTTGTGGCTCACAGGCTCTAGAGCGCAGGCTCAGTAGTTGTGGCGCACGGGCTGCATTGCTCTGTGGCATGTGGGATCTTCCCGGACCAGGGCTCGAACCTGTGTCCCCTGCATTGGCAGGCGGATTCTTAACCACTGTGCCACCAGGGAAATCCCTATAGGTTTTTAAAAATTTTTCTCTTTCCTGCACCTCTCCCAACTTAGCGCAAGTGTTTAAGTAGTATAGTACGTAGTCCTAAATTAAAATTCTATTTAAAATTCAAAAATTAAAATATGTCAGGGTACTAACTGCTACAAAAAGTTCTAGACCTCCTCCCCTACCATTAATATTACCACAATATTATAAATTTCATTTGTTGGAAATGAAATTTTAAGTTTAAGACTAATAAATAATTAGCAGTTTAACAAATTACATTTAATATTTGTTGATGAGAGTTTATGACAGTGAAGCTGCTTAATTTCTCAACATGTTGCCCTTATACACACACAAAAAGTGAAAAGTGCTCTCCATAAGAGACTCCATGTTGTCGCTGTGATCAGAGTCCTGGTTCTCTCTTTAGAATTAAGGGAGCATCTAAAATTCAAGATTCAATACTGTTGGAAAAGAAGTGATAACGCCTTGATCCAACAACTCCCAAGAATGAAAATTCTGCAACAATTTCCTGGGCTGGTCTTCTTATCCTGTTACCCAGCCTCTGGACCCAGAAGGAGTTGAGAGGAAATATGATAGAGTTGCTCTATTAGTTATCTCTTGCTACATAACAAATTATCCCCAAACTTAAGAGCTTAAAACAACAAACATTAATTGCCTCACTTAATTTCTGAGGTTCAGGACTCCAGGAGTGGCTTAGCTGGGTGGTTCTAGCTTAGGGTCTTAAAAATAGATGACTCATTTGTATATACATGTGTATATATATGTATATGTATATTTATATATAAATGAGTCATCTATTTTTATAAATCTATATAATTTTATATATAAAATTGCAAAAAAGTGAGCACATTTTATTTTACATGAACATTACATTTAATTAGAATGTATCATGTGTTTCGTTATCATTTCAATTAACTTCTGATTTTTTTTTTTTTTGCCCCTTTGATCAGGTCTTTATTCAAAATTAGCTGTCCAAAATGATTTGACCTTTACCAAATAAACAAATTTAAGTTTATACAGCAGCCTTCTTCTCCTCTGTGGTGGGTTTCTTTTCTGTGGGCTTCTTTTTAGCAGGCTTCTTTTCAGCTGCTGGTTTCTTGGTCACAAGAAATGCTGAGAAAACTTTTTCAGACAGCACAGGTTTGCTCCTCTCAGAGAAATGCAGCAACATAGCAAATAATTAATAAATGGGAAAAAAGACTAATGAAAGCATCAGTGTCAAATCATGGGGCAGATTAAGCAGAGAGCCATTAAAGTGAAATTGACAGCCCATAGTAGAAAGAGAAAGATGATGAAGTACAAAGGGCATGGAACATGGAATCAAAAGTTTGGTGTTCCAGCCCAGTTTTTCCAGTTGTTTGGCCTTAGGTAGGACACTTACTTCTCTGTGACTTTGTTTCCTGAACTATAAATTGAGGAGATTAGAAGATCATGGTACCAGAAATCTCTTCTTAAAATGATGTAGGTCTGTGTGTCTAAGCTCTAATCGGCAAGACATAGAAGTATACAAGACAATAAAGAAAAGGCAAACAAAATACACACTTAAGGAAATAACTGAAGAAAAAATTTCTGAATCAAACAAACAAACAACTTAAAGGTCAAGAAAGTTCAAGCTGCCTCCAAAGAATAATGATCAAAGAAAAACTCATTCCCACCATTCTCCCACCCTGAGTCAAGCATATTTGAAAGAATAATCGATCATAAATGAAGCAATAAATGAAAGTCTAATTATAATAAAAGATATGAACTCTGCATTTTCAAAAGATTATAATAAAGAAATTTAACAAAGATACAATAGATTTGAACAATACAATGAATAAAATGTAACTGATTGAAAAAATCTATAAAGGTACTTCCTTTCAGATGAAAAGATTCAAATGAATCTTTTATAGGAACTACACGATAAGCATAAAGAGTATCAATTCTATAAATGACTTTATACAGTTTCAAGTAATTTTTTTAAGTAACCATAAGGGAAAATAGTAAAACATTATTTTTACAAAAGTTCTCTTCAAAGAAGAAATACAGGGGCTTCCCTGGTGGTGCAGTGGCTAAGAATCGGCCTGCCAATGCAGGGGACATGGGTTCGATCCCTGGTCCGGGAAAATCCCACATGCCGTGGAGCAGCTAAGCCCGTGTGCCACAACTACCAAGCCTGCGCTCTAGAGCTTGCAAGCCACAACTGCTGAACCCACATGCCTAGAACTTGTGCTCTGCAACAAGACAAGCCCCTGCAATGAGAAGCCCGTGCGCTGCAACAGAGTAGCCCCCGCTCGCCGCAACTAGAGAAAGCCTGCCCGCAGCAACGAAGATCCAATACAGCCAAAAATAAATAAATAAAACAAATAAATTTTTTTAAAAACTCATAAAAAAGAAGAAATACAGACTATAATAATGGAATTTTAAATTAGCTGTATTGAGGTATAGTTAACATACAATAAACTGCATGTATTTAATGTGTACAATTTGACAAGTTTTGAGATATGTATACACCCACGAAAACATCACCACAATCCACACAATGAGCACACCCATCACCCCCAAAATGTTCCTTGTGCCCCTCCGTAATCTCTCCTGCACTGCCCTGCCTCCTGCCCATCCACATGATCTACTTCCTGTCACTATAAATTACTTCACATTTTCTAGAGTTTTATACAGATGGAATTATACAGTATGTACTCTTTTTGCCTGGCCTCTTACTCAGCATAATTATTTTGAGATTCATCCATGTTATAACTTGTATGATCAATTCATTCATTTTTATTGCTCAGTAGTTTTCTGTTGTATGGATATACCACAATTTGTTTATCCATTCACCTTTGATGGACATTTGAGTTGTTTCCAGTTTGAGGCTATTACAAATAAAGCTGGTATGAATATTTGTGCACCAGTCATTGTATGGACATACACTTTAATTTCTCTTAGGTAAATGCCTAGGAATTGAATGACTAGGTTATATAGTAAGTGTATGCTTAAGTTTTAAGAAACTGACAAAGTGTTTTTCAAAGTGCTAGTCCCATATTTCATTCCTACCAGCAGAATGTAGGAGGTATAGCTCCTCCACATCCTTGCCAACACTTGGTATGGACAGTCTTTTAAATTAGACATTCTAATTTAGGCATAGCAATATCTCGTGATTTTAAATTTGCATTTCCCTAATGCTAATGATTTTTAAGCATCTTTTCATATGCTTATTTGCCATCTGTGTATCTTGTTTAGTGAAGTATCTTCTTTTGCCCATTTTTTATTGGTTGTCAGGTTTTTAAAAGAATTCTAGTAATCTTGAGAGTATTTATATATCCTGGACACAAGTCCTTTATCAGATATGTAACTTACAAATACTTCTCCAAGACTGTGCCTTGTCTTTTCACTCTCTTACCACTGTTTTCCAAAGTGCAGAAGTTCTTGATTTTGGTAAAATCAATTTTTTTTTCTTTTATGGATTGTGCTTTTGGTGTTGTTTCCATGAAATCTTTGCCTAACCCCAAATCACAAGAGTTTCTTCCATATATTCTTCTAGAAGATTTATAGTTTTAGGTTCTGCATTTAGTTCTATGAACTAGCATCAATTAATTTTTCTGTGTAGTGTGAGGTATGGATCAAAGTTCTTTTCTTTCTTTCTTTCTTTCTTTTTTTGGCATATGGTTATCCAATTGTTCCAGCAGAATTTGTTGAAAAGAAATGTAATTTCTTTGGATGTTTGTGAAAAATCAGTTGTCTATGTATGTGTGGGTCTATTTTGGGCCTCTATGTTCTTTCCATTCATCTGTTTGTCTATCTTTTTTTTTTAAGTATTTTAAAAAATTTATTTTAGGCTGCATTGGGTCTTCGTTGCTGCATGCGGCTTTCTCTAGTTGCAGTGAGCGGGGGCTACTCTTCTTTGTGGTGCATGGGCTTCTCATTGCAGTGGCTTCTCTTGTTGCAGAGCACAGGCTCTAGGTGCATGGGCTTCAGTAGGTGTGGCGCACGGGCTTCAGTAGTTGTGGCTCACGGGCTCTAGAGTACAGGCTCAGTAGTTGTGTTGCATGGGCTTAATTGTTCCGCGGCAATGGGGGATCTTCCCAGACCAGGGCTCGAACCCGTGTCCCCTGCATTGGCAGGCGGATTCTTAACCACTGTGCCACCAGGGAAGCCCCTGTTTGTCTGTCTTGATACCAGTTCCATATTGTCTAGATTACTGTAGTTTTACAATGTCTTGAATTCAAGTAGTGGAAGTTCTTCAACTTTGTTCTCCTTTCACAGAGTTGTTTGTCTTTCTAGGTACTTTGTATTTCCATATGAATTTTATAATGAACTTGTCAATGTTTACAGAAAAAGCCTATTGGGATTTTGGTTGAGATTGCATTTAATATATAAATCAATTTGGGGACCGTTGGCATCTTAACAATATTGAGTCTTCCAACCCATGAACAAGGTGTGTCTCTTCCTTTATTTAGATCTTTTTAAATCTTTCTCAGCAATATTTTGTAATTTTCAGAATACAGCTGTTATACATCTCTTTTTCAGGTTAATCACTAAGTATTTCATATTCTTTATGCAAATATAAGTGGTCTTTTAAAAGTTTTTTGTTTCCAATTGTTCTTTGACCATGTATGGAAATAGAATTGAATTTTGTATATTGACTTTATATCCTACAACCTTGCTAAACTCACTTCTAATCAATGATCACTTCTAATACCTCTTTTGCAAACTCCGTTGGATTTCCTAAATGATCATGTCTGCAAATAACAATAGTTTTACTCTTTTCTTTTCAATCTGGATTCATTTTATTTCTTTTTCTTGCCTGATTTCATTGGCTGTACTTTCCAGTACCAAGCTGAATAACAGTGGTGAGAATGCACATCCTTGTCTGTTCCTGATCTTAGGGAGAAAGTATTCAGGCTTTCACCACTAAGTATGACAGCAGCTGTAGATTTTTTTTAGATGCCCTTTATCAGGTTGAAGAAATTCCTTCATGCTTTTGTAATTATTGATATAGTTAGGTTTAAGTCTATCATTCTGACATGTCTTTTCTAATTGCCCTATATGTACCTTGTTCTCCTTTTCTTCATTTTCTTTGTATTGAGGATTTTTTGATTCCTTTTTATATCTTGAGTTGGGTCTTGGCTATTACTTTTTCTGTTGTTCAATGGTTGATTTAATGTTTATAGTATATTCTCCTTGATGAATCACAGTCTACCTTGAAGTGATATTATGCCACTTCATGTATAGTATACAAACCTTAAAATAGTATACTTCTACTTCTTAGCTCCTGGCTTTTATGCTGCTGTTGTCATGTATTAGAGTTAATACGTGTATTAGAAACCCCACAATGCATTGTTCTTATGTTTTCTTAAACAGTTATCTTTTAAAGATATTTAAATAAGAAAAAAGGGCAAATATTTACCCATATAGTTACCATTTCCAGTGTTTTTCATTCTTTTACATAGATTTATATTTCCACCTGATACATTTTTCCTTCTGTATGAAGGACTTCCTTTAACATTTATTTCAGTCTTGGTCTGCTGGTTATTAATCCTTTCATTTCCTATATATTTCAAAAAGTCTTTATATTGCCTGGGTTTTTTGTTTTCTGGGTGTTTTTTTTTTTTTGACTGTGTGGCATGTGGGATCTTAGTTCCCCAACCAGGGATTGAACCATTACGCACTACATTGGAAGGTGAAGTCTTAACCACTGGACCACCAGGGAAGTCCCTAGGCTGACAGATTTCTTTTTCTTTTAGTATATTAAACACGCTACTCTCTGCCATCTAACTTGCATTGTTTCCAAAGAGAAATCTGATGCTTCTTTGTGTCTTTCTACATAACTTGTATCTTTTCTTTGGTTGCTTTTATCACTTTTTTTTTGTGAACTGATAATGATGTACTTTGGTGTAGTTTTTGTTATATTTCTTGTGTTTGAGATTTGTCAAGCTATTTGAATCTTTGAATTTATAATTTTCATCAAATATGAAAAAAAAAAGTTTGACCATTGCTTCTTCAAATATTTTGCAGATCCCCACCCTGTCTCCATTGAGGACTCCAATTACATTTATATTAGGCTACTTGAAGTTGCCCCAAAGATCACTGATTTTCTGTTCCTTTTTTCTTGAATTATTTTTTAAATCTATGCTTCAGTTTGGATAGTTTCTATTGCTATGCCTTGATGTTCACTAATCTTCTTTATGTCAATTTATAATCTGCCATTAATGACATCCAGTGTATTTTTCACCTTAGGTACTATAGTACTCATCTCTACATATTCAATTAGGTATTTTTTTAATATATTTTATGTTTCTACTTAAGTTTTTGAACATATGGAACACAGTTATAATAACTCTTTTTTTTAACATCTTTATTGGAGTATAATTGCTTTACAATGGTATGTTCGTTTCTGCTTTATAACAAAGTGAATCAGCTATACATATACATATATCCCCATATCTCCTGTAATAACTCTTTTAATGTCATTGACTGCTGATCTAACAGCTGTGTAAGTTCTAGTTTAGTTTTGTTTTATTGATTCAATCCTCATCAAGGGCCATATTTTCCTGCTTCTTTGTATGTCTAGTAATCCTTGACTGGATGCCAAACATTGTGAATTTTGCCTTGTTGGGAGGTGGCTACTTTTATTCCTGTGAATATTCTTGAACTTTGTTCTGAAATGCACTTAAGATAATTGGAAACACTTTGATCCTTTCAGGTCTTTCTTTTACAATTGTTAGGTGAGACCAGGGCCATGTTTAGTCAAAGGTTAGTTATTTTTTACTACTGAGGTAAGATCCTTTTGAGTACTCTACCCAACGTGCCATAAATTATGAGACTATTCAGTTTGGCTAATGGGAACAGGTCCTATTCCCGGCCCTCTGTGAGTTTCTCTAATCCTTTTGGATGGTTAATTCCCAAGCCTTGAGTAATTTCCTTATACATATGCACTGATTAGCACTCTGCTCAATACTCAAGAGGGACATTCTAAAGATCTTCAGGGTTCTCTTTTTCTATCTCTCTGGTACTCTGTCCTGTGATGTATAGCCATCTTGGTCTCTCCAGACTCTCAGCTTCATTTCCTCCATTCAGGGAGTCCAGTGAATCCCCTTTCTATGCTCTAGACTGGAAACTCTCTAAAGGTAAAAAGCCGGGACAATTACAGGGCCTAACTCATTTGTTTCTTATCTCTCAGGAATCACCTTCTTTCATTGCCAGTGTGCAATATTGAAAATTATTGTTTCAAATATTTTGTCTGGTTCTGCTGTTGTTGCTTCAGGTGGGAGGGTAAATCCATTTCCCATTACTCCATGTTGGCCAAAAGCTCAAGTCCATTAGTCTTTTATAAGAACTATACAATAATCTTAAATAAGCTTAAATTCTACAGAGAATTATGTGTGTGTGTGTGTATATATATATAAAATTTTATACATATACCAAATTATGTGAGTAAATGACAAAAATTTGTTAAAAGTAAATATTCTCTTCAGAAAGTCCAGAAATAATAATGGCATATTTTTAAACAATGGAAATCCTAGATAAAACATTTTAAAATCACTGGAATAGAGCCAAAACCAATATGTTTCCTTCAGATGCTTACACTGACAAAAAGAGAGAAAAGAGAAACCCAATTAGTCAAATTATATTTTAGAAAAATCAAAAAGGAAACTAGGAAAGGTATAGTAATAAATTTAAAAGTAGAAATATAGTATTGGAAAATGATAACTTAGTATGAAAGATAAATAAAACTTAAAATTAGCTCTTTGAAGAATAAAATACAGGTAAACTATCAGCCCAACTAATTTTTTTAGAGCACAGAAAGTACACAAATTAAGAATGCCCAAAATGAGGATGAAGATATTGCAACCAATAAATACACCTATAGGGAAATGATGTAAGCCAAAATGCAGTAGTCTCCCCTTAATTTCTGTTTTGCTTTCCCCAGTTTTCAGTGACCAGCAATCAACCACAGTTTGAAAATACCTACAATACAATAAGATATTTTGAGAGAGAGAGAGAGACCATATTCATATAACTTTTATGACAGTGTATTGTTCTATTATATTAGTAATATTGTTGTTAATCTCTGAGGTTGCCCAATTTATAAGTTAAACTTTCTCATATGTATGGATAGGAAAGAATGTAGTATACATAGGGTTTGGTACTATCCGAGATTTCAGGCATCCACTGGGGTTCTTGGAATGTATCCCCCTTGGATAAGGGGGGACTACTGTATTACTTACTAGTTATCATTGGGAGCTGGGGTTACATATAACTTTTATTTATCTCTTTCTCTGTTGTGTGTATGTGTGTGTTTTACATTTTCTGCAAAGAACATATGATACTTTGTAATAAAAAAGGTATTTGGAAAAAAAGTTTATGCAACAAGATTTAGAAAACTTAAAGGAAGTAAGAAGGAAAGAAAGAAAAACATTTATCCAGTTGATTTACAGAAGGAAAAATTGGAGTGGCCAAGAAAAGATTAAAGAGATGTTCACCCTTACTAGTAATCAGAGAAGCACAAAATAAAACAATGTGAGAACATTCCACATCTTTGAGTTTGCATAAGTTAGTAAGTCTGATAATGCCACGTGCTGGCAAGGATGTAAGACCCAGGAGCTCTTATATTCTGCTAGCAATAGTGTAAACTTATAATGTTGCACTTTGGTTCTCTGGGAAACAGGCTCTGAGACAGAGATCTGTGTACGGAAGATATTGGAGAGTGTGCTTGGGAGCAATACCTGTAAGGAGGGAGAGGAGTAACATTCAGCAAAAAGAGAAGTTGAGCACTCCTTACTCCTCTTCCCCAAGACCCTGGCAACCATGAATAGGCTTTCTATCTTTATGAATTTTATTTCATATGAATGTAATCATATGACATATGTCCTTTTGTGAATGGCTTCTTTTACTCAGTATGTTTTGAACAACTCTGTGCCCACAAATTTGATAACTTGAATGAAATGGACCAATTTCTTGAAATACACAATCTACCAAAACTCACAGAAGGAGGAATAGGCAATATGAGTAGGCCTAAATCTATTAAAAAAATTCAATCAATAATTAATGAACTTTCAAAACAGAATGCACCAGGTCTAGATTGTTTCCCTGGTGAATTTTACCAAATATCTAAGGAAGAAATTATACCAATTCTCTATAATCTCTTCCAGAAAATAGAAATAGAGGGAATACTTCCTAACTCATTCTGTGAGGCCAGCATTACCCTAACCAATTACCAAAACCAGAGAAATATATTACAAGAAGGAAAAAAAAAAAACTACACGGTGATACCTCTCATGAATAATGGTGCAAAAATTCTCAATAAAATGTTAACAAGTAGAATGCAAAACTGTATTTTTAAAATGTATACACTATGGCCAAGTGGGATTTATTACTCCAGGTTTGCAGAGCTTGCTCAATATTTGAAAATCAGTCAATATAATCTACCACATCAGCACACTAAAGAAGAAACATCATATGATCAAATGCAGAAAGAACACTCAACAAAATCCAACACCCATTTATAATAAAAACTCAGCAAACTAGGAATAGAGAGGAACTTCCTAAGCTTGATGAAGAATATGTATAATAAACCTGTAGCTAACATCATACTTACTGGTGGAAAGCTAGACTCTTTCCCTCTAAGATCAGGAACTAAGCAACGATGTCTCCTCTCACCACTCCTATTCAAATTGTACTAAAAGTCCTTGTTAAAGCAATAAGGCAAGAAGAGTAAAGAAAAAGCATACAGGCCAAGAAGGAAGAAATAAAACTTTGTTCGTGCAGATGACATGACTATCTATGCAGAAAATCTCAAAGAATTGACACGGTAGCAACAACAACAACAAAATCCAAAATCCCTGGAATTAATAAGAGATTATAGCAAAGTTGCCAAACATAAGGTTAACATACAAAAGTCAGTTGCTTTGCACAGCAGAGGAAACCATTAACAAAACAAAAAAAAAATCACCTATAGATAGGGATTGCAAACGATGTGACTGACAAAGGGTTAATATCCAAAGGGTTAATATCCAAAATATACAAACAGCTCATACAACTCAATATTGCAAAAACAAACAACTTAATTAAAAAATGGGCAGAAGACCTAAATAGGCATTTCTCCAAAGAAAACATACAGATGGCCAAAAAGCACTTGAATATCGCTTTCAATATCGCTAATTATTTAAGAAATGAAAATCAAAAGCACAATGTGGTATCACCTCACACTGGTCAGAATGGCTTTCATCAAAAAGTGTATAAATAATAAATGCTGGAGAGGGTGTGGAGTAAAGGGAGCCCTCCTACATTGTTAGTGGGAATGTAAATTGGTGCAGCCACTATGGAAAACAGTATGGAAGTTCCTTAAAAAACCAAAAGTAGAGTTACCGTATGATCCAGCAATCCCACTCCTGAGTATATTTCCAGAAAAACATAAAACAAAAACTGTAATTCAAAAAGATACTTGCACCCCAATGTTCATAGTAGCACTATTTACAATAGCCAAGACATGGAAGCACCCTAAATGTCCATCAACAGATGAATGGATAAAGAAGATGTGGTATGTATATGTGTGTATATATATATTTATATATATATACACATGTACATACATATATATTTATACACATGTGTGTGTGTATATATATGTATATATATATATACAATGGAATATTACTCAGCCATAAAAAGAATGAAATATTGCCATTTGCAGCAACACAGATGGACCTAGAGAATATTATATTTAGTGAAGTAAGTCAGACAGAAAGATAAATACTATATGATATTACTTATATGCTGAATCTAAAAAGTGATACAAATGAATCTATATGCAAAACAGAAACAGACTCAGAGACATAGAAAACAGACTTATGGTTACCAAAATGGAGAGGAAGGGAGGGAGGGACAAATTAGGAGTATGGAATTAACATACAAACTACTATACATAAAACAGATAAGCAATAAGGATTCACTGTATAACACAGGGAATTATATTCAATATCTTGCAATAACCTGCGATGGAATAGAATCTGAAAAAATATATGTAACTGAATCACTTTGCTGTACACCTGAAACTAACACAATATTGTAAATCAGCTACACTTCCAAAAAACAGTCAATTGCTTTGGTATGTGCCAGCAATAACCAATTGGAATTTTAAAATTTAAAAATTACACCATTTACATTAGCACCCTCCCCCCTCAGAAGGACATACTTAGGTATAAATCTAACAGAATATGAACAGAGCTATTTAAAGAAAACTACAAAACTCTTATAAAAGAATTGTGGAAAGGAGATCAATATTATTAAGATGTCAGTTTTTCATACTTGAGATCAATGCAATCACAATCAAAATCCCAAGTTATTTTATGGATGTTGACAGACAGATTCTAATGTTTAGAGAGACAAAAGACTCAGAATAGCCAACACAATATTGAAAAGAAGAACAGGGAGTTCCCTGGTGGTCCAGTGGTTAGGATTTGGCACTTTCACTGCAGAGGCCTGGGTTCAACCCCTGGTTGGGGAACTAAGATCCTGCAAGCTGCATGTGGCCAAAAAAAAAAAAGAACAAAGTTGGAAAACTGACACTACAAAACTTTAAGACTTATGGTAAAGCTACAGTAATCAAGACAGTATGATATTTGGCAGAAGAAGAGATAAATAGGTCAATGTAAAGAAATAGAGAGCCGAGAAATAGAATCACACAATATAGTCAACTGATCTTTGACAAAGGAGCAAAGACAATTCAATGGAAAAAAGATAGTCTTTTCAACAAATAATGCTGGAACAACTGGACATCCACATGGAAAAAAAAAGAATCTGGGCATATACCTTACGTCTTTCACAAAAATTACTTAAAAAGGATCCTAAGTCTAAAGGTAAAATGCAAACTATAAAACTTCTAGAAGATAACAGAAGAAAAAATCAGCACAATCCATGAAAGAAAAAACTGTGAAGTTGAACTTCAAAAAAATTAAAAACTTCTGGTCAGAGAAAGACACTAAGTGAATGAAAAGACAAGTCAAAAACACTAGGGGAAAATATTTGCAAGACACATACTTGATAAATGACATGTATCCAAAATATACAAAGAACTCTTAAAACTCAACAATAAGAAGACAACCCAATTGTAAAATGGGCAAAAGATCGAGCAGAGGGCTTCCCTGGTGGCACAGTGGTTGGGAATCCGCCTGCCAACGTGGGAGACACGGGTTCGAGCCCTGGTCTGGGAGGATCCCACAGGCCGCGGAGCGGCTGGGCCCCCGTGCTGCAGCTGCTGAGCCTGCGCTCTGGAGCCCGCGAACCACAACTACTAAGCCCACGTGCCGCAACTGCTGGGGCCTGCACGCCTGGAGCCCGTGCTCTGCAACAAGAGAGGCCACTGCTGTGAGAGGCCTGTGCACTGCGGCGAAGGGTGGCCCCCGCTCGGTGCAACTGGGGGGCCTGTGTGCAGCAGTGGGGACCCAACACAGCCAAAAAATATAATAAAAAATTTAAAAAAAGATCGAGCAGACACATCACCAAAAAGACATACAGATATCAAATAAGCATATGAAAATATGCTCACCATTATATGTCATAAGGAAATTGCAAATTAAAACCAATGAGATGCCACTACACACCCATTAGATTGGCTAAAATCAAAACATTGACAACACCAAATGCTGACGAAGTTGTAGAACAACAGGAACGCATTGGGGGTAGGAGTACAAAATGGTACAGTCACTTTGTAGAGTTTTTGTTTTGCTTTGGTTTTGTTTGCTTTTTCCTAGTAAAAAAATGTATTTACTTAGAAGCATTCAGAATGTCAACAAAAGAGCTGCAACTTTTTTTCTTTCTTTTGCAATTACCGAGTGGTATTCAGTTAACAGAACAATTATTTCATATAAGCTGCATCAGAGACAACTGAAGATGAAAAACTACCATCCCCATATATAACTAATTTGTGCTGTGCACCAACAAGAACCTGCTTTAAATTTCCTTGCCAATTTACAACCCCCATACCGTACCAGGCAAGGTGAGTGGCTGTGGAAAGTACCACCAGGACACAGCTATCTAAATACACATTCAGTAGTGTGTTAACTGTACAAAAAAAGGCACTGTACAGTTCAAAAACAAATCATACACAGCCTTACCTTTCAATTTTTTTCTTTAAAAGGGGTGAGTTTTGTACAGGGGGGTTAAATACTTCATGGACAAGAAAAAAAAACTGCACTAGAACCAACTTATTCATCATCTTCTTCTTCCTCTTCATCCTCATCTTCCTCTTCTTCCTTCTTTTTCTTTCTTTTTTCAGCCTTGACAATTCCCTTTGTTGCTGCATCAGGCTTCCCTTTAGCTCCTTATGCAGCAATATACTTTCTGTACTCTTCCTTCAGCTTAGGAAACTTCTCATAAAGCTGCTTTTCATCTGCAGCAGTGTTACTCCACATCTCTCCCAGTTTTTTTGCAGCATCACCAATGGATAGGCCAGGATGTTCTCCTTTGATTTTTGGACGATACTCAGGACAAAACAAGAAAAAGGCTGAAGGAGACCTCTTAGGTGCATTGGGATCCTTGAACTTCTTTTGTGTTTCCCTTTAGGAGGGATAGAAGTTTTCATTTTTCTTTCATAACAGGCCTTGTCTGCCTTTACCATGTCATTGAATTTTCCTTTCTCTTTAGCAGACATGGTCTTCCACCTCTCTGAGCACTTGTTAGAAAACTCTGAGAAGTTAACTAAAACATCTGAGTGCTTCTTCTTGTGCTCCTCCTAGCAAGTTTTCCAAAGAATGCATATGATGACATTTGGCCTCTCGGCTTCTTAGGATCTCCTTTGCCCATGTTTAAGTATTTTTCCTCAGTGAGGCACAGAGTTGCCCAGTTCCTGTCCGGCTCTCACTTGCCCAGGCGCTGTCTCTATGGAGCTCAATGACTGTATAGCCACTCTGGAAGACAGTTCAGCAGTTTCTTACAAAACAAAACATACTCTTACCATACAATCCAGCAGTTGCACTCCTTGATATTTACCTAATGAGTTAAAAACAAATTCACATCAAAACTTGTGCACGTGTTTATAGCAAGCTTATTCATACCTGCAAACACTTGGAAGTAACCCAGATTTCCTTCAATAGGTATATATATAAACAAACTGTGGTATATTTATACAATAGAGTATTTTTCACCATAAAAAGTAATGAGCTATGAAGCCATGAAAAGACATGGAGTAACCTTAAATGCATATTTCTAAGTGGAAGAAGCCAGTCTGAAAAGCCTGCATACTGTATGATCCCAACTATACAGCATTCTAGAAAAGGAAGAATAGAGACAGTAAAAAATCAGGATTCTCGGGAAAAGAGGGAAGGACGAACAGGAGGAGCACAGAGAATCGTCAGGACGGTGAAACTACTCTGTATGATACTGTAATGGATACATTTCATTATACATTTTTCAAAACACATAGAATCATACAACACAAAGAATGAACCCTAATGTAAACTATGGCCTTAGTTAATAATAATGTATCAATATTCATGTATCAATTGTTAACAAATGCATCACACTAATGCAAGATGTTAGTAATAAAACTGGGGAGGAGGGGGTTGGATAAAGAAGATATATGTTTCTCTAAACCTAAAACTGTTCTAAAAATAAAGTCTATCAATTATTTTTTTATAACTCTATCTCTATAGTTAATTTAAAAAAGGTAAAAACTTTTCAACAGGATTTTCTAACCTATTTAAAAGTTTCTAAAGTACTCTAGTGGGTTTTGAACACATTTATTTAAAATGTAAATGTAGCATATTCCGATTAGCTTGCAGGAACAATTGATTGTCATTAGGGAAGATGAAAATTGACTAGCCAAATGTCAACATAGATTTTTCCATAATTGTTGGATGAGATTGAAATATAAATCACTTGGAATTGATTATTTTTGTGAGGTGTCTTTTAGAGCTATTTTAGATATTAAAACAAAACTTTAAATCCCTACAAACAAAATGTCAAATCCAGATTTTAGCTAACATTTATTGTTACTGTGTACTAGACACAGCTCTGAGCACTTTACATGTATTAATGATGTATAGTATTCCAATAAAAATCCAACAGGTAGGTACCACTATTCATCCTATCATCCTGTTTTACAGATGAAGAAACAAGAAAGAGAGAAAGAGAAAGAGAAAGAGAGAGAGAGAGAGAGAGAAAGAAGGAAAAGAGAAAGAGAAAGAAAGAAAGAAAGAAAAGAAAGAAAGAAAGAAAGAGAAAGGAAGGAAGGAAGGAAGAAAGAAAGGAAGGAAGAAAAAGGGGAGGGAGGGAAGGAAGGAAGGGAAAAAGAAAAAGGGAAAAACGGTTAGGTAACATCATCAAGGTCATACAGACTTTAAGTGGACTAGCTGAGATTTGAACCCCAACAGTCTGTCTCTAAAACTTATATAAATTATTTAAAATATAAATAGATTAAGTATTCCAATTAAAAGGCAGAGGCTATCAGATTGGATTTAAAAATCAAGATCTAATTAAATGCTGTTTACAACATACGTACTTCACATGTAAATACACACATAGGTTGAAAGTAAAAGGATGGATAAAATACACCATGCAAACATTAATCATAATAAATCTGAAATGGCAATGTTAGTATCAGACAAAATAGACACAAAACAAAGAGTATGAATAGAAAATTAAAAGGGACATTTTCATGATAAAAGGGTCAATTCATCAATAAGACATGAACATTATAATATGTACTCACCTAATAAAAAAGTTTCAAAATACACTAAGCAAAAACTGCAGAACTAAATGAAGACATAGACAAATCCACAATCATGTTTGAAGAGTTTAATATCTTTCAGTAGTTGATAGAACAAGCAGGCAAAAAGTCAGTAAAGACACAAGAGTTCAACAATACTGTTAAGTGACTTGATCTAATTGACATTAGTAAAACATTACCTAGCGAAACATAGGATACACACTCTTTTCGTGTGGAAATCATCATAAAGAAAATCTTGCACATGTTCATTTTTTGTAATAATGAAACACTTGAAACAAAACTAGAGAATTCATAAATAGTAGCATTTTATACAAAGAAAAATCATACAGCAGCTAAATAATCAGAGCTAATTTCATTCATATGGATCAAGATGGATAGATCTAAAACATCTAATAATGAGTAAAAGAAGCAAGTTGCAGAATGATAAGTACAGTATGATAACAATTTATTAAAAGCCTTAAAACATACAAAACAATGTTGTATTTTAGTTATGGATACGACATACTTAATGAAAATACATTAGCTGTTTGGGAATGACATATTGCCACTTCAGGACAGTGGTTACCTCAAAGAAAAAGGGGAGGGAAATGAGATCAGGCATTCAAATGTATTAGTAATATATTTTTTTAAGAAAAAAGGAACTAATTAAAACTACTTTTGCCATTACTTAAAATATTGAAAAACTAGATATTATCAGAGTGATCGACCGTAAGAGAATCCAACATTCCACCTACACCTATGTTGCTGAAAGCCTCTGGGGCAAAGCACACAACCAAGCAAGATGGTGTCCTCTCAGATTGATGATTGACTGTTTTGGGGGAGAGAGTCTTAGTGCCCTTCCTTCAGTCTCAAAGGATGAGATGGCTCTCTTCCTATCCAATCCGTCTATGTCTACCTATAATCTCCATCTCCCAGTCCCAACTCCAGGATCCTACTGCATCAGTTACTGCCTCCCTCTCATGCTTGTTCAATCTCTTGCTCTTGATAGCCTATGAACATGCTCAGACCTCTGGCAATTAAAAAAGAAAACTGACCTTGGCCTTGATAATGTCATCCTTCTTTTTACCTGCAACTGAATTTTTCAAGAGGAAAGTCTAATTACTGCCATCCATTTTCTCAACTTGCAGCAATCTGGCACCCACTCCTATCATTCCTTTGAAACGGCTGTGGCAAGCTCACCAATGATCTAGTTTCCAAATCCAGAGGTTATTATGCAGTCCTTATCTCACCTACCTCTCTGAGACACTCTCTTTCTGAAATTTTTAACCCCTGGACTGTAAGAGCCACAGCTTTCCCATTTACCTTGGTCCTCTCTTCTTCAGGCTTCTTCTTTGGCTTCTCATTGCCCACCCCTCCACCTCAATGACTATTCTAACTAACCTTATCTACCTTATCTCTTCTTCTACCTATGTGCTGGTGATCTCCCAAATCTCCGCCTCTACCAGGACCACTTCCAGACTTCTAGACTTACGTGTCCAATTGACAAATAGTCCTCTCCACCTGGACATTCCACAAATATCTCAAATTCAACAAATACAAAATAAACTCATTATCTTTCCTATGGTTCTATCTCCTCCTGCTTCCCATCTGCATTCCTTGTCTTAGTCAATGCATCTACTGCCACCCTAGTTACCCAGCCGTTAGACCTTCCTAATTCCTCATCCCTCAAATATCAACACACACTAAGTTTTGTTGCTCCTGTGTTAGTTCAGGCCCAGCTCATTTCTCACCTGTGCTATTGCCATAGTCTTCTGCCTAGAAATCTACCTTCAGGGTTTTCCTCAAACCATCCGTTCTCCTCCCTACTGCCAAAGTCATTTTTCTAAAATGCAAGTTTGATAAGTTCCCTCTCTTGCTTCAAATCCCTCAGTGACTTCCCTCTGTCCATGCCACAAAGTTCAAGTTCCTCAGCATGTCCTACAAGGTCCTTCATAATCTAGCCCCTGCTCACTCATTCAGACTCATCTCTAGTCCCTCCTCTGTTATACTCCAATAGTAATTGAAGAAATTAGTATTGAAACACTTCTAAAGTATCAACACACAACTATTGAACTATTAAAATAAGTGAAAAAAAGTTTAAAAAACTTTATTTAATAGCACCAAACTGAAATTACTGAAATGTCCACCAAAGGAAGAATGGATAAGGAAATTGTGGCATCCTCAAGGGATAATATTACCAATAAAAAAGAATGAGCCACTGCCATGCACAACAAGAACATGGATGAATTTCACAGACATAATAATGAGCAAAAGAAGGCAGACATTGGAGAATACAATCTGCATGGTTCTATTTATGTGAAGTGCAAGAGTAGATGGAAAGAGTGATGGAAACCAGAATAGTGGTTACTTCTGGCAGTGGTATTGACTGGAAAGGAGCACAAGAGAAATAGCTGGGGAGCCAGAAACATTCCAATTCTTCATCTGGGGGTGACTACATGGATTCTATCTCTGTCTATCTCCCTCCCTCTCTCTCTCTCTCTCTCTCTCTCTCTCTCTCTGTAAATATTAATCAAGACATATAGTTAAGATTTGCATACTTTGCTGTATATATGTTACATCTTCATTTAAAAATTGCTGGGAATTCCCTGGCAGTCCACTGGTTAGGACTCAGCGCTTTCACTGCCATGGCCCAGGTTCAATCCCTGGTTGGGGAACTAAGATTCCACAAGCCATGCAACACAGCCAAAAAATTAAAAATAAACAAAAATTGCTAAATTTTTAGAAAGTTTGATAACTGGGTATGGAGAGACAGATATATTGCTGGCTGCACTGTAAATTGATAACAATCTTTTGGAAAGCAGTCAGGCAGTATGTAATGAGAATTAATACTTGACATCATTTCACCCACCAATTCCACTTTTGGTAAAAAAAATTTCCTAAGAAAATAACAGGGAAAAAAATTAGAGAGCACCTGTAAAAACATGTTTAGAACAGTATTATCCACAAAAATGGAAAGTACAAACCAAATGTCCAATCACTGGGAAAAGTTTAAGTAAACTGTGGTAAAGGAATACAATAGAATCGCATATAACCATTTTAAATTGTCTTGCAACTTGCTCAAATACATAAAAAATTATATCAAAATAATAATTCCAAAATTAGAATGCAAATATAATATACCAAATTATATCAGTTATCTATTATGCCCTACAAACTACCTATAATTTAGTGGCTTTTTTTTTTTCCTTTTGGCCACACCATGCAGCTCGTGGGATCTTAGTTCCCCAGCCAGGGATTGAACCCACTCCCTCAACAAGTGAAAGTGCAGTCCTAACCACTGGACTGCCAGGGAATTCCCTAAAATTTAGTGGTGTAAAACAGCCATTTTATTTGCTCACACTTCTGTGGGTTAGCAATTTGGTCTGAATTTAGCTGCATGGTGTTTTAGCTGGCCTGACCTGGGGTCACTCTTGTGATTGCAGTCATCTGGCAGCTCGACTGGGGCTGGATGGTCTTAGACAGCTTCATTCACCTGGCTGGAGTTTGGTGCTCGCTGAAAGGTAGGCCTTTCTCTCTACATACTCTCTCATAGCAAGGAGACTAGGTCAAGCTTCTTCACAGGATGGTGGCAGCATTGCAAGGGGGCAAGAGCAGAAACTGCAATCTCTTGATCAAAGCCAGTCACAAGCCAGCAGAAATTCAAGAGGGGAGGCAATAGACTATACCTTGATGAGAAGAACATCTAGGTCACATTGCAAAGGGTGTTATGAGAAGGGATGGTGGAGTATGTGGTCATTAAACAACTTACACACCAATGATTCACAGCCAATCCCACAAGGAACATATTGGTCATGTGTAGTACACTAATAAGGATTGAAGAAAGATCCAAAAAGCGGTAGCAAGTTGTTTTATACATATGATTTCTTTTCTGTAAAATTGTCTGCAATTTGTTTTTAAAACTAAGAAAAGAAATTTACATACCAAAATATATTCATTTGACCACGTTAAAAGAGAACACAGACGACTGTTTTGTGCACAAGCAGTGCTCATAAAAGGTATCAGATAAGTAACTCCAGCGTTTCAGATTCTATATTTAATGACAGAGCAGATATGGCAGGGACCGAATCAGTTTTCCAGGAAGCTTCAAACAAAGATTTTCTGAAAGATTCCCCACAGTTTGTGATAGAAGAAAATGCTACCTACCTGCTTATGAGCAAAGTTTTTATTTCACCTAGAACTTCTTAGTAGCACTGGCCTACACTACCAAAACAGGTTCCCCACTCATTATTTCAGATTTCTTCCACTCACTGAACATGTGTCCTCACATTCTTATTTCTAAAAACTTTGTACTTTACATCCATACTCATTTGCTACCCATTATTGTATTTATTTTACCATTTTGTCCTGATTTCTTCTTGCTTAGATGCCTAAGATTTCTCCTAGATATAAGGACGTACAGCCCCTAAAACTTAGTGTGACTAAACTGAACTCGTGTCCCGCCAAACCTGCTGCTCTTTCTGCCCCCCTGGGTTAGTGGCATCTTCATCATTTTAGGCACATCCAGGCTCAAAACTCTGGAGTCACCTCCATTCCCTCCCTCTCCCTCTTCAGCTAGCATCCTGTTGGCTTCCTCAGCCAGCTGAGTTGACCTTTGAAAAGCCTCTTCTGACTGCTTCCATTCTAATCCTCAAGGAACCCCAATTCAGGACCTTATCAACTCTTGCCTAATTACAGCTGCCTCTATCTCTTCATGATTTTTTTTCCATGCCTCATGCTGACACCTGCATTATCTTTATAAAATAGACCAGTCCAGGTACGCTGATCAGGAAATTCAAGTACCACTTGTCTTCTAGGTTATGGACAGAAGGGGATATTTACCTCCTTCCCTGCCCTTAACAGCTGAGGTTTTGTGACATAAAAGATTGGACACCAAGCTTGAACTCTTGGAGAGTCAGGAGGGGAGTCTGAGGGTTGAAGATGAGGTACGTCTAAGGTTATGGGGTAATGCTTTGTGGATCAAAATGTCATCTACAGACCAACAGAACCAGTAGCAGGTGCGAGTTTGCAAAAATGCAGAATTTCAAGAGCTACCCCAGACCTACCCCAGAGTCAAAATCTGCATCTTAGCACTATCCATGTGATTGACGTGCACAGTAAAATTTGGGAAGCATTCTAAGGGGCACCGTTTGTGCACTACTTTAATCCTGTTGGCCTCAGATCTTACTCCAGTGGAGACTCCTGGAGCTTAGTTTCTCAAAGTAGCGTAACCCACATGAGATTGCCTGCCCTCAGGGCAGCGCCAGCTTCATTCGTCTGAGATGCGTCTGTGCACTCACACACAGAAGGGCCCCGCACTGGGTCTAATGCTCTGCTGTCGCCGCCTTGAAATTGTCAACGATTTTTGAACAAGGGGCTCTGTATTTTCATTTTGCACTGAGTTCCGCAGATTATGTAGCTGGTCCTGCTCCAGGATAGGGAGAAACAGCAAAGTCTGGGTCACAGGCTGAGTGATTTCTCTTTAGGACATCCATAAGCTCCCAGACTCTTCTATGATCCTAATGGAATTGGGAGGGTGGGGAGAACTCCTCCCCAACACCTTCATCTGCAACGAAACTGGGTTTTTGCAACTCTGACAAATGGGGGAATGAAGCAAATTTGATTTGATTTTGGAACACAAAAGAGTATAATAGTACTTGCATTTCAGGTTACAGAGCAAATTCTTACCCCTTCCATGAAGGCTTTATTATGTCAGGCGTATATTTAAAATTCTGTGGTGGCTTTCCATTACCCAGAAACTAAAGTACAAACCTTGTAGTAAAACATTCGAGGTTTTGTTTGATCTAATGCCACCCTAGTCTACTGCCCACTTAATTCTCTCTTGAACCTTAAAGATGAGGGATAGGGGTGGAGGGAGTCAAGTCTTCCCTCCACCCCTATCCCCCATCCACCCAGGCCACATACTTGACTCCAAATAGCCAACCCTGATATTAGGTTCTTATGAGTACACAGAACCTTTAAGCATTTATACAAATAAATAATATGCACTTTGTTTCCTTTCCTTATACAAAAGGTAGCTTGCTGTATTCACTGTTCTCTCCATTCTTTTACTTATGCTACTGTCCTTAGCTTGGGATATTTTTCTATATCATCTTCATTACTATGTCAAGCAATCCTTCAACACTCATTGCAAACCCCCTGAGCATTCCCAAATCCCACTAGTTGCAATTTAAGATTATGTTCCTGGGAAATTAAATAGGAACTGTATAACTGAACTGTAATTAGCTGTTCAATATCTCAGAAAGTGTCTTAGTTTTGACTTAAAAATGGCATTTCATATGGGTAATCAGATAGATTTAAATTTAAATAGACTTTTCCCTCCCTTCTTTAGATTGCTATAGGATTCTTTTCTTACTGAGAAGCATAGCATTTAGTGACCTATATTCTTTTATTCCAACACTTCTCATCGATAATATTAACCTTGTATGAATCTAAGTCTTTCTAGGTTCGTAATTGTCTTTTTTTGGCTGCATTGGGTATTCGTTGCTGGGCACGGGTTTTCTCTGGTTGAGGCGAGCGGGGCTACTCTTCGTTGTGGTGCACGGGCTTCTCATTGCGGTGGTTTCTCTTGTTGCGAAGCACGGGCTCTAGGTGCGCAGGCTTCAGTAGTTGTGGCACGTGGGCTCAGTGGTTGTGGCACACGGGCTTCGTTGCTCCACGGCATGTGGGATCTTCCCGGACCAGGGTTCGAACCCGTGTCCCCTGCACTGGCAGGCGGATTCTTAACCACTGTGCCACCAGGGAAGGCCTTCATAATTGTCTTTTATGCCTGCATCACACATGGCTCTTACTCAAGAGTACTGACTCTTACTGCCTCCACCATCCTTATGACCAGCACAACCTGCACACGTTGTCATCAACTTTACAACCCACTGCTTAGGTAAGCAAAGCATGAAGTCACTCAGGCATTGCAGCTGGTATTGCTTCCAACTATGTGGGTTTTTTGGGTTTTTTTTTTCTTTCTACTCTGCTTGCTAGTTCTAAATGAGATCATAACAACAGCAGTTGGCACATCACACAGATCATGTTCTCTAATTAATCAATAACCTCATCACTAATTCATGTTAGGAAAACTTGTGCTGAAGACCTCCTCTTGCAGATGGACTCTCCATGCCCAGCACGTATGCCCTCCAACAGCTCTGGGCCCACAGCCAAAAAATTCAGTGACCGAAAGGGAAGAAAAGAAGACCAGTCCTGTTAGAAAATGTTTGGATAAGGATTCTGATTGTCCTGGCTGGGGTCCTACGCCCATCCCTGGACCAGTCACTGTGTCAAGAGAGATGGAATAATATTATTGTCCACTGCTATAACAAGGACCATGTTATTAACAGAAGAAGCTGGGGAGGCAAAGGTATCCTGAATAGATAAGAACACTAATTTCTACTCCACGTTGAATTGAAACATTCCCTGACCTTCACCTTCACCAAGTGGGTTCTTTTTTGTTTTGTTTTGTTTGTTTGTTGGCCATGCAGCATGTGGAATCTTAGTTCCCCGACCAGGGATCAAACCCATGCCCCCTGCATTGGAAGTGTGGAGTCTTAACCACTGGACTGCCAGGGAAGTCCCACCAGGTGGGTTTTAATTTACTGCTTGTGTTATGTACAGGCATACCTTGCTTTATTGTGCTTCACTTTATCGTGCTTCACAGATATTGTGTTTTTTACAAGGTTTGTGGCAACCTTACATTAAGCAAGTCTATTGGAACCATTTTTCCAAAAACATTTACTCACTTTGTGTCTCTGTGTCACATTTTGGTAATTCTCACAATATTCCAAACTTTTTCATTATTATTGTATTTGTTATAGTGACCTATGATCTTTTATGTTACTATTGTAGTTGTTTTGGAGTGCCGTGAACCATGCCCATATAGGATGGTGAACTTAATAAATGTGTGTGTTCTGGCTTCTCCACTGAATGGCCATTCCCCTGTCCCTCTCCCTCTCCTCGGGCCTCCCTATTCCATGAGACAGAACAATATGAAATTAGGCCAGTCAATAACCCTACAATGGCCTGTTGGTGTTCAAGTGAAAGGAAGAGTCACAAGTCTCTCACTTTAAATCAAAAGCTGGAAATGATGAAGCTTAGTGAGGAAGGGATGTCAAAGCCAAGATAGGTGGAAAGCTAGGCCTCTTGCGCCAAACAGCCAAGTTGTGAATGCAAAGATAAGGTTCTTGAAGGAAATTAAAAGCGCTACTCCAGTGAGCACATGAATGATGAGAAAGCAAAACAGCCTTATTGCAAATATGGAGAAAGTTTTGGTGGCCTGGATAGAAGGTCAAACCAGCCACAATGTTCCCTTAAACCAAAGCCTAATCCAGAGCAAGGCCCTAACTCTCTTCAGTTCTGTGAAGTCTGAGAGAGGTGAGGAAGTTGCAGAAGAACAGTCTGAAGCCGGCAGAGGCTGGTTCATGAAGTTTAAGGAAAGACGCCATCTCCGTAACATAAAAGTGCAAGGCGAAGCAGCAAGCACTGATGTAGAAGCTGCAGCAAGTTATCCAGAAGCTCTAGCTCAGATCATCAATGAAGGTGGCTACACTAAACAGCAGATTTTCAATGTAAATAAAACAGCCTTCTATTGGAAGAAGATGCCATCTAGGATTTTCATAGCCAGAGAGGAGAAGTCAATGCCTGGCTTCAAAGCTTCAAAGGACAGGCTGACTTTCCGTTAGGGGCTAATGCGGCTGGTGACTTTAAGTTGAAGCTAGTGTTCATACACCATTTTGAAAATCCTAGGGCCTTTAAGAATTACACTAAATATACTCTGCCTGTGCTCTATAAATAGAAAAACAAAGCCTGGATGACAGCACATGTGTTTACAACATGGTTTACTGAATATTTTAAGCCCACTGTTGCAACCTATTGCTCAGAAAAGAAAGAGTCCTTTCAAAATATTACTGCCCGTTGACAATGCACCTGGTCACCCAAGAGCTCAGAAGGAGAAGCATGACAACATTAAAGTTGTTTTCATGCCTGCTAACAATCTCCATTCTGCAGCCTGTAGATCAAAGAGTAATTTTGACTTTTAAGTCTTATTATGTAAGAAATAGATTTTATAAGGCTATAGCTGCTGTAGACAGTGATTCCTCTGATGGATCTAAGCAAAGTAAATTGAAAACCTTCTGGAAAGGATTCACCATTCTAAATGCCATCAAGAACATTTGTGATTCATTGGAAGTCAAAAGACCAACATTAACAGGAATTTGGAAGAAGTTGACTTTGAGGAGTTCAAGACTTCTGTGGAGGAAGTAACTGCAGATATGGTGGAAATAGCAAGAGAACTAGAATTAGAAGTAGAGCCTGAAGATGTGACTGAATTGCTGCAGTTGCATGGGAAAACTTTAACGAATGAGAAACGGCTTCTTATTGGATGAGCGAAGAAAGTGGTTTCGTGAGATGGAAACCACTCCTGGTGGAGATCTATGAATATTTAGAATATTACATAAAAGTAGTTGATAAAGCAGCACAGGGTTTGAGAGGATTGACTCTCTCAAAATTTTGAAAGAAGTTTTACTGGGGGTAAAATGCTATCAGACAGCATCGCGTGCTACAGAGAAATCGTTCTTGAAAGGAAGAGTCAATTGATGTGGCAAACTTCACTGCTGTCTTATTTTAAGAAACTGCCGCAGCCATCCCAACCTTCAGCTACCACCACCCTGATCAGTCAGCAGCCACCAACATTGAGGCAGAGACCCTCCGCCAGCAAAAATATTATGAGTCGCTGAAGGCTCAGATGATCGCATTTTTTTAATCAATAAAGTATTTTTAATTAAGGTATGTACATTGTTTTTTAGACATAATGCTATTGCACACTCAATAGACTACAGTATAGTGTAAACATAACTGTTATATGCGCTGGGAAACCAAAATATTCACGTGACTTGCTTTATTGCAATATTTGCTTTATTGCTGTGATCTGGAACCGAACCCACAATATCTCCGAGGATGCCTGTAAATAATTGTCACATACTTGTTATATGAATAAATTTAATCTCTTTTCCACCAGAAAACCTTCAAATATGTTAACAGCTTATTTGTCCTCCCTGTTTCTTCCCTTCTCCAGCCAGTAACCCCACTGCTGGTTTCCTCCTAGGTCTGGCTGTTCCTTCTTTTTCTCCTTCTCTGGCCCTTCTTCCCTGAGCCTTTCCCTACCCCACGATGTGGTCTTTTGTGGGTTTTTACCTTGACCCTTTTCACTTCTTCACCGTCTACATTCTCCCTGGGTCAGTTAGCCATTGCCTGCTGCTCTGTCACTAGCACACCACACCAGCACTTCCTATGCTTTCAGACCTTTCTGACTCTATGCTTTTTCTGACAGTGTTTACCTTGTCACAGTTAAATAAAATCATGCAACACCTCCACTTAGGAATTGTATACATTATTTATTTTATTTTATTTTATTGAATAACTTCGCCTTACAATGTTGTAATTTCTGCTGTACAGCAAAGTGATTCAGTTATACATTTATATATTCTTTTTCCTATTCTTTTCCATTATGGTTTATCACAGGATATTGACTATAGTTCCCTGTGCTATACAGTAGGACCTTGTTGTTTATCCATCCTATATATACTAGTTTGAGAATTTTATAAATTACTTAATCATTTGTATAAGTTAGGATTGTATTTGCTTGCACATAAAAGATAGATGGTGGGACTTCCCTGGTGGCGCAGTGGTTAAGAATCCACCTGCCAGTGCAGAGGACGCAGGTTTGATCCCTGGTCCAGGAGGATCCCACATGCCACGGAGCGGCTGGGCCCATGTGTCACAACTACTGAGCTCGAGCGCCACAACTACTGAAGCCCAAGTGCCTAGAGCCCGTGCTCCGCAACAAGAGAAACCACCACAATAAATATAAGTTTATATATATATATATATATATATATATATATATATATATATATATATATAAATTTGAGTCAGGTGCTATTATTAGCCCATATGGTAGACAAGTGTAAGTGGCCAGCCCAACATTTCTCTCCCCCATTCCTAACAACACTCTGGAAAATGGGGAGAATGAGAGAATCTACTTCATAGGATACTGTTGTGAGTTTTAGATGAGTGAATACATGACTATTGCAAATAAAGCCACTATACACATTCATGTAAATCTTTGTATGGATATATGCTTTCTTTTGGGAAAATAGCTAAGAGTGGAATGGCTGGGTCATAGGGTTGGTATATGTTTAACTTAAAAAAAAAAGCCAAATGGTTTTTCCAAAGTGGACATACCATTTTATATTCTCATCAGCAGTGTGTGACAGTTCTAGCTCTTCTACATCATGGCCAACACTTGGAACGGTGAATTTTAAATTTTAGCCATTCTAGTGAGTGTATAATGATATCTCATTATGGTTTTAATTTATGTTTTCCTAATGGCTCAAGATATTGAACACTTTTGCAGATGTTTATTTGCCAGCTATGTATCTTATGTATGTTTTCTTTAATTGTCTATTCAAATCTTTTGCCAACTTTTGCCGACTTTTGTTGTTTTGCTTATAACTGACTTTTGAGAGTTTTTATATGTTCTGGATCCAAGACTTCTATAAGACACATGATTTTTAAATATTTTTCTTTCAATCTATGGCTACTCCTTTCACTCTCTTAACAGTACCTTTAAAGAGTAGAAATATTAACTTTAAGTCCAATTTATTATTTTTTGTGGATTGTACTTTTGATAGCATATCTAAGAAATCTTTATCTAAACCAAGGTCACAAAGATTATCTCCCATGTTTTCTTCTAAAAATTTAATACTTTCAGACCAAAGATCTATTTTGAGTAAATTTTTGTATATGACACACGATATGGACTGAAATACAGTGTGTTTGGGTTTTTTTTCATATGGATAGCCAATCGTTCCAACACCATTTAATGATAAGACTATCTTTTCTTGCTAAATTGTCCTGCACATTTGTAAAAAATAAGTTGTCCATATATGTATAGGTTTATTGCTGAACTCTCTATTCTGTTCCACTAATATATTTTCCTAATTTTGTGCCAGTACTACACAATCTTGATTACTGTAGTTTTATAATAATTTTTGAAATCAGATAATATAAGTTCTCTACCTTTGTTCTACTTTTCAATGATGTTTTCACTTTTTCAGGTCCCTGCATTTCCATATGAATTTTAGAATCAGCTTGCATTTCTACCATAAAAAAGTCTGATAGGATTTTGATTAAGATTGCATTAAATCTATATATCAATTTGTGGGTAAATGACATCTTAACAATATTGAGTCTTCTGACCCATGAACTCTCTGTTCTTTAATTTCTTTAGTTTCTCTCAACAATGTTTCATAGTTTTCAGTGTGCATGTCTTTCATATCTTTTGTCAGAATTATCTCTTTCAATTTTTTATGTTGTTGTAAATGGAAACTTTTATTTCAATTTCCAGTTGTTTGTTGCTAATACGTAGGACAATTGATTTTCGTCTATTGCTCCTGTATTCTACAAACTTGCTAAATTCACTTATTCTAAACCCACAACGGAATAGGGATATTATATTGGATTTCCTACATGTGATCTATCATATCATCTCAAATTAAAACAGTTTTGCTTCTTCTTGCCCAATCAGGATGCCTTTTATTTCTTTTTATGGCCTGATTGCACTGCGTAGAATCTCCAGCATGATGTTAAATAGAAAGGAAAAGCATTCCGTTTTCACCACAGAGTGTGATGGTATTGTAGGAATTTGTATTTGCCCTTTATCAGAATGAGGAAGTTCCCTTCTATTCCTCATTTGCTGAGAATTTTTATCAGGAATGAATGTTAGATTGTGACAAATACTTCTCCTGCATCTATTGAGACGGTCATATGACTTTTCTTTTTGAGTTTATTGATACGGCAAATTACAGTGACTAATTTTCAAATGTTAAACCAACCTGGAATTCCTGGGATAAACCCCACTTACTTACAATGTATTATCTTTTTTATTTATTGTTGGCTTGATTCACTAAGATTTTGTTTAGAATTTTTGCAGGTACGTTTAGAAAGGATATTGTTTTGTAGTTTTCTTCTATAATGTCTTTCTTTGGTTTTGATATCAAAGAAGAATTTGTATAATACTGATATTATTTGTTTCTTAAATTTGGTAGAATTCACCAGTGAAGTTATTTGGGCCTGGAGTTTTCTTTGTGGGAAGGTTTTTAACTACAAATTCAGTTTCTTTAATAAATATAAGGCTAGTCAGTCCATCTGTTTCTTCTGCATAAACTTTAGTAGTTCGTGTCATTCAAGGCATTTGACCATTGTTTCTAAGTTATTGAATTTATTGGCATAAAGATGTTTATAATGTTCCTTTATTATCCTTTTAATATCTGTAGAATATGTTGTGATTTCACCTCCCACTCTTCATGCTATCATTGTCATATTTATTTTACTTATATGTGTTATAAACCCCATAATGCATTTTTTTATTATTTCATCATTTTCATTTAAAAAGCAGTCATCTTTTAAAGAGATTTAAATTTTAAAAAGTTGTATATTTACCATATAGTTATCATTTACAGTGCTCTTCATTCCCTTGTGTAGATCTATATTTCCATCTGGTATCACTTTCCTTCTGTTCATAAGATTTTCTTTAACATTTTTTGGAATGTAGTTTGGCTCATGATAAATTCTTTCATCTCTTGTATGTCTAAAAATGTCTATGATTTTTTTAAATTTAGATGTAATTCAGATATCATAAAATTCACTCTTTAAAGGTGTATAATTCAGTAGCTTTTAGTATATTCACAAAGTTGTGCAACTATCACCACTATTTAACTCCAGAATATTTCATCAGTCCCCATAAATCCATACCTGTTAATAGTCACTCCTCATTCTTCCCTCCCCCCAGACCCTGATAACCATTAATCTACTTTCTGTCTCTATGTCCTTAATTTTTGAAAGATATTTTTATTGAGTAAAATATTCTAGGTTGACAGGTTTTTGGTTTTGTTTTTTTACATTTCTTTAAAGATATTTTCCCACTGTCATCTCATATTATTTTCGACAAGAAAACTAAAGTTTTCCTTATATGTGCCCCTCTGTGAGGTAGCTTTTTCCCTGGCTGCTTTTAAGATTTTTCTCTTTGTTATTGTTTTTGAGCAATTTGATTATGATGTGTTTTGGTGTATTTTTCTTCATAGTTCTTGTTTTGAAGGTTCATTGAGCATCTTGGATCTGTGGGTTTATGGTTTTCACGAAATTTGAAAAAATTTTGGCCATTGTTTCTTCAAACATTGTTGAGCTCCCCTTGTTCCCCTTCTACCTCATCTGGGTCTCCAATTGCATGTGTATTAGGCTTGAATTTGCCTTATAGCTCTTTATTTTTTCTTTTTCAAATTCACTTTTTTCTCTGTATTTCATTGGAGACTTTCTAGTGCTGGGTCTTCACTAATCATTTTCTTTTTTTTTTTTTTTTTTTTTTTGGGGGGTACGCGGGCCTCTCACTGTTGTGGCCTCTCCCGTTGCGGAGCACAGGCTCCGGACGCGCAGGCTCAGCGGCCATGGCTCACGGGCCCAGCAGTTCCGCGGCACGTGGGATCTTCCCGGACCGGGGCACGAACCCATGTCCCCTGCATCGGCAGGCGGACTCTCAACCACTGCGCCACCAGGGGAGCCCTTCACGAATCATTTTCTAAGTATTGTCTAATCTGCAACAAATCACATCCAGTGTGTTTTTCATCCTGGACATTGTAGTTTTCATCTCCGTAAGTTCAGTTTGGATGGTTTTCTATCCTCATGTCTCTACTTGACTTTCTGAACATATGGAATACAGTTATAATAGCTGTTTTAATTTAGTTGACTGCTTATTCTAGCAGCTGTGTCAGTTCTGGTTCATTTTTGATTGATTTTTCTCCTCATTATGGGACATATTTTCCTGCTGCTTTGCATGTCTGGCAATCTATGGGTGCCAGGCATTGTTAATTTCACCTTGTTGGGAGGTGGATTTTTTAAAAAATCAATGTTTTAAGGCAGTTATAAGTTTACAACAAAACTGAGAGAGAGAGAGACTTCTCACATATTCCCCTGTCCCCATACATGCATAGCTTCTCCCATTTTCAACATCACTCACCAAAATCGTACACTTACCAAGGATGAACCTACATTGACACATCATGATAACCCAAAGTCCAAAGTTTACCTTAGGGTACACTCTTTTTAAAAAATATTTATTTATTTATTTATTTATTTATTCTAGCTGCACCAGGTCTTAGTTGCGGCACACAGGATCTTTCGTCCGGCATGAGGACTTCTTAGTTGTAGCATGCAGACTCAATTGCGGCATGCGGGATCTAGTTCTCCGACCAGGGATCGAACCCAGGCACCCTGCATTGGGAGCATGGAGTCTTACCCACTGGACCACCAGGGAAGTCCCAGGGTTCACTCTTGATGTTGAACATTCTATGGGTTTGGATAAAAGTATAATGGCATTATATCAGGCATTATAATGTCAGGCAGAGTATTTTCACTGCCCAACAAATCCTCTGTGCTCTGCTTATTCAACTCCCTCCCCAACCCCTTCCCACAGGTGGACATTTTTGACCCTTACAGATATTCTTGAGATTTGTTCTGGAATGCAGTTACGTTACTTGAAAACAATCTAATACTTTTGGGGTTTGCTTTCATGACTCGTCAGGTAGGACCAGACCAGTGCTCAGTTTGGAGTTAATTATTCCCCTCTTGAGGCAACACACTTCTCTGCAAGCTCCCCAGTGACCTGGCAGTCTTCCAGCCTGTGTGAATGCCAGTCACTCTTACCTCTAATCTTTATGGGTGATTCTTTACCTAGCTTTGCATAGTTTCCTCACACACATGTGCTGATCAGTACTCAAAGGGCACACTCTAAAAATCTTCAGAGCGGTCTCTCTGTGAAGCTCTCCCTCCTTGATACTCTGTCCTGCAAACTCTATCCTCTTTGGTCTTCAGTGCTTTGAGCTTGATCTCCTCAAGGCAGGGAGATCACTGGTCTCTGCCTGGGCTCCTCCTCCCTGTGTCATTGCCTTGAAACTCTCTGTACACAGCAAATTGAGACAAGGAATAGTCCATACACATACAAATGTATTACTAAATGTTTAAGCATATATGGGTGGTTCAGAGGTGTGGACTTAGCCTAGGATAGAGGTTGAGAAAGGGGATTGTCAGCATGGGCTTAGGCAGCTGCTTGTGGCTTAATGGATGACACTGGGCTTCAGCTAGCCTCAGTAGAGGAATATGCTCAGTAGAGCATATTCCAGGACAGGGAGCAGCTTCCGAAGAGATTTTTCTCCTAAAGTGAGTGCTATCAGTAGCCAACATGCCAGAGGCAGGAGAATTAGCAAGACATGGATCTGAGGTTGCTTCCTGGAGAGGGAAAGAGCTGCAGATTTAAGAATGTTCTGAATTGGACAGATAGAGAACAGAGGAAAGGTATTTCAAGGAATGTTTGAAGAAATTCTGAAGTGTAAGGAAAAGTAAAGGTGAGTGGAAAGAGGAGGTCAGCGATGGGAGACATTCCACAGAAGGCTCTGTGGAATATGGATGTTGCATTTGGCATGGCCCATGAAAGAGAAAGAAAAGCCAATGCTGACTCTGATATTCAGAATTTTGTTCACCCCTGGGGAAGCCTTTGGGGATAGCTCTCCATGGCTCTCTAGTTTAGGACACTGCTGACCACCTGTGGTAGCTAAGCAAAGAGCAGGCATAGTAGGGACGGGACACACTCAGTTCACAAAGGGCTGACTTGCAAACCTATACCTTAAAATGACTGTAAACACTAGCCATATATCCCCATTTGAGAATATCCCCCCGCAAAAGACATCTCAGAGTCGCATGCATATGTGACCAATGCTAACAATCCCCAGGTTATTAAATTTGGGTGAAAAAATTCCCCATCGTCTTTGTCTTTGACTTCATCAGTGCCAATTGTCTACGTGGAGCACCTCTAGATCCTTCTCTCTTCTGTTTGCTTGCAGTAGAATAGCATATAACATCCAGCTGAAAGTTTGGGGAAGAAAATAAAGATGTTTCATACTGAGATGGATTCTTCTCAGAGCTAGGGACGAGTTGGGTTTTCCATATACACTTGGAAGCTCCATTTTTCTTCAACAACAGCAATAGCTGGAATTCATAGTACGCTTGCTGTGTAGCAGACAGTCCCCTACATGCTTTTCATAGATTATTAATTTACATTCATACAAACCTTGTGAAATTGACACAAATGTTCCCTATGTTACAGATGATGACCTGAGGCACAGAGAGATTAAATAATCTGTGCTTCCCCAGAAGCAAAGCCCAAGACAAAAACTTTTGGGTGAGTAGTTTAATTGGGAAAATGATCCTGGGGGCAGGAGTGAGGGAGGAAGGGAGTGAAATGGGAAGGAAAGGAAACCAACACAAGGATGTGTATTGAGTTGACCAGCATTACAGAGACTGGTTGCTTGATTCCATGGGATCTTCTGAGAATTTTCCAGCCAAGGAAGACAGAAGACAACTTTGCACATCAGCTACCTCCAGCCCCATTCCATTAGTCAGCATTTGCCCCCATAGTACATAAAGTGCTGTACTTCCAAGCTGCACATGAGTGAGAGCTGAGAGGAGTCCTGTAGCCATACCACAAGGCGTGTCAGAAAAGCCCCGGGACTGAAATCAAGAGGCATGTAGCTTAGATGCTATCAGGCTACACCATCTAGACTTGCATAGAACTGGTCATTTCATCAATGGCCAGAATAAGAGGTGAGGCTGAGAGCTTCTGAAACGCACAAGAGGTATTTTGCTCAAGGTTCCACCACTAGTGTTTGGTGGAACATGGCAGAGCTGAGACATGAATGCAAGGCCCTCTGAGAGCTCTTGCCAGGAACATGGCATCCTTGGTATGTTTCACTCTTGCTGTTGCTGGGGAGACTGAGGGCGGGAGAGGATAGGGGAAGAGGTGGGCAGTGGTGTGGCTTTAATTATTTTGTAATGTAGTATATCTTATAGTCCCTGCTAGGCATTGCACCTTGAGTTGTCATAGTAGCAAAATTTGCAAGACTCACACAAATCTACTGCAGGACCCAGAGTCCCCTGGGAGAGGGTCAGACACCTGCACCTGCAAAACCGCCTGGAGTGGGAGGCCGGACAGCAAGCGACGAGGTAGTGTGGGGACTTTTACTGTGACAGATGACTTTTTCCCACACACCCTTCATGGTTAGGCTGCTCCCCATTTGGTCCTTTTAATACACAGGAGTTTTCTAAGTAAGCCCAGGGTCCCATGCTGTCTTCCACTTCAATTGTTCATGAACCATTACATGATTTCCTGTAAAATATTCTTCTGGCTTCCCGTTGATCATTATCTCCTGTTATCTATTTTGTTTTAAATAGTTGTAACTTTTTACAGCAGCATGGCTTTGAACTCGGATAGATGTCGGTTTGAATCCCAGCTCCAAGGCTTACTAGCTTTGTGACTCTGGCAAGTTACTTCCCTGATCATAAAGTAAAAGCACATCTTGTTTTAAAACCTGAAAAGAGCCCCAGGCTTTGTTGGCTGTCAAAGTTCTTATCAAAGCACAGATTATGCTCGGTTCATAGGATTTGGCTCTGCTAAACACAAGGAAGTTTCTGGAGCAAATAATGCAGAATCGTTACTCTCTTACATTTATTCAACAAGGGTCTGAACCAGGCATCATTCTAGGTGTTGGAGATAAGAGCAGTGAACAAGTCAGGCAACAGCCTTACCCTTAAGGAGTTTACATTCTAGTTGTGGGGTGTCAGACAACACACAAGTAAATGATTAATTAAAGTAAGCTCTATGGAAAAAAGAAAACAGGACACTATATTAGAAAGTGACTTTGGGAAGAGACAGGGCAGGAAGAAAGTTACTTTAGCCAGGCTAGTTAGGAAAGGCTTCTCTGAGGAGGTGACACTTGAGCTAAGCCATGAAGAATGAGTCTGAGCCAGCCATATGTAGTCACTTATTGCTGCATAAGAAATTACCTCAAAACTTAGCAGCTTAAAACAACAAACATTTATTACTTCATGGTTTCTGTGGGTCAGTGATCCAGGCATGGCTTGGCTGGATGTCTCTGGCTCAGGGTCTCCCACAGGTTAAAATCCAGGTATTAGCTGGGCCTGCAGTCAACTCAAGGTTCTTCTGGGGGAGAATCAGATTACAACCTGACCCACGTGGTTGTTGGAAGGCCTCCTTGCTGTCTGTTGGCCTGAGACATCAGTTCCTCACCATGAGGGCCTTTCCACAGTGTACCACACAGTAGGCAGCTGACTTCCCTCAACGTGAGCCAGAGAATGAGAGAGAGCGAGTGTACCCCAAATGAGGACCACCTTCCTTTTGTAACCCATCACCTGTACCCCATTTTATTTGCTAAAAGCATGTCACTAAATCCAAACCATGTTCTAGAGGAGGGGATAACACAAAGGTGTGAATACCAAGAGGCAGGGATGATTGGGGCCATCTTAGAGGTTTCCTGCCATATCATGCAAAGAGCTGGGAAAGTGTTCAAGGAGAAGAAAGAAAATGCAAAGGTCCTGAGTGCAAGAAACCCTAATTATGTTTCAGGAAGCGAGAGGAAGCTGAGGGAGGTAGAATGTACTGAATAGAGTTAAAAAGCGACGGTAGGAGATGAGATAGTCAGAAGGCAGACCATGCAGGGTCCAAAAAGAAGTTTTGATTTTATTCTAAGTATAGTGGGGATCCAATGAAGGGTTTTTAAGCAAGGGAGTCAAGGATGTAATCCAAGCACTTGACGTTTTCCAGAGCTCTATGATGGATGGAGTCCCACCGGGACTTGATAGAGCAAGTGTGGTGGGTGAAGGAAAATAACTTCTGGGCTCAAAAAATCTTAATGGCGCCCAAATGCTTATTCATCTAAGTATAAAGACCTCAGAGTCCTATAAAATATTCCCCTTATCTCCCACCACTCCCCTAACCTTCAGTCAAAGTGAAGTTCCCCAAGCATGTACTATATTTTCTTGTCTCTGAGCTTATGCTGTTTCCTCTGCTTGAAGGACCATCCCACCATCTCCACCTGTCAAACTTGAACACTTCTTTCAAGACCCTTCTTAAGTCCCACCTCCTATGTGAAGCCGTTCTCAATTCTCCCCTTCCTTGAACCCTTCTTTTTCTTTGTCTAATCTACTTTTTGATTTTACCTTGTCTTTCCTAGTATCAGTAGTTCATATCTAGATTGTAAGTTCCTTGAGATCAGGCACTCTACTTTCCTTATTTTTGGAACTTTATTTTTGGACTTGAGCATATATAATCCCTGTTCAACAAATATTTGTCAACTTGAATTAAACTGGAACTATCAATAGATGATTACAGCAACTTTGGTTGGCTGTGAGGGTTTCCTGAGAAATAATAGTTTCCCTTTGGTTGACACTAAGCTATAATTTTCCTACCACAATTCACAAGCTATAAACATTATGTTCTTTGACCATAATGGAATTAAATTAGATATTAATAACAGAATATTCTCAGAAAAGTCTCCAAATATTTGGAAACTAAAAAAACACACTTCTAAATAATACATGGGTAAAAAAATAAATTAAAAGGGTAATTAAAACTTATTTTGAACTGATAAAAATAAAACAAATCAGAATTTGTAGGATACTCCTAAGGCAATTTTGAGGGAGAAATTTGTAACATCAGACACCTATATTAGAAGAATTCAAATCAATGATCTTAACACTCTAGAAAAGTAAAAGCAAATTAAACCCAAAATAAGCAAAGGAAGCAAATAAGAAAGATCAAAGTATAAATCAATAAAATAGAAACAGGAAAACAATAGAGAAATCAATGAAAGCAAAAGATGCCTCTCTGAGAAAATCAATAAGTTGACAAAATTCTTGCCAGACTTATTCAGGAAAAAAGAATATATAAATGAAAAATATTAAGAATGAGAGAGGTGTTATCACTTCAGATTCTACATATATATTCTTTATATATTTATTTATTTCATTTATTTATTTGTTTATTTATCGGCTGCGTTGTGTCTTCTTTGCTGCACGCAGGCTTTCTCTAGTTGTGGCAAAAGAGTGCATTTTTTAAAATTAATTAATTATTTATTTTTAGCTGTGTTGGGTGTTCGTTGCTGTGCGCGGGCTTTTCTCTAGTTGCCGCGACAGGAGGCTACTCTTTGTTGCCATGCGCGGGCTTCTCATTATGATGGCTTCTCTTGTTGTGGAGCACAGGCTCTAGGCGCGCAGGCTTCAGTAGTGTGGCTTGCGGGCTCTAGAGCGCAGGCTCAGTAGTTGTGGCACATGAGCTTAGTTGCTCCACGGCATGTGGGATCTTCCTGGACCAGGGCTCAAACCCGTGTCCCCTGCACTGGCAGGTGGATTCTTAACCACTGCACCACCAGGGAAGCCTCAGATTCTACATATATTTAAAAGACAATTAGGAATTATTATGAACAACTTTATGCTAATAAATATGACAACTTAGATGAAATAGACAATTTCCTTTAAAAACACAAATTACCAAAGCTCACTCAAGAACAAATAAATAATCTAAAGAGCAATATATCTACTTAGGAAAGTGGCATAATTCAAAACTCTCCTCCAAAGAAACTCTAGGCTGAGATGACTTCATGGGTGAATTCTATTAGACATTTAAAGAAGAAATAATACCAATTCTATACAAACACTTCCAAAAATATCAGAGAAGAGAACAGCTCTCAGCCCATTCTAAGAGGTCAGGATTATCTTTAAAATGAAACAAGACAAAGGCATTACACTATAGACCAAAATCCCTCATGAACAAAAATTCTATACAAAACGTTAGCAAATTGAATTCAATAATACATTAAAAGTATAAAACATCATATTGATATGATCAAATGAGGTATATCCTGGAACCAAGACTTAGAAGGTCCATTTAACATTTAAAAATCAATCAATATATCAGTACTGCAACAGGACTTCCCTGGTGATCCAGTGGCTAAGACTCCAGGCTCCCAATGCAGGGGGCACAGGTTCCATCCCTGGTGGGGGAAGATCCTGCATGCTGCATGGCTCAGCTAAAAAAAAAAAAAAGTCAAGGGGCTTCCCTGGTGGCACAGTGGTAGAGAGTCCGCCTGCCGATGCAGGGGACACAGGTTCGTGCCCCGGTCCGGAAAGGTCCCACGTGCTGCGGAGTGGCTGGGCCCGTGAGCCATGGCTGCTGAGCCTGCGCGTCCGGAGCCTGTGCTCCGCAACGGGAGAGGCCACAACAGTGAGAGGCCTGCATACCACAAAAAAAAAAAAAAAAAAAGTCAAAAAATATATATACTTCAACATACAAACTAAATATAAAAATCATAAGCTTATCTAAACAAAACCCAACATTCATTTCTTTTTTTTTTTTTTTTTTTGCGGTATGCGGGCTTCTCCCGTTGCGGAGCACAGGCTCCGGACGCGCAGGCTCAGCGGCCATGGCTCACGGGCCCAGCCGCTCCGCGGCATATGGGATCCTCCCGGACCGGGGCGCGAACCCGCGTCCCCTGCATCGGCAGGCGGACTCCCAACCACTGCACCACCAGGGAAGCCCTCATTTCTGATAAATACTCTCAGTAAGCTAAAATTAGAAGGGAACTTCCTCAGTTTCATAAAGGTCATCTAAAGAAGCCTACAGCTACCATTATACTTAATGATGAAAACCTAAATACTTCCCTCTTAAGGTCAGGAACCAGGTAAGAATGTCTGCTGTTATCACTTTAATTCAAAACTTGGAGTAGTTCTAGCCAGTGCAATCAGACAAGAAAGAGAAATAAAAGGTACGCAAATTGAAAAGGAGGAATTCAAACTGTTTTTTTTTTTCAGATGACATAATCACCTATGTACAAAATATGGTGGAATCTTTTTTTAAAGCTATTAGAACTAATAATTGAGACCAGTAAGGTTGCAGGATACAAGTTCAATTATACAAAAATCAATTGTAGTTCTCTGTAGTAGCAACAAATAATCAGAAATTTGAATATAAAAACATTACTATATACAATAACATAAAAGAGCAATACTTAGTGATAAACTTAACAAAAGAAGTAAAAGATCTGTACACTAAAACTACAAAATATTGCTGAAAGAAATTAAAGAAGACCTAAATAAATGGAAATATATACCTTGTTCATGGATCTGAAGACTCAGTATCATAAAGATGTCAACTGTCCTTGAATTAATCTATAAACTCAATGCAATTAAAATCAAACTCCCAGCAGAATTTTTTGTAGAAATTGACAGGCTGATGCTAAAACTTTTATAGAACTGCAAAGAATCTAGAATAGCCAAGCCACTCTGAAAAAGACATACAAATTTCAAGGTATAACACTGCCTGATTTCAGTAATTATTATAAAGCTACACTAATGAAGACAGTGTGGTATTAGCATAAAGATAGAAAAATAAATCAATGGAACAAAATAGTAAGTCCAGAAATAAACTCATACATATATCTGGACAACTGGTTTTTGACAAAGGCACAATGCAGTGGAGAATAAATAGTCTTTTCAACAAATTCTGCTTGAACAATTGTATATACATATAAAAAAAAAGAACTTAGATCCATAACTCACACCCATATGCAAAATTTAACTCAAAATAGGTCATAGACCTAAATGTAAAAGCATAGATCTGGGCTTCCCTGGTGGCGCAGTGGTTGAGAGTCCACCTGCCAATGCAGGGGACACGTGTTCGTGCCCCGGTCCGGGAAGATCCCACACACCGTGGAGTGGCTAGGCCCGTGAGCCATGGCCGCTGAGCCTGCGCATCCAGAGCCTGTGCTCCACAACGGGAAAGGCCACAACAGTGAGAGGCCCGCGTACTGCAAAAAAAAAAAAAGCATAGATCTATAAAACTATTAGAAGAAAACAGGAGTAAATCTTTTTGACCTTGGGTTAGGCAAGGGTTTCTCAGATAAAACATCAAAAACACAATTCATAAAAGAACAAGTTGATTAATTGGGCTTAGTTAAAATTTAAAATTTCTACTCTTTAAAAGACACTCTTAAGAAAATGAAAAGACAAGACACACACTGTGAAAAATCTTTGCAAAATATATATCTGATTGCAGAATATATACTCTCAAAATACAAAAATAAGATAACAAACAAACCAATAAAAACTGACTAAAAGATTTGAACAGACAAGTTAAGGTACAGAGATGGCAAATAAACATAAGAAAAGATGTTCAACATCGTTGTCATTAGGAAATGCGAATTAAAACCACAATGATGGGGGGAAGTGGTAGGGGGCGGGTGGTGGTGGTGGGATGGATTGGGAGATTGGGACTGACATATATACACTAATAGGTATAAAATAGATAACTATTAAGAACCTGCTGTACAAAAAATAAATAAATAAAATAAAATTTTAAAATTCAAAAAAAAAAATCCCACAATGAGATGACACTACTTAGCTATTAGAATAAATAAAATTAAAAAGACTTGTCATACCAAGTGTTGATGAAGATGTGGAGAAACTAAAACTCTTGTGAACTTATGGTGACAATGTCAATATTACAACCAAGCAATTTGGCAGTTTCTTAAGATGTTGAACATACAATGACCATATGATCCACCCAATTCACTCCTAAGTATTTACTCAAGAGAAAAATTAATTTGTGACCATATAAAGACTTGTACACAAATGTTTACAGAAGCTTTATTTGTAATAGCCCCAAACTGGAAACACCTCAACGGTCCATCAGCAGGTAAATGGATAAACAGACCATGGCATATCCATAGAATGGATTACTACTCAGCAATAAAAAGGACTGAACCACTGCTACATATAATGACATGGATGAATCTTAAAATTATCATGCAGAGTGAAAGAAGGCAGCCAAAAAAGAGTACATACTATATGATTAAAGTGTGGAAAATTCAAAACTAATCTGTAGTGACAGAAAGGAGATTGATGACTGCTTGGAGATAGGGGACAAGGAGGTGTGGGAGGGAGCGATTAGAAAAGCACAAGTGAAAACTTTTAGAGGTGACAGATATCTTCACTATCTTGATTGTAGTGATGATTACACATGTAAAAATGGTACACTTTAAACATATGTAGTTTATTATAAACTTTATATATAAACTCTAGTAAACTTTATTTACATATAAACTTAATCTCTATAATTGACATACAGTAAACTATATATAAAACTTTTTTTAACTTGGGCCCAGAAGTGAAAATGTCACTTCCTGTCATATTTCATTGGCCAGTGAAAGTCATATGACCTCACCTAACTCCAAGGGGTCAGAAAAGAACATTCTTACCACATGCCTGAAAGGAGAGAGAATATTTGTGTATAATTCTAAAAAGTACCATACTCAGCAGTAAGCATGCTGATTGTTTATAAATGGAACACTTGTCCCAGTTGTTATATAATAGAATTCACATTCATTATAATTCATTCACATTCAACCACCAAACAACAGTGGACTTAGCAGCTCTTACTCAGAAGACCTGCAAAGATACAGCTATTCTGCTTACAATGGTGAAGAACATACAAAGTCAAATTAGCCATGTAACCCAGAATTCTTCCTACTAATTTTGAAATTAGTGCTTCCTAGAATCTAGGAAAATGTGAACAACCACTTGGTCTAGCTTCTGTCTCCTAGCCAATTAAGTTTAAGGTGGATCATAGAAGAGAGATGGTGGGTCAGAGATTCCATAATGACAAATTCCTTCTCCTGCATTTATTCTCTTCATCGTCAGGAAATTGTTCATATCCAACTAAAAAAAAGTTTTTTAAATTTAAACTAATTTCCTTTTGTTTTCTTCTTTTCAGTCAAAAATATTAAAACAAAAGCTCTATGTCATAGAAAAAGGTTAGCACCTTAATATACAAAAACATTTGCATATCAGTATTTAACTTTTTTTCAGCAACATGGCAGATTGTATTAATACAGCCCCCATCTCACACCTAACAGGCTTTCTTTCTGAAAAACACATAGAAATACTGTCTGCTATATTATTTTCTGTACGTTTTAAATGCATTTTAAAGTATTTCTGATTATTTAAAAGAAAAACAGGGAATTCCCTGGCAGTACAGTGGTTAGGACTCCACGCTTTCACTGCCGAAGGTGCATATTTAATCCCTGGTCAGGGAAGTAAGATCCTGCATGCAGCGTGGCACGGCCAAAAAAATACACATACACACACACAAATATATATATGAGCAATAAACTTACAAGATGAGAAAGAAGTAATTTATTATTCCAAGAAGCAATTTAAATCAAAACAGCAATGAGATGCCATTTCAGATGTAAAATTGGCAAATATTTTTAAAAATGAAAATGCCCAATATGTTCAAACCTGTATTTACAGTAGGATAATCAACTGGTACAAACTTGTTCGTTGTGTGAGAATAGTGGGATTGTGCATAGTTTAGATTTTCTTCTTTTTGATAATACCTGTTTTCTATAATAAATATGTACTACTTTTATAACAAAATACTCACTTTTTTTTTTTTTTTTTTTGCGGTACGCGGGCCTCTCAATGTTGTGGCCTCTCCCGTTGTGGAGCACAGGCTCTGGACGCGCAGGCTCAGCGGCCATGGCTCACGGGCCCAGCCGCTCCGCGGCATGTGGGATCTTCCCGGACCGGGGCACGATCCCGCGTCCCCTGCATCGGCAGGCGGACCCTCAACCACTGCGCCACCAGGGAAGCCCCCAAAATACTCACTTTTAATTGAAAGCAATATTGCTATTTTAAAGTTCTCTCTTATCCTTCTCTTCTCCATGTTCTCCAGCTCCAACTTCTTTCATCTTTCCTATTTTCATTCTGAAATCAGATTTACCAAGGTTTTCAGGATGTTCTTCATTTTCTCTATGTCCTTAATTCAGTTGCACTTAGTTTTTGAGTTATCCCATCAAAACAGGTTTGAGTTTTTGAAAAAGGCTTTTCTGCTTTCTTCTTTAAATAATCAACTTATATTTGCATTGCATTTCACCTAAAGCATTCATTAGCCAGATTGACATTTTAAAAATGTTCCTATTATCCATGTTCTTTGTCCAAAAAATAGATTTATTACATACCTTCTACGTACTCTGGTACCATCCCTGTGTGTCATAGCAGAGATGTATGGGTATCATGTACATGGGTAAATACATATCTGTATGTACGTCCATTTGTACATAACATATTCCAGTCACTGGGCTTAGTGCCTTATCAGCTTTACTTCATTAAACCCTCATAACAATCTCATGAGATCATTGTTTTATTTCTGTTTTAGGAATAAGGCTTAGAGAGGGGCTGTAATATGCCAGAGAATAGCTGATAAGGGTAGGAGCTAAGCCTTGCAGACGGTGTCCAGGAAGGTTTACGTACAGAAATAAAACCATCTATAGCAGACTATGCATGCCACAAATGTGATAAAAAATAAAGAATTTTCTGGACCTTCACTGATTTCAATAATTCTATCGCACACAGCTGGCTTCATGGGTGTGTCAACAAAGTAGATGCTCAAGACCCCAGGTTCAGAGGGATCCTGCGGCTGCTTGGAGTTTGATGCTCTGCAGTTGCCATCTTGAAATTCTAAATAATCTTTTCTTTGGCTTTGTGTTTTATAAGTGAGGTCTGATGAACACTGGAGCATGTGCCGAGGTGTTGGAGCTTTCAGCTACGTGCAGTCTGCCTGCGGTCAGCTCCCCGCCTCCTGGCAGCTGGCCCTCCATTGCCTGGTGCCCAGGGCCCCTGCCCAGTCTCTCCGTCTCCACGACTGCCCTTCCCACTGGGGGGCATTTCCATGTTCTGCTGCCTCCCTCAGTGGGGCCCTGGGCTCAGGTCTGCAGAGGGTTGGGGGACAGGTCGCTGAGATCATGCCTCTTGCCCACCCCTAATCCAGGTATGAGCATGTCCTGGTGCTGAGTTGCAGTCCTTTCAGGACCCACCATCTGCTGCTGGTGGCGGCGGGGAAGGGGGGGGGGGTGGAGTCTGCCAATGGAGGGGGGTGTCCAGAGGAGGTCCAAATGCCTGTGAGGACCTGCACTTACCCTGTGAATGTCCCCTGCCCAAGGGAGAGTTACATTAAATTGCAAATTAAAAACCACTGTAATAGGTCAAGAGAGCGAGGGGGAAAGAAAGGAAAAGCTTTATATAGTACCCCTCATGGCACTTTTTTCCTGCTTTTTGAACAAAGGGCTTGCATTTTCATTTTGTCCTGGGTGGGAAAACTCTGCAGCAATGCCAGCTGTCCCATGGTCTGACCACGTGTCATTGTAGCTTCAGGTGATCAGAGAAGGGAACAGTTTACTCCAGGAGGAAAGGTGACTTATTATTTGCTTATTCCACACTTATTTACCTTTGTCGTCAAAGTGTTTGTACAGAGTCCTCCCGCTTGCTGTTCCTGGTGTTGGAAGATGAGGGCACCAGTGACTGCTAGCCGCTGGCTGGCCCGGGGAGAAGGGCTGTGTATTAAATGGACAGCAACATGCAAAGCAGAGCTGCCCTGCCAGGGTGCATTCCTCTCAGCTTTGTTGAAAGTCATGTTCTGTAGGTATGTCTCCGGTGAAAAGAGGTTCCTCCTTTTTTTTTTTTTTTTTTTTTTTTTTGCGGTACGCGGGCCTCTCACTGCTGTGGCCTCTCCCGTTGCAGAGCACAGGCTCCGGACGCGCAGGCTCAGCGGCCATGGCTCACGGGCCCAGCCGCTCCGCGGCATGTGGGATCTTCCCAGACCGGGGCACGAACCCGTGTCCCCTGCATCGGCAGACGGACTCTCAACCACTGCGCCACCAGGGAAGCCCGAGGTTCCTCCTTTTGAAGATTCCGGCTTGAGTGCCAAACAGGTCTCTGCATATCGCTTCAGGACGTTGCTTATTCCTGCAGATAAGGGCCTAGTGCACTGGAAAACGCAACGCGGTACGAACGCTATGGTCATAGTCAGTCAACAGGGTCCTCTCCACAGAGAAAGGACTGGACGGGCAGTTCTCACAATCACAGCAGGGACTGTTCCTGGAGAAGGCACTCAGGCAAGTCTGATTTTCTCACAGGAAAAAAATTAAAATGTAATTAGGTAGCTCCATGCCTAGGGCTTGATCTTAACTCTTCTCTCTCTCTCATTTTTTTAAAATTAATTAATTAATTTATTTTTGGCTGCGTTGGGTCTTTGTTGCTGCACACGGACTTTCTCTAGTTGTGGCGAGCGGAGGCTACTCTTCGTTGTGGCGCACAGGCTTCTCATTGCAGTGGCTTCTCTTGTTGCGGAGCATGGGCTCTAGGCACGTGGGCTTCAGTAGTTGTGGCACATGGGCTCAGTAGTTGTGGCTCGCGGGCTCTAGAGCACAGGCTCAGTAGCTGTGGCGCACAGGCTTATTTGCTTCACGGCATGTGGGATCTTCCGGACCAGGGCTCGAACCTGTCTCTCCTGCATTGGAGATGGATTCTTAACCACTGCGCCACCAGGGAGGTCCCAACTGTTCTCTTTTAATGATCATAAATGCCATATTCAGATCAGCTATAAATACATCATTGTACACTGTCCAATAGTAAGCTTTCAAAATGCAAACCTATTAGTCTGGTAATAAGGAAATAGATCCTATAAATTTTAAGTTAAATTTGTTTAATTGTTTAGAAGATTCCTTAGGTAGGGGGCTTGTGCAGGGATGGGAAGTATGGGAGGAGAGGGTCCAGAAAGGGCAGAGGATCTATGGGAAGAGAGGGGAGAAGCCAGGGGGACAGTAGGTTTCAGGGGGTGGATGTATGCACTGCCTGGCATCACCTCACAACAGTGTGTATCTGGCAAAGTGATCCCAGGAGAAATTGCTGGAGGGTGAGCTGCTCTACCCATATCATCCTTTTTATTATTAGTTACTCATGAAGTGAACATTTATGTCCCTGAAATAAGAAATCTCAAATACATTTACGCACAGGAGATAGACTTAAAATTGCCCCCTTACCTGCCTCAAATCTGTGCTTAGCTGGGTATATCAACCAGACATACGATGATAAACACCCAGTCTATCTACTCAATCTACCCATAGCACTTAGATTTCTAGCCTTTTTTTTTTAACCATTTCTAGCCATTTTTACCATTTTTTTTTTACCAAAATGTGTTCTCGATAATGGAGTTAGAGAACAAAGTGAGGAAAATGGGGTTATTTCCTTTGTCTTTATCTGCCCCTCTCCTTGCCCCCCACCAGCAGGCAAAGTAGCAAATGTTGGGATTCGTTTTCCCATGCTCCCTGTCTACCATTCTGAGGTCCCTGCCAGCCCCACTTTTGTTCCTCTGGCTTGTGGAATTGATTGTGTCTTGGAGGCAGAGAGCTCTATGGGCAAAAAAGAGAGGCAGAAGAGAAGAACAAATCCCAGGGGCCCCAAGGTAAAGGTCTCAGGCTGTTCTCTGGGCCCACCCCTCTCCCTGGCCACCCAATCTAGAGAGGGCTCAAGGCTGTTTATGAGGGCCAGGTCTAGAAGGGGTGCACATCACTTCCTCTTGACTCCCACTGGCCAGAATTCAGTCACTTACCCAATCTACCTGCAAGAAAGACTGCAAGCTGGTCTGCCTAGACTCCTGGAAAGAGGCAGTGGTGCGGTGGATCTGTGGTACCACCTCTGCCATGTTAAACAGCTGGTGCCAGAGAACCTAGGAAAAGTCCAGAAATTGGAAACACAGCACTTTGGAAGCCCAGGGTGTTGGGCGGGGCTGAAAACTAGAGGATTTGCTAAAAGTTTCATAAGATATAGTTGAACCTGGTGCAACCAGGCACTTTCCCCGCTCCCAGCCCAGAGGAAGATGTGACATTTACCTTCTGAAGTGAACAAAGAGGCTCTGGACTTGAAAACATGGACATAGCTCTGTGAGGGAGGTGAGGAACGTCATGGGAAACTGTAGTATGAAGTTCAAGCCTAATGGCTGAGACTTGATATTCCCCAGCCTCCTCCCACCCAGTCCCTTGATGCTGACAGTGAAACCTGTACTTTCCAGGCAGGATTCCTCTCTGACAAAAACAAACAGCCCAAGAAAAAAGACTTACACATCCTTCTAGTGAAATGGCCGGGCCCCGATCTTGATTCACCCTAAGTGAGCCCCAGTCACTCTTAGAGAACTTCCAATGAGCTTTTTAGTACCTCACATTTATGAACTTACGAACAAGGAGAGAGTCAAGAATTACCAAGTAGTTAAGGTGAGCTTCTAACGTGAAAGATGAAGTCCAAAACAAACAAATAGAAAATGAACCCTGACCCAAAGAGCAAAAGAAACCTTAGGGGGGAAGCCACTATCTTCAGAGAGATACGAGAATGTATTGCATACACAAAACAAAAAGCACAGGGTGCTACAGAAAAGGCACATCCCTGTGACAAGAAAGAGCCTTTGAAAATTAAAAAAATGATATACAAAGTTAAGAATTCACTAGAAGGGGTGAAAGATAAATTTGAAGAAATCTCTGGAAAAGTAGAACAAAAAGCAAAGAGAGGAAAATTGGAGAAAGAAGAGAAAAAATTATAGGATTGATTTAGGAGTTTCAATATCTCACTAGTAGGAGATCCACAAAAGTGAGAAAATGGACAGAGAAATTATTGAAAAGTTTCCCAGCTGAAGGTCACGAGTTGCCATATTGAAACTGAGCACTGAACACAATGAAGGAAAGGAGACCTGCACTAAAACACATCATCATAAAAGTTCAGAACACCAAGGATGAAAAGAAGAGTCAAATTACAGAGAGAACGGTCCAGTCACAACAGAAGCCATAAGACAGCGGTTCAATGCCTTCAAAATTCTGAGGGGAAATGATTTCCAATTTAGAAGTCTCTACTTGGCCAGACTATCATTCAAATAGGAAGAGTAACTGCAACTAACTCCTAAGTGGTTTAAGAAAAAATATACACATATTCAAAATAAAGACATGATGAAGCAAGTACAGCAAAAATGTTAACAACTGGTGAATTGGTGAAGGGTATTAAGGAGGTTTTGGTAATAGACTTCCAAGTCTTTTAAGTTTGGGGGAAAAAAAAAGAATAAGAGTAGAATAAAGGAATTTTTAGGTGTGTAAGGTCTCCAAAGTTCACTTTCTTACTAAATCACTGTAGTTGTGTTCCATGCAAACAAGGGAGTGAAATAACAAAGTGTAACCAGGATCAAAAAAACAGAATCGGGCTTCCCTGGTGGCGCAGTGGTTGAGAGTCCGCCTGCCGATGCAGGGGACGCGGGTTCGTGCCCTGGTCCGGGAAGATCCCACATGCCGCGGAGCGGCTGGGCCCGTGAGCCATGGCCGCTGAGCCTGCGCGTCCGGAGCTTGTGCTCCGCAACGGGAGAGGCCACAACAGCGAGAGGCCCGCGTACCGCAAAAAAAAAAAAAAAAAAAAAAACAGGATCCAACATGGAAGAGAAGTGAAGGGTAGTCCTGGAATGACTACATAGCTATTACAATAGCTATGTAATTGGTCTGCAGGGTAACAAGTCTAGCCTAGAGCAGGAGGACCAAGGACAGGTTTATTTCCAATAAAACATGGAATTGATAGATTAGCCATCTAAGTAATTTGATAGTTCAGAGAGTTTGGGAATGAATAAGTGGACAGTGCCCTAGAAAATAGAACAAACCAAAATTTGAGTTAATTATTAACTCCAGGAAAAATGAACAATTGCACAAGAAAGGAAATATAAATGATGTGGTTCAGTCATGAACAAGATTTATATGGACACATTAATATAAAAGTGAATATGTAATATAATCGCTTTGGGAACGAGGGGCGAGAAATGGTGTGTGAATGAAGGGTGTCAAAGAGATCATTCCTCATCTTCCATGGTAAGAAATCAATAGATAATGTATAAAATGGAAAAATCAGGAAGAGCAGTAAAAACCTATTATTAAGAAATACAGAAGTAAACATGAGAAAAATACTTAATAGAATTGAAGGCAGTTGCCTCTGAGGAATGGGAATCAGAGTGGGTAGGGACAAGCAGAGGATCTGTTTTTTATAAGTAGGGTTTGTCTGGGACAGTCCCAATTTATCCTAGATAGTCTGGCATAATTTTGTTACCGTTGCCCCTTCCACTCTCAAAATTGTCCCAATTTTGAAGCCTTGGAGTGTTACTTGATATGGGTAAATACTTTAATAAAAATAAGAAGGGAGGGCTCTTTGGACCCTAAGTTAAATAACCTTATTTCATCCAGCTCAACCAAAGGCATTGACTTTCTTTTCCTCTAAAATTAATTCTTTATTTTAAATTAAATACAAGCAGTATGTTTGTTTCAAAGCACTTTTTACATTCACTACCTCATTTAATCTTTACAACAGCTTCATGAGGTAAGCAGCCTTTCCCATTTTATAGGTGATAAAAATGAGGTTCACAGCGGTCTTGTGACTTCTTAACAAGGTGACACAGCTAGTAGATACTAGTCTACACTGGACCAGCCCCTCCAATTATGGGTCCCATGCTCTTGCCACAATATCAAATGATAAGGCATTTAAATCATCCCACAAATGAACAGAATCTGAGATTCTGAACCCAGATTAGCAGCCTAGCTGTTAGAAAAACAGATTATGAAAAACGATAAATATTTCAAACATCCTTTTGTCATCCTGGTCTTGGAACAGAAATTCTAATTAATCTGCCCAGTTAGGCATAGTGGAAACTGAAATCATCCTCATGGGAGGACAGCCCACACCTCCCTTAGAGTCCTGGAGGATGAATCCCTGCTGCTAAACCTCAAGACGAGGGCAGCAGTTCTAGTGGGGTTTTTTTTTGTTTGTTTGTTTTTTAATATTTATTTACTTATTTATTTTGGCTGTACTGGGTCTTAGCTGCTGCACGTGGGATCTTTAGTTGCAGCATGCTGACTCTTAGTTGTGGCATGCATGCGGGATCTAGTTCCCCGACCAGGGATCAAACCTGGGCCCCCTGCATTGGGAGCACGGAGTCTTACCCACTGGACCACCAGGGAAGTCCCTGTTTTATGTTTTATTTTTTTTATTTTATTTTTTTTTTATTATTATTATTTTTTTTATTACATCTTTATTGGAGTATAATTGCTTTACAATGGTGTGTTAGTTTCTGCTTCATAACAAAGTGAATCAGTTATACATATACATATGTTCTCATATCTCTTCCCTCTTGCATCTCCCTCCCTCCCACCCTCCCTATCCCACCCCTCCAGGCGGTTACAAAGCACCAAGCTGATCTCCCTGTGCTATGCGGCTGCTTCCCACTAGCTATCTATTTTACGTTTGGTAGTGTATATATGTCCATGCCTCTCTCGCGCTTTGTCACAGCTTACCCTACCCACTCCCCATATCCTCAAGTCCATTCTCTAGTAGGTCTGTGTCTTTATTCCTGTCTTAAGCATTCTTTTTTTTTTTTTTTGAATATTCATTTATTTTTAATGACTTATTAGAACAAATACCTATAGATATCATTATATATATGATATATAAATTAATTATACAATATATCATGTATTAATTATTAAAACATACTCTGGTAAATATTATATATTCAATATGAAACAGGAGGAAAGGGGGCAGGGCACAACCTTTAAAAGAATTACATAGCCCGAGGACACAACATAAACTGATTAGAACAAAATAGGTCCAAGATGGTGGACGAGTCTACTTCCACTAGACCTTGAGCCTCAGTATACACTCATTGTAACACATCAGCAAGCTAAGCGACACACCCACAGGTGCCACGACAGTTCCAAGGATGACCATAAAGGTCAAAAAGTGGGCGGTGGCTCAATTCCTAGAAATCCCCACCCCTTCCCCAAAATAGCTGGAATACTCCTCCCTCTCATCAGCGTATGAAATTACTCACCCCTATAAAACTAACAACCCCATACCCTGGTGCTGCCCTCGCCTTCTTTTTTTTTTTTTTTTATTTTTTTTTTATAGGTATACCTGGATTTAATTCTCACTTCTACCGCTTGGTAGCTGGATAGCCTTAGGCAAGTTTCATACCTCCCTGAAATTCACTTAATTCAGTCTGTAAAATGGCATAATAACTTATTATAGCATCCTTTTAGGAATTTTAAATCAGTTCTTGAAATAAAAGTACACAATATATAGACAAGTATGGATTCCTCAATAGATGTTTGACCTTTCATTTCTCCAGTATCCCACCCGCATCAAATAAAGAAAAATACTTTTTAAAATTTACGAATATTTCATTGTTGTAAAGTTAAAGCCATAAAAATAATCAAATGGCCTACTATCATACCGTTAGAAGAAAAAAAAAAAAAAAGGTGTTCATGAGAGTTCCATATTAGAATACAAGTTTTCCTTAGGCACCTGTTTATGTATGCTATTCTGCTCTTTACAATAAATAATTAAATTTAAAAGACTTAATTCCTCACTTTTAAGACCTTATTAGTTTACAAATTACATATTGACCTATGCTAAATTTTATACCGACCCATGCTAATGAATTCAGTACAGAAAACAAAAAACACTGCACTCAAGCAAACTACATATATATATATATATATATATATATATATATATATATATAACTTATATGAGAATTGCTACTCCAGCTTTCTTTTGGTTTCCATTTGCATGAAATACCTTTTTCCATCCCCTTACTTTCAGTCTGTATGTGTCTCTAGGTCTGAAGTGGGTCTCTTGTAGACAGCAAATATATGGGTCTTGTTTTTGTATCCATTCAGCCAATCTGTGTCTTTTGGTGGGAGCATTTAGTCCATTTACATTTAAGGTAATTATCGATATGTGTGTTCCCATTCCCATTTTCTTAATTGTTTGGGGTTTGTTATTGTAGGTCTTTTCCTTCTTTTGTGTTTCTTGCCTAGAGAAGTTCCTTTAGCAGTTGTTGTAGAGCTGGTTTGGTGGTGCTGAACTCTCTCAGCTTTTGCTTGTCTGTAAAGGTTTTAATTTCTCCATCAAATCTGAATGAGATCCTTGCTGGGTAGAGTAATCTTGGTTGCAGGTTTTTCTCCTTCAACACTTTCAATATGTCCTGCCACTCCCTTCTGGCTTGCTGTTTTATGTTTTAAAACACAATTTTAAATTACAAAAATAATGTATGATTACTTCAGAAAAAGAATAGAGATAAAGCACAAGAGAAAAAAATTAAATCATCTAAATCCCATCACATAAAGATGCATACAGTTATCTTTCTTTTTAGTAGCTGCCTAATAGTTCACCTGGGTTTTCCCTTTTTTTCTCTCTTTTTCTATTATTAACTTTACAATAATAACAAAACTCTGCACATGCATCTTTGTGCACACATTCTATCCTTTCCTCAGGATAAGTTCCCTGAAGTGAGATCACTGTGCCAAAGAGCATATATTTCAGGGGGCCTTCTAACTCGCGCTGTAAATTGCTCTCCTGAAAGGTTGTACATTCCCATCAATAGAGGATGTAAATGTCCATATCCCTATTTCCCACCAACCCTGCGTGTTCCTTTATCAGTGCTGTAATCTTTCCTAAGTGTTTTAACCTTGAGGAACAAATCCAGGGTGTTGAGGATGGGAGGCAGTTAAGACAAACAAGAAATGTCCAAAGTGTTCTTTAGTAACTCCTTTCCAGTCCCTTCTATAATATTTTTCCAATTTGAAACTCTGGCCTGGCTGGTTCCATCCTCAGCCACCCCAATTTTCCCCACCTGCCCCTCTTGCACTCTTTCCTCTCCAGTGAGTACATTTCTTTGAGGTGAAGGACATCACTTTATATGTCAAGGTTTGAACAGCAATATCACCCAGTAACAGCATCACTGTGACATGCCCAAGGATTCTGAAATTTCAGAACCAAGCGTTTTAGAATGTTTAATACAGCCTCCCACGTTGATCTGCCAGCCCTGGAAACAAAGCCACATTGACGCTAGTTAAGACACACACGCAGAGGCCAAGAGCCGGTTGTACATTCCTACACCTCCTCCTCTGATTCTTTCTCCCTCGTCCCTGGGCCCATCCC